>NC_035108.1:228229303-228879150 GCF_002204515.2 Aedes aegypti | reverse complement strand
AGAAATCGAAAATCCGTTGATATTTTACTCAAATTTTCGGAAATCTACGGATTTTTATAATTTTAATGGATTTTCAAGCATGGGTCCCACTAAAAGTAGGAGGCTAAGGTTTTGGCAAAGTGAATTGATAAACCCAGCACACGGAAAGTAAGCTGGGATCCAGACGAAGCGATTGAGGCTAAGAAATCGAAAATCCGTTGATATTTACTCAACTTTTTCGGAAATCTACGGATTTTTATAATTTCATTGCATTTTCAAGCATGGGTCCCACCAAAAGTTTGAGGCTAAGGTTTTGGCAGAGTGAATTGATAAACCCAGCACACGGAAAGTTAGTTGGGATCCAGACGAAGCGATTGAGACTAAGAAATCGAAAATCCGTTGATATTTACTCAACTTTTTCGGAAATCTACGGATTTTTATAATTTTAATGGATTTTCATGCATGGGTCCCACTAAAAGTTGGAGGCTAAGGTTTTGGCAGAGTGAATTGATAAACCCAGCACACGGAAAGTTAGTTGGGATCCAGACGAAGCGATTGAGACTAAGAAATCGAAAATCCGTTGATATTTACTCATTTTTTTCGGAAATCTACGGATTTTTATAATTTTAATGGATTTTCATGCATGGGTCCCACTAAAAGTTGGAGGCTAAGGTTTTGGCAGAGTGAATTGATAAACCCAGCACACGGAAAGTTAGCTGGGATCCAGACGAAGCGATTGAGGCTAAGAAATCGAAAATCCGTTGGTATTTACTAAACTTTTTCGGAAATCTACGGATTTTTATAATTTCAATGGATTTTCAAGCATGGGTCCCACTAAAAGTTGGAGGCTAAGGTTTTGGCAGAGTGAATTGATAAACCCAGCACACGGAAAGTTAGCTGGGATCCAGACGAAGCGATTGAGGCTAAGAAATCAAAAATCCGTTGATATTTACTCATTTTTTTCGGAAATCTACGGATTTTTATAATTTTAATGGATTTTCAAGCATGGGTCCCACTAAAAGTTGGAGGCTAAGGTTTTGGCAGAGTGAATTGATAAACCCAGCACACGGAAAGTTAGTTGGGATCCAGACGAAGCGATTGAGGCTAAGAAATCGAAAATCCGTTGATATTTACTAAACTTTTTCGGAAATCTACGGATTTTTATAATTTTAATGGATTTTCAAGCATGGGTCCCACTAAAAGTTGGAGGCTAAGGTTTTGGCAGAGTGAATTGATAAACCCAGCACACGGAAAGTTAGCTGGGATCCAGACGAAGCGATTGAGGCTAAAAATCAAAAATCCGTTGATATTTACTCAACTTTTTCGGAAATCTACGGATTTTTATAATTTTAATGGATTTTCAAGCATGGGTCCCACCAAAAGTTGGAGGCTAAGGTTTTGGCAGAGTGAATTGATAAACCCAGCTCACGGAAAGTTAGCTGGGATCCAGACGAAGCGATTGAGGCGAAAAATCAAAAATCCGTTGATATTTACTCAACTTTTTCGGAAATCTACGGATTTTTATAATATTAATGGATTTTCAAGCATGGGTCCCACTAAAAGTTGGAGGCTAAGGTTTTGGCAGAGTGAATTGATAAACCCAGCACACGGAAAGTTAGCTGGGATCAAGGCGAAGCGATTGTGGCTAAGAAATCGAAAATCCGTTGATATTTACTAAACTTTTTCGGAAATCTACGGATTTTTATAATTTTAATGGATTTTCAAGCATGGGTCCCACCAAAAGTTTGAGGCTAAGGTTTTGGCAGAGTGAATTGATAAACCCAGCACACGGAAAGTTAGTTGGGATCCAGACGAAGCGATTGAGGCTAAAAAATCGAAAATCCGTTGATATTTACTCAACTTTTTCGGAAATCTACGGATTTTATAATTTCATTGTATTTTCAAGCATGGGTCCCACTAAAAGTTGGAGGCTAAGGTTTTGGCAGAGTGAATTGATAAACCCAGCACACGGAAAGTTAGCTGGGATCCAGGCGAACTTGGAGGCTAAGGTTTTGGTAGAGTGAATTGATAAATCCAGCACAGGGAAAGTTAGCTGGAATCCAGACGAAGCGATTGAGGCTAAGAAATCGAAAATCCGTCTATATTTACTCAACTTTTTAGGAAATCTACGGATTTTTATAATTTCATTGGATTTTCAAGCATGGGTCCCACTAAAAGTTGGAGGCTAAGGTTTTGGCAGAGTGAATTGATAATTCCAACATGTTTACTCAATATTTAGAGCTTTTCACGGATATTAAATGAAACACTACTACACAAGAAAATAGATTTTATTTTAAACATTAGTTGTTTTTCCTTATTTTACAGAAGTTGATTTTGTGCCTTTGGTGAAATCATTTTTGTTTTTTAAACAGCTATGCATTTGATTCATTCTTTCTTTTATTTATTTTAGTTTAGACTCGCTGATATATTCGTTTTTATTTAATTGACTGTCAAACGCTCATTAAAAGTGATAGAAATAGGTATTGCCTTGTGATGCATAAATAAATATAATTGAAAAAGTTACTTCAAAACATTTTTTTCTATCTGTTTTACTTGATTCCTTACTGATGAACATAATAACTATAGCTGTTTCATTATTTTTATTCTTAGCATGTTACAAAATGTGATACGTTCACTATTGATTTCAATTTAATTACAAAATTGCAAAAGAACATATCAGCTGATATACAAATATGCTGCATAGGGCTTGGGCTCCACGTTTTCGTTCACTTTCGGCGGATCGTTTCGAAGGTACCACAGCAGTGAAGATTCCAACGCTCGATGATACATGAAAATAAATAAAAATAAATTAAATGTGATTAGTGCTTGGATAAGTGGTAATATTATTTTAAAGATCGAGAACAGGGTTTGTACATAAATTTAAACAATGCCATAGCTTTTCAATACAGTAGGATTTGCAAGCGTGGAATAATATACAAATCTTCTTTCTCATCTTATGTTCTCACTGGGACAGAACATACTTCTTAGCTTAGTGTTAAATGACACTTCAACTTACAGCATTCTTAGCCAAAGTTGTGGCAGGAACGATTCATTGAGACTACCGCGTATTCAAGGGAACGGAGAGTGGATACATGCGTTCCACGTTATTGAGACTGCCGCGTATTCAAGGGAACGGAGAGTGGATACATGCGTTCCACATTCATTGAGAATACCACGAATTCAAGGGAACGGAGAGTGGATACATGCGCTCCACATTCATTGAGACTACCGCGAATTCAAGGGAACGGAGAGTGGATACATGCGCTCCACATTCATTGAGACTACCGCGAATTCAAGGGAACGGAGAGTGGATACATGCGTTCCACATTATTGAGACTGCCGCGAATTCAAGGGAACGGAGAGTGGATTCATGCGTTCCACGTTATTGAGACTGCCGCGTATTCAAGGGAACGGAGAGTGGATACATGCGCTCCACATTCATTGAGACTACCGCGAATTCAAGGGAACGGAGAGTAGATACATGCGCTCCACATTATTGAGACTGCCGCGAATTCAAGGGAACGGAGAATGGATACATGCGCTCCACATTATTGAGACTGCCGCGAATTCAAGGGAACGGAGAGTGGATACATGCGCTCCACATTATTGAGACTGACGCGAATTCAAGGGAAAGGAGAGTGGATACATGCGTTCCACATTCATTGAGAATACCGCGAATTCAAGGGAACGGAGAGTGGATACATGCGCCCATTTTAGGTCGTTTTAAGCAGTTTTAAGCCGTTTTAAGCCGTTTTAAGCCATTTCAAGCCATATTAAGCTGTTTTAAGCCATTTTAAGCCGTTTTAAGCCATTTCAAGCCGTTTTAAGCCATTTGGGATGAGCTGGAACCACTGCGTGTGTTGACTGTCCACTGTTGGCTGTTACGAACGGGGAAGAGAGCACAGCTTGGCGCACTTTTTAAGCCGTTTCAAGCCATTTTAAGCCGTTTCAAGCCGTTTCAAGCCGTTTTAAGCCATTTTAAGCCATATTAAGCTGTTTTAAGCCGTTTTAAGCCATATTAAGCTGTTTTAAGCCATTTTAAGCCGTTTTAAGCCATTTTAAGCCGTTTTAAGCCATTTTAAGCAATTTTAAGCCGTTTTAAGCCATATTAAGCCATTTTAAGCCGTTTTAAGCCGTTTTAAGCCATTTTAAGTCGTTTTTAGCCATACTAAGCCATTTTATGAAAACCACGCAGGGAGGAAGGCAGTGTGAAGTAGACAAGTAGGAAAATGTTGTGCCAGTTTGCAGAGTGCCAGTGGGCAATCGAGACCAGTGCCTGTGCCGATGGGATGAGCTGCAACCACTGCGTGTGTTGACTGTCCACTGTTGGCTGTTACAAACGGGGAAGAGAGCTCGGCACACATTTTGAGCCATATTAAGCTGTTTTAAGCCAGTTTAAGCCATATTAAGCTGTTTTAAGCCGTTTTAAGCCATAATAAGCTGTTTTAAGCCATATTAAGCTGTTTTAAGCCATTTTAAAACGTTTTAAGCCATTTCAAGCCGTTTTAAGCAATTTGGGATGGCGTGTGTTGACTGTCCACTGTTGGCTGTTACGAACGAGGAAGAGAGCACAGCTCGGCGCACTTTTTAAGCCGTTTTAAGCCATATTAAGTCATTTTAAGCCACTAAAACTTGGAGGCTAAGGTTTTGGTAGAGTGAATTGATAAACCCAGCACAGGGAAAGTTAGCTGGGATCCAGACGAAGCGATTGAGGGTAAGAAATCGAAAATCCGTTGATATTTACTCAACTTTTTAGGAAATCTACGGATTTTTATAATTTCATTGGATTTTCAAGCATGGGTCCCACTAAAAGTTGGAGGCTAAGGTTTTGGCAGAGTGAATTGATAAACCCAGCACACGGAAAGTTAGCTGGGATTCAGACGAAGCGATTGAGGCTAAGAAATGGAAAATCCGTTGATATTTACTCAACTTTTTCGGAAATCTACGGATTTTCATAATTTTAATGGATTTTCAAGCATGGGTCCCACTAAAAGTTGGAGGCTAAGGTTTTGGCAGAGTGAATTGATAAACCCAGCACACGGAAAGTTAGTTGGGATCCAGACGAAGCGATTGAGGCTAAGAAATCGAAAATCCGTTGATATTTACTCAACTTTTTGGGAAATCTACGGATTTTTATAATTTTAATGGATTTTCAAGCATGGGTCCCACTAAAAGTTGGAGGCTAAGGTTTTGGCAAAGTGAATTGATAAACCCAGCACACGGAAAGTTAGCTGGGATCCAGACGAAGCGATTGAGGCTAAGAAATCGAAAATCCGTTGATATTTACTCAACTTTTTCGGAAATCTACGGATTTTTATAATTTTAATGGATTTTCAAGCATGGGTCCCACCAAAAGTTGGAGGCTAAGGTTTTGGCAGAATGAATTGATAAACCCAGCACACGGAAAGTTAGCTGGGATCCAGACGAAGCGATTGAGGCTAAGAAATCGAAAATCCGTTGATATTTACTCAACTTTTTCGGAAATCTACGGATTTTTATAATTTTAATGGATTTTCAAGCATTGGTCCCACTAAAAGTTGGAGGCTAAGGTTTTGGCAGAGTGAATTGATAAACCCAGCACACGGAAAGTTAGCTGGGATCCAGACGAAGCAATTGAGGCTAAGAAATCGAAAATCCGTTGATATTTACTCAACTTTTTCGGAAATCAACGAATTTTTATAATTTTAATGGATTTTCAAGCATGGGTCCCACTAAAAGTTGGAGGCTAAGGTTTTGGCAGAGTGAATTGATAAACCCAGCACACGGAAAGTTAGCTGGGATCCAGACGAAGCGATTGAGGCTAAGAAATCGAAAATCCGTTGATATTTACTCAACTTTTTCGGAAAACTACGGATTTTTATAATTTTAATGGATTTTCAAGCATGGGTCCCACTAAAAGTAGGAGGCTAAGGTTTTGGCAAAGTGAATTGATAAACCCAGCACACGGAAAGTAAGCTGGGATCCAGACGAAGCGATTGAGGCTAAGAAATCGAAAATCCGTTGATATTTACTCAAGTTTTTCGGAAATCTACGGATTTTAATAATTTCATTGCATTTTCAAGCATGGGTCCCACCAAAAGTTTGAGGCTAAGGTTTTGGCAGAGTGAATTGATAAACCCAGCACACGGAAAGTTAGTTGGGATCCAGACGAAGCGATTGAGACTAAGAAATCGAAAATCCGTTGATATTTACTCAACTTTTTCGGAAATCTACGGATTTTTATAATTTTAATGGATTTTCATGCATGGGTCCCACTAAAAGTTGGAGGCTAAGGTTTTGGCAGAGTGAATTGATAAACCCAGCACACGGAAAGTTAGCTGGGATCCAGACGAAGCGATTGAGGCTAAGAAATCGAAAATCCGTTGATATTTACTAAACTTTTTCGGAAATCTACGGATTTTTATAATTTCAATGGATTTTCAAGCATGGGTCCCACTAAAAAACTGGAGGCTAAGGTCTTGGCAGAGTGAATTGATAAACCCAGCACACGGAAAGTTAGCTGGGATCCAGACGAAGCGATTGAGGCTAAGAAAACAAAAATCCGTTGATATTTACTCAACTTTTTCGGAAATCTACGGATTTTTATAATTTTAATGGATTTTCAAGCATGGGTCCCACTAAAAGTAGGAGGCTAAGGTTTTGGCAAAGTGAATTGATAAACCCAGCACACGGAAAGTAAGCTGGGATCCAGACGAAGCGATTGAGGCTAAGAAATCGAAAATCCGTTGATATTTACTCAACTTTTTCGGAAATCTACGGATTTTTATAATTTTAATGGATTTTCAAGCATGGGTCCCACTAAAAGTAGGAGGCTAAGGTTTTGGCAAAGTGAATTGATAAACCCAGCACACGGAAAGTAAGCTGGGATCCAGACGAAGCGATTGAGGCTAAGAAATCGAAAATCCGTTGATATTTACTCAACTTTTTCGGAAATCTACGGATTTTTATAATTTCATTGCATTTTCAAGCATGGGTCCCACCAAAAGTTTGAGGCTAAGGTTTTGGCAGAGTGAATTGATAAACCCAGCACACGGAAAGTTAGTTGGGATCCAGACGAAGCGATTGAGACTAAGAAATCGAAAATCCGTTGATATTTACTCAACTTTTTCGGAAATCTACGGATTTTTATAATTTTAATGGATTTTCATGCATGGGTCCCACTAAAAGTTGGAGGCTAAGGTTTTGGCAGAGTGAATTGATAAACCCAGCACACGGAAAGTTAGTTGGGATCCAGACGAAGCGATTGAGACTAAGAAATCGAAAATCCGTTGATATTTACTCATTTTTTTCGGAAATCTA
The DNA here is from genome assembly GCF_002204515.2 of Aedes aegypti. NCBI lineage: Eukaryota > Metazoa > Arthropoda > Insecta > Diptera > Culicidae > Aedes > Aedes aegypti. The sequence continues at coordinate 228,871,872 of NC_035108.1, read as the reverse complement.
CGGATTTTTATAATTTTAATGGATTTTCATGCATGGGTCCCACTAAAAGTTGGAGGCTAAGGTTTTGGCAGAGTGAATTGATAAACCCAGCACACGGAAAGTTAGCTGGGATCCAGACGAAGCGATTGAGGCTAAGAAATCGAAAATCCGTTGGTATTTACTAAACTTTTTCGGAAATCTACGGATTTTTATAATTTCAATGGATTTTCAAGCATGGGTCCCACTAAAAGTTGGAGGCTAAGGTTTTGGCAGAGTGAATTGATAAACCCAGCACACGGAAAGTTAGCTGGGATCCAGACGAAGCGATTGAGGCTAAGAAATCAAAAATCCGTTGATATTTACTCATTTTTTTCGGAAATCTACGGATTTTTATAATTTTAATGGATTTTCAAGCATGGGTCCCACTAAAAGTTGGAGGCTAAGGTTTTGGCAGAGTGAATTGATAAACCCAGCACACGGAAAGTTAGTTGGGATCCAGACGAAGCGATTGAGGCTAAGAAATCGAAAATCCGTTGATATTTACTAAACTTTTTCGGAAATCTACGGATTTTTATAATTTTAATGGATTTTCAAGCATGGGTCCCACTAAAAGTTGGAGGCTAAGGTTTTGGCAGAGTGAATTGATAAACCCAGCACACGGAAAGTTAGCTGGGATCCAGACGAAGCGATTGAGGCTAAAAATCAAAAATCCGTTGATATTTACTCAACTTTTTCGGAAATCTACGGATTTTTATAATTTTAATGGATTTTCAAGCATGGGTCCCACCAAAAGTTGGAGGCTAAGGTTTTGGCAGAGTGAATTGATAAACCCAGCTCACGGAAAGTTAGCTGGGATCCAGACGAAGCGATTGAGGCGAAAAATCAAAAATCCGTTGATATTTACTCAACTTTTTCGGAAATCTACGGATTTTTATAATATTAATGGATTTTCAAGCATGGGTCCCACTAAAAGTTGGAGGCTAAGGTTTTGGCAGAGTGAATTGATAAACCCAGCACACGGAAAGTTAGCTGGGATCAAGGCGAAGCGATTGTGGCTAAGAAATCGAAAATCCGTTGATATTTACTAAACTTTTTCGGAAATCTACGGATTTTTATAATTTTAATGGATTTTCAAGCATGGGTCCCACCAAAAGTTTGAGGCTAAGGTTTTGGCAGAGTGAATTGATAAACCCAGCACACGGAAAGTTAGTTGGGATCCAGACGAAGCGATTGAGGCTAAAAAATCGAAAATCCGTTGATATTTACTCAACTTTTTCGGAAATCTACGGATTTTATAATTTCATTGTATTTTCAAGCATGGGTCCCACTAAAAGTTGGAGGCTAAGGTTTTGGCAGAGTGAATTGATAAACCCAGCACACGGAAAGTTAGCTGGGATCCAGGCGAACTTGGAGGCTAAGGTTTTGGTAGAGTGAATTGATAAATCCAGCACAGGGAAAGTTAGCTGGAATCCAGACGAAGCGATTGAGGCTAAGAAATCGAAAATCCGTCTATATTTACTCAACTTTTTAGGAAATCTACGGATTTTTATAATTTCATTGGATTTTCAAGCATGGGTCCCACTAAAAGTTGGAGGCTAAGGTTTTGGCAGAGTGAATTGATAATTCCAACATGTTTACTCAATATTTAGAGCTTTTCACGGATATTAAATGAAACACTACTACACAAGAAAATAGATTTTATTTTAAAGCCGTATTAAGCCGTTATAAGCCATTTTAAGCCATATTAAGCTGTTTAAGCCATTTTAAGCCGTTTTAAGCCATTTGGGATGAGCTGCAACCACTGCGTGTGTTGACTGTTCACTGTTGGCTGTTACGAACGGGGAAGAGAGCACAGCTCGGCGCACATTTTAAGTCGTTTCAAGCCATTTTAAGCCGTTTTAAGCCGTTTTAAGCCGTTTTAAGCCATTTGGGATGAGCTGCAACCACTGCGTGTGTTGACTGTCCACTGTTGGCTGTTACGAACGGGAAAGAGAGCACAGCTCGGCGCACTTTTTAAGCCGTTTTAAGCCATATTAAGCCATTTTAAGCCGTTTTAAGCCATTTCAAGCCGTTTTAAGCCGTTTTAAGCCATATTAAGCAATTTTAAGCCGTTTTTCACTGTTGGCTGTTACGAACGGGGAAGAGAGCACAGCTCGGCGCACATTTTGAGCCATATTAAGCTGTTTTAAGCCATTTTAAGCCATATTAAGCTGTTTTAAGTCATTTTAAGTTATATTAATCCATATTAAGGTATTTTAGGCCATTTAAGCCGTTTCAAGCCATTTGGGATGAGCTGCAACCACTGCGTGTGTTGACTGTCCACTGTTGGCTGTTACGAACGGGGAAGAGAGCACAGCTCGGCGCACATTTTAAGCCGTTTTAAGCCATTTTAAGCCGTTTCAAGCCGTTTTAAGCCATTTTAAGCCATATTAAGCTGTTTTAAGCCGTTTTAAGCTGATTTAAGCCGTTTTAAGCCATTTTAAGCCATATTAAGCTGTTTTAAGCCATTTTAAGCCGTTTTAAGCCATTTCAAGCCGTTTTAAGCCATTGGGGATGAGCTGCAACCACTGCGTGTGTTGACTGTCCACTGTTGGCTGTTACGAACGGGGAAGAGAGCACAGCTCGGCGCACTTTTTAAGTCGTTTTAAGCCATTTTAAGCCGTTTCAAGCCGTTTTAAGCCATTTTAAGCTATAGTAAGCTGTTTTAAGCCGTTTTAAGCCATATTAAGCTGTTTTAAGCCATTTTAAGCCGTTTTGAGCCATTTTAAGCCGTTTTAAGCCGTTTTAATCATTGCTGCAGTAGGCGTTGATTTGGCAGGACGTTCTTATTTTCAAGCAACTGACATTTTTCTCTCAATTTCAGGAGAGAAATTTTTTCAAATTGAGTGGATTCGGACCGTTTGTGATACGATTTGGAGAGAAGCTGATTATTCCTGTGTGGTGCGGTAGAAGCATATATCCTGTGTGGCGCGGTGCTTGAAGATTTTCAAGCGGACGTTATTCGTCGTTATTTCAAGATCTCAATTCCAAGGATTATTTGATTTTGGATCATCTTGCCTATGTGGTGCGGAACACGGTAGACACAACAAGAAGTTATTACTTGTGTGGTGCGGAGGAAGTTATTGTCTGGGTGGTGCGCGAGGAGAAATTTGTCAAGAGGGCGCTACATCCAGTTTGAAGCTTGGGGCCTCATCTTCGCGTGAAGTTTGGATTTCCTAAGTATCTCTTTATTATTTTATTATTTTATTATTTTTTTATTTATTTTCATTAATTGTTTCCATTAAAAATTTTGATTTTCTTTTGAAATTTAATATTTTTGCACCCCAATTATGGATGTCGATGCGAATAATTCTGTTTTGAAAGATGGTGATCCTCCACCGGGTCCATCATCTTCTACTACTAACAAATTTCGTATAAAAATATATCCTATTTCTTTTGCTGGTCCATTTGTGGTATTTTTTCGGAAAAAACAAATGCCAATAAATGTATTACTTATTTCATCTAATATTTATGAAAAGTACTCTTCTGTCAAGGAAATCAAAAAGATTTCACTTGACAAATTACGAGTTGTGTTTAGTTCGCGTGATGATGCAAATTCTCTTTTAGAATCACATCTTTTCGCAGAATCTTATCGTGTATATGCTCCAAGTAATTTCTGTGAAATTAATGGAGTTATATACGATGAGTCCTTAGAATGTGAGGAAGTTGTTAGTCATGGTATTGGTATTTTCAAAAATCAAGCTATTTCGCCTGTTCATGTTTTAGATTGTCATCGTTTGTCTAAACTTTTATTGAATGACAAAGGCTCTGAATATGTTCTTTCTAATTGTTTGAAAATTACATTTGCTGGATCAGTACTTCCTGATTTTGTAAAAGTAAATAATGTCATTTTTCGTGTTAGACTTTTTTTTCCGAAAATAATGCATTGTGAACGATGCCTTCTTTTCGGACATACAAATCAATTTTGCTCCAATAAACCTAAATGTACAAAATGTGGTCAATCACACTTATCATCGAATTGTAATAAAAATTCTGATTTATGTATTTATTGTAATCAAAAACATAACCTTTTGAAAGATTGTCCTGTTTATAAAAGTAATGAATCCAAATTCCATCAAAAATTGAAGAGCAGAAATCAGTTGTCTTATTCTGAAATTTTGAAAAATTCGACGAATTATACCGCTCCGAATATTTATGAATCTTTAACTGATGATGAATTTGAGGACACATTGAATTTAGATAATTACATTTATAAACCCCCGTCAAAAAGAAAAGAATTCAAAAAGAAACATCTAAAACTCATGTTAAAATTGATCCTAATGCAAAATCATTCAATGAAAATTTCCCGCGATTGAGTTCTTCATCTTCTCGAATTATTCCAGGTTTTCAACGAGTTGATTCTGATCCATCAAATAGTAATGTGAATGAAAATACCAATACTTCAAATGATAACAATAATATTAGTGAAAATTCTTCAATTTTAGGAATTTTGGAGGAATTAGTAGAATTGTTGGGATTTAGTGATTTCTGGAAAAAAATTATTAAAATTATTTTACCATTTGTTGCTTCCCTACTTGATAAATTGAATGCTTTTGGACCCATCTTTGCTTCATTATTTTCATCGTAATGGCTTCAAATTCCGAAAATGATTTGAATATTTTACAATGGAACTGTAGAAGCATAATTCCAAAGATAGATAGATTGAAAGTTATGCTTGAACATAACAAAATTGATATTTTTTGTTTAAATGAAACTTGGCTAACTGAATCAAAATCATTACGTATTCCATCATTCAATATAATTAGAAAAGATAGAGATATTCCTTTTGGGGGAGTTTTGATTGGCATTCGCAATGGTATTGAATTTAAATATATCAATTTATCATTGAATGTACGTTTTGAATATATCATTCTTTCTGTAAATCATGCAGATTATCTTTTTCATATAATTTGTTTATATATTCCTCCTAATGCAAATTTTTCATTATCTGAATTGAAAATGATTTTAGATTGTGTTCCTCATCCTTTTTATATTTTGGGTGATTTCAATGCTCATAATTATGCTTGGGGTAGTGATAAAATTGATGGTCGGGGATCATTATTATTGGATTTGATTGATGAATATAATTTAAGCATTTTAAATGATGGATCGTTCACCAGAATTGCTGTTCCTCCATTACAAAATTCATGCATTGATTTATCTTTATGTTCCAATAATTTATCTCTCAGGTCAACTTGGAGCATAATTAATGATCCTAATAATAGTGATCATCTTCCAATTTTGATTCGAATGAGCCATTGTAAACAAAACAATCATCATGTAAATTCTTCTATCCCTGATTATTCAAAAAATGTTGACTGGGTTAAATTTTCGGATTTAATTTCTTTTTCACTAATTAATCTTAAAGATTCAAATTCCCCAATTGAAAATTATACTAAATTCATCAAAATTGTGTTCAATTGCTTACTTAAATCCCAGAAAAATAAAGTTGCTTGCAATAATAAAAAAAATAAACGTCCTACATTTTGGTGGGATAATGATTGTTCAATTGCTTTAAAAAATAAATCGGAAGCTTTTAAAAAATTTCGTCGGTCAGGATCTAGAGAAAATTATTTTTTATATTGTAAAGCAGAGGCTTGGTTTACCCGTACTACTAAATTTAAGAAAAGAAATTATTGGAAACATTTCATTGAAAACCTCGATAGAGACACTTCATTATCCACATTGTGGTCTGTAGCAAGAAATTTGAGAAATTATGATAATTCTTCTCCTGTTTTATTGGAGTATTCTGATCAACATCCACAAGATATTAACGAAAGACATTCTTTATAAAGAATAAACGACCGAGAGAGTCTATAGTCTACATAAAACTGAACTTTATTTGTTATATCAATACTTGCTAAGGGTGACTTCTGATCTCTCATAGCATGAGAACCCTTTCAGAGGGTTCGTCGGTTTTACCGAATACAACAACTCCTTCCTGCTTTAGTAAAATATATATACTGATCTAAATTTGTTCACAGCTATTTCTGAGAGCTTAATGACTTCATTTTTTTTCGAATCGACATCGAAATTTCAATAATTTACAATAATATTAATAATATTTTATAATAACTAAAATCTAAAACTAAAATCACAGTTTTTTTCTATCCTTTCAATATACATTTAAAACACTGGAGCACCCTGACATGTTTGGAATTACTCTCCATCAAAAGAATCCTCGTCAGGCCGTTTTCTGGATCTAGTGGTGCAATTTTGCACCTCTCCTTATCATCCTCAAGTACGGTCTTGTGTACATTTACACCGCTTCAAAAAGATGTAGGCAAAATATGCCACAACCGTTGTTTTCACTTTGCCCAAAATCCTCGGGCGAACACACCGTAGCCTAAGTCGACGCACGTCCAAAAATGCATTCGCATACACTTGACGAAAAAGATTTGCTCTAAACCAGCTATCATTCCGGTGTGTCATTTGCTGGAAATAAACGAACTTTTCACAGATATAAAAGGCAAACAGAATCCAAAAGGAACAGTAATAAGTTACAGGTGACTTGTAAACTGGACAACAGAAAAACAATCACAAATACTGCAGTGTACACAAACAAAACAATGACACTTGTCCATTAGTCTCTACATATTACTTTCGGCGTTATTCACTTGATCAACAACAAAACCATCATGACGATGAAAAAAGTGGTGTGCGTGGTTTGTTGACCCTTGTTTTACCACAGTTGTTTACAACATCGGTAAAATTGCCACGCTAGGTAGTGTTAGTTGCGGATAAAATCAAAATGGTCCTACAAATTGCAAGAATTTTTGTTAACAATGAAGAACACAAATGGACCAAAATTCAATTGAAAATGGCAAAAACACAACAAAAAAGAAAAATACATCTTCCACAAAACGAACAAAATGATAGGCATCAAATATACACTTAAATGTGACTTTTCACACCATGCCTCACTGTAAATGGAAAATTAAATCTTTGCGCATTTACAGGATCTATTATGTGCACGCGTTCTCAAAAAAGTTGATCAAACCAGTTATCCCGCAATTTCTACCAAAAGCAACCTCCATTGCAATAAAAAATCGCGCCAAATGCATTTTGCAATACCGGCGGTCGTGATAATCGTAAAGAGAAATATCAAATCTGCCAACAAGCACTTCACAAAGTTCAGCCTACCGCAAAAGAAGGCATTATCACACATTTCATAAATTTCAGATATTGCCAAAAACATCACAATAAACGCAAGTAAACTGCGGCAGTCATGAAATACGCGGGAAGTTGAAACAAATTTCTCCTCGTCGACACTGTAACATCCACAAGATATTAACGAAAGACATTCTTTATAAAGAATAAGCGACCGAGAGAGTCTATAGTCTACATAAAACTGAACTTTATTTGTTATATCAATACTTGCTAAGGGTGACTTCTGATCTCTCATAGCATGAGAACCCTTTCAGAGGGTTCGTCGGTTTTACCGAATACAACAGGATTGAACAATTTGCATCTAAAATTTGTCCAGATTTTGTTCCTCAATCTATAAATTTTAGAACAAAACAATCGATTAATTATTTCCCGGAGCTTTGTTCGCCATTTTCGTTAGAAGAATTAGATTTGGCATTATCTATTACAAATAATACAGCACCAGGTATTGACAATATTAAATTTATAGTACTCAAAAATTTACCTTATGAAGGGAAAGTTCATCTTCTTGCAATCTACAATTCATTTCTTTTACAAAATATTATTCCATTAGATTGGCGTTCAGTTAAAGTAGTTAGTATACTTAAACCAGGAAAAGATGCTTCTTTGGCTGATAGTCGTAGACCAATAAGTTTATTATCCTGTCTTCGTAAACTTATGGAAAGAATGGTTTTAAATCGTCTTGAGATATGGGCTGAACAATATTTTATCTTCATGTCAATTTGGTTTCAGAAAAGGACGTGGTACTCGTGATTGTACAGCACTTTTGGCTTCTCAAGTTGAACTTGCTTTTAATAAAAAACAGGATACTATTTCTACTTTCTTAGACGTGTCTGGAGCTTATGATTCAGTACTTATTGATTTGCTTTTCAATAAAATGAATACTCATAAAATTCCTTTAATTTTATCCAATTTCATATACAACTTATTTTCATTCAAAATTATGCATTTTTATCACAATGGGTCGTCCAAATTTACTCGTAATAGTTATTTTGGTCTTCCTCAAGGATCTTGTTTGAGTCCTTTTTTGTACAATTTATTCACATGTGATATTTCATCTATTATCCCAAATGGTTGTTTTTTAGTTCAATTCGCTGATGATAAGGTTATTTCCGTAAGTGGACATAATAGAGAAATCATACGTCATTATATGCAAATTTGTTTAGATAATATTGGTTCATGGGCTTACGATAATGGTTTTAGGTTTTCAGTGCAAAAAACTAAATATATTATATTTTCACGTAAACATTCCGCAGTAAGTGTAGATTTATTTCTTAATGGATATGAAATCGAACAAGTGTTTGAATACAAGTATCTTGGTATTTGGTATGATTCAAAATTAAATTGGAACTTTCAAATTAAATACATCCAGAAAATTTGTTCTAAAAGGATTAATTTTCTTCGTACAATTACTGGTACTTGGTGGGGTGCTCATCCTTCTGATATGATTATTCTTTATAAAACTACAATACGGTCTGTTTTAGAATATGGTTGTTTTACTTTTGGTTGTGCCACTCAAACTCATTTTTCTAAACTTGAAAAAATTCAATTTCGTTGTTTATGAATTTGTTTAAAATTAATGAATTCTACTCATACTAAATCTGTTGAAATTTTGGCAGGAGTGGTTCCACTTAAAATTCGTTTTCATGAATTAAATTGTAAATTTCTAAGTCAATGTTTCACAAATCAGTATCCTCTTATTCAAATTTTAAGTGATTTACACGGCATAAATCCTTCTAGTAAAATGTTAAACTCATTTAATCATTGTTCTACCGAAAACATATTACCGGGTTTTCCAAATACATTTTATAATTGTGATATTAATGTACATTCTTTTCAGACCTTTGTTGATAAATCTTTACATTGGGAATTAAATCAAATACCAAGACATTTGTGTGATCGATATGCCAAATTATGTCTTGAACGAAAATTGTGTGGCTTCGACCAAAAATGTATTTATTACACAGATGGATCATTAATTCAAAATAGTGCAGGTTTTGGAGTTTATAATATTGATGTAGTCCATTTTTACAAATTGAAATCTCCTTGTTCTATTTTTGTAGCGGAATTGATAGCATTGTACTTCACATGTAATATAATAAAGGATCATCCTCCAAATATGTTCGTTATTTGTACTGATAGTTTGAGTTGTATTAATTCCATTGAATCTTCAAAATTTAATTTTAAAACCCATTATTTAATTTTATTGATACGAAAATTGTTATACGATTTGCATTCTCAGGGGTTTATAATTAAATTTGTTTGGGTTCCAGCCCATAGTAATATATTTGGTAACGAACAAGCGGATTATTTAGCTAAACTAGGAGCTACTCGCGGAATTATTTATGAACGAAATGTTTTTCATTCGGAATATTATGCTAAAATCAAAAGAAATGCTTTAGATTCTTGGCAAATTGATTGGGATTCTAGTGATAAAGGTCGATGGTGTCATTCCATTTTTCCAATTGTGGATGAAAGTACCTGGTATAAAAAACTTTCTGTCGGAAGAAATTTCATTTGCATGTTTTCGAGACTTATTTCTAATCATTATATTTGTAATAGTCATTTATATCGTATTAACATAATTGATTCAAATTTATGTGATTGTGGTGAATCTTATCAAGATATCGATCATATAGTTTTTTATTGCAAAAAATATATTTTGCCAAGGAAAAAATTAATAGAAAAATACAAAAATTTAGTAATTACAGTACCTATACCTGTTCGTGATATTCTTGGTAGCAAATCACTTCCTATGTTAAAAATGTTATACAACATTTTCAGAGATATTAGTTATATTGTTTGATACTGCTTTGCTTTTTATCTCTTTCGTTTCAGAAATCAAGAAAATAACCTTCCCTTGTACCCTGCAATATTCCTCCATTTTTGGTTACTTCCTTTTCAAGAATTCGGCTCTGATATGGATCACTTCCGGTTGAGCCTTTAGTTTTAAGATTTATTTTTGTAACGTAATAAGAAAAGATAAAGAGGTTTTGTGCCCTTTTGAGAACGATTTCCAATTGATATCACTCAAAGGGGTTTTTCCCTCTTTCAAAATTTTTAGTTCAATAAATAAATAAATAAATAAATAAGCCGTTTTAAGCCATTTTAAGCAATTTTAAGCCGTTTTAAGCCATATTAAGCCATTTTAAGCCGTTTTAAGCCGTTTTAAGCCATTTTAAGTCGTTTTTAGCCATACTAAGCCATTTTATGAAAACCACGCAGGGAGGAAGGCAGTGTGAAGTAGACAAGTAGGAAAATGTTGTGCCAGTTTGCAGAGTGCCAGTGGGCAATCGAGACCAGTGCCTGTGCCGATGGGATGAGCTGCAACCACTGCGTGTGTTGACTGTCCACTGTTGGCTGTTACGAACGGGGAAGAGAGCACAGCTCGGCGCACATTTTGAGCCATATTAAGCTGTTTTAAGCTATATTAAGCCGTATTAAGCCGTTATAAGCCATTTTAAGCCATATTAAGCTGTTTTAAGCCATTTTAAGCCGTTTTAAGCCATTTGGGATGAGCTGCAACCACTGCGTGTGTTGACTGTTCACTGTTGGCTGTTACGAACGGGGAAGAGAGCACAGCTCGGCGCACATTTTAAGGCCGCACGGGACGTCATCATATCACCCTATCCATTTCAAGAAGCAAATCACAAGAACCACTCCATATATCTATGCAAAAATGTATCAGTATGATTCTATATATGTAGTGCACAACCCGATAAATTTTCATCTTCATCGGTTCACTAAAACTCGAGATTTGCTTCCACAAAGTTTTGATGATTATTGTTAGAGTGAGACAAAAGATAGGAAAAATAACACGGTCTCCCGTGTCCCCTTTAAGTCGTTTCAAGCCATTTTAAGCCGTTTTAAGCCATTTGGGATGAGCTGCAACCACTGCATGTGTTGACTGTCCACTGTTGGCTGTTACGAATGGGGAAGAGAGCACAGCTCGGCGCACATTTTAAGCCGTTTTAAGCCATTTTAAGCCGTTTTAAGCCGTTTTAAGCCATATTAAGCAATTTTAAGCCGTTTTAAGCATTGGTGTAGTAGGCCTTGAACTGGCAGGACGTTATTTTCCTAACGACTGACATTTTTTTCTCTTTTCTAGGTGAGAAAATTTTCAAGACCTACACGAAGATTGGATTCGGTGTGTGGTGCGGTAGTAGAACATTCCCTGTGTGGTGCGGTAGTAGACGATACTCTGTGTTGTGCGGTGGTAGTCGATTCTCTGTGTGGCGCGGTAGAAGAAGATTCCCTGTGTGGCGCGGTAGGAGTAATTCAAGGGCGGTTTGCAAGTTTGAAGCCTTTGTGAAACTTTGCCCTTAAGTTCGGTGTCGGAGGATACAATTCCTGTGTGGCGCGGAAGGAGTATTTCAAGAGGACGTTATTCGCCTTGGATTATTGAAAATTGAAACCACCTTGGTTGCAGTTTGATTCAGCTGAAGTTTGTTAAGTATTTTTTTTTTATTTTATTTTCATTTTTTTTTTCTATTTCCAAGTATAATAATCCTTTAATATTGATTGTTGAGTTTCCGTCATGGAAACTGATGATGGAGAGGGGTCAAAAGAAAACGTTGTACCTAATGATTCCTCTTCATCGAACAAATCCTTTCGAGTAAAAGTTTATCCGTCTAGTTTTCCTGGACCTTTTGTAGTTTACTTTTGTAAGAAAGAGAAACCAATCAATGTTTTATTGATCTCTTCTGAGATATACAAATTGTACACGTCCGTTAAAGAAATTAAAAAAATTTCTCTGGACAAATTGCGTGTAGTTTTTGGATCAAGAGATGATGCTAACGCTCTTCTTGAATCCAAATTATTTTTTGATTCCTATCGCGTTTATGCTCCTTCTAATGCATGCGAAATTAATGGAATTATATATGATGAATCTTTGGATTGTGAAGATATTAAAATTCATGGTTCAGGCGTTTTTAAGAACAAATCCATTTCTCCTGTTAAGGTTTTGGATTGTGTTCGTTTATCGAAATTATTCTTTACTGGTAATGATTCAAAATATATGCATTCAAATTGTATTAAAATAACGTTCTCCGGTTCAGTTCTTCCGGATTACGTTATGATTGATAATGTAAAATTTCGCGTGAGACTTTATTATCCAAAGCTCATGCATTGCGATAAATGTCTTCTTTTCGGACACACTTCAAAGTTTTGTTCAAACAAACAGAAGTGTTCTAAGTGTGGAGAACCTCATCAGTCATCCGAATGTAATAAAATCTCGGATGTATGTTTTTATTGTAAACAAAAGCACAATTCTTTGAAAGAATGTGCTGTTTATATTGAGAATCAATCTAAATTCAATCAAAAAATTAGGAATAAAAATTTATTGTCCTACGCTGAAATAACAAAATCCACTGATAGTTTTTCATCTCCCAATTCATTTGATATTTTGCATGATGATGTTGAGAATGAATCATCACAAAATTTGAATAGTTTATAAACCTCCTAGTAAGAGGAAAAGAATTTCTAATAAATCTTTAAACAATAATTTGTTTTTTGAACCTCAACCATCTACTTCTTTCGATACGAATTTCCCTCCTCTTAGTGCATCCGTTCCCTTCAATAATATTCCTGGATTTCAAAGAATTGATTCTACCCATTCAATTAACAAAAATGATAAAAATTCGAACAATATTTCCAGTGACAAAAGCAATGAAAACTCTAATCAATCAATTTTGAATATTTTGGAAGAAATTGTAGATTTCTTGGGATTGAGTGATTTGTGGAAAAAAATAATCAAATTGATTTTACCATTATTGGCCTCTCTTTTAGATAAATTGAATTCATTTGTTCCCCTTATTTCTTCTCTATTTTCGTCCTAATGGCTTCAATCAATTCCAAGAAATTACACATTTTACAATGGAATTGTCGTAGTATTATTCCTAAAATTGATAAATTCAAAGTTTTATTGAGTAATTTTGATGTAGATGTGTTTTGTTTAAATGAAACGTGGTTAGGTACAGCTAGATTTTTCCGTATCCCTAATTATAATATTATTCGAAAAGATAGAGATACATCATTTGGCGGAGTTTTAATTGGAATTCGCGATAATGTTGAATTTAAATACTTAAATGTATCTTTTCAAACACAAATAGAATATGTGGCTGTTTCGATTAGAAATGGAAAAAATGAGTTTTCAATTATATGTTTTTACATCCCTCCAAATGCAAGTTTTAGTTTGTCAGAAATTAAAAGTGTCTTAAATGAAATCCCATCACCATTTTATATACTAGGAGATTTCAATGCACATAATTTCGCCTGGGGTAGTGAAAAAACTGATGGTAGAGGTTCATTAATTATGGATTTGATTGATTATTTGAATTTGAATATTCTTAATGATGGATCGATTACTAGGATTGCTGTGCCTCCTAATAATCATTCCTGTGTTGATTTATCTTTATGTTCAAATAATTTATCAATGCAATCATCTTGGAAAACTATTCATGATCCAAATGGTAGTGATCATTTACCAATTTTGATTAATATGCAAACTTCTGAAAACAATGAAGTGGTTTACGAAGTTTTTACTCCCGATCTTTGTAAAAATGTTAATTGGAGTAAATTTTCTGATCTTGTTTCCATTTCATTAATCAATATTGTCAATTCAGATACTCCAATTGATAGTTACAATACTTTTTCAAAATTGTTAATAGATTGCTTGCAAAAATCTCAACATAATAAACCATCTTCAAAAACTACAAAAAAAAATCGTCCTTCGTTTTGGTGGGATAATGAGTGTTCCATTTCTTTAAGAAATAAATCTAAAGCCTTCAAATTATTTCGCAGATCAGGCTCCAGAAATGATTATTTTCTATATTGCAAAGCTGAAGCACAGTTTACTAGACTTACTAAATTTAAAAAGAGAAATTATTGGAAAAATTTTGTTGAAAATTTGGACAGAGAGACTTCATTGTCAACTTTGTGGTCCGTAGCACGTAATTTAAGAAACTATAATTCTTCACCACCCACTATTTTAGAATATTCAGAACAATGGATGGATGATTTTTCTTCGAAAATTTGTCCTGATTTTGTTCCTCCGTCCATTGATTACAAAACTAATTCAATTAATTACTTTCCTGAACTTTGTAATCCATTTTCAATAGCTGAATTTGACATGGCCTTATCAATAACCAAAAATACTGCTCCAGGTATTGACAACATTAAATTTATTGTACTAAATAATTTACCATACGAAGGAAAACTTCATCTACTTTCGATATATAATGCTTTCTTTTGTCAAAATATTATTCCTTTTGAATGGCGTTCCATTAAAGTTATAAATATTGTCAAACCTGGTAGAGATCCAGCATTTGCTGATAGTAGAAGACCTATTAGTTTATTGTCATGTTTGCGAAAATTATTAGAACGTATGATTCTAAATCGCCTTGAATTATGGGCTGAGGACAATAATATTTTTTCATCTTCTCAATTTGGATTTAGAAGAGGTCGAGGTACTCGTGATTGTATTGCACTTTTAGCTTCACAAATCCAGCTTTCATTTAATAAAAAGCAGGATGTTGTGTCAACATTCCTGGATGTTTCTGGAGCTTATGATTCTGTTTTAATTGATTTATTATACAATAAAATGCATAATTTGAAAATTCCAAATTTAATATTAAATTTTATATGCAATTTATTTTCTTTCAAAATCATGAATTTTTATCATAATGGTAAATCGAGAATAATTCGTTATAGTTATTTCGGTCTACCACAGGGATCTTGTTTGAGTCCTTTTTTGTATAATTTATTCACAAGTGACATTGCTTCAATTATTCCTAATGGATGTTATTTATTACAATTTGCTGATGATAATGTCATTTCTATCAGTGGCAAAAATAGAGAAATTATAAGACATTTTATGCAATGTGCTCTGAACAATATTTATATGTGGGCTCATGAAAATGGTTTTTCTTTTTTTGTTCAAAAAACAAAATATATAATATTTTCGAGAAAATATTCGACTTCTTCAATACAATTATATTTGAATGGTATTGAAATTGAACAAGTTGATGAATATAAATATCTTGGAATTTGGTTTGATTTTAAACTGAACTGGAATGCTCATATAAAATATATTCAAAAAGTTTGTTCAAAAAGAATTAACTTTCTTCGTACAATTACAGGGACTTGGTGGGGCGCAAATCCTTCTGATTTAATTACACTTTACAAAACTACTATTCGTTCAGTAATGGAATATGGTTGTTTTACATTCGGGAGCGCTGCACGTACATATTTTGTCAAACTTGAAAAAATACAATTTCACTGCTTGAGAATTTGCTTGAAACTTATGAATTCAACACATACTCAATCAGTAGAAGTTCTTGCTGGTATAGTACCATTGAATATTCGTTTTCAAGAATTGAATTGCAAATTTGTGATGAATTGTTTGTCACACAATCATCCTCTTATTGATTTTTTGAAATCTTTATTTGATATTAATCCTACGAGCAAAATGTTAGATTCATTCATTCATTGCTCTACAGAAAATATTGAACCAATTCCTTCGTATACCTTTTATAATTCAAAAATATCCATTCATTCATACCAACCATTGATTGACTTGTCTCTATTTTATGAAATGAAACAAATTCCAAAATTCCACCATTCTCATTTTGCTAACATTTTATTCGAGCGCAAATTCAATGGAATTACTCCCGCACAATTTTTTTATACTGATGGTTCATTGATTGACGTTATTGCAGGTTTTGGTGTCTATAATTTATTTTCTGGTCATTTTTTTAAATTGCAATCTCCTTGTTCTGTTTTTTCAGCAGAATTAATTGCTCTTTACTTTGCGTGCAATTTGATTAAAGATTGTGCACCAAATATTTATATTGTTTGTTCGGATAGTTTGAGTTGTCTCCAGGCTTTAAATACAATTAATTTCAACTTCAAAATTCATCATATTATATTAATTATGAAAAGATTATTACTTGAACTTAGTTCTCGAGGATTTATCATTAAGTTTGTTTGGATTCCTGCTCATTGTAAAATTTATGGGAATGAACAGGCAGATACGTTAGCTAAATTTGGTGTTCATCATGGAATAATTTACAGCCGTAACATATTTCCTTCTGAATATTATCCAAAATTGAAAGTAAAATCTCTTTTGGATTGGCAAACGTGTTGGAATTCGAGCGACAAAGGACGTTGGTGTCATTCTATTTGTTCTAAAGTCAATTATTTTCCATGGTTTAAAAATATACCAGCAAGTAGAAATTTGATTTGCTTTTTTTCGAGATTGATGTCAAACCATTATATTTGTAACAGTCATTTGTATCGCATCAACATAAAAGATTCCAATTTATGTGATTGTGGGGAATTTTATGAAGACATCGATCATATAGTATTTCAGTGTGACAAATTCATTACTCCTAGAAATAAATTAATGAACAATATAGTAAATTTGGGTCAACCTATTCCTGTATCTGTACGTGACATACTTGGTACAAAATTGTATCCTGTAATGAAACTTTTGTTACAGTTTATAAATGAAATCTCATATTTGGTTTGATACTCTTTGTGTTTTCTTTTTTACTTTTATTCTCAGATGTCACGTTGGATTCGATTTTGATTCTCTCCCTTACTGGCTTTCGATGACACTCCTTACTTAACGCCGATTGATATGTTTCAAGATTACGGCTCTGTTATGGTTTAGTACCGTGTGAGCCTTTACTTTTAAGTTTGATTTGTAACGTTTATCGAAAAGATAAAGAGGTTTTGTGCCTCTTTGAGAAAGATTTCCAATTGAAATCACTCAGAGGGGTTTTTCCCTCTTTCAAAATTTTAGTTAAAAATAAATAAATAAATAATAATAAGCCGTGTTAAGCCGTTTTAAGCCATTTTAAGCCGTTTTAAGCTGTTTTAAGCCTTACTAAGCCATTTTATGAAAACCGTGCAGGGAGGAAGGCAGTGTGAAGTAGACAAGTAGGAAAATGTTGTGCCAGTTTGCAGAGTGCCAGTGGGCAATCGAGACCAGTGCCTGTGCCGATGGGATGAGCTGCAACCACTGCGTGTGTTGACTGTCCACTGTTGGCTGTTACAAACGGGGAAGAGAGCACAGCTCGGCGCACATTTTTAAGCCGTTTTAAGCCATTTTAAGCCATTTTAAGCCGTTTCAAGCCGTTTTAAGTCACTTTAAGCCATATTAAGCCGTATTAAGCCGTTATAAGCCATTTAAGCCATATTAGCTGTTTTAAGCCATTTTAAAGCCGTTTTAAGCCATTTGGGATGAGCTGCAACCACTGCGTGTGTTGACTGTCCACTGTCGGCTGTTACAAACGGGGAAGAGAGCACAGCTCGGCGCACATTTTAAGCCGTTTTAAGCCATTTTAAGCCGTTTTAAGCCGTTTTAAGCTATTTTAAGCATTTTAAGCCGTTTTAAGCCGTTTAAGCCGTTTTAAGCCATTTTAAGCCGATTAAGCCATATTAAGCCATTTTAAGTCGTTTTTAAGCAGTTTTAAGCCGTTTTAGGCCGTTTTAAGGCCGTTTTAAGCCATTTAAGCCATATTAAAGCTGTTTAAGCCATTTTAAGCCGTTTTGAAGCCATTTCAAGCCCGTTTTAAGCCATTGGGATGAGCTGGGAACCACTGCGTGTGTTGACTGTCCACCTGTTGGCTGCTTACGAACGGGGAGAGAGCACAGCTCGGCGCACTTTTTAAGCCGTTTTAAGCCATTTTAAGCCGTTTCAAGCCGTTTCAAGCCATTTTAAGCCATATTAAGCTGTTTTAAGCCGTTTTAAGCCATATTAAGCTGTTTTAAGCCATTTTAAGCCGTTTTAAGCCATTTTAAGCCGTTTTAAGCCGTTTTAAGCCATTTTAAGCAATTATAAGCCGTTTTAAGCCATATTAAGCCATTTTAAGCCGTTTTAAGCCGTTTTAAGCCATTTTAGATCGTTTTTAGCCATACTAAGCCATTTTATGAGAACCACGCAGGGAGGAAGGCAGTGTGAAGTAGACAAGTAGGAAAATGTTGTGCCAGTTTGCAGAGTGCCAGTGGGCAATCGAGACCAGTGCCTGTGCCGATGGGATGAGCTGCAACCACTGCGTGTGTTGACTGTCCACTGTTGGCTGTTACGAACGGGGAAGAGAGCTCGGCACACATTTTGAGCCATATTAAGCTGTTTTAAGCCATTTTAAGCCATATTAAGCTGTTTTTAAGCCATTTTAAGTTATATTAAGCCATATTAAGGTATTTTAGACCATTTTAAGCCGTTTTAAGCCATTTGGGATGAGCTGCAACCACTGCGTGTGTTGACTGTCCACTGTTGGCTGTTACGAACGGGGAAGAGAGCACAGCTCGGCGCACATTTTAAGCCGTTTTAAGCCATTTTAAGCCGTTTCAAGCCGTTTTAAGCCATTTTAAGCCATATTAAGCTGTTTTTAAGCCATTTTAAGCTGTTTTAAGCCATATTAAGCCGTTTAAAACCATTTTAAGCCGTTTTAAGCTATACTAAGCCATTTTATGAAAACCCTGCAGGGAGGAAGGCAGTGTGAAGTAGACAAGTAGGAAAATGTTGTGCCAGTTTGCAGAGTGCCAGTGGGCAATCGAGACCAGTGCCTGTGCCGATGGGATGAGCTGCAACCACTGCGTGTGTTGACTGTCCACTGTTTTAAGCCATAATAAGCTGTTTTAAGCCATTTTAAGCCATATTAAGCAGTTTTAAGCCATTTTAAAACGTTTTAAGCCATTTCAAGCCGTTTTAAGCCATTTGGGATGGCGTGTGTTGACTGTCCACTGTTGGCTGTTACGAACGAGGATGAGAGCACAGCTCGGCGCACTTTTTAAGCCGTTTTAAGCCATATTAAGCCATTTTAAGCCGTTTCAAGCCATTTTAAGCCGTTTTAAGCCGTTTTTAGCCATATTAAGCAATTTTAAGCCGTTTTTAGCCGTTTTTAGCCGTTTTAAGCAGTTTTAAGCCATTTTAAGCCATTTTAAGCCGTTTCAAGCCATTTTAGGCCGTTTTAAGCCATTTTAAGCCATATTAAGCTGTTTTAAGCCATATTAAGCCGTTTTAAGCCATTTCAAGCCGTTTTAAGCCGTTTTAAGCCATTTGGGATGAGCTTCAACCACTGCGTCTGTTGACTGTCCACTGTTGGCTGTTACGAACGGGGAAGAGAGCACAGCTCGGCGCACATTTTGAGCCATATTAAGCTGTTTTAAGCCATTTTAAGCCATTTTAAGCCATATTAAGCTGTTTCGAGCCGTTTTAAGCCATATTAAGCTGTTTTAAGCCATTTTAAGCCGTTTTAAGCCATTTCAAGCCGTTTTAAGCCGTTTAAAGCCATTTGGGATGAGCTGCAACCACTGCGTGTGTTGACGTTTTAAGCCATTTTAAGCCATATTAAGCTGTTTTAAGCCGTTTTAAGCTGTTTTAAGCCGTTTTAAGCCATTTTAAGCCGTTTTTAGCCGTTTTAAGCCGTTTTAAGCCATTTTAAGCCATATTAAGCTGTTTTAAGCCATATTAAGCCGTTTAAAACCATTTTAAGCCGTTTTAAGCTATACTAAGCCATTTTATGAAAACCCTGCAGGGAGGAAGGCAGTGTGAAGTAGACAAGTAGGAAAATGTTGTGCCAGTTTGCAGAGTGCCAGTGGGCAATCGAGACCAGTGCCTGTGCCGATGGGATGAGCTGCAACCACTGCGTGTGTTGACTGTCCACTGTTTTAAGCCATAATAAGCTGTTTTAAGCCATTTTAAGCCATATTAAGCAGTTTTAAGCCATTTTAAAACGTTTTAAGCCATTTCAAGCCGTTTTAAGCCATTTGGGATGGCGTGTGTTGACTGTCCACTGTTGGCTGTTACGAACGAGGATGAGAGCACAGCTCGGCGCACTTTTTAAGCCGTTTTAAGTCATATTAAGCCATTTTAAGCCGTTTCAAGCCATTTTAAGCCGTTTTAAGCCGTTTTTAGCCATATTAAGCAATTTTAAGCCGTTTTTAGCCGTTTTAAGCAGTTTTAAGCCATTTGAGGCCATTTTAAGCCGTTTTAAGCCATTTTAAGCCGTTTTAAGCCATTTTAAGCCATATTAAGCTGTTTTAAGCCATATTAAGCCGTTTTAAGCCATTTCAAGCCGTTTTAAGCCGTTTTAAGCCATTTGGGATGAGCTTCAACCACTGCGTCTGTTGACTGTCCACTGTTGGCTGTTACGAATGGGGAAGAGAGCACAGCTCGGCGCACATTTTGAGCCATATTAAGCTGTTTTAAGCCATTTTAAGCCATTTTAAGCCATATTAAGCTGTTTCGAGCCGTTTTAAGCCATATTAAGCTGTTTTAAGCCATTTTAAGCCGTTTTAAGCCATTTCAAGCCGTTTTAAGCCGTTTAAAGCCATTTGGGATGAGCTGCAACCACTGCGTGTGTTGACTGTTCACTGTTGGCTGTTACGAACGGGGAAGAGAGCACAGCTCGGCGCACATTTTGAGCCATATTAAGCTGTTTTAAGCCATTTTAAGCCATATTAAGCTGTTTTAAGCCATTTTAAGTTATATTAAGCCATATTAAGGTATTTTAGACCATTTTAAGCCGTTTTAAGCCATTTGGGATGAGCTGCAACCACTGCGTGTGTTGACTGTCCACTGTTGGCTGTTACGAACGGGGAAGAGAGCACAGCTCGGCGCACATTTTAAGCCGTTTTAAGCCATTTTAAGCCGTTTCAAGCCGTTTTAAGCCATTTTAAGCCATATTAAACTGTTTTAAGCCGTTTTAAGCTGTTTTAAGCCGTTTTAAGCCATTTTAAGCCATATTAAGCTGTTTTAAGCCATTTTAAGCCGTTTTAAGCCATTTCAAGCCGTTTTAAGCCATTGGGGATGAGCTGCAACCACTGCGTGTGTTGACTGTCTACTGTTGGCTGTTACGAACGGGGAAGAGAGCACAGCTCGGCGCACTTTTTAAGTCGTTTTAAGCCATTTTAAGCCGTTTCAAGCCGTTTTAAGCCATTTTAAGCTATATTAAGCTGTTTTAAGCCGTTTTAAGCCATATTAAGCTGTTTTAAGCCATTTTAAGCCGTTTTAAGCCATTTTAAGCCGTTTTAAGCCGTTTTAAGCCATTTTAAGCAATTTTAAGCCGTTTTAAGCCATATTAAGCCATTTTAAGCCGTCTTAAGCCGTTTCAAGCCATATTAAGCCGTTTTAAGCCGTTTAGCCGTTTTAAGCAGTTTTAAGCCGTTTTTAGCTGGTTTAAGCCGTGTTAGGCCATTTTAAGCTGTTTTAAGCCATATTAAGCCGTTCAAAACCATTTTAAGCCGTTTTAAGCCATACTAAGCCATTTTATGAAAACCCTGCAGGGAGGAAGGCAGTGTGAGGTAGACAAGTAGGAAAATGTTGTGCCAGTTTGCAGAGTGCCAGTGGGCAATCGAGACCAGTGCCTGTGCCGATGGGATGAGCTGCAACCACTGCGTGTGTTGACTGTCCACTGTTGGCTGTTACGAACGGGGAAGAGAGCACAGCTAAGCGCACATTTTGAGCCATATTAAGCTGTTTTAAGCAATTTTAAGCTGTTTTAAGCCATTTTAAGCCATATTAAGCTGTTTTAGGCCTTTTTAAGCCGTTTTAAGCCATTTGGGATGAGCTGCAACCACTGCGTGTGTTGACTGTCCACTGTTGGCTGTTACAAACGGGGAAGAGAGCACAGCTCGGCGCACATTTTGAGCCATATTAAGCTGTTTTAAGCCATTTTAAGCCATATTAAGCTGTTTCGAGCCGTTTTAAGCCATATTAAGCTGTTTTAAGCCATTTTAAGCCGTTTTAAGCCATTTCAAGCCGTTTAAAGCCATTTGGGGTGAGCTGCAACCACTGCGTGTGTTGACTGTTCACTGTTGGCTGTTACGAACGGGGAAGAGAGCACAGCTCGGCGCACATTTTGAGCCATATTAAGCTGTTTTAAGCCATTTTAAGCCATATTAAGCTGTTTTAAGCCATTTTAAGTTATATTAAGCCATATTAAGGTATTTAGACCATTTTAAGCCGTTTTAAGCCATTTGGGATGAGCTGCAACCACTGCGTGTGTTGACTGTCCACTGTTGGCTGTTACGAACGGGGAAGAGAGCACAGCTCGGCGCACATTTTAAGCCGTTTTAAGCCATTTTAAGCCGTTTTTCAAGCCGTTTTAAGCCATTTTAAGCCATATTAAGCTGTTTTAAGCCGTTTTAAGCTGTTTTAACCGTTTAAGCCATTTTAAGCCATATTAAGCTGTTTTAAGCCATTTTAAGCCGTTTTAAGCCATTTCAAGCCGTTTTAAAGCCATTGGGGATGAGCTGCAACCACTGCGTGTGTTGACTGTCCACTGTTGGCTGTTACGAACGGGGAAGAGAGCACAGCTCGGCGCACTTTTTAAGTCGTTGTAAGCCATTTTAAGCCGTTTTAAGCCATTTCAAGCTATATTAAGCTGTTTTAAGCCGTTATAAGCATATTAAGCTGTTTTAAGCCATTTTAAGCCGTTTTAAGCCATGTTAAGCCGTTTTAAGCCGTTTTAAGCCATTTTAAGCAATTTTAAGCCGTTTTAAGCCATATTAAGCCATTTTTAAGCCGTCTTAAGCCGTTTCAAGCCATATTAAGCCGTTTTAAGCCGTTTTTTAAGCCGTTTTAAAGCAGTTTTAAGCCGTTTTTAGCTGGTTTAAGCCGTGTTAGCCATTTTAAGCTGTTTTAAGCCATATTAAGCCGTTCAAAACCATTTTAAGCCGTTTTAAGCCATACTAAGCCATTTTATGAAAACCCTGCAGGGAGGAAGGCAGTGTGAGTAGACAAGTAGGAAAATGTTGTGCCAGTTTGCAGAGTGCCAGTGGGCAATCGAGACCAGTGCCTGTGCCGATGGGATGAGCTGCAACCACTGCGTGTGTTACTGTCCACTGTTGGCTGTTACGAACGGGGAAGAGAGCACAGCTGGCGCACATTTTGAGCCATATTAAGCTGTTTTAAGCATTTTAAGCATTTAGCTGTTTTAAGCCATTTTAAGCCATATTAAGCTGTTTTAGGCCTTTTTAAGCCGTTTTAAGCCATTTGGGATGAGCTGCAACCACTGCGTGTGTTGACTGTCCACTGTTGGCTGTTACGAACGGGGAAGAGAGCACAGCTCGGCGCACATTTTAAGTCGTTTCAAGCCATTTTAAGCCATATTAAGCCATTTTAGCCGTTTTAAGCCGTTTTAAGCCGTTTAAGCCATTTTAAGCCATTTGGGATGAGCTGCAACCACTGCGTGTGTTGACTGTTCACTGTTGGCTGTTACGAACGGGGAAGAGAGCACAGCTCGGCGCACATTTTAAGTCGTTTCAAGCCATTTTAAGCCGTTTTAAGCCGTTTTAAGCCATTTTAAAGCCATTTTAAGCTGTTTTAAGCCATTTTAAGCCATTTTTAAGCCGTTTTAAGCCGTTTTAAGCCGTTTTAAGCCTTTTGGGATGAGCTTCAACCACTGCGTGTGTTGACTGTCCACTGTTGGCTGTTACGAATGGGGAAGAGAGCACAGCTCGGCGCACATTTTTAGCCGTTTTAAGCCATTTTAAGCCGTTTTAAGCCATTTTAAGCCATTTTAAGCCAGCCGTTTTAAGGCATATTAAGCCATTTTATGCCGTATTAAGCTATATTAAGCCGTTTTAAGCCATGTTAAGCTGTTTTAAGCCTTACTAAGCCATTTTATGAAAACCGTGCAGGGAGGAAGGCAGTGTGAAGTAGACAAGTAGGAAAATGTTGTGCCAGTTTGCAGAGTGCCAGTGGGCAATCGAGACCAGTGCCTGTGCCTAAGCCATTTTATGAAAACCACGCAGGGAGGAAGGCAGTGTGAAATAGACAAGTAGGAAAATGTTGTGCCAGTTTGCAGAGTGCCAGTGGGCAATCGAGACCAGTGCCTGTGCCGATGGGATGAGCTGCAACCACTGCGTGTGTTGACTGTCCACTGTTGGCTGTTACGAACGGGGAAGAGAGCTCGGCACACATTTTGAGCCATATTAAGCTGTTTTAAGCCATTTTAAGCCATATTAAGCTGTTTTAAGCCGTTTTAAGCCATAATAAGCTGTTTTGAGCCATTTTAAGCCATATTAAGCTGTTTTAAGCCATTTTAAAACGTTTTAAGCCATTTGGGATGAGCTGCAACCACTGCGTCTGTTGACTGTCCACTGTTGGCTGTTACGAACGGGGAAGAGAGCACAGCTCGGCGCACATTTTGGGACATATTAAGCTGTTTTAAGCCATTTTAAGCCATATTGAGCTGTTTCGAGCCGTTTTAAGCCATATTAAGCTGTTTAAGCCATTTAAGCCGTTTTAAGCCATTTCAAGCCGTTTAGTTAAGCCGTTTTAAGCCATTTGGGATGAGCTGCAACCACTGCGTCTGTTGACTGTCCACTGTTGGCTGTTACGAACGGGGAAGAGAGCACAGCTCGGCGCACATTTTGGGACATATTAAGCTGTTTTAAGCCATTTTAAGCCATATTGAGCTGTTTCGAGCCGTTTTAAGCCATATTAAGCTGTTTTAAGCCATTTTAAGCCGTTTTAAGCCATTTCAAGCCGTTTTAAGCCGTTTAAAGCCATTTGGGATGAGCTGCAACCACTGCGTGTGTTGACTGTCCACTGTTGGCTGTTACGAACGGGGAAGAGAGCACAGCTCGGCGCACATTTTAAAGCCGTTTTAAGCCATTTTAAGCCGTTGTCAAGCCGTTTTAAAAAGCCATTTTAAGCCATATTAAGGGCTGTTTCGTTAAGCCGTTTTAAGCTGGAGATTTAAAGCCGTTTTAAGCCATTTTAAGCCATAATTAAGCTGTTTTAAGCCCATTTTAAAGCGTTTTAAGCCATTTTCAACGTTTTAAGCTTATTGGGGATGAGCTGCAACCACTGCGTGTGTTGACTGTCCACTTGTTTGGCTGTTACGACGGGGAAGAGAGCACAGCTCGGACGCACTTTTTAAGTCGTTTAAGGCCATTGGCCACTTTAAGCGAGGCGAATATTAACTTTTAAGCCATAGCGTTTAAGCCATTGGTGATAAGCTGTTTTCCATTTTAAAGTAGCATTATTGATTAAGCCGTTTTAGCCCAAAAGGGAAACAGTCCCGATTAACATTGCAAAAGTTCCCGAGCAAAGGAATTGTTGGATGAGCTTCAACCACTGGTGTGTTGACTGTCCAATGTTGGCTGTTACGAAGGGGAAGAGAGCCACTCGGCGCACATTCCTGTTTGTGGACGACAATCACGCCGCATGTTCGTATACTTCCTACGAACGAAATGCGAAGGTGAAGTTTTTGAGGGTGTTTCAAGCTTTCCACGTGATGGCTGAGCGGCAGACCGGTTCGAAAATCAAAACCCATCCGAACCGACACGGGCTGGAGTATACCAACAGGAAATTCCAGAGCTATTTGGAAAAGTTTGGTATCCGGCATCAGCGAACAAATGACTACACCCCGCAGCAGAACGGTATGGCTGAGAGGGCAAACCGGACAATCGTCGAGCGTGCTAGGTGCATGCTATTTGAAGCAAACTTGCAAAAATCGTTTTGGGCAGAAGCGGTTTCGACGGCGGTGTACCTCATCAATCGATCACCGACTCGCGGTCATGGGATGACACCCGAAGAATGCTGGAGCGGAAAGAAGCCGGATTTGTCCAACATTCGATCTATGGAGCAAAGGTGATGGTTCATGTCCCGAAACCGAAGCGGCGTAAGTGGGATGCGAAGGCCCATGAATGTCGTCTGGTTGGATTCGATGAAGACACGAAAGGCTATCGTGTATACGACCCGGCAACGAAGACTATATCAAGAAGTCGAGATGTAACGTTCATCAATGAGAGCGACGCCGGTACACCGGCGGCGACAATCAAAAGCAGCAAACCACTGATTATCAAGCTAGACGTAGAAGAGGCGGTATCGTTTCCCAACCCAGAAGAAGCTACCGGCGGGCATCCGACTCCCGCGGATGGTGCAACTGGTTCAGTAAAGTCGATGAAAGCGATTGGGACGAAGAAGAATTCGAAGAAGCAGCAAGCAACATCAGTAGTTCTTCCACAGATACCGTGACTGACATCACCGTGCTCCCCCCACGACAAACTTCAAATCCACCTCCGTCACAGGTGTTGAGGCGCAGTGGTCGGGAGCACAAACTTCCAGGCAAGTATAGAGATTTTGCTATTTCGAGCAAAGGCTTGCCCTGTTCTCGTTTTTCCCAGATTCCTGCAATCGATGACAACAACCCATTGAATTCCGATGTGGCGAGCGGTGAAGCAAGCGGTTCATCCCTGGGTCCTGAGCGCTCGAGCCAATTCACTGGTGTGGCCTCTCAGCAGCAGAGTGACGAACAAGCCACGATTTCTGACGACCCGACCACGCATCAACAAGCAATGAGTCGAGATGATTCGGACAAATGGAAGGTTGCCATGCAGGAGGAGTTTGACGCTCATATGGCGAACGAAACGTGGACCTTGACGGAACTTCCTGAGGATAGGAAGGCGATCCGTTGCAAATGGGTCTACAAACGAAGCTGGATGCCAATGGAAACCTTGATCGACACAAGGCGCGACTTGTGATCAAAGGGTTTTCGCAACGAAAGGGGGTAGATTATGACGAAACTTACTCCCCGGTAGTCCGTCACAGTTCGCTGCGATATCTGTTCGCCATGGCGGCGAAACACAATATGGAGGTTCAACAGATGGATGCTGTCACCGCTTTTCTCCAAGGTGAACTGACGGAAGAAATCTTCATGGAGCAGCCTCCGCTGTTCGTCGATCGGCGGAATCCATCCCTGGTGTGTCGCCTCAACAAGGCGCTATACGGGCTGAAGCAGTCCAGTCGAGTCTGGAACCAGAAGCTGGACCACATGCTGAAGCAGTTCGGGCTGAATCAAGCGAAGTACGATCCCTGCGTGTACTACCGCATCGAGGGTAGCAGCATGATATTCGTGGCAGTCTACGTGGATGACGTTATGATATTCTCCAATAACAGCGGATGGATTGAGCAAACGAAGGCGTTCCTGAGTGGTCATTTCCGGATGAAGGATCTTGGTGCGGCAAAGAACTGTCTTGGAATCCGAATCACACGGACGGATAGAACCATAGCGCTTGATCAGGAAGCGTACGTAGAAGCGATGCTGGCAAAGTTCAACATGGCGAACTGTAAACCAGCGAAGGTGCCGATGACCGACAAGCTCACGAAGGACATGTCTCCCAAGACGGATCAAGAAGCGAAGCAGATGACCAACATTCCGTACCAGGAAGCAGTTGGAAGCCTGATGTACCTCGCTCAATGTACTCGGCCAGACATTCTGTATGCCGTGAATCAGTTGAGTCGGTACAATTCCAATCCCGGAATGCAGCACTGGGGTGCTGTGAAAACCCTGTTTCGCTACTTGCGCGGAACAGCATCGATGAAGTTGGTGTACCGCAAGGATGGCGACAACAACATCAATGGTTACAGTGATGCAGACTGGGCGGCCGACGTGGACGACAGAAAATCCACCACCGGCTATGTTTTCACGCTGCAAGGGGCAGCTATCTCGTGGTGCTGCAAGCGCCAACCGACGATTGCCTTATCGACCTGCGAAGCAGAGTATATGGCACTGTCTGCTACTGTTCAAGAAGCATCGTGGTGGCAAGGACTCACTGCACAATTCGGAGCGACGGGTCCAATATCCATCAACTGCGACAACCAGAGCACCATTGCGATTGCTAAGAACGGTGGCTACAACCCTCGGACCAAGCACATCGACATCCGTCACCATTACATACGGGATGCGCTGGAACGAAGAATAATAAATATCAAATACATTGAATCGGACAATCAACTCGCCGATGGCCTCACGAAACCATTACCACGCATGAAGCTTGAAAAGAATCGTGAAGCCATAGGAGTCCTAGCTTAAGGAGGAGTGTTAGATATAAGTAAGCCATGACTTTGGTTTAAATAAATTTTTCACTTTCTGTTCACACGTTAAACGAACAAGTCGTTTTCTTTCTTATCTGA
Source organism: Aedes aegypti (assembly GCF_002204515.2). Lineage (NCBI taxonomy): Eukaryota > Metazoa > Arthropoda > Insecta > Diptera > Culicidae > Aedes > Aedes aegypti. The sequence continues at coordinate 228,843,749 of NC_035108.1, read as the reverse complement.
AGATACAATATGTTTTAAGCCGTTTTAAGCCGTTTTAAGCCATTTTAAGCCGTTTTAAGCCATATCAAGCCGTTTTAAGCCATTTGGGATGAGCTGCAACCACTGCGTGTGTTGACTGTCCACTGTTGGCTCTTACAAACGGGAAAGAGAGCACAGCTCGGCGCACATTTTTAGCCGTTCCAAGCCGTTTTAAGCCTTTTTAAGCCATATTAAGCTGTTTTAAGCCGTTTTAAGCCGTTCTAAGCCATTTTAAGCCATTTCAAGCCGTTTTAAGCCATTTGGGATGAGCTGCAACCACTGCGTGTGTTGACTATCCACTGTTGGCTGTTACAAACGGGAAAGAGAGCACAGCTCGGCGCACCTTTTTAGCCGTTCCAATCCGTTTTAAGCCATTTTAAGCCAAATTAAGCTGTTCTAAGCCGTTTTAAGCCGTTTTAAGCCATTTTAAGCCATTTTAAGCCGTTTTAAGCCATTTCAAGCCGTTTTAAGCCATTTGGGATGAGCTGCAACCACTGCGTGTGTTGACTGTCCACTGTTGGCTGTTACAAACGGGAAAGAGAGCACAGCTCGGCCGTTTTAAGCCATATTAAGCTGTTTTAAGCCGTTTTAAGCCGTTTTAAGCCATTTTAAGCCGTTTTAAGCCATTTCAAGCTGTTTTAAGCCATTTGGGATGAGCTGCAACCACTGCGTGTGTTGACTGTCCACTGTTGGCTGTTACAAACGGGAAAGAGAGCACAGCTCGGCGCATATTTTTAGCCGTTCCAAGCCGTTTTAAGCCATTTTAAGCCATATTAAGCCATTTTAAGCCGTTTTAAGCCATATTAAGCTGTTTTAAGCCATATCAAGCCGTTTTAAGCCATTTGGGATGAGCTGCAACCACTGCGTGTGTTGACTGTCCAATGTTGGCTGTTACAAACGGGAAAGAGAGCACAGCTCGGCACACATTTTTAGCCGTTCCAAGCCGTTTTAAGCCATTTCAAGCCATTTCAAGCCGTTTAAAGCCACTTGGGATGAGCTGCAACCACTGCGTGTGTTGACTATCCACTGTTGGCTGTTACAAACGGGAAAGAGAGCACAGCTCGGCGCACATTTTTAGCCGTTCCAAGCCGTTTTAAGCCATTTTAAGCCATATTAAGCTGTTTTAAGCCGTTTTAAGCCGTTTTAAGCCATTTTAAGCCGTTTTAAGCCATTTCAAGCCGTTTTAAGCCATTTGGGATGAGCTGCAACCACTGCGTGTGTTGACTGTCCACTGTTGGCTGTTACAAACGGGAAAGAGAGCACAGCTCGGCGCACATTTTTAGCCGTTCCAAGCCGTTTTAAGCCATTTTAAGCCATATTAAGCTGTTTTAAGCCGTTTTAAGCCGTTTTAAGCCATTTTAAGCCGTTTTAAGCCATTTTAAGCCGTTTTAAGCCATTTCAAGCCGTTTTAAGCCATTTGGGATGAGCTGCAACCACTGCGTGTGTTGACTGTCCACTGTTGGCTGTTACAAACGGGAAAGAGTGCACAGCTCGGCGCACATTTTTAGCCGTTCCAAGCCGTTTTAAGCCATTTTAAGCCATATTAAGCTGTTTTAAGCCATTTGGGATGAGCTGCAACCACTGCGTGTGTTGACTATCCACTGTTGGCTGTTACAAACGGGAAAGAGAGCACAGCTCGGCGCACATTTTTAGCCGTTCCAAGCCGTTTTAAGCCATTTTAAGCCATATTAAGCTGTTTTAAGCCGTTTTAAGCCGTTTTAAGCCATTTTAAGCCGTTTTAAGCCATATCAAGCCGTTTTAAGCCATTTGGGATGAGCTGCAACCACTGCGTGTGTTGACTGTCCACTGTTGGCTGTTACAAACGGGAAAGAGAGCACAGCTCGGCGCACATTTTTAGCCGTTCCAAGCCGTTTCAAGCCATTTTAAGCCATATTAAGCTGTTTTAAGCCGTTTTGAGCCGTTTTAAGCCATTTTAAGCCGTTTTAAGCCATATTAGGCCGTTTTAAGCCATTTTAAGCCGTTTTAAGCCATTTCAAGCCGTTTTAAGCCATTTTAAGCCATATTAAGCTGTTTTAAGCCGTTTTAAGCCGTTTTAAGCCATTTTAAGCCGTTTTAAGCCATTTCAAGCCGTTTTAAGCCATTTGGGATGAGCTGCAACCACTGCGTGTGTTGACTGTCCACTGTTGGCTGTTACAAACGGGAAAGAGAGCACAGCTCGGCGCACATTTTTAGCCGTTCCAAGCCGTTTTAAGCCATTTTAAGCCATATTAAGCTGTTTTAAGCCGTTTTAAGCCGTTTTAAGCCATTTTAAGCCGTTTTAAGCCATTTTAAGCCGTTTTAAGCCATTTTAAGCCGTTTTAAGCCATATTAGGCCGTTTTAAGCCATTTTAAGCCGTTTTAAGCCATTTCAAGCCGTTTTAAGCCATTTTAAGCCATATTAAGCTGTTTTAAGCCGTTTTAAGCCGTTTTAAGCCATTTTAAGCCGTTTTAAGCCATTTCAAGCCGTTTTAAGCCATTTGGGATGAGCTGCAACCACTGCGTGTGTTGACTGTCCACTGTTGGCTGTTACAAACGGGAAAGAGAGCACAGCTCGGCGCACATTTTTTAGCCGTTCCAAGCCGTTTTAAGCCATTTTAAGCCATATTAAGCTGTTTTAAGCCGTTTTAAGCCGTTTTAAACCATTTTAAGCCGTTTTAAGCCATTTTAAGCCGTTTTAAAGCCATTTCAAGCCGTTTTAAGCCATTTGGGATGAGCTGCAACCACTGCGTGTGTTGACTGTCCACTGTTGGCTGTTACAAACGGGAAAGAGTGCACAGCTCGGCGCACATTTTTAGCCTTTCCAAGCCGTTTTAAGCCATTTTAAGCCATATTAAGCTGTTTTAAGCCATTTGGGATGAGCTGCAACCACTGCGTGTGTTGACTATCCACTGTTGGCTGTTACAAACGGGAAAGAGAGCACAGCTCGGCGCACATTTTAAGCCGTTCCAAGCCGTTTTAAGCCATTTTAAGCCATATTAAGCTGTTTTAAGCCGTTTTAAGCCATTTTAAGCCATTTTAAGCAGTTTTAAGCCATATCAAGCCGTTTTAAGCCATTTGGGATGAGCTGCAACCACTGCGTGTGTTGACTGTCCACTGTTGGCTGTTACAAACGGGAAAGAGAGCACAGCTCGGCGCACATTTTTAGCCGTTCCAAGCCGTTTTAAGCCATTTTAAGCCATATTAAGCTGTTTTAAGCCGTTTTAAAGCCGTTTTAATCCGTTTTAAGCCATTTTAAGCCGTTTTAAGCCATATCAAGCCGTTTTAAGCCATTTGGGATGAGCTGCAACCACTGCGTGTGTTGACTGTCCACTGTTGGCTCTTACAAACGGGAAAGAGAGCACAGCTCGGCGCACATTTTTAGCCGTTCCAAGCCGTTTTAAGCCATTTTAAGCCATATTAAGCTGTTTTAAGCCGTTTTAAGCCGTTTTAAGCCATTTTAAGCCGTTTTAAGCCATTTCAAGCCGTTTTAAGCCATTTGGGATGAGCTGCAACCACTGCGTGTGTTGACTATCCACTGTTGGCTGTTACAAACGGGAAAGAGAGCACAGCTCGGCGCACCTTTTTAGCCGTTCCAATCCGTTTTAAGCCATTTTAAGCCATATTAAGCTGTTCTAAGCCGTTTTAAGCCGTTTTAAGCCATTTTAAGCCGTTTTAAGCCATTTTAAGCCGTTTTAAGCCATTTCAAGCCGTTTTAAGCCATTTGGGATGAGCTGCAACCACTGCGTGTGTTGACTGTCCACTGTTGGCTGTTACAAACGGGAAAGAGAGCACAGCTCGGCCGTTTTAAGCCATATTAAGCTGTTTTAAGCCGTTTTAAGCCGTTTTAAGCCATTTTAAGCCGTTTTAAGCCATTTCAAGCTGTTTTAAGCCATTTGGGATGAGCTGCAACCACTGCGTGTGTTGACTGTCCACTGTTGGCTGTTACAAACGGGAAAGAGAGCACAGCTCGGCGCATATTTTTAGCCGTTCCAAGCCGTTTTAAGCCATTTTAAGCCATATTAAGCTGTTTTAAGCCGTTTTAAGCCATTTGAGGCCATATTAAGCTGTTTTAAGCCATATCAAGCCGTTTTAAGCCATTTGGGATGAGCTGCAACCACTGCGTGTGTTGACTGTCCACTGTTGGCTGTTACAAACGGGAAAGAGAGCACAGCTCGGCGCACATTTTTAGCCGTTCCAAGCCGTTTTAAGCCATTTTAAGCCATATTAAGCTGTTTTAAGCCGTTTTAAGCCGTTTTAAGCCATTTTAAGCCGTTTTAAGCCGTTTTAAGCCATATTAGGCCGTTTTAAGCCATTTTAAGCCGTTTTAAGCCATTTCAAGCCGTTTTAAGCCATTTTAAGCCATATTAAGCTGTTTTAAGCCGTTTTAAGCCGTTTTAAGCCATTTTATGCCGTTTTAAGCCATTTCAAGCCGTTTTAAGCCATTTGGGATGAGCTGCAACCACTGCGTGTGTTGACTGTCCACTGTTGGCTGTTACAAACGGGAAAGAGAGCACAGCTCGGCGCACATTTTTAGCCGTTCCAAGCCGTTTTAAGCCATTTTAAGCCATATTAAGCTGTTTTAAGCCGTTTTAAGCCGTTTTAAGCCATTTTAAGCCGTTTTAAGCCATTTTAAGCCGTTTTAAGCCATTTCAAGCCGTTTTAAGCCATTTGGGATGAGCTGCAACCACTGCGTGTGTTGACTGTCCACTGTTGGCTGTTACAAACGGGAAAGAGTGCACAGCTCGGCGCACATTTTTAGCCGTTCCAAGCCGTTTTAAGCCATTTTAAGCCATATTAAGCTGTTTTAAGCCATTTGGGATGAGCTGCAACCACTGCGTGTGTTGACTATCCACTGTTGGCTGTTACAAACGGGAAAGAGAGCACAGCTCGGCGCACATTTTAAGCCGTTCCAAGCCGTTTTAAGCCATTTTAAGCCATATTAAGCTGTTTTAAGCCGTTTTAAGCCGTTTTAAGCCATTTTAAGCCGTTTTAAGCCATATCAAGCCGTTTTAAGCCATTTGGGATGAGCTGCAACCACTGCGTGTGTTGACTGTCCACTGTTGGCTGTTACAAACGGGAAAGAGAGCACAGCTCGGCGCACATTTTTAGCCGTTCCAAGCCGTTTTAAGCCATTTTAAGCCATATTAAGCTGTTTTAAGCCGTTTTAAGCCATTTTAAGCCGTTTTAAGCCATATCAAGCCGTTTTAAGCCATTTGGGATGAGCTGCAACCACTGCGTGTGTTGACTGTCCACTGTTGGCTGTTACAAACGGGAAAGAGAGCACAGCTCGGCGCACATTTTTAGCCGTTCCAAGCCGTTTTAAGCCATTTTAAGCCATATTAAGCTGTTTTAAGCCGTTTTAAGCCGTTTTAAGCCATTTTAAGCCGTTTTAAGCCATTTCAAGCCGTTTTAAGCCATTTGGGATGAGCTGCAACCACTGCGTGTGTTGACTATCCACTGTTGGCTGTTACAAACGGGAAAGAGAGCACAGCTCGGCGCACCTTTTTAGCCGTTCCAATCCGTTTTAAGCCATTTTAAGCCAAATTAAGCTGTTCTAAGCCGTTTTAAGCCGTTTTAAGCCATTTTAAGCCGTTTTAAGCCATTTTAAGCCGTTTTAAGCCATTTCAAGCCGTTTTAAGCCATTTGGGATGAGCTGCAACCACTGCGTGTGTTGACTGTCCACTGTTGGCTGTTACAAACGGGAAAGAGAGCACAGCTCGGCACACACTTTTGGCCGTTCCAAGCCGTTTTAAGCCATTTTAAGCCATATTAAGCTGTTTTAAGCCGTTTTAAGCCGTTTTAAGCCATTTTAAGCCGTTTTAAGCCATTTCAAGCTGTTTTAAGCCATTTGGGATGAGCTGCAACCACTGCGTGTGTTGACTGTCCACTGTTGGCAGTTACAAACGGGAAAGAGAGCACAGCTCGGCGCATATTTTTAGCCGTTCCAAGCCGTTTTAAGCCATTTTAAGCCATATTAAGCCATTTTAAGCCGTTTTAAGCCATTTTAAGCCATATTAAGCTGTTTTAAGCCGTTTTAAGCCGTTTTAAGCCATTTGGGATGAGCTGCAACCACTGCGTGTGTTGACTATCCACTGTTGGCTGTTACAAACGGGAAAGAGAGCACAGCTCGGCGCACATTTTTAGCCGTTCCAAGCCGTTTTAAGCCATTTTAAGCCATATTAAGCTGTTTTAAGCCGTTTTAAGCCGTTTTTAAGCCATTTTAAGCCGTTTTAAGCCATTTCAAGCCGTTTTAAGCCATTTGGGATGAGCTGCAACCACTGCGTGTGTTGACTGTCCACTGTTGGCTGTTACAAACGGGAAAGAGAGCACAGCTCGGCGCACATTTTTAGCCGTTCCAAGCCGTTTTAAGCCATTTTAAGCCATATTAAGCTGTTTTAAGCCGTTTTAAGCCGTTTTAAGCCATTTTAAGCCGTTTTAAGCCATTTTAAGCCGTTTTAAGCCATTTCAAGCCGTTTTAAGCCATTTGGGATGAGCTGCAACCACTGCGTGTGTTGACTGTCCACTGTTGGCTGTTACAAACGGGAAAGAGTGCACAGCTCGGCGCACATTTTTAGCCGTTCCAAGCCGTTTTAAGCCATTTTAAGCCATATTAAGCTGTTTTAAGCCATTTGGGATGAGCTGCAACCACTGCGTGTGTTGACTATCCACTGTTGGCTGTTACAAACGGGAAAGAGAGCACAGCTCGGCGCACATTTTTAGCCGTTCCAAGCCGTTTTAAGCCATTTTAAGCCATATTAAGCTGTTTTAAGCCGTTTTAAGCCGTTTTAAGCCATTTTAAGCCGTTTTAAGCCATATCAAGCCGTTTTAAGCCATTTGGGATGAGCTGCAACCACTGCGTGTGTTGACTGTCCACTGTTGGCTGTTACAAACGGGAAAGAGAGCACAGCTCGGCGCACATTTTTAGCCGTTCCAAGCCGTTTTAAGCCATTTTAAGCCATATTAAGCTGTTTTAAGCCGTTTTAAGCCGTTTTAAGCCATTTTAAGCCGTTTTAAGCCATATCAAGCCGTTTTAAGCCATTTGGGATGAGCTGCAACCACTGCGTGTGTTGACTGTCCACTGTTGGCTGTTACAAACGGGAAAGAGAGCACAGCTCGGCGCACAATTTTAGCCGTTCCAAGCCGTTTTAAGCCATTTTAAGCCATATTAAGCTGTTTTAAGCCGTTTTGAGCCGTTTTAAGCCATTTTAAGCCGTTTTAAGCCATTTGGGATGAGCTGCAACCACTGCGTGTGTTGACTATCCACTGTTGGCTGTTACAAACGGGAAAGAGAGCACAGCTCGGCGCACATTTTTAGCCGTTCCAAGCCGTTTTAAGCCATTTTAAGCCATATTAAGCTGTTTTAAGCCGTTTTAAGCCGTTTTAAGCCATTTTAAGCCGTTTTAAGCCATTTCAAGCCGTTTTAAGCCATTTGGGATGAGCTGCAACCACTGCGTGTGTTGACTGTCCACTGTTGGCTGTTACAAACGGGAAAGAGGGCACAGCTCGGCGCACATTTTTAGCCGTTCCAAGCCGTTTTAGGCTATTTCAAGCCATATTAAGCTGTTTTAAGCCGTTTTAAGCCGTTTTAAGCCATTTCAAGCCGTTTTAAGCCATATTAGGCCGTTTTAAGCCATTTCAAGCCGTTTTAAGCCATTTCAAGCCGTTTTAAGCCATTTGGGATGAGCTGCAACCACTGCGTGTGTTGACTGTCCACTGTTGGCTGTTACAAACGGGAAAGAGAGCACAGCACGGCGCACATTTTTAGCTGTTCCAAGCCGTTTTAAGCCATTTTAAGCCATATTAAGCTGTTTTAAGCCGTGTTAAGTCGTTTTAAGCCATTTTAAGCCGTTTTAAGCCATTTTAAGCCGTTTTAAGCCATTTCAAGCCGTTTTAAGTTATTTGGGATGAGCTGCAACCACTGCGTGTGTTGTCTGTCCACTGTTGGCTGTTACAAACGGGAAAGAGAGCACAGCTCGGCGCACATTTTTAGCCGTTCCAAGCCGTTTTAAGCCATTTTAAGCCATATTAAGCTGTTTTAAGCCGTTTTAAGCCATTTTAATCCGTTTTAAGCCATTTCAAGCCGTTTTAAGCCATTTGGGATGGGCTGCAACCACTGCGTGTGTTGACTGTCCACTGTTGGCTGTTACAAACGGGAAAGAGAGCACAGCTCGGCGCACATTTTTAGCCGTTCCAAGCCGTTTTAAGCCATTTTAAGCCATATTAAGCTGTTTTAAGCCGTTTTAAGCCGTTTTAAGCCGTTTTGAGTCATTTTAAGCCATATTTAGCTGTTTTAAGCCGTTTTAAGCCATTTTAAGCCGTTTTAGACCATTTTTAGCCGTTTCAAGCAATTTTAAGCCATTTTAAGCTGTTTTAAGCCATTTCAAGCCGTTTTAAGCCATTTGGGATGAGCTGCAACCACTGCGTGTGTTGACTGTCCACTGTTGGCAGTTACAAACGGGAAAGAGAGCACAGCTCGGCGCACATTTTAAGCCGTTCCAAGCCGTTTTAAGCCATTTTAAGCCATATTAAGCTGTTTTAAGCCGTTTTAAGCCGTTTTAAGCCATTTTAAGCCGTTTTAAGCCATTTCAAGCCGTTTTAAGCCATTTGGGATGAGCTGCAACCACTGCGTGTGTTGACTGTCCACTGTTGGCTGTTACAAACGGGAAAGAGAGCACAGCTCGGCGCACATTTTAAGCCGTTCCAAGCCGTTTTAAGCCATTTTAAGCCATATTAAGCTGTCCACTTTCGACAAATGGTTTGCCCGTTACTCGGATCTGTTCGAGAGCGACGCACGAAGCCTGGACGACGCAGCCAAAGTTCGGCTCCTACTCCGGAAGTTGGACACGTCCTTGCATTGTCGCTACCATCAAGACGCTCAAGAAAATCTTCGGCAGGCAGACCTCCGTTTTCCACAAGCGCTACCAGTGCTTGCAGCTGGTGAAATCCGAGACGGAAGACATCATCAGCTACGGTGGCAAAATCAACAGGGCGTGTGAAGAGTTCGAGTTTCAAGACTTGAAGATCGACCAGTTCAAGTGCTTGATGTTCGTTTGCGGTCTCAAGGCTCCACGCTACGCAGACATTCGAGCAAGGCTTCTTTCCCGCATCGAAGGTATTACCATCCCATAATATTAAGCCAGTACTTCAACCAACCATAATAAATTATAGCATGTAATGCAAATTTGAATTTCAAATTATGAGTTGGATCGCAGTAAGCATGGTTTGCTGCGGTATCCATAGCAACTAGATTTTTCACTCCAATTTTGTACAGTTAGTAATGAGCACGAAATAAAACTAGACGCTTTGGTAAAAACCTCAAGCTGGCTCCGTCATCGATCGAAGCATCCAACGCATCCGGTGGACAGCTCGCCCTCATCGGCGAATTCCATTGTGAAGTCACCCTCAACGGTATGGTCAAGCGTGGCAAATGTTTCGTCACCTCATCACCGGACCTCAACGTGTTGGGGATTGATTGGATCGACGCGTTCAACCTGTGGTCGATTCCATTCGACATGCTCTGCAGTCAAGTTGCAGCCGAACCCCGACCATGCTTCGACGAAGTAACAGCACAGCTTCAAGCCAACCATCCAGCGGGTTTTGATAACTCGCTGGGACACTGCACCAAAACCAAGGTAAAGCTTTTTCTCAAACCTAACGCCAAACCCGTTTTCTGTCCGAAGCGCCCGGTTCCGTTCAACACCATTTCGCTGGTGGACGCCGAGCTTACACGTCTCCAATCGCTGGGAATCATCACGCCGATCGATTTCTCGGAGTGGGCCGCTCCGATAGTTGCAGTTCGCAAGCCGAATGGTAAGGTTCGCATCTGTGCGGATTATTCCACTGGACTCAACGAAGCGCTGGAGGCCAACCACTATGCTCTGCCTACACCGGAGGAGATCTTCGCACAGCTCAACGGGAGTGCCGTGTTCAGCATCATCGATCTCTCCGATGCGTATCTGCAGGTGGAAGTAGATGAAGAATCGAAGAAACTTCTCACCATCACCACGCACCGGGGTCTTTTCCAGTTCAATCGCCTCGCCCCAGGGGTGAAGTCGGCGCCAGGAGCATTCCAACGGCTCGTCGACACGATGATTGCTGACATTCCTGGTGTACGATCGTTCCTCGACGACGCAATCGTTTTTGGAGCAACCTGGGAAGCACACAAGGCGTCTCTGGACAAGCTACTTCAGCGTCTAGAGGAATATGGGTTCCACGTCAAGCTGGAAAAGTGCCACTTTTTCCAAACTGAAATCGGCTACTTAGGGCACATCGTCGATCAAAATGGCATCCGTCCCGATCCGGCGAAGCTCCAAGCCATCGCCTCTGATAGAAATGAAACACGTCTGCTGCGTAGCGATAGCTAATAAGAACTGAAGTTATATTCAAATTAAGAATTCATGGCTTGCTTATTCTAACATCAGAATTCATGGCTTACTTATTCTAACATCCTCCCTTAAACATGAATCTTTGCAACTCCTAAGGCTTCAATGGCTTGATGAAACATCTATCCGCTGATTGGTTTCGTCAGGACGTCTGCCTTCTGTTGCTTCGATTCCACGTATTGTAGCGTAATTGTTTTAAGTTCGACCTGCTCTCTCACGAAATGATGACGCAAGTCGATGTGCTTACTGCGGGGTGAATATCCAATTTCCTTTTCTGCCAAGCAAATAGTACTTCGATTGTCACAACTTATTTGAACTGGCATTTGAACTCCGAATAGTTTGCTTCGAAATCCTCGCCACCACAACGCTTCCTGTGTTGCGGCAGACATTGCCATGTATTCTGCTTCGGTCGTAGAGAGTGCAACGGTAGGTTGCTTGCGACAACTCCATGACACTGATCCACCAGCGAATTGAAAAACGTATCCGGTGACTGATCGCCTTGATTCGGGGTCATTACCCCAATCCGCATCGCTGAACCCTTCGAACGCTCTGTCTTCTTGCTTCACGTAGACCAATTTCATCATCTTAGTTCCTTTCAGGTAACACAAGATTCTCTTGGCCGCCGTCCAGTGTGCCACTCCAGGATTACTGCTAAAACTGCTGACAGAATTGACTGCGTACGCAATATCGGGTCGCGTGCATTGAGCCAGAAATTGTAGACCGCCAACTAACTCACGGAACGGTATTGAAGCCATACGCTGCCTTTCGTCGTCATCATTTGGACTCATCTCCTTCGACAATCGTTGGTTCCCATCGAACGGCGTTGCAACTGGGTTGCACTCAGTCATCTTGAAGCGCTGAAGTAGCTCATCGATGTACCGCTGTTGGTCCAACATAACCGTATCTCCTGAACGGGTGATCCGCATTCCCAAAACTTGTTCCGCTTCTCCGAGATCTTTCATGTGGAATTTGGACATCAACTGTTTCTTCACGTATTCCACCCACCTCGACTGGTTGGAAAACACCAGCAAATCGTCGACATAAACGGCAATGAAGATGACGTCGTCACCACTTGAATGGTAATACACGCATGGATCAAAACTGGAACGCTTCAGGCCGATTCGCTTCAATTCCGCATCAAGCTTAGTGTTCCATACCCGACTAGCCTGCTTCAGACCATACAAAGCTTTACGCAAACGACAAACCTTCTTCGGAGCTCTTGGGTCTGCAAATCCTTCGGGCTGCTCCATGAAGATATCCTCCTCGGACAAATCTCCCTGCAAGAACGCTGTCACAGCGTCCATTTGGTACACACGGAGACCCATTTGAGCAGCTGAAGCCAGCAGATAGCGAAGACTGGCATACCTGACTACCGGAGAGTACGTCTCGTTGTAGTCGACACCTCTCACCTGCGAACAGCCTTTGACAACAAGTCGAGCTTTATAACGCTGTACTGATCCGTCGGAATTAGTCTTCAGCTTGTAGACCCACTTGCATTTTAACGCTCTGCGTCCTACCGGAAGATTGGTTAGCTCCCAGGTCCAGTTGTTCATTTGAGACTCGAACTCTTCTTCCATCGCCTTTTGCCACGACGTCCGGTCGGAGCTTCCCATGGCCTCTTTGTACGATTGTGGTTCGTCGTTAACCTGTGGACACGCAATGCTTTCAGGGAGAATACTGCACGTCATATCGTAATCCAAATACTTGCCTGGGCGTACGCGCTCCCTCGCGCTGCGCCTGACCACCGTTTGTGGATCCTCTTGTTGTGGAGGGAGCGCAGGAGAAGACACCGTAACAACAGTATCATTTGCGCTGTCGTAGTCCGTCTCACCGACGCTGCTGTCAAGGTCATCGTCGGTTTCGTTCTCGCTGTTGGTCGTAGCCCCTGGCCTAGCGGACGGAATGTCCACAACAACATCGCCATCACGACCAGAATCGACTGGATTACTGCACTCCAACTGCACCCATCTATTACCATCCGGATCGTTTGATTCGACCGGACTTGGTGTATCTGGAACCTCGCTCGTGAAAACAACGTCTCGACTGATGATGACCTTCTTGGTTCGCGGAACGTAGACCCGGAAACCCTTCGACTGGACAGCATATCCAACAAAGATTCCTGGCTCGGATTTCGCATCCCACTTCTGCCTCTTGACCTTCGGAATATGACACATCACCTTTGTGCCAAACACTCGTAGTCCGGAAAGGTCCGGTTTCTTGCCGCTGAAAGCTTCTTCAGGAGTCACATCTAGTCCTTTGGTCGGTGAACGGTTGACCAAGTGAACTGCCGTCGCAACGGCTTCTGCCCAGAAACGTTTTTCCAATTTAGCATCGAACAGCAAACATCGCGCCTTTTCAACCACTGTTCGATTCATCCGTTCAGCAAGTCCATTCTGCTGCGGATTGTACGGAACCGTCATTTCGTGATGGATTCCCGCACTCTTCAAGAATCGTTGCATCTCTTGATTTACGTACTCCAGACCGTTGTCGGTTCGGAGCCTCTTAATGCGATTACCGGTTTGATTTTCAGCATACGCCTTGAAATCCTTGAAACAATCCAGAACTTCTTTCTTCGATTTGATGAAGTAGACGAACACTCTCCTACTGGCGTCGTCAATGAACGTCAGAAAATATCTGCTCTCGCCTATCGATGCGTTCTCCATCGGCCCACATAGATCCGAATGTACTAGTTCGAGAACCTCGCTTGCTCTAGTACCCTTCTTCTTGAACGGCTGACGATGCTGCTTTCCTTGTAAGCATACGGTACACGTGGGAATATTCGCATCCCGGAACTGCATACCAGTAGTCATACCACGTAGCTGCTTCAGGCTTTGCTCGTGCAAATGGCCCATCCGCCTGTGCCACAGGACCATATCATCCTCTTCCTTTGCCGCACACGAAAATTGCGCGTTGGCCAAGCACAACTTGTAGAGGCCTCCTACCTCCCTGCGAACGGCAACGAGCTCATCAGTTGGGGATCGCACCTCACAGGTGCCCTTGGAGAATTCAACTCGATAGCCGTTGTTGCAAATTTTGCTCACAGACAACAGATTGAGCGCCAGGTCTGGAATGCACAGGACATTAGACATCGTCAAACAGCACGAATTACCTTCCACATCTGCTTTAAGCTGCACGGTGCCTGTTGCCACTACTGCGGACTCTGCGTTATTTGCCACGTTGATACGCTGTGCCACTTCCTTGGCACCTTTCAAAATCGTCTTGTTACGGCACATATGGGACGTCGCCCCGGAGTCAAAAATCCATTCATCGCACACGCCGGTTGGCGCTCCACGAACACTGAAAGCGGCTTGCTTCCCGGATTTCTTCTCCTTTTTGTCGTTGGCCTCTCGCTTCTGACACTCGGACGCATAATGCCCCAATCGCTTGCATTTGAAGCATTTCACCGCACTTTTGTCCTTCTGCCTAGCCTTATTGGGTTGGCTATAGAAGGCTCCGTCACTGGAGCTGGATTTCGTCCCACTGCTCATCTTCACATCTTGAAGAATCTTGGCCTTGACTGCATCAGCTGTGATTCGAGTTCCGGACGCCTCAAGACCCATGATCATGGGCTCATACATTTCCGGCAAACCCATCAGAAGAAGACTTACTAACCACGTGTCGTCGACTTTGAAACCAACTTCTGACAGTTTGTGACTGGTCGACATCATCTGGCTTACATAATCTTCCACGGAACTACACTCCGACAGCCGTATGCTGGTCAGCTTCCGGAGCAACCCTATTCGCCGGGTCATTCCGTCGTCCTGGAAGGCGTTTTTCAAATTCGTCCACGCTGCCTTTGCCGTTTCTGCACTTTGAACCAGACTGTAGTTCACTGGCTCAATGCTCAGGCAGATAGTAGCGAGGGCTCGAAGGGAAATCGCATCTGCCGGATCCTCTGCTTGCCGTGTTACGGCGTCCCAAGTTCCTTCGCGAATCAGGAGCATCTTGGTTGCAAACGCCCACGAGGTGTAATTTTCTCTCCCACGCAGCCGTTCCGTCGCAGGTAACGAAATTCCACTCACAGCAGGTACCCTCGGAATGGATTCACCACCGGTCCTTCCTGGATTGGCATTCTGTCCATCGCCGATACCTTCCGCACCGCCTTCGTTCTGGTTTCTCGACATTTTCAAATAAAATCTTCAAAATTTTCAGCTCTTCTCAGCGCTTGGAAAAAAAATTTTCACTCTTGTTGATCCGTTGCTACGCGTTACTAAGGAGTCAACGTGTCAGGCCCATAACCTGATAGAAATGAAACACGTCTGCTGCGTAGCGATAGCTAATAAGAACTGAAGTTATATTCAAATTAAGAATTCATGGCTTACTTATTCTAACATCAGAATTCATGGCTTACTTATTCTAACAGCCTCCATTCCGGCACCAACCAACGTGTCTGAATTGCGATCATTCCTGGGAGCCGTTAACTTTTACGGCCGATTCGTTCGCAACATCCACGAGCTTCGACATCCCCTCGACAAACTTCTCAAGAAGGATTCGAAGTGGCAGTGGAACTCCGATTGCCAGCGGTCGTTCGAGCAGTTCAAGCAAGTCCTGCAGTCCGATTTGTTGCTGACTCATTACGACCCGAAGCTACCAATCATCGTTGCGGCGGACGCATCCAGTACGGGTATCGGTGCAGTCATCTTCCACAAATTCCCCAACGGGTCTCTCAAGGCTATCCAGCATGCGTCAAGATCCCTCACTCCGGCGGAGCAGGCCACCGGGCAACCGGAAAAGGAAGCACTTGCGCTCATCTACGGGGTAACGAAGTTTCACAAGTACCTCCTGGGACGCCGGTTCACTCTCCAGACGGACCACAAGCCGCTCCTATCAATCTTTGGTTCGAAGAAGGGAATTCCATTGCATACCGCAAATCGTCTTCAACGGTGGGCGTTGATGCTGCTAAACTATGATTTTGAAATCCAGCACGTGTCCACAAACGACTTTGGTTGCGCCGACATGCTGTCCAGACTGATCGACCGTTCCAAGCAGCCAGAGGAAGATTACGTTGTCGCAGCGATTTCCCTAGAAGAAGACATGGTGAGCATTATTCGTGACACTATCAAGCAAGTACCGATTTCTTTCGCAGCGATCCAATCTGCCACGAAGGCAGATAAAGCACTACAAGCGGTGCTCAAATTCATCCGTGAGGGTTGGCCAAACGAAGCAAAGTCAATCACAAACCCAGACGTTCGTCCCTACTTCACCAGGCAGGACTCCCTCACCCATGTCGACGGCTGTATTTTGTTCCACGACAGAGTTGTCGTTCCGAGCAAATTCCGACGGCAAATCCTAAAGCAATTCCATCGCGGACATCCAGGCATAGTTCGCATGAAATCTATTGCACGAAGTTTCGTCTACTGGCCGGGAATCGATAACGACATCGAGGATTTCGTCCGGCACTGCGTTCCCTGCTGTACTGCTGGAAAAACACCGGTCAAGACAACGCTCGAATCATGGCCCATGCCGGACAAGCCGTGGTCACGCATCCATATCGACTACGCTGGACCTATGGATGGCGTGTTTTACCTGGTGGTAGTCGACCCGTACACCAAATGGCCTGAAGTGTACGCAACGAAAACCACAACGACCAAAACAACGATGAAGCTGCTCACAAACAGCTTTGCAACTTTCGGTATACCAGAAACCATCGTCTCGGATAATGGAACACAGTTCACCAGTCACGAGTTCCAGTCGTTCTGCGAGCAGCAAGGTATTCACCACATCCGCACTGCACCATACCACCCACAGTCAAACGGGTTAGCAGAACGGTTCGTGGACACCCTGAAGCGTACCCTACGCAAAATTCGGTCGGGAGGAGAAACACTGGAGGAAGCATTGCAAACGTTTCTGCAAGTGTATCGCACAACACCAACGGCTGACCTCGGTGGAAAGTCTCCAGCGGAGGTGATGTTTGGACGGCCGATCCGCACAATTTCGTCCATGATACTTCCACCAAGTTATTCCACTGCAGCAGCTCAGTCGAAGGCAGAGAGTCAAAACCAACGATTCAACAAAAAGCAAGGAGCAGTTTCAAGACAGTTCGCTCCCGGTGATTCCGTGTATGCTCAAGTCCATCAAGGTAACTCTTGGCAGTGGCATGCCGCCACGGTTATCGAGCGTATCGGGCGAGTGAACTACAACGTGTTCCTGGAGGATCGTCAGCGGCTAATACGTTCGCACACCAACCAGTTGAAGCAACGTGCGGCCGAGTCTGTTCCAGATCGTGACGCAAACAAAGGTCCAAGCCCACTGTCGGTATTCTTCGACGGTTTTGGCCTAGACGCACCATCTGCAGCCGTTCAAGCAACAGCAACGAATCCTGATCCTTCCATCCCTCAGAACGAGAACGACCTGAGCCTTCAAGCGGAGGAAACCGACGAGTCGCAGTACTACACCGAAGGCAGCGATGAAGAAGATGAAGGCAATCCGCCGCAGTTGGATCCAGCACCAGTACCAAGAACGCCTCTGGCAAGGGAACGACGACAGATCCGTTTGCCAGCTTGGTTCGAACCCTACTGGATGACTTAAGGGGGGAGATGTTCAATCCAAGCAATCTACATTGATCGCAGCAACCACTGTCTGCGACCAAAGAGGAAAAATTTTCATTCGAAGTGTAAATGTCAAGTAGAATAAACGTATTTGTATTTAGCTCTAACAAGCTCCAATTATTTTCCGGAAGCATCTGGAAAAGTACTTCCGCTGATCTGGAAGTACCTGGAAGAACACTTCACTCCCTGAAGGGTTTTCCGGGCGAAGTTGCGTCGCCCGCCAGCGACCAAACTAGGCGACACAAAATGGACCAACCTCGCCGACCTCACCGGAAGCGCCGGCCTGTGCGCTCGCTCTCAGTATTCCTCTAGCGCTCTCTCTCCCCCGTTCGTAACAGCCAACAGTGGACAGTCAGCACACGCAGTGTTTGCAGCTCATCCCATCGGCACAGGCACTGGTCTCGATTGCTCACTGGCACTCTACACACTGGCACTGTACCGACGTCTTTAACATTTTCTTACTTGTCTACTCACGCTGCCTTCCTCTCTGAAGGGTTTTCCGGGCGAACTTGCGTCGCCGCCAGCGATCAAACTAGGCGACACCAAATGGACCGACCTCGCCGACCTCACCGGAAGCGCCGAGCTGTGCGCTCGCTCTCAGTATTCCTCTAGCGCTCTCTCCCCCGTTCGCAACAGCCAACAGTGGACAGTCAGCACACGCAGTGGTTGCAGCTCATCTCATCGGCACAAGCACTGGTCTCGATTGCTCACTGGCACAACATTTTCCTACAAGTCTACTCACACTGCCTTCCTCCATGAAGGGTTTTCCGGGCGAACTTGCGTCGCCCGCCAGCGACCAAACTAGGCGACACAAAATGGACCAACCTCGCCGACCTCACCGGAAGCGCCGAGCAGTGCGCTCGCTCTCAGTATTCCTCTAGCGCTCTTTCCCCCTTTCTTAACAGCCAACAGTGGACAGTTGGCACACACAGTGGTCGCAGCTCGTCCCATCGGCAGAGGCACTGGTCTCGATTGCTCACTGGCACTGTACCGTCGTCGGGTAGGTACCGTCGCGAGCCGTCGGTAGTTAAGTTCAGTTCAGTGGAGGGCGCGTGTGCACCAGCACCCCGACCCGCTGACTGGTAGGTAGCATCGAGTGCCGACTGACTGGCTGACCAACTGACTGCGGACTGACTGACCATGTGCCGACATAGACATGAGCCGGAACTCTAACATCAGGCACGACTAGGACTTAGTCCACACACCACCACGGTAGCAACATCACCACGTGAGACTTCTCTCTTGCCCACTGCAACATGGTGTTGTTATAATATGTTGACGACTGACTGACTACTTGTCAACTGACACTGCCTTCCTCCCTGGAGGGTTTTCCGGGCGAACTTGCGTCGCCCGCCTGCGACCAAACTAGGCTACACCAAATGGATCAACCTCGCCGACCTCACCGGAAGCGCCGAGCGGTGCGCTCGCTCTCAGTATTCCTCTAGCGCTCTCTTCCCCGTTCGTAACAGCCAACAGTGGACAGTCAGCACACGCAGTGGTCGCAGCTCGTCCCATCGGCACACGCACTGGTATCGATTGCTCACTGGCACTGTACCGTCGTCGGGAAGGTACCGTCGCGAGCCGTCGGTAGTTAAGTTCCGTTCAGTGGAGGGAGCGTGTGCACCCCGACCCGCTGACTGGTAGGTAGCATCGAGTGCCGACTGACTGGCTGACCAACTGACTGCGGACTGACTGACTGACTGACTATTGACTGGCTGATGTTCATGTGGACCGACAACGGCATGCGCCGGAACTCTAACATCAGGCTCAACCGGAACGCTCATCTGCTGGCCCACCAGCAGAGCACCAGAGTGGCAGGTCCACACACATACCTTTGTGTTGCTGCTGCTCTATGCAACCTCCAAGCAAGGATAGTCTAAGATATCGAAATGTAAATCTATCGATTGTAGGGTGTCTCAGGTATCGACATCATATATCGCCCGCACGCGAACGGAGCTGGGTTCGCAGCGCACGCGCCCTCGACGAGGGCGGTGGTTGTGCAGCAGTAAACTCGGCAAAAGCTTCCCATCGTGTTCGTTTCCTCTTTTCGCTCGGGGTCATTATACTTACTACTTGCTATCCTTCCATCGTAGCGTGGTAGCCGTATGACATTTGTGGTGACGAATTCCTTACACGATCATATACATACATGGATCTACGTGGTGGCGCAACAACAAGCAGACGCATTGCAGTGCAGCAGATAGTTGTCCATGCACGCTGAAGCACAGCACACGCGATTACCACAAGTGGCGACGAGGATAAAAAAAAAATAAAATTATTCGGGAGTGTACTTATTGCGAAATGAAAGTTTCATTTCATTAATTGGTTTTTGGTCGAGTTTATGTGAAATTAAAAAAAGAAAAATAATAGTGAATTCAATAGCTTATACTGAAAATAAATGGGCCAATGAATCAAGTGTGTGAATGAATGGAAAAAAGAATGTAATAGAAGGCAAAAGAAAATATTTGTTTTTTGTTAATAAGATTTGTGATACGTGATCAAAGTTATGATATTAACTTCAGCGGAAAGAAAAATTGAACAAAGAAAAATGAAGTTTAATTTTGATGACGCCGCATAAATGCAAAAAGTGACCTTGATTTTTCTCGCAGTCAGGTTCTAACGCACCCAACACAAAGGAGAAACGCACAAAGAAGAATTGCCTAGTGATTGTGTTTTGTGTCTGGGTCGTTAAGTGAAAATATTTGAAGCGCGTATGCATTGTGGTGTGATTATCAACTAGGAATGGACAGTCAGAGTAACATGCGTCGTTGGATGATGGCTTGATGTAGATAGCGTTGTAAGGCGCCAAAATTTTACCACGCCTAGGTATCGACTTGCATCGGATGAAGGTATGCTAGGTTACAGAACATGTTACACAGCGTGGAGCGGCACGGAAAGGTATGTTAGTGATCGTTTATCATGAAAGATGTGTATCATGTCATACATCAACAGTATCTGTGTATTATCGATGCAACGTCGCTCAGTCGTCACCTCGCTGGACTGGTGAGTGTTTGCAGTTTAGTGTTGAAATGACGCATGGAAATTGCTTGTGTCGCTCGTGTATTAAAAATGAAAAGGCCATACCAGCGATCATCGACCGATCAGTCGTGCAAAGTAATTTATGAGAAGTTTATACTTGTTCTTATTTTTGACTACCGACCATAAAAGGTTCTTTGCATACAAAAAAAAAATCTAATCTGCCCGTTTTAAGAAAATATACTTCAACGCACAAATTGCATGATAATTTATCAAGGTTCAGTTATGATTGACGGAGGAAACAATTATTTTTGATACAACTAAGCAATAGAGATCAGTACAAACATCCAAAATCCAAGTCACCTGAGAATATGAGGTGGATGAAAAAAAAAACGACTGATCATAAATGATAATATGATATATTCTGATGTGATTGAATTCACTTAAAATGCAGAAAATGTGGTGATTAAATTCACTTATATCTATATCTAACAGTTATTGCATGCCCAAGTCAATGAGGCTTGTTTTGGAAAATGGTTGTATTCATTGCAACGAGTTTCTTGACAGATGATCATCGTTTATAAAATACTAAGGAAGCAATTAATTTCTATATTAATTCGAGTTAATTTAATTAGTGGAAATTGATCTCCTGTGGTAGAAATTAGAAGCAGCATATCATTTTTAATCATGCCAAAGTGAAGCTACAAAAAAAAGCTGTACATGATTAAGTATTAGACTAGCAGTGCCCACAAATGTTGCTTTGTAATTTATACCGTATTTTTGAACATGTTGGGGATTTCACCATAGCCCGCCATTACCAGTTGAATTTCTCAACTTTTTCCTCGCATGAACTCCTCGGAATCTTTGGCGAATTGAACAGTGAAAGATTTATGCATTCCGTTGACCTGTTCTCAAGTCAACTCGTGGCATACAAACAAAATTTCTTTTTATTTACATAGAAGATAGATAAATAGAAAGATATATAGAAGATGGACTTTCAGATTTTACATTCTAACGACAAATGGCATGTTCTTCATGGATCATTATATTGTACTAGTATTTTTTTTTGAATAATTCATAACTTATGAATGCAAGCCTATATAAATAAAGGTTTTTGTTATAGGCGTAAAAATAAGTGTAATCATATAGTAAGACAACATGTTGTTAGGAAATACCGTGATTAAATTCACTTGTGAGAAATTCAAAGATTGGTAGAGTCGGTTTTTGAGCATCCGAGCTATGCACAATTCGTACCTAAGACGGATCTGTGCAGGAATGTTTCTCAGCATTCTTGAAATATGGTTTTCCCACAATAACTTCCAACACGCTCTTCCGTCTTTGTCTTTTTGGCGTTTCGCGTTAACTGCTCTAGACTTTACAGATGCTAGTTTTTATTTTGTGAAGTTAAGTAAACTTTTGCTCTTATCAGTTATTTACATATACAGTATGTTTCTATCTCGGGGGGATATCAAGACCCAATATTCAACAAATCAACATGGCGTCTAGCGTTATTGTTCGTTTGTGTATGAAACAACATAATAAGTGATGAACAGAGGAAATTTATATTTGGCGATCAGGTACAAATTAGGATAAACCGACCAGAAAATGGCTACTGGAACGAGCAAAATATATATTATGTGAGAAACAGCTGGAATATGTTTGCAGACAGCCGACGTATCTGGCCTCTGGTACAGATTTTTAGTAATTATTATCTTGAGGAACCAGTCTGCCAGTGTGCAAATATAATCATCTTATTGACTACGATTTTTTTTCTGAAGACCAGAGTGAGCACAACTTGTGTGCATTTGTGTTTAAATCCAATTCTTGTTTTAGACGTTAACATGTACCGTAGGTGTATCCACCATCTTTGTTAGATATCCTACAGTTTCTTGGATGAACAAAGTCACGTTTTTTTTCCTGTTTGTAAAAGAAATACAGTATCGGATTCTCACCATCTGAGAAACATTCGCTATGTTATATTTAGGCCGACAATGTTCATAAACGTTAGTATCCTGATCACCAACGACTAAAACGAATTGTGGGGTATGAAATTATTCCCAGCTTTCGAGACAGTTGTTTTACAGTTTTTCGACAATAATGAACGGAGTTACGATCTTACTACATATTGATGTGGTTCCCGGCGTGGTCCAGATTGGCTCATATATGCACTGTGGTAGTAAGAACTTTGGTTGATCTGGGATTAAATTCACCTAAAGCGCATAAACAGTTTTGAGAAAAAAAAATCCCGAATATAAACAATTGAATGTACAAGACCAGTTGAAATGGTAATGTTAGGGTAAAAACTACTTGAACACTTCACTTTGGCATGGGTTTTTTCTCGTTCATTTTTTCTGAAACTTTGCATTAAGAAGCATTTTAATATGACGCATATTGTGGGCAAATATGAGCTCAGCAGCTTAAGAAAAAAAAAACCCCAAAACGAAAATACCAAGAATAAGATCTGGATTTCTATGGAAAGAGGAAAGAAAAAAATGTGATTGAATTCACTGAGAATCCATAAAATAAGATGGAATTGAGTAAAAACAACGTGATTGAATTCACTGACAGCGCAATAAAATGATGAGAAAAGAGAATGTTGATTGAATTCACTAAAAATGCATAAAATACGAGTTCAATAATCATTATGATTGAATTCACTGAAAACGCAATGGAATGATGGAAAAAATATAACTGTGATTAAATTCACTGAAATCGCATAAAATATTATAGGATGCACTTGGTAAGCACAAAAAGAGCTGTGATTAAATTCACTGAGGTTGTAACGAAAAGTGAGTTATTAAATAGCAAAAAAAAAAAAAATCCAGATGAATTTCATAGCAACTGGAGAAAAATGTTGATTCATAGATAAATGAAATACATTTAAAATCAAAGTATGATCGACATTATATTGAGTTAACTACGCATTTTGAATACTTTAGATTATCGAAAGAAAAAGATATTATAACAGGCCATGGTAGATTACAAGCAGTACAAGTTTATTTATTTGCAAAATATTACTGAAATCGTAACTTTCGTCATATATTGTTGTTTTTATCACTTGTATAAAAAAAAAAGAAATTTTGATTTTGATGGAAAATAAAAATGACAGTAAAAGGACCAGAAATTTGTGTAAAAAAAAAAAAATGGTTTCTATACCACACAATGTAGAAAATACATAATGTATATTTAAACATAAAAAAAACCTTGATATAACTAGTAAATTGCAATCAACTAAATAAACTTAGAAGCTTTAAACAGTATCTAGAATTAGTGAGCCTAATTAGCTGGCATTACTAGCAATCAATTTAAATCAGTTGAAAATGATGTTACCGGTTAAATGATAACATGGATATCAAAAGGGGAATCTCCATGGAGTATGTAATTAGTTGTGATTCAATTCACTGGAAGTGCACTTAAATCGAAAAAAAAAACTTTTGTAATTGAATTTACAATTGAAAGTCAACAGATCGCTGTTGGAGAAATGTACTGAGAAAGAAAATGGAAGGAAATATCTCCGCAATAAAAATAATTGAAAAGTGAAGCTAAGTATGCTGGTCCACTTAAGAAATATAAAAATTTCTTTGGCAGCAATGGTCCATTTGAAACTGCATTTCTTCTCAACGGCATACTGTGACCAAAGAATAATATTTTACTTGTTTATATCTGGAAAGAAATTTCTTACGCATCGAGCTAGATTACTTTTCTTTTTAGGTGCATAGTCCTTATAAGAGAGAAACAGATGTCAATAAAAAAGACAAAAAAAAACTGTTGATAAATAGTGGACTAAGATTTCGACGTATCAATGATGAACAAACATTCTGTGAATAACACAGCATTAAAAAAATGTGATTTTTTATTAAATAACCCACAACTCAATAAATCCAGCATTTATTTAGTTTCAGTTATTCTTGCGAACAATGGAAGATAATTCCTAATCTGAGGAAGCAGTATGTAAGAATAAAGCATTTACACATTGTAATCAGCGGTAGATTAATGATTTGAACTGATTTTGAACTATGTTGGATAGAATCCAAACAATTTTCACAACGAATGAGAAACTATAATTATACTGTTGATTTTCATTGATGTGAAAGACAGAAGCATTTGGTATATTGATGAAAAAAAAAAACAGACATCGCACTAGAACTTAATGCTGTTTATTAATAAACACAACAATTGTCTGAATACAAACCAACCAAAGCATCATAGGACCTGTCCTGTATAATAATGACAGTCAAAACATTAGGGGAAGAGGTGGAAGGATGAGCCCCTTCACTCAAGAGATTAATAAAGTTTAATAAATTTGTACCATATTCTATCATAATAAATTGCTATATTGGATGATAACTATTCATGGAGGAATTTCAATAAAACATAAATCTAAACATCATTAGCTGACGAAGAGACAATTTAAAATTCACGAACGATGTATTCCAAAATATATTTAAATTAAGTAAGGGGGATGTGGTGACGAATTCCTTACACGATCATATACATACATGGATCTACGTGGTGGCGCAACAACAAGCAGACGCATTGCAGTGCAGCAGTTAGTTGTCCATGCACGCTGAAGCACAGCACACGCGATTACCACAACATTCATGTACGGATATTGGCCACTCTCGGTTCGGGTGATGACACGCTCGCACAGAGCACTGGTGTGTGATGTTTGGGTGTCACCGGTGTTTGGTGCTGGTTGGACGCGTGGTGTGAAACCCCGTTACTGGTGTTGATGTACCCCGTTGGTGTTGTCCGAACGACGTGCACCTAACTAGCCCATCCCGGTCTGACAGTGCAGTGCGTCGATGCACACTGGCACTGTACCGTCGTCTTTAACACGACTAGGGCTTAGTCTACACACCACCACCTGGGATTTCTCTCTTACCCACTGCAACATGGTGTTGTTAAGTTAAGCCGTATGACATTCATGTACGGATATCGGCCGATCTCGATTCGGGAGATTACACGCTCGCACAGGGCACTGGTGTGTGATGTGTTTGGTGTTTGGTGCTGGTTGGACGCGTGATGTGATACCCCGTTACTGGTGGTACTTGTCTACTCACACTACCTTCCTCCCTGAAGGGTTTTCCGGGCGAACTTGCGTCGCCAGCCAGCAACCAAACTAGGCGACACCAAATGGACCAACCTCGCCGACCTCACCGGCCTGTGCGCTCACTCTCAGTATTCTTCTAGCGCTCTCTCCCCCGTTCGTAACAGCCAACAGTGGACAGTCGGCACACGCAGTGGTCGCAGCTCGTCCCATCGGCACATGCACTGGTCTCGATTGCTCACTGGCACTGTACCGTCGTCGGGTAGGTACCGTCGCGAGCCATAGTTAGTTAAGTTCAGTTCAGTGGAGGGCGAGTGTCCACCAGCACCCCGACCCGCTGACTGGTAGGTAGCATCGAGTGCCGACTGACTGGCTGACCAACTGACTGCGGACTGACTGACCATGTGCCGACATAGACATGCGCCGGAACTCTAACATCAGGCACGATTAGGACTTAGTCCACACACCACCACGGTAGCAACATCACCACGTTGGACTTCTCTCTTGCCCACTGCAACATGGTGTTGTTAAGTTAAGTTGACGACTGACTGACTGACTATTGACTGGCTGATGTCCATGTGGACCGACAACGGCATGCGCCGGAACTCTAACATCAGGCTCAACCGGAACGCTCATCCGCTGGCTCCTACTTGTCTACTTACACTGCCTTCCTCCCTGAAGGGTTTTCCGGGCGAACTTCACCCGCCAGCGACCAAACTAGGCAACACCAAATGGACCAACCTCGCTGACCTCACCGGAAGCGCCGAGCGGTGCGCTCGCTCTCAGTATTTCTCTAGCGCTCTCTCTCCCCCGTTCGTAACAGCCAACAGTGGACAGTCAGCACACGCAGTGGTTGCAGCTCATCCCATCGGCACAGGCACTGGTCTCGATTGCTCACTGGCACTCTGCACACTGGTACAACATTTTCCTTCTTGTCTACTCACACTGCATTCCTCCCTGAAGGGTTTTCCGGGCGAACTTGCGTCGCCCGCCAGCGACCAAACTAGGCGACACCAAATGGACCAACCTCGCCGACCTCACCGGAAGCGCCGAGCTGTGCGCTCGCTCTCAGTATTCCTCTAGCGCTCTCTCCCCCGTTCGTAACAGCCAACAGTGGACAGTCGGCACACGCAGTGGTCGCAGCTCATCTTATCGGCATATGCACTGGTCTCGATTGCTCACTGGCACTGTACCGTCGTCGGGTAGGTACCGTTGCGAGCCGTCGGTAGTTATGTTCAGTTCAGTGGAAGGCGCGTGTGCACCAGCACCCCGACCCGCTGACTGGTAGGTAGCATCGAGTGCCGACTGACTGGCTGACCAACTGACTGACCATGTGCCGACATAGACATGCGCCGGAACTCTAATATTAGGCACGACTAGGACTTAGTCCACACACCACCACGGTAGCAACATCACCACGTGGGACTTCTCTCTTGCCCACTGCAACATGGTGTTGTTAAGTTAAGTTGACGACTGACTGACTGACTATTGACTGGCTGATGTCCATGTGGACCGACAACGGCATGCGCCGGAACTCTAACATCAGGCTCAACCGGAACGCTCATCCGCTGGCCCTACTTGTCTACTCACACTGCCTCCCTCCCTGAAGGGTTTTCCGGGCGAACTTCACCCGCCAGCGACCAAACTAGGCGACACCAAATGGACCAACCTCGCCGACCTCACCGGAAGCGCCGAGCGGTGCGCTCGCTCTCAGTATTCTTCTAGCGCTCTCTCTCCCCCGTTCGTAACAGCCAACAGTGGACAGTCAGCACACGCAGTGGTTGCAGTTCATCCCATCGGCACAGGCACTGGTCTCGATTGCTCACTGGCACTCTGCACACTGGCGCAACATTTTCCTACTTGTCTACTCACACTGCCTTCCTCCCTGAAGGGTTTTCCGGGCGAGCTTGCGTCGCCCGCCAGCGACCAAACTAGGCGACACCAAATGGACCAACCTCGCCGACCTCACCGGAAGCGCCGGCCTGTGCGCTCGCTCTCTCCCCCGTTCGTAACAGCCAACAGTGGACAGTCGGCATACGCAGTGGTCGCAGCTCGTCCCATCGGCACAGGCACTGGTCTCGATTGCTCACTGGCACTGTACCGTCGCGAGCCATAGGTAGTTATGTGTTTGGTGTTTGGTGCTGGTTGGGCGCGTGGTGTGATCCCACGTTACTGGTGGTACTTGTCTACTCACACTACCTTCCTCCCTTAAGGGTTTTCCGGGCGAACTTGCGTCGCCAGCCAGACACCAAACAAGCCGACACCAAATGGACCAACCTCGCCGACTTATGGCCATGTGGACCAACAACGGCATGCGCTGGAACTCTAACATCAGGCTCAACCGGAACGCTCATCCGCTGGCCCTACATGTCTACTCACACTGCCTTCCTCTCTGAAGGGTTTTCCGGGCGAACTTGCGTCACCCGCCAGCGACCAAACTAGGCGACACCAAATGAACCAACCTCGCCGACCTCACCGGAAGCGCCGGCCTGTGCGCTCGCTCTCAGTATTCCTCTAGCGCTCTCTCTCCCCCGTTCGTAACAGCCAACAGTGGACAGTCAACACACGCAGTGTTTGCAGCTCATCCCATCGGCACAGGCACTGGTCTCGATTGCTCACTGGCACTCTGCACACTGGCACTGTACCGTCGTATTTAACATTTTCTTACTTGTCTACTCACGCTGCCTTCCTCCCTGAAGGGTTTTCCGGGCGAACTTGCGTCGCCGCCAGCGACCAAACTAGGCGACACCAAATGGACCGACCTCGCCGACCTCACCGGAAGCGCCGAGCTGTGCGCTCGCTCTCTCCCCCGTTCGTAACAGCCAACAGTGAACAGTCGGCCCACGCAGTGGTCGCAGCTCGTCCCATCGGCACAGGCACTGGTCTCGATTGCTCACTGGCACTGTACCGTCGCGAGTCATAGGTAGTTATGTGTTTGGTGTTTGGTGCTGGATGGACGCGTGGTGTGATCCCACGTTACTGGTGGTACTTGTCTACTCACACTACCTTCCTCCCTTAAGGGTTTTCCGGGCAAACATGCGTCGCCAGCCAGACACCAAACAAGGCGACACCAAATGGACCAACCTCGCCGACTTATGGCCATGTGGACCAACAACGGCATGCGCCGGAACTCTAACATCAGGCTCAACCGGAACGCTCATCCGCTGGCTCCTACTTGTCTACTCACACTGCCTTCCTCCCTGAAGGGTTTTCCGGGCGAACTTCACCCGCCAGCGACCAAACTAGGCGACACCAAATGGACCAACCTCGCCGACCTCACCGGAAGCGCCGAGCGGTGCGCTCGCTCTCAGTATTTCTCTAGCGCTCTCTCTTCCCCGTTCGTAACAGCCAACAGTGGACAGTCAGCACACGCAGTGGTTGCAGCTCATCCCATCGGCACAGGCACTGGTCTCGATTGCTCACTGGCACTCTGCACACTGGCACTGTACCGTCGTCTTTAACATTTTCTTACTTGTCTACTCACGCTGCCTTCCTCCCTGAAGGGTTTTCCGGGCGAACTTGCGTCGCCGCCAGCGACCAAACTAGGCGACACCAAATGGACCGACCTCGCCGACCTCACCGGAAGCACCGAGCTGTGCGCTCGCTCTCAGTATTCCTCTAGCGCTCTCTCCCCCGTTCGCAACAGCCAACAGTGGACAGTCAGCACACGCAGTGATTGCAGCTCATCTCATCGGCACAAGCACTGGTCTCGATTGCTCACTGGCACAACATTTTCCTACATGTCTACTCACACTGCCTTCCTCCATGGAGGGTTTTCCGGGCGAACTTGCGTCGCCCGCCAGCGACCAAACTAGGCGACACAAAATGGACCAACCTCGCCGACCTCACCGGAAGCGCCGAGCAGTGCTCGCTCTCAGTATTCCTCTAGCGCTCTTTCCCCCTTTCTTAACAGCCAACAGTGGACAGTTGGCACACGCAGTGGTCGCAGCTCGTCCCATCGGCAGAGGCATCTCGATTGCTCACTGGCACTGTACCGTCGTCGGGTAGGTACCGTCGCGAGCCGTCGGTAGTTAAGTTCAGTTCAGTGGAGGGAGCGTGTGCACCAGCACCCAGACCCGCTGACTGGTAGGTAGCATCGAGTGCCGACTGACTGGCTGACCAACTGACTGCGGACTGACTGACCATGTGCCGACATAGACATGCGCCGGAACTCTAACATCAGGCACGATTAGGACTTAGTCCACACATTACCACGGTAGCAACATCACCACGTTGGACTTCTCTCTTGCCCACTGCAACATGGTGTAGTTAAGTTAAGTTGACGACTGACTGACTGACTATTGACTGGCTGATGTCCATGTGGACCGACAACGGCATGCGCCGGAACTCTAACATCAGGCTCAACCGGAACGCTCATCCGCTGGCTCCTACTTGTCTACTTACACTGCCTTCCTCCCTGAAGGGTTTTCCGGGCGAACTTCACCCGCCAGCGACCAAACTAGGCGACATCAAATGGACCAACCTCGCTGACCTCACCGGAAGCGCCGAGCGGTGCGCTCGCTCTCAGTATTTCTCTAGCGCTCTCTCTCCCCCGTTCGTAACAGCCAACAGTGGACAGTCAGCACACGCAGTGGTTGCAGCTCATCCCATCGGTACAGGCACTGGTCTCGATTGCTCACTGGCACTCTGCACACTGGCACAACATTTTCCTACTTGTCTACTCACACTGCCTTCCTCCCTGGAGGGTTTTCCGGGCGAACTTGCGTCGCCCGCCAGCGACCAAACTAGGCGACACCAAATGGACCAACCTCGCCGACCTCACCGGAAGCGCCGAGCTGTGCGCTCGCTCTCAGTATTCCTCTAGCGCTCTCTCCCCCGTTCGTAACAGCCAACAGTGGACAGTCGGCACACGCAGTGGTCGCAGCTCACCTTATCCGCATATGCACTGGTCTCGATTGCTCACTGGCACTCTGCACACTGGCACTGTACCGTCGTCTTTAACATTTCCTACTTGTCTACTCACGCTGCCTTCCTCTCTGAAGGGTTTTCCGGTCGAACTTGCGTCGCCCGCCAGCGACCAAACTAGGCGACACCAAATGGACCAACCTCGCCGACCTCACCGGAAGCGCCGAGCTGTGCGCTCGCTCTCAGTATTCCTCTAGCACTCTCTCCCCCGTTCGCAACAGCCAACAGTGGACAGTCATCACACGCAGTGTTTGCAGCTCGTCCCATCGGCACATGCACTGGTCTCGATTGCTCACTGGCACTCTGCACACTGGCACAACATTTTCCTACTTGTCTACTCACACTGCCTTCCTCCCTGAAGGGTTTTCCGGGCGAACTTGCGTCGCCCGCCAGCGACCAAACTAGGCGACACCAAATGGACCAAGCTCGCCGACCTCACCGGAAGCGCCGAGCTGTGCGCTCGCTCTCAGTATTCCTCTAGCGCTCTCTCCCCTGTTCCATGTGGACAGACAACGGCATGCGCCGGAACTCTAACATCAGGCTCAACCGGAACGCTCATCCGCTGGCTCCTACTTGTCTACTTACACTGCCTTCCTCCCTGAAGGGTTTTCAGGGCGAACTTCACCCGCCAGCGACCAAACTAGGCGACATCAAATGGACCAACCTCGCTGACCTCACCGGAAGCGCCGAGCTGTGCGCTCGCTCTCAGTATTCCTCTAGCACTCTCTCCCCCGTTCGCAACACCCAACAGTGGACAGTCATCACACGCAGTGTTTGCAGCTCGTCCCATCGGCACATGCACTGGTCTCGATTGCTCACTGGCACTCTGCACACTGGCACAACATTTTCCCACACGTCTACTCACACTGCCTTCCTCCCTGAAGGGTTTTCCGGGCGAACTTGCGTCGCCCGCCAGCGACCAAACTAGGCGACACCAAATGGACCAACCTCGCCGACCTCACCGGAAGCGCCGAGCTGTGCGCTCGCTCTCAGTATTCCTCTAGCACTCTCTCCCCCGTTCGCAACAGCCAACAGTGGACAGTCATCACACGCAGTGTTTGCAGCTCGTCCCATCGGCACATGCACTGGTCTCGATTGCTCACTGGCACTCTGCACACTGGCACAACATTTTCCTACTTGTCTACTCACACTGCCTTCCTCCCTGAAGAATTTTCCGGTCGAACTTGCGTCGCCCGCCAGCGACCAAACTAGGCGACACCAAATGGACCAACCTCGCCGACCGCACCGGAAGCGCCGAGCTGTGCGCTCGCTCTCAGTATTCCTCTAGCACTCTCTCCCCCGTTCGCAACAGCCAACAGTGGACAGTCATCACACGCAGTGTTTGCAGCTCGTCCCATCGGCACATGCACTGGTCTCGATTGCTCACTGGCACTCTGCACACTGGCACAACATTTTCCTACTTGTCTACTCACACTGCCTTCCTCCCTGAAGGGTTTACCGGGCGAACTTGCGTCGCCCGCCAGCGACCAAACTAGGCGACACCAAATGGACCAAGCTCGCCGACCTCACCGGAAGCGCCGAGCTGTGCGCTTGCTCTCAGTATTTCTCTAGCGCTCTCTCTCCCCCGTTCGTAACAGCCAACAGTGGACAGTCAGCACACGCAGTGGTTGCAGCTCATCCCATCGGTACAGGCACTGGTCTCGATTGCTCACTGGCACTCTGCACACTGGCACAACATTTTCCTACTTGTCTACTCACACTGCCTTCCTCCCTGAAGGGTTTTCCGGGCGAACTTGCGTCACCCGCCAGCGACCAAACTAGGCGACACCAAATGAACCAACCTCGCCGACCGGAAGCGCCGGCCTGTGCGCTCGCTCTCAGTATTCCTCTAGCGCTCTCTCTCCCCCGTTCGTAACAGCCAACAGTGGACAGTCAGCACACGCAGTGTTTGCAGCTCATCCCATCGGCACAGGCACTGGTCCCGATTGCTCACTGGCACTCTGCACACTGGCACTGTACCGTCGTCTTTAACATTTTCTTACTTGTCTACTCACGCTGCTTTCCTCCCTGAAGGGTTTTCCGGGCGAACTTGCGTCGCCGTCAGCGACCACACTAGGCGACACCAAATGGACCGACCTCACCGGAAGCGCCGAGCTGTGCGCTCGCTCTCAGTATTCCTCTAGCGCTCTCTCCCCCGTTCGCAACAGCCAACAGTGGACAGTCAGCACACGCAGTGGTTGCAGCTCATCTCATCGGCACAAGCACTGGTCTCGATTGCTCACTGGCACAACATATTCCTACATGTCTACTCACACTGCCTTCCTCCATCAAGGGTTTTCCGGGCGAACTTGCGTCGCCCGCCAGCGACCAAACTAGGCGACACCAAATGGACCAACCTCGCCGACCTCACCGGAAGCGCCGAGCAGTGCGCTCGCTCTCAGTATTCCTCTAGCGCTCTTTCCCCCTTTCTTAACAGCCAACAGTGGACAGTTGGCACACGCAGTAGTCGCAGCTCGTCCCATCGGCAGAGGCACTGGTCTCGATTGCTCACTGGCACTGTACCGTCGTCGGGTAGGTACCGTCGCGAGCCGTCGGTAGTTAAGTTCAGTTCAGTGGAGGGCGCGTGTGCACCAGCACCCCGACCCGCTGACTGGTAGGTAGCATCGAGTGCCGACTGACTGGCTGACCAACTGACTGCGGACTGACTGACCATGTGCCGACATAGACATGAGCCGGAACTCTAACATCAGGCACGACTAGGACTTAGTCCACACACCACCACGGTAGCAACATCACCACGTGGGACTTCTCTCTTGCCCACTGCAACATGGTGTTGTTATGTTATTGTTATATACGTCTAGACTGGATTAAGGCGAAAACTAGAATGTTTTATTTAATCTCCTAGGATACAAGGCTTGCTATGATTAATTAATTATAAATTATGGCTTGCTAACATCTCCCTCCTTAGAAAAGACTGTAGTCTTTGAAAAATGCAGGAAACCTTCGTATACGGGACTCTCTAACTACAGGTGATGGATTCGGGAGAACAATATTTGTTAATGTTGGTGATGCTTCTATTGCGTCGCCATACTCTGCTAATTCAACTGGACTATTGATGAGTACTTCGGAATCATCTAACGGCGGGTTTTCCAATCGATTATCCTGTAACTCGGGAACTTCCAATGGTTGTTCATATTCTGGATCCAATTGGTCAATTTCGGGTGTTTCGTCATACATACCAAACTCTTCAAGCAGCATAAGGACTGGTAATTGTTCTTCCTCCGGGGTGGCTGGATTACCACCATATCTACGTCGTAATTGATTTGCGTGTGACCTAATCAATCCGCTTCTTCTCTCATCATCCAATAGCACGTTGTACGTCACGTTACCCTTCTTTTCAATGATTTTTCCGCAAGCCCAGTATCGCTTATTGTGAATGTAAACCTCTGCATATACCTCGTCACCAGCTACAAACGTTCTTTCTTTAGCACCGTGCGCTCGATTGAATTGAAAGTTTTGCTGATGATTGATCTGAAACGATTTATGTGCTGGTTTCTTCAACAGGTCCAAATTCGTCTTGAGTTTTCTTCCTAACATGGCCTCTGCAGGTGACTTCATATCTTTGATCGATTTGTTTGGAGTGTATCTATATGTGAACAAAAACGTTTGGAGTGCTTCTTCCAGTCCGTCTTCATCCATTTTTTTCAGTGCTCTTTTCAATGTATCTACGAAGCGCTCGGCTTGTCCATTTAATTGAGGATGGTGTGGAGGAATCTTGATGTGTTCAATACCATTCTTCTTGCAAAACGTCTCGAACGAGCTGGAATCAAATTGTGTACCATTGTCGGTGATAATTGCATCTGGTAGTCCAAAACGTGCTGTAGATTCTCGAAGTTTGTTCACAGTTACGGTTGCAGTCATGGAATTTGTACAGTATATTTCTGGCCACTTTGTAAGTGCGTCGACGATAACCAGAAAATACTTGCCCTTGAATGGACCAGCGTAATCCATATGAATCCGGGACCAAGGCTGCGCTGGAATAGGCCATGATGAAAGCGTTGTTTTTACTGGACATTTGGCCACTGCTGCACAACGGGTACAAGTACGGACGTAATTTTCAATATCCACATCGATGTTTGGCCAGAATACATAGCTACGTGCTATTCCTTTCATCCTTTCCATACCAGGATGCCCGGCGTGTAGTTGCTTCAGAACTGCAGTACGAAGGACTCCGGGAATTACCACTCTATCGGACAACATTATACAATCGCCTGAGCTGTATAACGATTCTTGACGGTTTTTGAATGATTTGACCTCTTGTGTTAAATTGTTTGTTGACCATCCAATGTTTATCTGTTGAAGTACATTTTGAAGTGTTTTATCTTTCTTGGTAGCAGCTACAACCATTTCGTGTGTGATTGGAAGCGTTGAAAGAGATTCGGCTTGAATATTTCTAATGCTAGTTTCCATCCGAGTACTTGCAATAACGTATTCCTCTTCAGGTCTTGAATGCTGATTGATAAGCCTTGATAAAAAATCAGCATAACCAAAACTTTCTGTTGACTTGAATTCAATTTTGAAGTTATACAGCAGCATAGTTAAAGCCCAACGCTGTAGCCGGTTGGCTGTGTGAACCGGGATACCCTTTTTTGAGCCAAAAATGGAAATCAGCGGCTTATGGTCCGTCTGTAATGTGAATTGACGACCAAATAGCATCCGATGGAATTTCGTAACAGCAAAGATGAGCGCTAATGCTTCTTTTTCTCCTTGGCTGTATCCTTTTTCTGCTTGAGTCATGGTTCGTGAAGCGTGACAAACTGCTTTGATGCTTCCATTCGGATATCGATGAAACAAAACAGCTCCCACGCCACTCATGGAGGCATCAGCGGCCACAATTATTTCGAGCCTTGGATCGTAATGTGTGAGCAATAGATTTGACTGTAAAATTTGCTTGAATTGGTTGAATGACTGTTGACAAGCTTGTGACCAGTTCCACTTAACGTCTTTCTTGAGTAATGCATCCATGGGTTGTCTTAGTTCATGCATTCCTCGTACAAACTTGCTGTAATAATTCACGGCTCCCAGAAATGATCTCAATGAAGTCACATCATGTGGTGCTGGCATCTCACTGATGGCACGAACTTTCTCCGGATCCGGACGAATTCCTTGACAATCAACGATGAAGCCTAGGTACTTGATTTCACTCATGAAGAAGTTACACTTTTCAATCTTGAGCGTGAACCCGAACTCACGAATACGAGCAAATAGGCACTCGAGATGATGAATGTGTTCTTCAACAGAATCGCTTGCGACAATTAGATCGTCCAAGTATCCACTTACTCCTTCGAGACCAGCTATCATGTTATCCACAATTTCTTGAAATGCCCCTGGAGCAGTTTTGACGCCAGGAGAAAGTCTTGTGAACTCGAAAAGTCCTTTGTGAGTATTGATCGTAAGTAGCTTACGCGATGACAGCTCGACCTCAACCTGTAGATAAGCGTCGGAAAGGTCTATTTGACTGAAAACTTTCTTATTAGCTAGCTTCGCAAAAATATCTTGAGGTAGCGGTAAAGGATGTTGATGCGGTTCCAATGCAGAATTTAATCCAGTTGAGTAATCAGCACATATTCTCACTCGTCCATTTGGCTTGTTCACTGCTACTATTGGAGCCGCCCATTCCGAATATGGCACCGGATTGATGATTCCGAGTTTCTGAAGACGTTCTAATTCTGCTTCAATCTTGGCTGTCGATGCGTATGGAACAGGTCGTTTCAAACGAAAGATGGGTTTGATGCCAGATTTAACCGTGAGCGATACTTTCTTCTTACATAGCCCGAGTTCATCACTGAAAATGCTTGCAAACTCTTTTTTAAGCTCTTCGATGAATCCTTCCGTCTGAGGTAAACTCTGCAGCTTCACATTATTGCACACAGCATTGATCGGCACATTCCACAGGTTGAACATCTCTATCCACTCGATACCAAATAAAGACAATGCTGGTACTGTAGTTACGAAATATCGTCCTTTTTTAGTTATCCCGTTGAACGAAACATTGCATTCTACTTCTCGACTGAGACCAACATCCTCGCCACTTGCATTAACCGCGTCAATGGATGGTGCTCTTCCGGCTGGTGAACCTAATTGAACGTAGACGTCCTCTGGAATGATAGTGATGTCAGAGGCACAGTCCAGTTGAAGTTTGGTTGACACTCCGTTGATTTGAACTGTGATGTACTTCCGTCTGTCCATTAGCCCGATCTGATTGATGGAGAACACTCCTTGTGCTTGCGCTTGCATTCTGTGGTTGAATCGTTGCTTACCGTTTTCCTTCTGTTTCTTGCCTACCTTCTCAAAACAAGCACAATAACCCTCCTTATGTCCTGTTTTCTGGCACGTTCGACACTCGTGGTTGATGAACGAACAGTATTTTGAGTAGTGCATATCCCCACATCGCCAACATGGTGATCTAGGAACGTCGTTGGATTCTTCACTATTTGTTGATTTCGATGGATTTGAACGATTGATTGCGCAAACTGTTTGCTGCATGTTGTCTTGCTTCTCTACCATTGCTGTATCACGCTTGAGATTGATTAGTCGCTGACATTCTTCGGCTAGCTTGTGTACCGTCATCTCTTCACCTGGCTTATTACTTTCGATCCTGGATAATAGCGTAGTGCGTATATCTGCATCGCGATGAGATTTGAGGCCACATACGTACATAAGGCATTTAAATTGATCCGATGTAACTTCGTTCAGCTTGAACTCCTCACATTTTTGGTTTACAACTCCTGCATATGTGTAAAAATCGTCTCCGGAACTCTTCGACAACTGCAAGCACTGGTATCTGGCGTTGAATAAGGATATCTGCCTTCCAAAAATGATCTTCAGTGTAGAAACCGTCTGTTCAAAGTTTTGATCCTTAGGTTTTTTTGGAAGAATGTAGCTGATATACTTTTGATGAGCCACCGTGCTAATATTCCGAAGCAAGAGTCTAACTTTCGCTGCATCATCCAAATTCTTCGCGTCTTCAATGAATAAATCCTCGTATCTCGAGAACCACGCTGCAAATGTTACGCCGTTCTCTGGATCGTACGTGAACTCTGTAATACCGCTGGACAGAGACTCGATTAGAAATTCCTGGTTATGATTCCTCTGCGTTGAAACGACTGCTTGTTGGCTTGATGAACTTGCAGAATACTGGTTTTGCATAAGTTGATCGAGTATCTTTTGTTGGTTTTGTAAAATGTCCAATAGCGATTTTTGAAATTCTGGATTCATCATGAAAATTCCGTAATCCTCGTCGCCAAAAACTGTTATATACGTCTAGACTGGATTAAGGCGAAAACTAGAATGTTTTATTTAATCTCCTATGATTAATTAATTATAAATTATGGCTTGCTAACAGTTATGTTGACGACTGACTGACTACTTGTCAACTGACACTGCCTTCCTCCCTGGAGAGTTTTCCGGGCGAACTTGCGTCGCCCGCCTGCGACCAAACTAGGCTACACCAAATGGATCAACCTCGCCGACCTCACCGGAAGCGCCGAGCGGTGCGCTCGCTCTCAGTATTCCTCTAGCGCTCTCTTCCCCGTTCGTAACAGCCAACAGTGGACAGTCAGCACACGCAGTGGTCGCAGCTCGTCCCATCGGCACACGCACTGGTATCGATTGCTCACTGGCACTGTACCGTCGTCGGGAAGGTACCGTCGCGAACCGTCGGTAGTTAAGTTCCGTTCAGTGGAGGGAGCGTGTGCTTCAGCACCCCGACCCGCTGACTGGTAGGTAGCATCGAGTGCCGACTGACTGGCTGACCAACTGACTGCGGACTGACTGACTGACTGACTATTGACTGGCTGATGTTCATGTGGACCGACAACGGCATGCGCCGGAACTCTAACATCAGGCTCAACCGGAACGCTCATCCGCTGGCTCCTACTTGTCTACTCACACTGCCTTCCTCCTTGAAGGGTTTTCCGGGCGAACTTCACCCGCCAGCGACCAAACTAGGCGACACCAAATGGACCAACCTCGCCGACCTCACCGGAAGCGCCGAACGGTGCGCTCGCTCTCAGTATTTCTCTAGCGCTCTCTCTCCCCCGTTCGTAACAGCCAACAGTGGA
Source organism: Aedes aegypti (assembly GCF_002204515.2). Lineage (NCBI taxonomy): Eukaryota > Metazoa > Arthropoda > Insecta > Diptera > Culicidae > Aedes > Aedes aegypti. The sequence goes on along the minus strand of NC_035108.1, from coordinate 228,805,786 downwards.
CAGTCAGCACACGCAGTGGTTGCAGCTCATCCCATCGGCACAGGCACTGGTCTCGATTGCTCACTGACACTCTGCACACTGGCACAGCATTTTCCTACTTGTCTACTCACACTGCCTTCCTCCCTGGAGGGTTTTCCGGGCGAACTTGCGTCGCCCGCCAGCGACCAAACTAGGCGACACCAAATGGACCAACCTCGCCGACCTCACCGGAAGCGCCGAGCGGTGCGCTCGCTCTCAGTATTCCTCTAGCGCTCTCTCCCCCGTTCGTAACAGCCAACAGTGGACAGTTGGCACACGCAGTGGTCGCAGCTCATCTTATCGGCATATGCACTGGTCTCGATTGCTCACTGGCACTCTGCACACTGGCACTGTACCGTCGTCTTTAACATTTCCTACTTGTCTACTCACGCTGCCTTCCTCTCTGAAGGGTTTTCCGGTCGAACTTGCGTCGCCCGCCAGCGACCAAACTAGGCGACACCAAATGGACCAACCTCGCCGACCTCACCGGAAGCGCCGAGCTGTGCGCTCGCTCTCAGTATTCCTCTAGCACTCTCTCCCCCGTTCGCAACAGCCAACAGTGGACAGTCATCACACGCAGTGGTTGCAGCTCGTCCCATCGGCACATGTACTGGTCTCGATTGATCACTGGCACTCTGCACACTGGCACAACATTTTCCTACTTGTCTACTCACACTGCCTTCCTCCCTGAAGGGTTTTCCGGGCGAACTTGCGTCGCCCGCCAGCGACCAAACTAGGCGACACCAAATGGACCAAGCTCGCCGACCTCACCGGAAGCGCCGAGCTGTGCGCTCGCTCTCAGTATTCCTCTAGCGCTCTCTCCCCTGTTCCATGTGGACAGACAACGGCATGCGCCGGAACTCTAACATCAGGCTCAACCGGAATGCTCATACGCTGGCCCTACTTGTCTACTCACACTGCCTTCCTCCCTGAAGGGTATTCTGTGCGAACTTGCGTCGCCCGCCAGCGACCAAACTAGGCGACACCAAATGGACCAAGCTCGCCGACCTCACCGGAAGCGCCGAGCTGTGCGCTCGCTCTCAGTATTCCTCTAGCGCTCTCTTCCCCGTTCGTAACAGCCAACAGTGGGCAGTCGGCACACGCAGTGGTAGCAGCTCATCCCATCGGCACAGGCATTTGTCTCGATTGCTCACTGGCACTCTACACACTGGCACAACATTTTTCTACTTGTCTACTCACACTGCCTTTGCCCTGAAAGGTTTTCCGGGCGAACTTGCGTCACCCGCCAGCGACCAAACTAGCGACACCAAATGAACCAACCTCGCCGACCTCACCGGAAGCGCCGGCCTGTGCGCTCGCTTTCAGTATTCCTCTAGCGCCCTCTCCCCCGTTCGTAACAGCCAACAGTGGATAGTCGGCACACGCAGTGGTCGCAGCTCATCCCATCGGCACATGCGCTGGTCTCGATTGCTCACTGGCACTCTGCACACTGGCACTGTACCGTCGTCTTTAACATTTTTCTACTTGTCTACTCACGCTGCCTTCCACCTTGAAGGGTTTTCCGGGCGAACTTGCGTCGCCCGCCAGCGACCAAACTAGGCGACACCAAATGGACCAACCTCGCCGACCTCACCGGAAGCGCCGAGCTGTGCGCTCGCTCTCAGTATTCCTCTAGCGCTCTCTCCCCCGTTCGTAACAGCCAACAGTGGACAGTCAGCACACGCAGTGGTTGCAGCTCATCCCATCGGCACAGGCACTGGTCTCGATTGCTCACTGCCACTCTGCACACTGGCACAACATGTTCCTACTTGTCTACTTGTCACTGCCACTCTGCACACTGGCACTGTACCGTTGTCGGATAGGTACCGTCTCGAGCCGTTGGAAGTTAAGTTCAGTTCAGTGGAGGGCGCGTGTGCACCAGCTCTCCGAACCGCTGACTGGTAGGTAGCAACGAGTGCCGACTAACGGGCTGACCAACTGACTGCGGACTGACTGACTATTGACTGGCTGATTTTCATGTGGACCGACAACGGCATGCGCCGCAACTCTAACATCAGGCTCAACCGGAACGCTCATCCGCTGGCCCTACTTGTCTACTCACACTGCCTTCCTCCCTGATGGGTTTTCTGGGCGAACTTGCGTCACCCGCCAGCGACCAAACTAGGCGACACCAAATGAACCAACCTCGCCGACCTCACCGGAAGCGCTGAGCTGTGCGCTCGCTCTCAGTATTCTTCTAGCGCTCTCTCCCCCGTTCGTAACAGCCAACAGTGGACAGTCAGCACACGCAGTGGTTGCAGCTCATCCCATCGGCACAGGCACTGGTCTAGATTGCTCACTGCCACTCTGCACACTGACACAACATTTTCCTACTTGTCTACTCACACTGCCTTCCTCCCTGAAGGGTTTTTCGGGCGAACTTGCGTCGCCCGCCAGCGACCAAACTAGGCGACACCAAATGGACCAACCTCGCCGACCTCACCGAGCTGTGCACTAGCTCTCAGTATTCCTCTAGCGCTCTTTCCCCCGTTCGTAACAGCCAACAGTGGACAGTCGGCACACGCAGTGGTCGCAGCTCGTCCCATCGGCACAGGCACTGGTCTCGATTGCTCACTGGCACTGTACCGTCGTCGGGTAGGTACCGTTGCGAGCCGTCGGTAGTTATGTTCAGTTCAGTGGAAGGCGCGTGTGCACCAGCACCCCGACCCACTGACTGGTAGGTAGCATCGAGTGCCGACTGACTGGCTGACCAACTGACTGCGGACTGACTGACCATGTGCCGACATAGACATGCGCCGGAACTCTAATATTAGGCACGACTAGGACTTAGTCTTAGTCGTCTTTAACATTTTTCTACTTGTCTACTAACGCTGCCTTCCTCCCTGAAGGGTTTTCCGGGCGAACTTGCGTCGCCCGCCAGCGACCAAACTAGGCGACACCAAATGGACCAACCTCGCCGACCTCACCGGAAGCGCCGAGCTGTGCGCTCGCTCTCAGTATTCCTCTAGCGCTCTCTCCCGTGTTCGTAACAGCCAACAGTGGACAGTCAGCACACGCAGTGGTTGCAGCTCATCCCATCGGCACAGGCACTGGTCTCGATTGCTCACTGCCACTCTGCACACTGGCACAACATGTTCCTACTTGTCTACTCACACTGCCTTCCTCCCTGAAGGGTTTTCCGGGCGAACTGTGCGCCGAGCTGTGCGCTCGTTCTCAGTATTCCTCTAGCGCTCTCTCCCCCGTTCGTAACAGCCAACAGTGGACAGTCAGCACACGCAGTGGTTGCAGCTCATCCCATCGGCACAGGCACTGGTATCGATTGCTCACTGCCACTCTGCACACTGGCACTGTACCGTTGTCGGGTAGGTACCGTCACGAGCCGTTAGTAGTTAAGTTCAGTTCAGTGGAGGGCGCGTGTGCACCAGCTCTCCGAACCGCTAAATGGTAGGTAGCAACGAGTGCCGACTAACGGGCTGACCAACTGACTGCGGACTGACTGACTATTGACTGGCTGATGTTCATGTGGACCGACAACGGCATGCGCCGGAACTCTAACATCAGGCTCAACCGGAACGCTCATCCGCTGGCCCTACTTGTCTACTCACGCTGCCTTCCTCCATGAAGGGTTTTCCGGGCGAAATTGCGTCGCCCGCCAGCGACCAAACTAGGCGACACCAAATGGACCAACCTCGCCGGCCTCAATAGAAGCGCCGAGCTGTGCGCTCGCTCTCAGTATTCCTCTAGCACTCTCTCCCCCGTTCGTAACAGCCAACAGTGGACAGTCAGCACACGCAGTGGTTGCAGCTCATCCCATCGGCACAGGCACGGGTCGCGATTCCTCACTGGCACTCTACATACTGGCACAACATTTTCCTACTTGTCTACTCACAATGCCTGCCTCCCTGAAGGGTTTTCCGGGCAAACTTGCGTCGCCCGCCAGCGACCAAACTAGGCGACACCAAATGGACCATCCTCGCCGACCTCACCGGAAGTGCCGAGCGGTGCGCTCGCTCTCATTATTCCTCTAGCGCTCTCTCCCCCGTTCGTAACAGCCAACAGTGGACAGTCGGCACACGCTGGACAGTGGACAGTTCGCACAGCCAACAGTGGACAGTCATCACACGCAGTGGTTGCAGCTCGTCCCATCGGCACATGCACTGGTCTCGATTGCTCACTGGCACTCTGCACACTGGCACAACATTTTCCTACTTGTCTACTCACACTGCCTTCCTCCCTGAAGGGTTTTCCGGGCGAACTTGCGTCGCCCGCCAGCGACCAAACTAGGCGACACCAAATGGACCAACCTCGCCGACCTCACCGGAAGCGCCGAGCTGTGCGCTCGCTCTCAGTATTCCTCTAGCGCTCTCTCCCCTGTTCCATGTGGACCAACAACGGCATGCGCCGGAACTCTAACATCAGGCTCAACAGGAGCGCTCATCCGCTGGCCCTACTTGTCTACTTACACTGCCTTCCTCCCTGAAGGGTTTTCCGGGCGAACTTGCGTCACCCACCAGCGACCAAACTAGGCGACACCAAATGGACCAACCTCGCCGACCTCACCGAAAGCGCCGAGCTGTGCGCTCGCTCTCAGTATTCCTCTAGCGCTCTCTACCCCGTAACAGCCAACAGTGGACAGTCAGCACACGCAGTGGTTGCAGCTCATCCCATCGGCACAGGCACTGGTCTCGATTGCTCACTGGAACTCTGCACACTGGCACAACATTTTCCTACTTGTCTACTCACACTGCCTTCCTCCCTGAAGGGTTTTCCGGGCGAACTTGCGTCGCCCGCCAGCGACCAAACTAGGCGACACCAAACGGACCAACCTCGCCGACCTCACCGGAAGCGCCGAGCTGTGCGCTCGCTCTCAGTATTCCTCTAGCACTCTCTCCCCCGTTCGTAACAGCCAACAGTGGACAGTCAGCACACGCAGTGGTTGCAGCTCATCCCATCGGCACAGGCACTGGTCTCGATTGCTCACTGCCACTCTGCACACTGGCACAACATTTTCCTACTTGTCTACTCACACTGCCTTCCTCCCTGAAGGGTTTTCCGGGCGAACTTGCGTCGCCCGCCTGCGACCAAATTAGGCTACACCAAATGGATCAACCTCGCCGACCTCACCGGAAGCGCCGAGCGGTGCGCTCGCTCTCAGTATTCCTCTAGCGCTCTCTTCCCCGTTCGTAACAGCCAACAGTGGACAGTCAGCACACGCAGTGGTCGCAGCTCGTCCCATCGGCACACGCACTGGTATCGATTGCTCACTGGCACTGTACCGTCGTCGGGAAGGTACCGTCGCGAGCCGTCGGTAGTTAAGTTCCGTTCAGTGGAGGGAGCGTGTGCTTCAGCACCCCAACCCGCTGACTGGTAGTGCCGACTTCGAGTGCCGACTGACTGGCTGACCAACTGACTGACTGACTGACTATTGACTGGCTGATGTTCATGTGGACCGACAACGGGATGCGCCGGAACTCTAACATCAGGCTCAACCGGAACGCTCATCCGCTGGCCCACCAGCAGAGCACCAGAGTGGCAGGTTCACACACATACCTTTGTGTTTCTGCTGCTCTACGCAACCTCCAAGCAAGGATAGTCTAAGATATCGAAATGTAAATCTATCGATTGTAGGGTGTCTCAGGTATCGACATCATATATCGCCCGCACGCGAACGTAGCTGGGTTCGCAGCGCACGCGCCCTCGACGAGGGCGGTGGTTGTGCAGCAGTAAACTCGGCAAAAGCTTCCCATCGTGTTCGTTTCCTCTTTTCGCTCGGGGTCATTATACTTACTACTTGCTATCCTTCCATCGTAGCGTGGTAGCCGTATGACATTCATGTACGGATATTGGCCACTCTCGGATTGGGAGATGACACGCTCGCACAGAGCACTGGTGTGTGATGTTTGGGTGTCACCGGTGTTTGGTGCTGGTTGGACGCGTGGTGTGAAACCCCGTTACTGGTGGTGATGTACCCCGTTGGTGTTGTCCGAACGACGTGCACCTAACTAGCCCATCCCGGTCTGACAGTGCAGTGCGTCGATGCACACTGGCACTGTACCGTCGTCTTTAACACGACTAGGGCTTAGTGTTGTGTTTCGGGATCAGCCGAAACAGTGAAAAACGTGGTTTTGACTAACTTAACCAGAGCTAATTTTATTACGTCTTCACTAATCTACGGCTTATGGCAAAAGAGCCCGAGTTAGGCTCGGGCAACGCGCAGGTTGCTGTGATTGAAAATCTGTTGCTAATGGCAACGAATTGAAATTCAAATTTTGCACGGTGTGCTGCGATCACACCTAACATCTCCCCCCTTAGTTCAGGTAGTACGGCTCGAATCTCGCTGGTAGCCGCACGATGCGCCTCGGTCGGTTGTTGTTGTTATTGACAGTCGGTTGCGGTGCTGGTTCATCTTCAGGATCGGACTCCGAAAAGTATTCGGAATCTCCAGATTCTGGTGCGGATACTGCTGGGCTACCTGGTTGTTGGACTGGACGACAGATCGGAGCGGTGTCGGATAGTCCAAACTCGTCCACGAAAATGGATAGCGGCGAAGTACCATCTATTCGCACTGGATCACCTGAGCGCTTCTTGAGTTGGTTCGTGTGTGCCCGGATCAATCGTTGCTTGTCCACCAGGTAAACATTATAATTGACCTTGCCAACACACTCGATGACAGTGGCTGCTTCCCAATGCCAGGCGTTTCCTTGATGCACCTGTGCATAAACACAGTCACCGGGTTGAAAACTCTTCGCAATTGCACCATGCTTCCTATTAAACGATGCATTTTGTTTTTCAGTCTTCTTCGATGACGGATTGCGGCACTCCGGCTGTGGAAGCAAAAGCGATGAAATCGTTCGGATGGGCCTGCCGAACATTACTTCTGCCGGAGATTTCCCGTCGAGGTCACTGGTCGGAGTCGTACGGTATACTTGCAAAAACGTTTGCAGTGCGCTGTCGAGAGTTTCTCCCCCCGAACGGATTTTTCGAAGGCTCCTCTTGACCGTGTCAACGAAGCGTTCCGCTAATCCGTTTGATTGCGGATGGTATGGTGCTGTCCGAAGATGCTGTATTCCGTGACCTTGGCAGAACGTCTGGAATTCGTGACTGACGAACTGGGGACCGTTGTCGGACACGATGGTTTCCGGTATGCCAAAGGTAGCGAAGGATTCGGAAAGCAGTCTCACAGTGGTACTGGCTGTTGTAGTCCTGGTTGCGAAAACCTCCGGCCATTTCGAAAACGGATCCACCACGATCAACAGGTACGTTCCATCGACAGGACCGGCGTAGTCGATGTGGATTCTCGACCATGGCTTCGACGGTGCAGGCCACGACTCGAGTGTCGTTTTGATTGGTGCTTTTCCGGCCACGCAGCAAGGATTGCAGTTGCGGACGAAATCCTCGATTTGGTCGTCCATGCCAGGCCAGTAGACGAAACTGCGAGCGATTGCCTTCATGCGAACCACACCAGGGTGGCCCCGATGAAATTGCTTCAGGATTTTCCTCTGGAACTGATGAGGAACTACCACACGGTCATGTAGCATCACGCAGCCATCAACGATGCTAAGCGAGTCTCGTCGGTTGAAGTATGGCAAGACATCTGGGGTGGTGACCGACTTGGAATCTCGCGGCCAACCTTTATCGATGAACCTTGCCACCGATTGCAAAACGCTGTTCTTCTTCGTTGCGTCTTGTAACTCTGTGAAAGAGACTGGAAGTTTGTCTAGCGAGTCGTCAACTATACTCACCAGATCATCTTCCAGGTTGATTGCTGCTACGACGTATTCCTCTTCCGGCCGTGTGGTCCGATCGATCAGCCGAGACAGCATGTCGGCACAACCGAAATCGTTGGTGGAAATGTGCTGGATGTCAAAATCGTAGTTGAGCATTATCAACGCCCATCGCTGCAGTCGGTTGGCGGTGTGCAACGGAATGCCCTTCTTCGAACCGAAGATTGCCAAGAGCGGTTTGTGATCCGTTTGCAGCGTGAAGTGGCGTCCCAAAAGGAATTTATGGAACTTCGTCACCGCGTAGACCAGAGCCAGTGCTTCCTTCTCCGGTTGTCCATAACCTTGCTCGGCGGGTGAGAGCGAACGAGAAGCATGCTGAACTGCCTTGATTTTGCCATCCGGGAATTTATGCAGTATCACCGCACCAATGCCGGTGTTGGAGGCATCTGCTGCAACGATGATAGGTAGTGTCGGATCGTAGTGCGTCAACAATAGTTCCGACTGCAGAATCGCCTTGAATTTTTCGAACGCTTGCTGGCATTCGACGTTCCACTGCCACTTGACATCCTTCTTCAGTAGCTGGTCCATTGGGTGGCGAAGCTCGTGGATGTTGCGCACAAATCTGCCGTAAAAATTAACGGCACCGAGAAACGAGCGAAGTTCGGTCACGTTGGTTGGAGCTGGGATGTTGGCGATGGCTCGAAGCTTTTCTGGATCCGGACGAATACCATGGCGATCCACGATATGGCCCAGGTAACCAAGCTCGGTTTGGAAAAACTTGCACTTTTCCGCCTTGACGTGGAACCCGTACTGCTCCAGCCGAATCAGCAGTTTGCTGAGTGACTCTGCGTGTGCCTCCCAGGTGGGACCGAAGACTATGACGTCATCGATGAAGGAGCGAATGCCTGGGATGTCGGCAATCATGCCGTCGATCAGCCGTTGGAATGCTCCTGGCGCGGATTTCACCCCTGGAGCGAGGCGCTTGAATTGGAACAGCCCCTTGTGCGTGTTGATGGTTAGTAGCTTCTTCGACTCGTCGTCCACTTCAACCTGCAGGTATGCGTCAGACAGGTCGATGATGCTGAAGACGCGACTACCGGCCAGTTGGGCGAAAATTTCCTCCGGCGTCGGCAGAGGGTAGTGATTCGCTTCTAACGCATCGTTGAGACCAGTCGAATAGTCCGCACAGATGCGAACCCGTCCGTTTGGCTTGCGGACAGCGACAATCGGAGCGGCCCACTCCGAAAAATCGACTGGAGAGATGATTCCCAACGATTCGAGTCGATTGAGCTCGGTGTCCACTAACGGAATCGTGTTGAATGGCACCGGACGCTTTGGACAAAAAACAGACGTGGATTTAAGGAAAAGTTTTACCTTTGTCTTAGTGCAGTGGCCCAGCGAGTCGTCGAAAACGTTCGGATGTTCGCTTTGAAGTTTCTGTACCTCGTCATCGAACGCTGGCTTGGAAGTCGAAGCGATGCTGTTGCAGATCGAGTCGAATGGCAGCGACCACAAATCGAACATATCAATCCAATCGATGCCGAAGACGTTGAGATTGGGGGACGACGTGACAAAGCATTTGCCACGTTTCGTTGTTCCGTTGAGCGTGACGTCGCATTGGAACTCGCCTATAAGCCCCAGTGGTTCACCGGACGCGTTGACTGCTTCAATCGATGGTGGCGTCGTTTCCGGTTTACCTAGCTGCTGCCAGGTTTGTTCGCTAATCACCGTGATGTCGCTGGCTGAGTCCAATTGCAACGACGTTGTGACGTTGTTGATGGCTGTCGCTACGAAGCGTCGCTTCTTGGAACGGTTTGCGATGTGGTTCACCACGGAGACTCCTCGAGTTTGGGAACTGGAACCACTTGACTTATTCTGCTTCTTCTTTGTAGGCTTCTTACCGGTCGAATGCGTTTGACTGGAATCGCCGGCGGTTGACTTCTTAATGCAGCCGCAGTAACCTTCCTTGTGGCCGACGCGATCGCAGGTTTTGCAACGATGGTCGGAAAATGGGCAGTCCCGCACGTAGTGGACCTGACCACATTGCCAGCATGGTGTGGATGGTAGCTGCTTACCTTTCGCTTTCGGTGGACGTTGTGGCTGATTCTCCTTTTTCTCCGAGACCGCGTGGACGATGTGCTTCGAACCTGATGGTTTTTCGATGAGCGTTGTGTCCGCCTTGAGGTTTACAAGTCGCTGGAACTCGTCGATTAGTGTCTGGAGAGTAACTGGTGCTTCAGCCGTCTCGCCCTCCATGCGGGAAAGAAGCCGTGCCCGAATGTCTGCGTAGCGGGATGCTTTGAGACCACAGACGAAAACCAAGCACTTGAAGTGGTCGATTTTAACTTTATCGAACTCGAACTCCTCGCATGCCCGATTTACCTTCCCGCCGTAGCTGATGATGTCTTCTGCCTCATTTTTCACCAGCTGTAGGCAATGGAAGCGTTTGTTGAAAACGGACGTTGGTGTGCCGAAAATTTTTTTCAGCGTGGCTACCGTTTCGTCGAACTGGATGTCTCTGGGAAGCTGGGGCAGGATGTAGTTCACATAGCGGCTGTGTGAAGCATGATCCAACTTCCGCAGGAGAAGACGTACCTTGGCCGCGTCGTCGAGATTTCGAGCGTCGTTGTCGAAAAGGTCCGAATAACGTGCAAACCACTTTTCGAATGTGATGCCGTTTTCACAAATTCGCTGATGTTGGTGGAGAGCGACTCTAGAATTTTCTCCTGGTTGATCGGCGTCGGCGTGGCCAATCGTTGGAGTAGTTCAGCCATTTGCAGGATCGCTTGCTGCATTTCCCCACCGTTTGCGTTGATCGAATTTGTCGCCATTTCCGTTTCCGCGTCTGCTGGAGCTCGTTGCGTAGGGCAGTCTTTTACACTTTTTACCTCGTCGCCAAAAATGTTGTGTTTCGGGATCAGCCGAAACAGTGAAAAACGTGGTTTTGACTAACTTAACCAGAGCTAATTTTATTACGTCTTCACTAATCTACGGCTTATGGCAAAAGAGCCCGAGTTAGGCTCGGGCAACGCGCAGGTTGCTGTGATTGAAAATCTGTTGCTAATGGCAACGAATTGAAATTCAAATTTTGCACGGTGTGCTGCGATCACACCTAACACTTAGTCCACACAACACCACCTGGGATTTCTCTCTTACCCACTGCAACATGGTGTTGTTAAGTTAAGCCGTATGACATTCATGTACGGATATCGGCCGATCTCGATTCGGGAGATTACACGCTCGCACAGGGCACTGGTGTGTGATGTGTTTGGTGTTTGGTGCTGGTTGAACGCGTGATGTGATACCCCGTTACTGGTGGTACTTGTCTACTCACACTGCCTTCCTCCCTGAAGGGTTTTCCGGGCGAACTTGCGTCGCCAGCCAGCAACCAAACTAGGCGACACCAAATGGACCAACCTCGCCGACCTCACCGGCCTGTGCGCTCGCTCTCAGTATTCTTCTAGCGCTCTCTCCCCCGTTCGTAACAGCCAACAGTGGAAAGTCGGCACACGCAGTGGCCGCAGCTCGTCCCATCGGCACATGCACTGGTCTCGATTGCTCACTGGCACTGTACCGTCGTCGGGTAGGTACCGTCGCGAGCCATAGTTAGTTAAGTTCAGTTCAGTGGAGGGCGAGTGTCCACCAGCACCCCGACCCGCTGACTGGTAGGTAGCATCGAGTGCCGACTGACTGGCTGACCAACTGACTGCGGACTGACTGACCATGTGCCGACATAGACATGCGCCGGAACTCTAACATCAGGCACGATTAGGACTTAGTCCACACACCACCACGGTAGCAACATCACCACGTTGGACTTCTCTCTTGCCCACTGCAACATGGTGTTGTTAAGTTAAGTTGACGACTGACTGACTGACTATTGACTGGCTGATGTCCATGTGGACCGACAAAGGCATGCGCCGGAACTCTAACATCAGGCTCAACCGGAACGCTCATCCGCTGGCTCCTACTTGTCTACTTACACTGCCTTCCTCCCTGAAGGGTTTTCCGGGCGAACTTCACCCGCCAGCGACCAAACTAGGCGACACCAAATGGACCAACCTCGCCGACCTCACCGGAAGCGCCGAGCGGTGCGCTCGCTCTCAGTATTTCTCTAGCGCTCTCTCTCCCCCGTTCGTAACAGCCAACAGTGGACAGTCAGCACACGCAGTGGTTGCAGCTCATCCCATCGGCACAGGCATTGGTCTCGATTGCTCACTGGCACTCTGCACACTGGCACAACATTTTCCTACTTGTCTACTCACACTGCCTTCCTCCCTGAAGGGTTTTCCGGGCGAACTTGCGTCGCCCGCCAGCGACCAAACTAGGCTACACCAAATGGACCAACCTCGCCGACCTCACCGGAAGCGCCGAGCTGTGCGCTCGCTCTCAGTATTCCTCTAGCGCTCTCTCCCCCGTTCGTAACAGCCAACAGTGGACAGTCGGCACACGCAGTGGTCGCAGCTCATCTTATCGGCATATGCACTGTTCTCGATTGCTCACTGGCACTCTGCACACTGGCACTGTACCGTCGTCTTTAACATTTCCTACTTGTCTACTCACGCTGCCTTCCTCTCTGAAGGGTTTTCCGGTCGAACTTGCGTCGCCCGCCAGCGACCAAACTAGGCGACACCAAATGGACCAACCTCGCCGACCTCACCGGAAGCGCCGAGCTGTGCGCTCGCTCTCAGTATTCCTCTAGCACTCTCTCCCCCGTTCGTAACAGCCAACAGTGGACAGTCATCACACGCAGTGGTTGCAGCTCGTCCCATCGGCACATGCACCGGTCTCGATTGCTCACTGGCACTCTGCACACTGGCACAACATTTTCCTACTTGTCTACTCACACTGCCTTCCTCCCTGAAGGGTTTTCCGGGCGAACTTGCGTCGCCCGCCAGCGACCAAACTAGGCGACACCAAATGGACCAAGCTCGCCGACCTCACCGGAAGCGCCGAGCTGTGCGCTCGCTCTCAGTATTCCTCTAGCGCTCTCTCCCCTGTTCCATGTGGACAGACAACGGCATGCGCCGGAATTCTAACATCAGGCTCAACCGGAATGCTCATCCGCTGGCCCTACTTGTCTACTCACACTGCCTTCCTCCCTGAAGGGTTTTCTGGGCGAACTTGCGTCACCCGCCAGCGACCAAACTAGGCGACACCAAATGAACCAACCTCGCCGACCTCACCGGAAGCGCCGAGCGGTGCGCTCGCTCTCAGTATTCCTCTAGCGCTCTCTACCCCGTTCGTAACAGCCAACAGTGGACAGTCAGCACACGCAGTGGTTGCAGCTCATCCCATCGGCACAGGCATTTGTCTCGATTGCTCACTGGCACTCTACACACTGGCACAACATTTTTCTACTTGTCTACTCACACTGCCTTTGCCCTGAAGGGTTTTCCGGGCGAACTTGCGTCACCCGCCAGCGACCAAACTAGGCGACACCAAATGAACCAACCTCGCCGACCTCACCGGAAGCGCCGAGCTGTGCGCTCGCTCTCAGTATTCTTCTAGCGCTCTCTCCCCCGTTCGTAACAGCCAACAGTGGACAGTCGGCACACGCAGTGATCGCAGCTCGTCCCATCGGCACAGGCACTGGTCTCGATTGCTCACTGGCACTCTGCACACTGGCACTGTACCGTCGTCTTTAACATTTTTCTACTTGTCTACTCACACTGCCTTTGCCCTGAAGGGTTTTCCAGGCGAACTTGCGTCAGCCGCCAGCGACCAAACTAGGCGACACCAAATGGACCAACCTCGCCGACTGATGTCAATGTGGACAGACAACGGCATGCGCCGGAACTCTAACATCAGGCTCAACCGGAACGCTCATCCGCTGGCCCTACTTGTCTACTCACACTGCCTTCCTCTCTGAAGGGTTATCTGGGCGAACTTGCGTCACCCGCCAGCGACCAAACTAGGCGACACCAAATGAACCAACCTCGCCGACCTCACCGGAAGCGCCGGCCTGTGCGCTCACTCTCAGTATTCCTCTAGCGCTCTCTCCCCCGTTCGTAACAGCCAACAGTGGCACATGCACTGGTCTAGATTGCTCACTGGTACTCTGCACACTGGCACTGTACCGTCGTCTTTAACATTTTCCTACTTGTCTACTCACGCTGCCTTCCTCCCTGAAGGGTTTTCCGGGCGAACTTGCGTCGCCCGCCAGCGACCAAACTAGGCGACACCAAATGGACCAACCTCGCCGGCCTCACCGGAAGCGCCGAGCTGTGCGCTCGCTCTCAGTATTCCTCTAGCACTCTCTCCCCCGTTCGTAACAGCCAACAAAGGACAGTCAGTACACGCAGTGGTTGCAGCTCATCCCATCGGCACAGGCACTGGTCGCGATTGCTCACTGGCACTCTACACACTGGCACAACATTTTCCTACTTGTCTACTCACAATACCTGCCTCCCTGAAGGGTTTTCCGGGCGAACTTGCGTCGCCCGCCAGCGACCAAACTAGGCGACACCAAATGGACCAACCTCGCCGACCTCACCGGAAGCGCCGAGCGGTGCGCTCGCTTTCAATATTCCTCTAGCGCTCTCTCCCCCGTTCGTAACAGCCAACAGTGGACAGTCGGCACACGCAGTGATCGCAGCTCATCCCATCGGCACAGGCACTGGTCTCGATTGCTCACTGGCACTCTGCACACTGGCACTGTACTGTCGTCTTTAACATTTTTCTACTTGTCTACTCACACTGCCTTCCTCCCTGAAGGGTTTTCCAGGCGAACTTGCGTCAGCCGCCAGCGACCAAACTAGGCGACACCAAATGGACCAACCTCGCCGACTGATGTCAATGTGGACAGACAACGGCATGCGCCGGAACTCTAACATCAGGCTCAACCGGAACGCTCATCCGCTGGCCCTACTTGTCTACTCACACTGCCTTCCTCTCTGAAGGGTTTTCTGGGCGAACTTGCGTCATCCGCCAGCGACCAAACTAGGCGACACCAAATGAACCAACCTCGCCGACCTCACCGGAAGCGCCGGCCTGTGCGCTCGCTCTCAGTATTCCTCTAGCGCTCTCTCCCCCGTTCGTAACAGCCAACAGTGGCACATGCACTGGTCTAGATTGCACTCTGGCACTCTGCACACTGGCACTGTACCGTCGTCTTTAACATTTTCCTACTTGTCTACTCACGCTGCCTTCCTCCCTGAAGGGTTTTCCGGGCGAACTTGCTTCGCCCGCCAGCGACCAAACTAGGCGACACCAAATGGACCAACCTCGCTGGCCTCACCGGAAGCGACGAGCTGTGCGCTCGCTCTCAGTATTCCTCTAGCACTCTCTCCCCCGTTCGTAACAGCCAACAAAGGACAGTCAGCACACGCAGTGGTTGCAGCTCATCCCATCGGCACAGGCACTGGTCGCGATTGCTCACTGGCATTCTACACACTGGCACAACATTTTCCTACTTGTCTACTCACGCTACCTTCCTCCCTGAAGGGTTTTCAAGGCGAACTTGCGTCGCCCGCCAGCGACCAAACTAGGCGACACCAAATGAACCAACCTCGCCGACCTCACCGTGAGCGTCGGCCTGTGCGCTCGCTCTCAGTATTCCTCTAGCGCTCTCTCCCCCGTACGTAACAACCAACAGTGGACAGTCGGCACACGCAGTGGTCGCAGCTCGTCCCATCGGCACAGGCACTGGTCTCGATTGCTCACTGGCACTGTACCGTCGTCTGGTAGGTACCGTCGCGAGCCGTCGGTAGTCAAGTTCAGTTCAGTGGAGGGCGCGTGTGCACCAGCACCCCGACCCGCTGACTGGTAGGTAGCATCGAGTGCCGACTGACTGGCTGACCAACTGACTGCGGACTGACTGACCATGTGCCGACATAGACATGCGACGGAACTCTAACATCAGGCACGACTAGGACTTAGTCCACACACCACCACGGTAGCAACATCACCACTTGGGACTTCTCTCTTACCCACTGCAACATGGTGTTGTTAAGTTAAGCCGTATGACATTCATGTACGTCAATGTGGACAAACAACGGCATGCGCCGGAACTCTAACATCAGGCTCAACCGGAACGCTCATCCGCTGTTGTCTACTCACGCTGCCTTCCTCCATGAAGGGTTTTCCGGGCGAACTTGCGTCGCCCGCCAGCGACCAAACTAGGCGACACCAAATGGACCAACCTCGCCGACCTCACCGGAAGCGCCGAGCGGTGCGCTCGCTCTCAATATTCCTCTAGTGCTCTCTCCCCCGTTCGTAACAGCCAACAGTGGACAGTCGGCACACGCTGTGGTCGCAGCTCGTCCCATCGACACAAGCAATGGTCTCGATTGCTCACTGGCACTCTGCAGCAGTAAACTCGGCAAAAGCTTCCCATCGTGTTTGTTTCCTCTTTACGCTCAGGATTATTATACTTGCTACTTGCTATCCTTTCATCGTAGCGTGGTAGCCGTATGACATTCATGTACGGATATTGGCCGCTCTCGGTTCGGGAGATGACACGCACCCACATAGCACTGGTGTGTGATTGTCTACTAACACTGCCTTCTTCCCTGAAGGGTTTTCCGGGCGAACTTGCGTCGCCCGCCAGCGACCAAACTAGGCGACACCAAATGGACCAACCTCCCCGACATCATCGGAAGCGCCGAGCGGTGCGCTCGCTCTAAGTATTCCTCTAGCGCTCTCTCCCCCGTTCGTAACAGCCAACAGTGGACAGTCGGCACACGCAGTGGTCGCAGCTCGTCCCATCAGCATAGGCACTGGTCTCGATTGCTCACTGGCACTGTACCGTCGTCGGGTAGGTACCGTCGCGAGCCGTCGGTAGTTAAGTTCAGTTCAGTGGAGGGCGCGTGTGCACCAGCACCCCGACCCGCTGACTGGTAGGTAGCATCGAGTGCCGACAAACTGGCTGACCAACTGACTGCGGACTGACTGACCATGTGCCGACATAGACATGCGGCCGGAACTCTAACATCAGGCACGACTAGGACTTAGTCCACACACCACCACGGTAGCAACATCACCACGTGGGACTTCTCTCTTGCCCACTGCAACATGGTGTTGTTAAGTTAAGCCATATGACATTCATGTACGGATATCGGCCGCTCTCGGTTCGGGCGACGACACGCTCGCACAGAGCACTGGTGTGCGGTGTTTGGTGCTAGTCGAACGCGTGGCGCGTGGTGCGAAACCCCGTTACTGGTGGTGATGTGCCCCATTGGTGTTGTCCGAACGACGTGCACGCTACTAGCCCATCCCGGTCTGACAGTGCAGTGCAATGCGTCGATCGCATCATCCATCAGAAATCGAGCATACAGAACGTTACCATTCGTAGGTGTCGCCTTCGCGCGGTAGCGTCCATCCTCTCCCATCCATCCGTCGATGTAACCATCCATCCACCTATCCGGTGCGGTGCGGTCGTGTCGCGGTCCAGTGAGCCCTCGGTATGTAGACCATCGGCCAGTAGGGTAACGTCGCTTTTAACATTTTCCTACTTGTCTACTCACACTGCCTTCCTCCCTCAAGGGTTTTCCGGGCGAACCTGCGTCAAACGAACAAACTAGGCGACACCAAATGGACCAACCTCGCCGACCTCACCAGAAGCGCCGAGCGGTGCGCTCGCTCTCAGTATTCCTCTAGCGCTCTCTCCCCCGTTCGTAACAGCCAACAGTGAACAGTCGGCACAAGCAGTGGTCGCAGCTTATCCCATCGGCACAGGCACTGGTCTTGATTGCTCACTGGCACTGTACCGTCATCGGGTAGGTACCGTCGAGAGCCGTCGGTAGTTAAGTTCAGTGGAGGGCGCGTGTGAACCAGCACCCCGACCCACTGACTGATAGGTAGCACCGAGTGCCGACTGACTGGTTGACCAACTGACTGCCGGACTAACTGACCATGTGCCGACGTAGACATGCGCCGGAACTCTAACATCAGGCACGACTAGGACTTAGTCCACACACCACCACGGTAGCAACATCACCACGTGGGACTTCTATCTTGCCCACTGCAACATGGTGTTGTTAAGCTAAGCCGTATGACATTCATGTACGGATATCGGCCGCTCTCGGTTTGAAAGGCAAAATCCTCAATAAAGAATTTGGTTATTTCAATACACCCCGGGTGCGAATAAATAGATTGTTTCTTTCATATTTAAAAGATTTGTGAATTTTTGGTAATTTATTATCTTTGGTCATGATTAACTTAATACAAAACTATGTTAGTACACGTTTACATGATAAGAAAATCACTTAATTTTAAAAACACTTTTGAGTTATTTAAACAAGAATGACGATATTAATGCAAATTTTATGATTCATAGATTCTGGGTGTTATAATAAACATAATACAGTTTGTCAGATAAAAAACAACGAACTTGTTGATAGAATAAGTACAGTCGAATTTCGTTCGTTGCACTATCTTAAGGTGGGCTTCGTTTTAATTGGGTTCTCGTTAGTTGGGCTATAGCCCACCTAAAACGAAGGCAAACGTCATTTTCTGACATACGACGCAATTTATCAATGTTGGTATTGCGAATATTTTGTTAAATTTTACTTTCGTCGATTTAGTTGCGCGCCGGCCAGTTACGCGCTGCCCATTGTGTGTGGCCAACGAAAACGAGGACAAATGTCAAAATTGGTCTACCAGCTGACCGTTGTGAAGTGTTTATGCATGCTGCAAGGTACGGGTATAAATTTTGGTCCGTTTAAATAGCAATAGGGTAATGACTGTTTATTTTGTTCTCAAACGCTAACAGTTGGCGCCAGCGGCAAAAATTACAGACAACAACCTTTCGAACATTCAGTTTCTCTTACCGGCCGCCGAGCGGCGACACTGATGTTTGTATTCCTCTCACTGATCGCGCTACGCTGGATTCTCAAATTTCTCAAACTTTCAACACAAGCGCATGGAAGAATGGTAGTCGCAGAACTGTCAAAACGTATTGAAAATAATAAAAATCTTAAATTGCTTGCAGTTAGGAAACTGGATCAAAAAAGTAGTGATTAGAAATCAAGTGTAAAGTGAATACATAACTATTTGTGTTTAGTTCATCTTCCGTGGTGCTTTCTTTGCTTCAGGATTTCGTTTTTACTACCACTGAAAAAGAGCCATCTATTGCCTTTTCAGTTTTGAATATCGCCCTATTGACTGTGATACAAACGTTGTGAAAACTTTTCTTAATTTTTCTGTGGTATTATTAATTGTGTGCCATGTAGTTGCGCGCAGTGTTGTGTGGATTGAATGCTACCGTTAAGGGAAGATTTGCTCTTAGCAGGGAAAATAAGCGCGCTGTCCATGATAAGAGATTCACCCTGGCGCATAACTGATTGACAGTCACAAAAAAGAGAGAAACTAAAATATATCTCAAGAAGCGCAATAGCTCTGATTTTCTTTTGTTCTATGCTATTTCACAGCTCGAAACTCAGCCCAATTAGTGAAAGTCTTTCACTAAGTGGGCTACAGGTTTAGTGCAACGAACGAAAGTTGACTGTATACGGTCGCAGTGATGATAAAATGCATCAAATTTTTCAGATTTAGCAAATTCGAAACATTCGCGTCCTTGAAAAACGAATAAATCCAAGCCTACTTGAATTTTGACGTTGTGTTTGAATTGCGCACATATTATCTGCGTGTTACCACCGCCACTGGATGTGGATGTGATGGCAATCTCCATCTTTTACGAGCCACCCTACACACTCAAACAAAGTGTGAGAGATCGGTAAATAAAATTACCGAAAGTGATCTGTAATGTATTAAATTACTGATGTTTCGGTGATTGAGCGGGTTTTGACAGCGCGTCATCAATAAAAATACCGAATTTCGGTAAACCGCGGTTGATCTGTTAACATTTTTACCGAAACTTTGGTGAATCATCAGCATTACCGAAATTGGTAAAAGATTCAACTGAATGGTCGGTAACCAACCTCTTGGTTTACCGAAATCGGTAATTCTGGAATTGAGCGACGTCATGCTGCCATGTTTTTTTATATTGCTGCAGTAGAGTAGAAACGAATCTCGATTTATCGATCGAAAAATTGGTTCAGTTTTTCATCCATCAAGCAAAGAGAATAACGACGGAGGTGAGTTTAGTACATTATTGTGAAATTGATAATTGTCTCAAAAAGTAACTATACAGTTTTTGTAGGCAGTGGCCGCTATTTTCTAGCGGGTTACCACATTTACGTTCCGCTGGAGAGATTGCGTTTGATTCGAAAACAACACTCGGCACCCTGAAGCGGCATTACGTCTGCAGAGAGCTTCCGATTTAATGTTATAATTCACCTATTCAAATGTAAAATAAAATATGGGATTAGCTAATTTCTGGTGTATTCTGTTGATGAAAAAGCAGGGGGAAGGGTCGAGGGAAGGAGCTGCGGTTTTCAGATCAAAGATTACCGAACGTTCGGTAGTTTTGACAGCTGTGCTCCAATCTGGAAATTACCGACCGTTCGGTAATCGGTTCGATTACCGAAACGATTACCGAACGTTCAGCTGTTGAGATTTCGGTAAACGAATTACCGACTTCGGTGATTTGAGCTAAGTGTGATGTGGAGAAATCGGCGAGCGAGCGAAACCCCATTCTTCATCGGGCAATCCTTTTTCGCCCCACTCGACACAGGTCTATTGCCCATTGCACGGTGACGTTATCAGAAAATCGCTCTTTTTCCCTCCTTTGGAAAATCTGAAAACAATGGTGCCAGTACCTGTCAAAGTTGACAGGTACTGGCACCATTGTTTTCAAGTTTTGTTGAAGAGCGAAAGAGAGAGAATTTCGCCGTGAAATGCTTAATTATGCATCCCGATGGTTTGGTAGTTTTGGGGATATGAATCCCGTTCTACCGGACAGAGATGAACTGAAAGTGTATCAACATGCCTGTTGTTAGCAAGCATATGATCCGATAGATCACCGAATGACCGATATGGATGCCACGATGAGTCTATCGTGTGCTTGCTAACAACAGGCATGTTGATACACTTTCAGTTCATCTCTGTCCGATAGAACCGATATCACATCCCCAAAACTACAAAATTGATCATCATTTATGGATAGCAAACAGTTGCACCTTAAGCACCGCCAACACATTTTCAATCGAATGGATTTTGGCGCGCTCGAACTGACAAATCCTCCGTTGTGGTGAAAGTTCTTCCGTCGACGTGATGTTGGACTGTTTTCAAAAACAGTCGAGATAAAAGCCGAGCCGGCAGAGTAATGACAGTTAATTCGTTCAAAACTTCGCTTCGGAAGTCCAACCGACGAACTCCAGATTGGTGCTTCGAAGTCAATATAAAAGGTGGTGTCAAATACAACGAAGGGTGATTGGTTGTGAATATATACTCTTATTACCCCCCGTCAAGCCAATAACCCGAGTAAATTTCTTAACTTCTTAAATAGGGCGATATTCAAAACTGAAAAGGCAATAGATGGCTCTTTTTCAGTGGTAGTAAAAACGAAATCCTGAAGCAAAGAAAGCACCACGGAAGATGAACTAAACACAAAAAGTTATGCATTCACTTTACAATTGATTTCTAATCACTACTTTTTGATCCAGTTTCCTAACTGCAAGCAATTTACGATTTTTATTATTTTCCATACGATTTGACAGTTCGCCGACTACCATTCTTCCATGCGCTTGTGTTGAAAGTTTGAGAAATTTGAGAATCCAGCGTAGCGCGATCAGTGAGAGAAATACAAACACCAGTGTCGCCGCTCGGCGGCCGGTAAGAGAAACTGAATGTTCGAAAGGTTGTTGTCTGTAATTTTTGCTGCTGGCGCCAACTGTTAGCGTTTAAGAACAAAATAAACAGTCGTTACCCTATTGAGGTCATTCAAATAATATTTTTGTGTGCATGTCAGTCACCATAAGAAACCAAGCTTATCAATGACGTCACTTTCGTATCGCTTTTCACTAACACACATCCATCGTCTCATTTGCATAACATCTTTTTGAGCCTCATAGGCCTTTTCATGTGACAGATTCGTCTATGCATTTGTTTACATCGGTGGAGGACCGGTGCTAACACGAGCCTGTCATTTTCATAGAAGAACTGTCAAAATGCTTCCCGATCAGCTGATTTGAGACATCATGTGAATAGGCCTATTGAATTTGCTCGATTGGAAATACGTTTGACGGTTCAATAGGGTAACGACTGTTTATTTCGTTCATAACCACTAACAGTTGGCGCCAGCGGAAAAAATTGCAGACAACAACCTTTCGAACATTCAGTTTCTCTTACCGGCCGCCGAGCGGCGACACTGATGTTTGTATTCCTCTCACTGATCGCGCTACGCTGGATTCTCAAATTTCTCAAACTTTCAACACAAGCGCATGGAAGAATGGTAGTCGGAGAGCTGTCAAAACGTATGGAAAATAATGAAAATCGTAAATTGCTCGCAATAGGGCGATATTCAAAACTGAAAAGGCAATAGATGGCTCTTTTTCAATGGTAGTA
The DNA here is from genome assembly GCF_002204515.2 of Aedes aegypti. Taxonomy (NCBI): domain Eukaryota; kingdom Metazoa; phylum Arthropoda; class Insecta; order Diptera; family Culicidae; genus Aedes; species Aedes aegypti. The sequence goes on along the minus strand of NC_035108.1, from coordinate 228,783,674 downwards.
AAAACGAAATCCTGAAGCAAAGAAAGCACCTCGGAAGATGAACTAAACACAAAAAGTTATGTTTTCACTTTACACTTGATTTCTAATCACTACTTTTTTGATTCAGTTTCCTAATGCGAGCAATTTACGATTTTCATTATTTTCCATACGTTTTGACAGCTCTCCGACTACCATTCTTCCATGCGCTTGTGTTGAAAGTTTGAGAAATTTGAGAATCCAGCGTAGCGCGATCAGTGAGAGAAATACAAACATCAGTGTCGCCGCTCGGCGGCCGGTAAGAGAAACTGAGTGTTCGAAAGGTTGTTGTCTGCAATTTTTGCCGCTGGCGCCAACTGTTAGTGGTTATGAACGAAATTGTTGGGTCCCAGTTGTTATCACAACACCATGGAAACAACCAATCTCAAAATTGTATATTTTCAATGACAGCAACCCTTGTATGACTATATAAGGGCACCGACTGACACCTCAGTCTTCATTAGTTATTTGACTTCCAATAAATTAATTTATTATTATATATTATATAATTAATAATTTAATTGTAGCAGTAAAAGTCAAGCTCTTTTCATTCCGGAAGTAATCCGGACATAACAATTTGGCGACGAGGATGGGATAACTACAGCAAGCAGTACTCCAGATGGCAGAGCTCCTGCAGAAGCTAGCGCAACCAACACCAGCCCCTAGCAACCCGGAGCAAACACTCGAGGCCTTGGCAACCAACATCAGCGAATTTTCGTTCGACGCGGAAAACGGAGTCACTTTTGACAAGTGGTACAGCCGGTACACGGACCTGTTCGAGACGGATGCCAGGAATCTGGACGATGCTGCCAAGGTGCGCCTGCTGCTGAGAAAGTTGGACACGCCGTCACACAGTCGGTAAGTCAACTACATCCTGCCGAAGCTCCCCAAAGACGTCGATTTAGCCACCACCGTCGAAACCCTCTCGAAAATTTTTGGCGTGCAGACCTCCATCTTCAACAAGCGGTACCAATGTCTCCAGCTAGTCAAGTCAGAAGCGGACGACATCATCACGTACGGAGGGAAGGTGAACCGTGCATGCGAGGATTTCGATTTCCAGAACATGAAGATCGACCAATTCAAATGCTTGGTGTTTGTGTGTGGCCTCAAAGGTCATTCTAACGCAGACATCCGAGCCAGGCTACTTTCCCGAATCGAAGGCGAAACAGCAGAAGCTCCCGTCACTCTCCAAACCCTGATCGACGACTATCAGCGGCTCGTCAATCTCAAGGCGGACACATCGATGATCGAGCGACAATCATGTTCGAAACCATCGGTCCACGCGGTCCAGGAGAAAAAAAAGGAAACTCTCATCAGCAGTCTTCGAAAATGGAAGGTAAATCACCTCGTAGTCCTTGTTGGCAATGTGGTCAGATGCACTTTGTGCGCGATTGCCCATTTTCCAACCACCAGTGCAAGCAGTGCAACCGGATTGGCCACAAGGAAGGGTATTGTGGCTGTTTTTCCAAACCGAAATCAGTTTCATCCGGGGAGGAGAAAAAACATGCCAAGCCACAGCCAGCAAACAAATCAAGCAAACCCCGAAAAGTTAAAGCTAGAGGGGTGTACATCGTGAACCACATCGCTGAAAGTTCCAGCAAGCGTAAGTACGTGCCAACCTTTATCAACGGCGTTGCTACCAAGCTGCAACTGGACACGGCAAGTGACATCACCGTGATCTCAAAGCAAACGTGGAACTGTTTGGGCAACCCTCCGATGAAAAAACCAACGATCCAAGCAATCAACGCGTCGGGTGAACCGCTTCATCTGATGGGTGAGTTCCAGTGCGACGTCAGCATCAACGGCAAAACCGCTCGGGGAAGATGTTTCATTACGACGGCTGCCAACCTCAATCTACTAGGCATCGACTGGATTGAGCTTTTCGAGCTGTGGTCGGTTCCCCTCGACTCCGTCTGCAAGCAAGTAACGGCGAAGTCGGTCGACCAACAGATCCGTGAATTCCGAACGAAGCACGCGGATGTTTTCAACAATTCACTGGGGCACTGCAAGAAAATGAAGGTAAAGCTTTTTCTAAAACCAAATGCCAAACCTGTTTTCTGTCCCAAGCGACCAGTTCCCTTCAACACGATTCCGATGGTCGATGCCGAACTCACACGGTTGCAAACGTTGGGCATCATCGAACCTGTCGACTTCTCCGAATGGGCTGCTCCCATCGTTGCGGTGCGTAAACCGAACGGCCGAGTTCGCATCTGTGCGGACTACTCGACGGGACTCAACGAAGCGTTGGAACCCAACCACTATCCGCTTCCAACACCGGAGGAAATCTTCGCCCAACTCAACGGCAGCAACGTCTTTAGCGTAATAGACCTCTCCGATGCGTACCTGCAGCTCGAGGTGGATGAAGAGTCCAAAAAGCTGCTCACCATCAACACGCATCGTGGGTTGTTTCGTTTCAATCGCCTGGCCCCCGGAGTGAAATCAGCACCTGGTGCATTCCAACGCGTGGTGGATGGAATGATTGCGGGCATACCTGGCGTCCGCTCTTTCATCGACGATGTCATCGTGTTCGGAAAGGACATGAAGTCACACGCAGCTTCACTCAACCTACTCTTCCAGCGACTAAAGGAGTATGGCTTCCACGTCAAAGCCGAGAAGTGCCACTTTTTCCAAACACAACTCGGCTATTTGGGGCATATCGTGGACCAACGAGGCATCCGTCCAGACCCCGAAAAAGTGAAGGCTATCGTTGCACTCCCACCGCCAACCAATGTCTCCGAACTTCGATCGTACCTGGGTGCGATTAACTTCTACGGCAGGTTCGTGCGCAATATTCACGAACTGCGTCATCCGATGGACCAGCTGCTGAAGAAGGACGTGAAATGGCGATGGACTCCGGAATGCCAGAAATCTTTCGACCAGTTCAAGACGACGCTTCAATCAAATCTGCTCCTGATGCATTACGATCCCAAGCTTCCAATCGTCGTGGCAGCGGACGCATCAAGCACTGGCATCGGGGCAGTCATCTTTCATCAATTCCCTGATGGCAGAATGAAGGCGGTGCAACACGCTTCGAGAACGCTCGCACCCGCGGAGCGTAACTATGGACAACCTGAGAAGGAGGCTCTCGCGTTGGTATATGCGGTGACGAAATTCCACAAATATTTGTTGGGACGACATTTCACACTGCTGACCGACCACAAACCACTCCTGTCCATCTTCGGTTCCAAGAAGGGCATTCCGCTACACACTGCGAATCGACTTCAACGGTGGGCTCTCACAATGCTGAACTACGACTTCGAGATTCAACATGTGTCTACAAGCGAGTTCGGATGTGCAGACCTGTTGTCCCGGCTGATCGACCGAACCAAGCAACCCGAGGAAGAATACGTCATTGCAACACTCAGCCTCGAGGAAGATCTGGTAAGCATCCTTTCCGACGCCGCCGAGAAGGTACCTGTTTCTTTCGCAGTGCTGCGGAAGGCAACATCAACGAACGCCACACTCCAAACCGTCGCAAAATACATCCGTGACGGTTGGCCCAGCTGCTCCAAGAATCTTTCCGCTGCAGTTCAATCCTACTTCCAACGCCGAGAATCGCTCAGCGTTGTCGACGGTTGCATCATGTTCGGCGACAGAGTCGTCGTCCCCGACGAGTTCCGACGAAGGATTCTGCAACAGTTCCATCGAGGACATCCGGGAATGGTCCGGATGAAGGCGATTGCACGAAGCTTTGTGTACTGGCCCGGCATCGATAGCGAAATTGAAGATTTCGTCAAGCGCTGCAACCCGTGAACGACTGCAGGTAAGACTTCTACCAAGACGACACTGGAATCCTGGCCCGTTCCTTCCAAACCCTGGTCGAGGATCCATATTGACTATGCAGGTTCTTGATGGTTGGAAATAACCGGAACAAAATTTTAAGAGCAGAAAGAAATTTTATTTAACTAGCTTGAGTGAAGTCTTGAACAGGAATGAAAAAAATTGCACCGTTGTTTATTAAAGAAAACTTCGGTTGCTAGGGTGACCATCGGTCTCCAAGGAGGTGATCAGCACACTGCGTTACCGATTTACTCCAACACCCCCTCTGAATCGGTAAGTCCTAGGAGGGTCCTTAGTTCGCGGAAACGTCCAGGTTCCAGGGCCTTGGTGAACGTGTCCGCTATCTGGTTTGCGGTACCAATTACTTCGATTTGAAGTCGTCCTTGAGCCACATGATCGCGTAGAAAATGGTGTTTCACATCAATGTGCTTCACACGCTTGCTTTCAGTGTTTGTGGCCATCGCAATACACCCAAGGTTGTCTTCGAACAACTTGAATGCCGTGTCTGGTCGGACTTGCTTCAGGTCTTCGAGGATTCCATGCAGCCATAGCCCTTCGGAGGCCGCGGCGCTTAAAGCTGCATACTCAGCTTCGCATGACGACAGTGCAACGGTTTGTTGCTTGCGGCTGGCCCAGGACACGGTGTTCCCAAAAACCTTGAAGATGTAGCCGCTAACGGATTTTCTATCCTCAGCATCCGATGCCCAGTCGGCGTCCGCATAACCGACCAGTGCCTCAGCGTCGTCGTTCAACTTGTATTTGAGTTTCAGCTTCTTCGTACCCTGCATGTAACGGACTACTCTTTTCAGCGCTTGCCAATGGGCTTCACCAGGTTGAACTTGGAAACGACCCAGGTATCCAACCGCATAACATATGTCGGGTCGGACACACAGCATCGTGTACATGAGGCTGCCCAGCAATTGACGATAGGGATGCGACACAGGATTCGCAGCTCGTACGGGCAGTAAGCAGCCTTTCTCCATCGGGGTCTTGACGGGATTGCTGGTTTGCATCCCAAACTTCGTCAGAACACGGTCCACAGCAGCTTCTTGTGTCAGGTACATACATCCAGTAGCGTGATCGTATCGGATCTTGATTCCGAGAAAATGATTAACAACGCCGCAATCCGTCATCCGGAGCTTCTTGGAAAGAGCACGCTTGATCTCTTTTAGCAGGTCCAGCCGATCGCTAGCGATGAGCAAATCGTCTACGTAGATGATGATGTATACCCCCCCTCGATCGTCGATCCTGGTATACAGACAGTAGTCATGCCGGGAACGGGTAAAACCGAAATTTAGCAGAAGGTCGTTCAGCTTATTATTCCAACAGCGAGGGCTTTGCTTAAGTCCATACAGTGATCGCTCCAGCTTGCAGACGAGATTCGGAGGGGCCGTGACTCCTTCGGGTACGGCCATGTAGACATCTTCTTCAAGCTCACCGTACAGGAATGCGGTTTTCACATCGAGTTGGTGAACGTGCATCCTTCGGTGGGTTGCTACAGCAAGAACGACACGTATCGTGGCCAACTTCGCTACGGGGGAATACGTTTCGTTGCAGTCGACTCCGGGCTTCTGCTGGAACCCCTTCGCTACCAAGCGCGCCTTGTAACGAACTGGTTCGCCATGCTCGTCCGGCTTGATTCGGAAGACCCATTTCGATTTAAGCGGAACCACACCAGCAGGACATCTTACCAGTCGCCAAACATGGTTGTCCGCTAGCGACTGCAGTTCTTCACCGACCGCTTGTTGCCAAAGGGCTTCGTCGGCCCGTCCAGCGATCTCCTTGTACGCCTCAGGCACATCGAAGATAAAACGCTCGGCCTCATCTTGTCCCACAGAACCGTCGAATGGCACATCAGGAAGGTTTCGGACTTTATCTGTAGAATGGGACTGCGCGGCAGTGAAAATTTTTCCAACCAGAAATTCTTTCAACTTACCGGGGAGTCTGCGCTCCCGTTCGCTGCGCCTCGGGGTTTCCATTTCGAGGTTTGAACCACGGTCTATTTGCGAAGGGAGCGCTCCGGTCGCTTCAACTCCGTCGTCTTCAACCTCGCTTTCTTCATCGTCAGTCAGGATGTCATTATATTGAGCCACCAGCGGCTCATCGGATTGAACGGACTGTTCAGAGGGTTGCACGCATTCCACATCATTTTGATCCTCGAAATCGTACGGAGCCACAACCAAAGGAATTTCGTCACGCATCTCAGTGGCAAACGGAAAATTGCTCTCATCAAACTTGACATCTCTGGCCAAGAATAACTTCTTCTCTTTGTCCCACAGGCGATAGGCGTTCGGCGCATAGCCGATCATCACAGCAGGCTTACTCTTCGGGTCCAGTTTGCCTCTCTTTGCTGTGGATACCCAAGCAAACGCTTTACAGCCGAAAACACGTAATTTGCTCACGTCCGGCTTGTGACCAGTCCACATTTCCGCAGGAGTCTTCCAACATGATACCGCGTTCGTTGGACTCCTGTTTGTCAGGTATACCGCCGCTAAGACCGCTTCGTTCCACAAATTTTTCGGAACTTTGGCTTCAATCAGCATCGCACGTACCTTCTCGACAATTGTCCGATTGAACCGTTCGGATACCCCGTTTTGCTGTGGAGTGTACGCTGCGGTTGGCTCGACTTGGATCCCCTTGGAAACGTAAAAATCCCGTTGAGCGTTGGAACAATACTCGCGCCCTTGATCGACAGTCAACTTCGAAATCGAATGCCCCAGAGCAGCACTAGCCATGGCCTCATACTCTCGGAACTTCTGGAACACCTCGGACTTCTTCTTGATGGGATATGCTACTGCGAAGTGCGTGTAATCATCAATAAAGGTGACAAAGTACCGAGAACCATCCCAAGCCGCTGGTGTGATTGGACCGCACACATCGGAGTGCACTCGTTCTAGAGGTCTTGCAGCACGCACTCTAGTACCCGTGAATGGTTCTCGGCACTGCTTTCCGAGAACACAAACATCGCAAAAATCAAATTTACCTGGATCCTCAGGAATACCTGTTACCATGTCATGCTTGACGAGTGCCTGCAAGTTCTTGCTCCCCAAATGGGCCAGTCGACGATGCCACAGATTACCGTTCACAGCTCCACACATGTTGGCCGCCACAGTATTGACGCGGAGATCGAGCTCGTAGAAGTCTCCCCGCATAGGACATCTCGCAATCAGATCACGACCGTGCTTGAGGATTGCTTCCTTTTTCGTGAATGTGACATCCAGATCCGCTTTTGCCATCTTCTTTACAGATATCAGGTTCGCTCGAAGATCAGGTACGAAAAGGACATCATTCAGGCTGATATAGTTACCTTCCCTGTTGACGCCTTTGATCGTGCCTCGGTGCCAGGAAATCAGGGATTGATCGTCCTTCGCCACGTTAATGACGACAGGTTGCTTCAGCTTCGTGAGGTCGGCGAAACAATGCTTCACGTTTACAATGTGGTCTGATGCTCCGGAATCCAGCTTGAAGGAAACCACATTCTTGTCTTGCGTTTGGGAACATCTTCCGGTCATGAAAGCCACCGCCTTACCTCCAGAAGCAGCGTTAGCTTCAGCGTGCCTATCCGTCTTTAATTTCACACGGCAGTCCTTTGCCTTGTGTCCCTTCCTCTGGCAACGATTGCACTTTCCGGTGAACTTACCAGACTTTTGCTTTGATCCTTGAAATGCTGCAGGTTTTTCTTGGTAGGAATCCGCCCGGTCGGTTTTCTTGAGCTCCTCGGCAAGAAGTCGCTCGCGAACAACATCCAGCTTGAGATTTTCCTCACCTAGATTTTCCAACGCCGTTACTAACGGATCGAACGACTCGGGAAGGGTAGCAAACAGCTGGGACACAATATCGTTTTCTTCAAGCTTCGCTCCAGCCAGCTTCAGTTGCCGGATCAGCTCTTCGAAGGTTTTCAGGTGATCTTTCACGGACGCACCTTCCAACATCCGCAGCTTCGCAAGTTGCTTCCTGACGAACGTTTGCGATGAGACGGACTTCTTAGCGTAGACGGTTTCAAGGCTATTCCAAATCTCCTTGGACGTCTCCTTGTCCCGCACCAGATCCAGCAGATCGTCATGGATGAATGAGATCAGCAGGTACGCCGCCTTACCGTCATCTTCCTGGAACTTCGTGAGCTCGGCCACTTCCGCCGGAGGATCGTTCTTGAGTACATCCAAAAGCTTCACGGACTTCAAATATTTCTCCACTCGAAAACGCCAGTTATCGAAACCGGTGCCCGAGAATAACGGGATCCCGTGGACCGAATCCTTGCGTGAGTCGCCCATAACCTCTTGATGGTTGGAAATAACCGGAACAAAATTTTAAGAGCAGAAAGAAATTTTATTTAACTAGCTTGAGTGAAGTCTTGAACAGGAATGAAAAAAATTGCACCGTTGTTTATTAAAGAAAACTTCGGTTGCTAGGGTGACCATCGGTCTCCAAGGAGGTGATCAGCACACTGCGTTACCGATTTACTCCAACACAGGTCCAGTAGATGGGGTCTACTTCCTGGTAATAGCGGATCCTTATTCCAAGTGGCCCGAGGTGCACGTAACCAAATCGACGACAACGAAAGCCACGATCAAGCTGCTGAATCAAACCTTCGCAACATTCGGCATTCCAGTTCTCAAGCCACGAATTCCAGAGTTTCTGTACCAGTCAAGGTATCCGCCACATTCGCATCGCTCCGTATCACCCACAATCAAATGGCCTAGCCGAAAGATTCGTGGATACCCTGAAGAGAAGCCTCCGGAAAATCCGCTCGGGGGGAGAGACGCTAGAAGAAGCTTTGGTCACATTCCTGCAGGTTTACCGCTCCACTCCAACCAGTGACCTGGACGACAAATCACCGGCCGAGATGATGTTCGGCAGACCGCTACGCACCGTTTCATCATTACTCAAGCCAAGCAGAAGCGAAGGAGAAATCATATCCAGAGACAGGACGAAGCAAAACGACGCTTTCAACCGGAAGCACGGCGCAGTCAAGAGAGGTTTCCAGCACGGAGATACCGTGTTCGCCAAGGTTTATCAAGCAAACTCCTGGCAGTGGGAACCAGCAACCGTCATCGAGAAGATTGGATCTGTGAACTACAATGTGTTCCTTGAGGAGAGACATCGCTTGATACGGTCGCATGCCAACCAGCTAAAGACACGTGTTCAGGAAAGCAGTTCAGCAAGTCAGCCTTCTCCACTATCGATATTCTTCGATGGTTTCGGACTCCCAACTCCAGTAGAGACTTCGCCAACCGGCATTCAGGACGAACTTCCAGTGCCGCAGCAGTTCGAAGAACCACTGACGGCCAGCCCAGATATATCCTACCTGACGGAAGATTTCTCAGAGGATGAAGCCGGAAGCAACGACGGGTCCATAGACGAACCAGCCGAGGACGAAACTCCGAATGCAGCTCCAGTTGCAACGGATGTAGCAGCCCAACCGACTACACCAATCCTGGAGAGAGGACGGCGCATAATTCAACTTCCAGCCCGGTTCAAGCCATATTGGATGATGAAACCTTAAAGGGGGAAATGTTGGGTCCCAGTTGTTATCACAACACCATGGAAACAACCAATCTCAAAATTGTATATTTTCAATGAAAGCAACCCTTGTATGACTATATAAGGGCACCGACTGACACCTCAGTCTTCATTAGTTATTTGACTTCCAATAAATTAACATTTAATTGTAGCAGTAAAAGTCAAGCTCTTTTCATTCCGGAAGTAATCCGGACATAACAGAAATAAACAGTCGTAACCCTATAGGGCGATATTCAAAACTGATGGCTTTTTTTCAATGGTAGTAAAAACGAAATCCTGAAGCAAAGAAAGCACCTCGGAAGATGAACTAAACACAAAAAGTTATGTTTTCACTTTACACTTGATTTCTAATCACTACTTTTTTGATTCAGCTTCCTAATTGCGAGCAATTTACGATTTTCATTATTTTCCATACGTTTTGACAGCTCTCCGACTACCATTCTTCCATGCGCTTGTGTTGAAAGTTTGAGAAATTTGAGAATCCAGCGTAGCGCGATCAGTGAGAGGAATACAAACATCAGTGTCGCCGCTCGGCGGCCGGTAAGAGAAATTGAATGTTCGAAAGGTTGTTGACTGCAATTTTTGCCGCTGGCGCCAACTGTTAGTGGTTATGAACGAAATAAACAGTCGTTACCCTATTGCTGCAGGGGCTTCAAATAACACGAAACTGATTCTGCCATCGCTAGAGCAACAGTAAACTTGATGATTAAAACTAGACTAAAATTTGGAAAGAGCTTCAATTTTTAATGTGACTGACTAATAGGGTAACGACTGTTTATTTTGTTCTTAAACGCTAACAGTTGGCGCCAGCAGCAAAAATTACAGACAACAACCTTTCGAACATTCAGTTTCTCTTACCGGCCGCCGAGCGGCGACACTGGTGTTTGTATTTCTCTCACTGATCGCGCTACGCTGGATTCTCAAACTTTCAACACAAGCGCATGGAAGAATGGTAGTCGGCGAACTGTCAAATCGTATGGAAAATAATAAAAATCGTAAATTGCTTGCAGTTAGGAAACTGGATCAAAAAAGTAGTGATTAGAAATCATGTGTCAAGTGAATGCATAACTTTTTGTGTTTAGTTCATCTTCCGTGGTGCTTTCTTTGCTTCAGGATTTCGTTTTTACTACCACTGAAAAAGAGCCATCTATTGCCTTTTCAGTTTTGAATATCGCCCTATTTCAAAATAATGTTTTAAGTTCATTTAAATAGATTCAATAGGGTAACGACTGTTTATTTCGTTCATAACCACTAACAGTTGGCGCCAGCGGCAAAAATAGGGTAATGACTGTTTATTTTGTTCTCAAATGCTAACAGTTGGCGCCAGCAGCAAAAATTACAGACAACAACCTTTCGAACATTCAGTTTCTCTTACCGGCCGCTGAGCGACGACACTGTTGTTTGTATGTCACCCACTGATCGCGCTACGCTGGATTCTCAAATTTCTCAAACTTTCAACACAAGCGCATGGAAGAATGGTAGTCGGAGAACTGTCAAAACGTATGAAAAATAATGAAAATCGTAAATTGCTTGCAATTAGGGAACTGGATCAAAAAACTAGTGATTAGAAATCAAGTGTAAAGTGAATACATAACTTTTTGTGTTTAGTTCATCTTCCGTGGTGCTTTCTTTGCTTCAGGATTTCGTTTTTACTACCATTGAAGAAGAGCCATCTATTGCCTTTTCAGTTTTGAATATCGCCCTATCGGTTTCTCGCTGCACGCGCAAGCGCACTCCCCATCTGTTCTGTACCGTAGCGAGGAATTTAAAGGGATCAGTGTTTATAAACACATTTTCGCTACTGCGATGGTCGTGGGGCGAGCGCACTAAATCTATGTATGTGACTGTTCGCAAACCAAACGCCACAGCGTCTCCGAGCACTTCATTCACACGCGGAGGCATCAACTAACGAACGGACGAACAAGTAGGGTAACCAGCAGTTATATTTTATTTTATTTATTTTTTTTTGCTATTTGAAACACAATTTTCAACATGATATGACGAATCTACAAGAGAAACACTTTTGCTCTCAAAGACACTTTGAGCTTGAGCTTGATTGGCCGCCCGTGGATGCTACTCCAGTATCGCCAGATCAGCTGCACTTACACAAGGAACCAACCGAATGACTGCTTGGGACTAACAGGCATCCTCAGTGTATAAGTGCTGGTGATCTTCTATTTTTAGGCTATAATGGCGCCTGCCACGTCAGAATGCAGACCAATGAGGGGAAGGGGGAGGAATTGATGATGCATTGAACTGGCTCCCACGTAGACCGTATATACCACTGCATCCACGCCAGTTCATGCGGGAGTGTATGGATTGGGGGAAAGGCATGGCAGAGAGGTTTGCTTTTGTGGTTAGCAGACTGCCTATGTATCAGGCGTAAGAAAGGCGTGCGCGTGGAAGTAGGAAGCGTTAGGGAAACGGTTTCTTGTCCGTCTCTGGTTCTAGCGTTTGCTATGAACGAATAGTTTTGAGTGTGATATATTTAGAATGGAAGATAGAAGCAAGTGAGAGATATACAACTACAAAGTACGAGGAAAGGGACGGGCCTGGGATTGAACCCGTGACCTTCTGCATATGAAGCAGAAGCGGCAGCCATCAGACCACCAACCCCGTCCTCTTTTGCTCTCAAAGACACTTTGCTAGCTAAAAAGTTATTGTGCATCCCGATAAAATTCAGAAAAAGAACTTCGCTCAAGTTCCTCTTCTTTTCCATTTTGTGAAGAACAAGATAGATAATGGAACTGTTCGTCTGCTTTACGTGCCATCAGAAGATCAAATAACAGACGTCATGACAGAGGGGTTACCACGAATTCAATAGGGTACCGACTGTTTATTTCGTTCATAACCGCTAACAGTTGGCGCCAGCGGTAAAAAGTACAGACAACAACCTTTAGAACATTCAGTTTCTTTCACTGGCCGCCGAGCGACGACACTGTTGTTTGTATTCCTTCCACTGATCGCGGTGTAGTAGATAATGGTTTTGTGGTAATAGGGCGATATTCAAAACTGAAAAGGCAATAAGGCGATATTCAAAACTGAAAAACGCAATAGATGGCTCTTTTTCAATGGTAGTAAAAACGAAATCCTGAAGCAAAGAAAGCACCTCGGAAGATGAACTAAACACAAAAAGTTATGTTTTCACTTGACACATGATTTCTAATCACTACTTTTTTGATTCAGTTTCCTAATTGCGAGCAATTTACGATTTTCATTATTTTCCATACGTTTTGACAGCTCTCCGACTACCATTCTTCCATGCGCTTGTGTTGAAAGTTTGAGAAAATTTGAGAATCCAGCGTAGCGCGATCAGTGAGAGGAATACAAACATCAGTGTCGCCGCTCGGCGGCCGGTAAGAGAAACTGAATGTTCGAAAGGTTGTTGTCTGCAATTTTTGCCGCTGGCGCCAACTGTTAGTGGTTATGAACGAAATAAACAGTCGTTACCCTATAGATGGCTCTTTTTCAATGGTAGTATTGACTTCGCAGCACCAATCTGGAGTTCGCCGGTTGGACTTCCGAAGCGAAGTTTTGAACGAACTAACTGTCATTGCTCTGCCGGCTCGGCTTTTATCTCGACTGTTTTAGAAAACTATCCAACATCACGTCGACGGAAGAAGTTTCACCACAACGGAGGATTGGTCAGTTCGAGCGCGCCAAAATCCTTTCGATTGAAAATGTGTTGGCGGTGCTTAAGGTGCAACTGTTTGCTATCCATAAATGATGATCAATTTTGTAGTTTTGGGGATGTGATATCGGTTCTACCGGACATAGATGAACTGAAAGTGTATCAACATGCCTGTTGTTAGCAAGCATATGATCCGGATAGATCACCGAATGATCGATATGATATAAAACAGAAATATTTTCTTTTCAACGATAGTTTGAACATAGATTGTTCATGGATGCCACGATGAGTCTATCGTGTGTTACCTTAAGTTCGTTGATAAAGAAGAGGAAATTGAGCGAAGTTCTTTTTCTGAATTTTATCGGGATGCACAATAAAAACGAAATCCTGAAGCAAAGAAAGCACCTAAACTAAAGTGACCAGACGTCCCGCGTTTCGCGGGACAACGCAATTTTCAAATTGATATTACAGCGTCAAATCTATTTGTTTGACTGAAAAAAGCATTTAGATCATGTTTTAGGTCTAAAATGATTGTATAATAAATATCCAATACGGAAAATGTTTGATTGGGAACGAGATCTGACAGGGCGTCCCGCGTTTCGCGGGACACATATGGTCGCTTTAACCTAAACACAAAAAGTTATGTTTTCACTTTACACTTGATTTCTAATCACTACTTTTTTGATTCAGTTTCCTAATGCCTTTTCAGTTTTGAATATCGCCCTATTTTGCAGTTTTGGGGATGTGATATCGGTTCTACCGGACAGAGATGAACTGGAAGTGTATCAACATACCTGTAGTTAGCAAGCATATGATCCGGTAGATCACCGAATGACCGATATGATATAAAACAGAAATATTTTCTTTGGATGCCACGATGAATCTATCGTGTGTTACCTTAAGTTCGTTGATAAAGAAGAGGAAATTAAGCGAACTTCTCTTTCTGAATTTTATCGGGATGCACAATATTGATGAGTCCTTCGAGCGCGATTCCGATGCATACAGCGAGTGAAATGTTTCAAATCGAAAACCAGTATAGAATGGAATGATAGAAGGTACACATCTAGAAAGATTCGCGAACTAGGCGAAACTGACAAAATGTAGACAATTCAAGAAAATATGGAGTTGAAATTGTAGCTTTATTGTCCATTCACTGCACTTAAACTTTTCCCCTATCGATAATTAAACTATTCAAAAAACGTAAATTAGTAGAAGACGAAACTTCATCTCTAGAAAGATTCGCGAATTAGGCGAAACTGACAAAATGTACACAATTTAGGAAACTATAGCGGTGAAATTGTAGCTTGATTGTCTATTCACTGCACTTGAACTTTTCCCCTTTCGATAATTTAACTATTCAAAAAACGCAAATTTGTAGAAGACGAAACTTCACCTCATGCAAAACCACACACTGTATTGATTACGCCTGTGTTTTTGTTTATCAAAGTGATGGGCGCATCTGAAATCGAAATCAAAACACGGCGAGAGTGAACGGCGACACTGCAAACAAAACATAAACAAGGCGTACATGGCGGGCTTAATAGGGTAATGACTGTTTATTTTGTTCTCAAACGCTAACAGTTGGCGCCAGCGGCAAAAATTGCAGACAACAACCTTTCGAACATTCAGTTTCTCTTACCGGCCGCCGAGCGGCGACACTGATGTTTGTATTCCTCTCACTGATCGCGCTACGCTGGATTCTCAAATTTCTAAAACTTTCAACACAAGCGCATGGAAGAATGGTAGTCGCAGGACTGTCAAAACGTATTGAAAATAAAAAAAATCTTAAATTGCTTGCAGTTAGGAAACTGGATCAAAAAAGTAGTGATTAGAAATCAAGTGTAAAGTGAATACATAACTATTTGTGTTTAGTTCATCTTCCGTGGTGCTTTCTTTGCTTCAGGATTTCGTTTTTACTATTACTGAAAAAGAGCCATCTATTGCCTTTTCAGTTTTGAATATCGCCCTATTGAGATTTAATTTGGGTTGGATTGAATTCAGATTTGTACCAGTTAAACTCGAAATAAATGAACAAAGATTTTTATCATATCGAAAAGTGACGATTTTGGTGAGAGTAGAGGAGAGGAATATTGTAATAGATATTTAATGGTTTTGTGGTAATAGGGTACCGACTGTTTATTTCGTTCTTAAACGCTAACAGTTGGCGCCAGCGGCAAAAAGTACAGGCAACAACCTTTCGAACATTCAGTTTCTTGTGCTGGCCGCCGAGCGACGACACTGTTGTTTGTATTCCGCTCACTGATCGCGCTACGCTGGATTCTCAAACTTTCAACACAAGCGCATGGAAGAATGGTAGTCGGAGAGCTGTCAAAACGTATGGAAAATAATGAAAATCGTAAAATACTTGCAATTAGGAAACTGGATCGAAAAAGTAGTGATTAGAAATCAAGTGTAAAGTGAACACATAACTTTATGTGTTTAGTTCATCTTCCGTGGTGTTTTCTTTGCTTCAGGATTTCGTTTTTACTACCATTGAAAAAGAGCCATCTATTGCCTTTTCAGTTTTGAATATCGCCCTATTGCGATATAATAATAGCGAAACAGGAATAGCGAAGTTTAAGCGTGTTGAATAAAATTAAAATATTTTTGAACAACCCTATACTGTAAGGGTTCTTATTGTGTTCCATTGTTTTGTTTAATTGTTTGCTATGGTTTGATTATCAATTTTTGATATTGTTAAGGTGATTATAGAACGAAGCCACACCTCAAATTTTGTAGAGCACAAGACTTGAGAACCAAACAGCGCTCCGCGTTGAAAATCTATCCCATTGGTCACCACCAGCAAGCAAGCAATTTGATTGGTTTTCAACGCGAACTGTTGTCAGATTCTCTTGAAAATTCAAAGTTTGGCTTCGTTTTATAATCACCTTAAATCAGTTAATAATGTGTCGAAAAGTTGAAGCACATTCAACATATCGATGGTTTTGGAAGGAGAGCAAACATTAAGAGGCATCCTGCAAGCCGCCAAGCAAGCAATCAGTGATTTGATTGCGACACTTGCTCGATTATGGATCATAAACATTAAACAAAACTTCGCATTCTGATTGTACTCTCGATTCAAATTATACGAAAATGAATAAACACATGGAGATCATGTTGACTACGCTAAAAGTCGTCCCGTGCCCTGGTCCTGGTTCGGGGTAAACGAAAAGCCACGCGCGTTTGCCCGAAGGTGCGATTTCGGTAGTTGACAACGGTGCAGTGTGTATGTATTGATGAGCCCTTCGAGCGCGATTTCGATACATACAGCGAGTGAAATGTTTCAAATCGAAAACCAGTATACACTGAGGCAAAAATCTCGCATGATTTTCATAAGATCACACTAATGAACGCTTTTTTTATTATTTTTTTGTTGGTTTTGGTTGGTTGATTTTGAGATATTTACGACTAGCATAATGTTTTCATAACAATCAATTGCCAATGTCATAAGAACGCTTATGAACCCCATTGCTCATCAATGTGAAAAACCACGAGAGGCAAATTTTCTCGGTACAGGCATTTCACTATCAGAAATTCAATATGGCTTCCGAAATTGACACGTGTTTGCTGATTTTCCGCTAATAGGGTAACGACTGTTTATTTTGTTCTCAAACGCTAACAGTTGGCGCCAGCGGCAAAAATTACAGACAACAACCTTTCGAACATTCAGTTTCTCTTACCGGACGCCGAGCGGCGACACTGATGTTTGTACTCCTCTCACTGATCACGCTACGCTGGATTCTCAAGTTTCTCAAACTTTCAACACAAGCGCATGGAAGAATGGTAGTCGGAGAACTGTCAAAACGTATGGAAAATAATGAAAATCGTAAATTGCTTGCAGTTAGGAAACTGGATCAAAAAAGTAGTGATTAGAAATCAAGTGTAAAGTGAATACATAACTTTTTGTGTTTAGTTCATCTTCCGTGGTGCTTTCTTTGCTTCAGGATTTCGTTTTTACTACCACTGAAAAAGAGCCATCTATTGCCTTTTCAGTTTTGAATATCGCCCTATTGCGTTTTAAATGCATTAAAGGGTAAATATTTTCTATTTGTCATCAAATCCGCTGTTACTAATACTTTATTTTGAACAGATTGTGAAATTAGATCCGAGCAGGAAGATTGTTGTATGAAAATTGAAGACAATTTGTATGACGCGTAAGAAATCCGAATCCCCCTCATCAATCAATCCCTTCGTAATTCATTGACCGTTCCTAACGTAAAACCTGCACCAATTGAAGCGTTCTTCACAACTTTTCTCAATATTTTTTCGCGGCTATGATATACAGCTTCTCGTTAAAAATAGGTGAGCCAACTCGAGAAAATCGAATTTTTATCCACTTTGTCGTATAATCGCAACTCGATTCTTATGCTTACAGTAAAGTGCTTTAATCGAATTGCGGCGTGACAAAATGGATGAAAATTTGATTTTCGCAAGTTGGTTAACCTATTTTTCAACGCGGATTAGTATAATTCATATACAGTCGAATTTCGTTCGTTGCACTATCTTTAAGTGGGCTACGTTTTAATTGGGCTCCCGTTAGTTGGGCTATAGCCCACCTAAAACGAAGGCAAACGTCATTTTCTGACATAAGACGCAATTTATCAATGTTGGTAGCTCTGTTTTTCCTTTGTTCTATGTTATTTGACAGTTCGAAACTCAGCCCGATTAGTGAAAGTCTTTCACTAAGTGGCCTACAGGTTTAGTGCAACGAACGAAAGTTGACTGTATTGAAATTTATAATCTAAAGCTCAAATTACACAAGATAGTCTTATGAAACCAAGAATGGAATAGAACGTTAATTCATAAGGTTTTGGAAGGAGAGCAAACATTAAGAGGCATCCTGCAAGCCGCCAAGCAAGCAATCAGTGATTTGATTGCGACACTTGCTCGATTATGGATCATAAACATTAAACAAAACTTCGCATTCTGATTGTACTCTCGATTCAAATTATACGAAAATGAATAAACACATGGAGATCATGTTGACTACGCTAAAAGTCGTCCCGTGCCCTGGTCCTGGTTCGGGGTAAACGAAAAGCCACGCGCGTTTGCCCGAAGGTGCGATTTCGGTAGTTGACAACGGTGCAGTGTGTATGTATTGATGAGCCCTTCGAGCGCGATTTCGATACATACAGCGAGTGAAATGTTTCAAATCGAAAACCAGTATACACTGAGGCAAAAATCTCGCATGATTTTCATAAGATCACACTAATGAACGCTTTTTTTATTATTTTTTTGTTGGTTTTGGTTGGTTGATTTTGAGATTTTTACGACTAGCATAATGTTTTCATAACAATCAATTGCCAATGTCATAAGAACGCTTATGAACCCCATTGCTCATCAATGTGAAAAACCACGAGAGGCAAATTTTCTCGGTACAGGCATTTCACTATCAGAAATTCAATATGGCTTCCGAAATTGACACGTGTTTGCTGATTTTCCGCTAATAGGGTAACGACTGTTTATTTTGTTCTCAAACGCTAACAGTTGGCGCCAGCGGCAAAAATTACAGACAACAACCTTTCGAACATTCAGTTTCTCTTACCGGACGCCGAGCGGCGACACTGATGTTTGTACTCCTCTCACTGATCACGCCACGCTGGATTCTCAAGTTTCTCAAACTTTCAACACAAGCGCATGGAAGAATGGTAGTCGGAGAACTGTCAAAACGTATGGAAAATAATGAAAATCGTAAATTGCTTGCAGTTAGGAAACTGGATCAAAAAAGTAGTGATTAGAAATCAAGTGTAAAGTGAATACATAACTTTTTGTGTTTAGTTCATCTTCCGTGGTGCTTTCTTTGCTTCAGGATTTCGTTTTTACTACCACTGAAAAAGAGCCATCTATTGCCTTTTCAGTTTTGAATATCGCCCTATTGCGTTTTAAATGCATTAAAGGGTAAATATTTTCTATTTGTCATCAAATCCGCTGTTACTAATACTTTATTTTGAACAGATTGTGAAATTAGATCCGAGCAGGAAGATTGTTGTATGAAAATTGAAGACAATTTGTATGACGCGTAAGAAATCCGAATCCCCCTCATCAATCAATCCCTTCGTAATTCATTGACCGTTCCTAACGTAAAACCTGCACCAATTGAAGCGTTCTTCACAACTTTTCTCAATATTTTTTCGCGGCTATGATATACAGCTTCTCGTTAAAAATAGGTGAGCCAACTCGAGAAAATCGAATTTTTATCCACTTTGTCGTATAATCGCAACTCGATTCTTATGCTTACAGTAAAGTGCTTTAATCGAATTGCGGCGTGACAAAATGGATGAAAATTTGATTTTCGCAAGTTGGTTAACCTATTTTTCAACGCGGATTAGTATAATTCATATACAGTCGAATTTCGTTCGTTGCACTATCTTTAAGTGGGCTACGTTTTAATTGGGCTCCCGTTAGTTGGGCTATAGCCCACCTAAAACGAAGGCAAACGTCATTTTCTGACATAAGACGCAATTTATCAATGTTGGTAGCTCTGTTTTTCCTTTGTTCTATGTTATTTGACAGTTCGAAACTCAGCCCGATTAGTGAAAGTCTTTCACTAAGTGGCCTACAGGTTTAGTGCAACGAACGAAAGTTGACTGTATTGAAATTTATAATCTAAAGCTATGAAACCAAGAATGGAATAGAACGTTAATTCATAAGACTATCTATGGATTTTGTTATCATGTCAATGCTGTTTCATAAGATCATCTTACGAAATTCCTAAAAGGTGTGTTATGGAAACAACATCTGCCGAAAATCATACGATGGTCTTATGAATTTCAAAGATTTTTCTTGTGTCGTAATTCCATATGTAAATCTTATGACAGTCTTACGTCCGTTTTTGTCAGTGTAGAATGGAATGATAGAAGGTACACATATACACACTTCGATAGAGAACGAACGTCGAGAGTATGTGGGAGAACGTAGACCCACAACTGCCACTACTCCAAGCCACACGAATCGGAAGAAGACGAAGGCCGACCGCGAGTTGATCGGAAACGTCTGTGTAAAGGTTCAGAGCCGGTGTGATAGCAACGCAAAGTGATGGATTTTACTAAGGTGGCGCAGATGATTGAAGCGTGCCACTAGTTCTCTCTTTTGTTCCCCCGCTGTTCTTATGCAGCGCAAATAGTGACGTCACTATTTGCGCTGCATAAGAACAGCGGGAGAATGAAAGAGAGAACTTAGTGGCACGCTTCAATCATCTGCGTCACCTTAGTAAAATCCATCACATTGATAGCAACGAACAGATCATTCTGTTGGATATTGTTAGCACAATCGGATGTGCTTTTCGAAGAGTGGTGAATTGTGCAGTAAATAATTTAAAAGTGTGGGTAGAGCGATTTGGAGGATTGGCGGAAGGTTACGACACGCGGTACGCTGGATTCTCAAATTTCTCAAACTTTCAACACAAGCGCATGGAAGAATGGTACAGTCGAATTTCGTTCGTTGCACTATCTTTAGATGGTGTTCGTTTTAATTGGGCTCCCGTTAGTTGGGCCCACCTAAAACGAAGGCAAACGTCATTTTCTGACATAAGACGCAATTTATCAATGTTGGTAGCCCTGATTTTCTTTTGTTCTATGCTATTTGACAGCTCGAAACTCAGTCCGATTAGTGAAAGTCTTTCACTAAGTGGGCTACAGGTTTAGTGCAACGAACGAAAGTTGACTGTAGTTGGAGAACTGTCAAAACGTATGGAAAATAATGAAAATCATAAATTGCTTGCAATTAGGAAACTGAATCAAAAAAGTGGTGATTAGAAATCAAGTGTAAAGTGAATACATAACTTTTTGTGTTTATTTCATCTTCCGTGGTGCTTTCTTTGCTTCAGGATTTCGTTTTTACTACCAATGAAAAAGAGCCATCTATTGCATTTTCAGTTTCGAATATCGCCCTATTAAATGCTTTCCATAAATACAAATCAAAATCATGATTACTGTATCCAAATGAAAATACTAACTAAGAAATTTTTCAAGAGTATATCCTGCAATTCCCATGTCCTGCAATTTCAAAGTTGCTATGAATTTTTATATGCAAACAACAGGGCGATATTCAAAACTGAAAAGGCAATAGATGGCTCTTTTTCAGTGGTAGTAAAAACAAAATCCTGAAGCAAAGAAAGCACCACGGAAGATGAAATAAACACAAAAAGTTATGTATTCACTGTACACTTGATTTCTTATCAATACTTTTTTGATTCAGGTTCCTAATGCAAGTAATTTACGTTTTTCATTATTTTCCATACGTTTTGACAGTTTTCCGACTACAGTGGGGATTCGCTCGTTGGGGGTCCGCTACATGGAATGACTCGATGGTTGGAAAATAAAGTGCACTCAAATGTCAACAGAAAATGTAAAACTGGCTTTGACGTCTGAGTACCGTCGCATTGCAGCCTCCATATATAGCACAAATGCGTATGTATATGTGCGTTTCGTGACGATTTGCTCTCCAGATGCGTTAGTGTGGAGCATTTTCACCAGCTGTCAGTCGTTCCAACCAGGCCCATGGCACGGGACGACTTTTAGCGTAGTCAACATCTCCATGTGTTTATTCATTTTCGTATAATTTGAATCGAGAGTGCAATCAGAATGCGAAGTTTTGTTTAAAGTTTATGATCCATAATCGAGCAAGTGTCGCAATCAAATCACTGATTGCTTGCTTGGAGGCTTGCAGGATGCCTTTTAATGTTTGCTCTCCTTCCAAAACCATCGATATGTTGAATGTGCTTCAACTTTTCGGCACATTATTAACTGATTTAACAATATCAAAAAATGATAATCAAACCATAGCAAATAATTAAACAAAACAATGGTCTTTAGTTTCACAGTTCTTACAATTGACAGTGGGCGATATTCACTTATCGCCCGGGACATCCTGGCTACGAAGAACACTGTGTATCGATATATGATTGTCATGGGCCTGGTTCCAACTAACGGATCGGATTCGCTAGATGGAAAGCAGTCGTGTTCCAACCAGCGAATCCCCGCTGTACCATTCTTCCATGCGCTTGTGTTGAAAGTTTGAGAATTTTGATAATCCAGCGTAGCGCGATCAGTGGATGAAATACAAACAACAGTGTCGTCGCTCGGCGGCCAGTGGAAGAAACTGAATGTTCGAAAGATTGTTGCCTGTACTCTTTGCCGCTGGCGCCAATAGTTAGCATTTAAGAACGAAATAAACAGTCGTTACCCTATTAATTCCTGGTTTCTTTACACACCAAAAATATGGAACAGATTCACCGGGTGAAACTTTTCTTTGAAAATCATTCTCCACAAATTCCTTCAGAAATTCCTACAGGAATTCTTTCAGGTAATGTTCTCAGGAATTTCCCAGAGACACCTTCAGACTGAGACCACTTGAGGAATCCTTTGTCGGTCAATACCAGGCTGATTTTCGGGAGGGCCGCTCCGACAACAAACCAAATATTGATCAAATTATGTTTTTTTAGAGTCCGGCGGCGGTCGTACGCCCGTAGCCGTTATAGCGAACTGACACCCGCAAGGTCAAATGAATGGAAAATCTTTCCCGCCTGAATGAGTCTTGCATGCTATAAAACGTTTGACTTTTACTGTGCGCCCTGTTTTCAAGTTGCCCGTAAGAGAGAGCGAGACAGCACCAACACACGGCGCACAGTAAAAGTCATGAGAACAAAAGAATTTATGGCACGTACAGAGGCTCATTGAAAGCACGTGGTTTACGCAAAATGACAGCAGTACATCTATGTATTAGTGATAGATATCAGGAGTCACTGAATACGATGAGTGTACTTGCTGTCTAGTTCATGTACTGTGCTTCGAAGTTGAAAGTTCTGTATGATCTGTGACCGCTGCGCTTATATTTGGAGACATGGGCAGATAATCGCTATAATTGGATTTATCTTGAGACTGACAATATTACCAGATAAATACATCTTGCGAATGATTTTGGACAAATTCCTGGAGTATAACTAGCAGACTCACCATCTGTTTATTCATTTGTTTGGATTGGAGACGAGATGTCAATGTCGTTTGTGAATTTAGATGGAAGCAAAGAGGCGCACTTTGGAATTCACTGTTCATCATTGCACTCCAGGGTGCTTCAGGCGTGCAAAGAAATGATACTATCATGACCCGGTCACACCTTCTTCTTCTTCTTGGCATTACGTCCTCAATGTGACAGAGCGTGCTTCTCAGCTTAGTGTTCTTATGAGCACATCCACAGTTATTAACTGATAGCTTTCTTTGCCAAAGTTGCCAATTTCGCATTCGTATATCGTGTGGCAGGTACGATGATACTCTATGCCCAGGGAAGTAAAAGAAATTTCCATTACGAAAAGATCCTGGACCGACCGGGAATCTGTTGGTGGGGGCGTTATTTTCACCCGCCGCCACTGAACGTTTTGGGCTGACGTTGCTGTCTGCCACGAACGAACACCAGAGAGAACAGACAAGTACAGTCGCGAGACGCTTGGCTCAAGCTGAAGGCGTATCATGAAAAGGCAAGTATGACATCACGAGTGTCGCTTTTGAAGCGAATTTGCAGTCTAAATTTGAGCGAAGGTAGTGCAGAGGGGCTGAACATGGAAAAGCATCTTTTCGAGCTGGAAGAGCTTTTCGACCGCCTACAGTGTGCGGGACAGGAGCTGGAGCCATTGTTGAAAATAGCTATGATTCTCCGGAGCCTTTTTGGTCCTTCGACGTTTTGGTGACTGAGGTAGAAAGCCGGAAGGACGAAGTCTTGACGATGGAGATCGTGAAGCAGAAGCTGCTCGACGAGTGGCAGCGCAGAACGGAGTGAAATGTAAGTTCGTCTTTTGGTACAGGTGAAAGCGCATTGAAATCGGTAGCAAAGCGACAGGAGGAGAAAATTTGTTTCTTTTGCCGGAAGCCGGGGCATTTCCGACGAAATTGTCGTCTGTGGCTGAAGCAACGGAGCGATGACGATGAAGGTACGACTGAAGCCAAGCAAGCAACGGAGAACAACAAGAGTGTGTGTTTTGCAGTCAGAAAGTGTCAGCAGAAAGGTCGTTGGGTCATTGATAGTGGCTGTTCCAGCCACATGACCAATGACAAGCAATTTTCAGTAAGTTGCAAAAGGCTGAGGTCGATGTAGTGCTGGCTGATGGTTCTGTTGTGAAGTCTGCTTGTATCGGCGAAGGATCAATTCAGTGTATCGATGGCAATGGAAATGCAACGAAGATTTTGGTCAAGAACGTAATGTTTATTCCGAGTTTGTACAGCGGCCTGATTTCTGTACGCACGATGTTGCAGAAAGGATTCAAGGTGGAGTTTGGAGCATCAAAATGCAGTATCTCCGGTCATGCAGGTGATACAGTGGTCATAGGTGAGCTGCGAGAGAATCTGTTCGAGCTAAAGGTAGGAAGAAGAATGTCGAAGAATGAAGCCAAGTGTTTGCCAAGCTGTAATTTTGTACGGAGAAAGGAAGTGAAGCGTCCGGTGAAACTTGAGCAACGGAAGTCCGGGTCAGAAGGTCGTATTTAGGAGGAGTTAACTGCGAAGAAGATAAGTAATGGAATCACGGTGTCACGAGGAGAGTGGCAAGGAAGTAATGAACAGTTTTTGGACTGCGATGATAACGATTTTGATTACTGAAAGGATTTCATTGATCACCGTGGGAACAACTAAGCAGATATTAGTTTCCAAGTTCGGTAAGGCAGGATGAAAAGATCGAGGAGGAGTGTTGGTGGGGGCGATATTTTCACCCGCCGTCACTGAACGTTTTGGGCTGACGTTGTTGTCTGCCACGAACGAACACCAGAGAGAACAGACAAGTACAGTCGTGTAAGTGTATCGCATTATGTATCATTCCACATCCTACCGTTTCCCAATAAAGTCCGTTTGTTGAAGTCGTCCCGCTTTTCTTTCTGCGGTAGCGCAAGTCCCTGACGGTATATCTCTGTGTACCTGTTTCCGCCGATCGCCAACAGAATCGAACCCAGACACCTTCAGCATGGCTTTGCTTTGTAGCCACTGACTCTAACCACTCGGCTAAGGAAGGCTAAGGAAATCGATCGCAGGGCAGTGGAGGAGATTTTCAAGGCTCTGAAGAACCTTAATATCTCCAAGAATTCATTGAGGAATATCTGCAAAACTTCCTCCAGCAATATTTTTAAGGATTCCCCCTGATTTAAGAATTATTTTATGAATTTCTCCAGGGTTTTCTCCAGAAATTCTTTGGTAAATTCTTGCAAAAATTCTTTCAGGATTTTCCTATGAGATACATCAAAGGATTCCTCTAGGAACTCCTATAAAATTTCTCGGATTTCTCCTAGCACTCCTTCTCTTAGGAATTCCACTAGGGATTTGTTCAGAATTTCCGAAAACAATCCATATGTGTGCGTGTACACGAAAGAGAAAGGTGACTAAACGTCGATTGCTTTATGCATTTTGATGAGTGGAGAGCGTGTGCAATTTTCGTTGAGGAAAACAAACTGTTTATGATGAGCGTATGTAAGTGTTCGTGTGTTTAAATGTCACTCAAAGCTCTCTAAATAAACTATTCACTAATAAGCCATTTTACGAGACGTTCGAATGACGTTTTCTGGCGGGCCGCTCATTGTTGTTGTTCAAAAAACTAGCCTGATATCTGAATGGCGCGGGTCACATTTTTGCTGGCGATGATGTCCCCGTCTCTTTCAGCGCATGTTTCTACTCGGTTTACATGTATTATGTTACCTGTAAATGAAAAATATCTTCTCTGCCTGCTGATTTCAATTTTACATGCGAAAATTAAAAACTTTGTTACACTGCCACCAGCGCCATTGTTGAATAAGCTCCTTCCAAATGTAGCGCTAGAAGAAACGTAAATAAATCGGCCCGCCAGAAACTTTCAAATCTGGTAAACAAACGGAAACCATATGATTCGAAACGTCTCATAAAATGGCTTATCTAAATCAAAGAGGCATTCAAATTCGAACTTCTTTCATTAATTTTTGAACGGTGTGATTTTTCTTGTTGTCGATTACGGTTTGCCCGCTGTTGTTGAAGTAGTTCCCGTTGATGCTGTTGTTGTTTTCGCTTTTCGTTCAAATGCAATCTTTTTATGTGCTGTTCAAGATTCCACTTGCGACGAAATTTTTTATAGCAAAATTTACATTGAATTTTTTTCTCGACACCACATTCGTGATTCATATGCCGTAGCATGATGCTCCGTGTTGAATACCATTTTCCACACTTAAGGCAGGGAAAATTCTGTCCGTTCTTTCGCACTAATAAACGAGATTGTCGCAACTGGATATGTGTATCCGATGATCCTGGATATATATCGTCGTTTAGGGGACCAAAGTTGTAATAATCCGTCCATAATTCTAGGATAGAAAAAAAAAATCAAGAACGTTAGAAATCATAGAAATAATAAGATTTAATGTTAGTGAAACAGATATATGGCATTCAAAACTCGTATTAGTATACTGAGACTTGTATCGCAATGAAAAATTCTATATTAGAACACATAACGTAATCAATTTTGAGCAGACAAATTTTGCACTTATATCGAAAATGAGATGTATAATGCATATCATTAAACGTTTGACTTCCCGGATAAAAAATACAATACAAAAACAATATAATGCATTGTAACAGTACCATTCAATATATTGGAAATACAATACAGTATATTGTAAAATGACAATATAATTACAGTACAATGCGGTACAATATTGTTTTAAACAGTTCACTGTATGGTATATGAGATTTTTGCATAATAATGTATGAGTTGTTAAGAATCGTAACAATACAAATATAGAAATTTTCTCATACATACATTTTGAAAATACAATACGATATATTGTTCATGTATTGGCTTGATTAGCAATTCGTGTATTGTTGTACAATACAAAAACAATTCAACGAACTGTATTTCAATTAGTGGTGAAAAGTATATAGAATTTGTATTTTGTATGGATTGTCCCCCAACTTACCGGATATTCGTGCCAACAGTTGCCAAATTATTTAAAGTAATATATATATCATGGTTATATATCATGGTTGCATTCGTCTTACAGCTAATGTCAAGTGACTTCTACACTTTTTTAATATTTTTCACCCAACATTTCTTGCTTTCTGAACTTGTTTTGTTTACTTCTTTCAGCCAAGCTACACATAAAGAAGCAACAGTTGTTTTACGCGAAAATAGGAATTTGACCAAAATTGTAAGGTATAAAGTATAAAACCAATAAAAAAACAATACGATGTTCCGTTACAATATATTATGTTGGTTTTGAATTGTATATTCAAACAAGAATAATGTGGCTTCGACATTCAATAGGGCGATATTCAAAACTGAAAACGCAATAGATGGCTCTTTTTCAGTGGTAGTAAAAACAGGTTAAAACGAAATCCTGAAGCAAAGGAAGTACCTCGGAAGATGAACTAAACACAAAAAGTTATGTTTACACTTTACACTTGATTTCTAATCACTACTTTTTTGATTCAGTTTCCTAATTGCGAGCAATTTACGATTTTCATTATTTTCCATACGTTTTGACAGCTCTCCGACTACCATTCTTCCATGCGCTTGTGTTGAAAGTTTGAGAAATTTGAGAATCCAGCGTAGCGCGATCAGTGAGAGGAATACAAACATCAGTGGCCGGTAAGAGAAACTGAATGTTCGAAAGGTTGTTGTCTGCAATTTTTGCCGCTGGCGCCAACTGTTAGTGGTTATGAACGAAATAAACAGTCGTTACCCTATTAATTTTCTCAAAACCGAATGGAAGTTACTTACGTCGATTTGAAAAAGTAATCGAGATTTGATTCATTCTTTGCCACATCTACACGCAAAAAAAATGTGCGGTAAAAACTACCATTTTAGGGTAGTAAATTATTTCTGTCAAATGTACCAGTAATGTGGTGGGACAGTGGCGCGGGAAGTGGGTAGGACAGGTAGGACATGTACTACGCACGAAAACACCTGGGTAGGATAGTCAAAGGATTGTCCTACCCATGATTCAATAAAAAAAAATCAGCAGCAGAATAATTTAATTATTTATCATCTGTTCAATATACATACAAAATCAATTAACGTCTTACTTATTCTTATGGAGAATGAAAGACACCATAAGGTTTTTGATGGTCTTCTCGTGCCTAGTAAAGCGTGACATGGATTTTGCATGACCCCCAAAAAGTTGTGGCTCGTGAGAAGAACGATTGAGAATATCCAGTGATTATCCTAGTTTCCCAATAACTGTAATAATAGGGCGATATTCAAAACTGAAAAGGCAATAGATGGCTCTTTTTCAGTGGTAGTAAAAACGAAATCCTGAAGCAAAGAAAGCACCACGGAAGATGAACTAAACACAAATAGTTATGTATTCACTTTACACTTGATTTCTAATCACTACTTTTTTGATCCAGTTTCCTAACTGCAAGCAATTTAAGATTTTTATTATTTTCAATACGTTTTGACAGTTCTGCGACTACCATTCTTCCATGCGCTTGTGTTGAAAGTTTGAGAAATTTGAGAATCCAGCGTAGCGCGATCAGTGAGAGGAATACAAACATCAGTGTCGCCGCTCGGCGGCCGGTAAGAGAAACTGAATGTTCGAAAGGTTGTTGTCTGTAATTTTTGCCGCTGGCGCCAACTGTTAGCGTTTGAGAACAAAATAAACAGTCATTACCCTATTGCTACAAGGAACTTCTTTAACCGTTAAAATAAATAAACTTCTGAAATTGATGGTTTCCTGAACATACCTACGGTTAACCCTGTATATGCTCTGGGACAAATTACATGATAATTCCTGGAAGTAAGTCTTGAGAAGTTTCTGGAACATCCATAGAGAGTTATCAGAAGATTTTTGAAGAATCTTAGGATAAAGTGATGGAGCGATTCAATCCAGTCGTATCGTGCCATACACAGCACGAGTGTGATTGTGCAAGCGATTTCTGAACGTGCGATCACTACTGATATAATCTATCAAAGCATTGGTGAATCTCTTGAACGATTTTCAGAGTAATTCCTATACAACTCCGACAGCACACTCTCTAGAAGTTAACTGATTCAGAACTGACGTAGAAATCTAAGGGAGAAGTTCTTAGGTAGTTCCTGAAAAATCCCTACTGGTATGTTGTGGCATCATTCATAAAAAATATTTAGACCAGGTGATGAAGATTTGTTGAGGAAAATCCAGCGAAATATTTGATGGAGTGTCTGCACTATGAAACATTTTTCAAGTTTCTCCTGAAAAATTTTGCGACTATCCGGGTCACGTCATAGCGAAGACAAAAAAAAAACTACAGAAATTCGCAGGATTTTTGCTGTTCATCCATTTATTATCTATAAATAAATGAGGAAATAAGAGCTCACTGATTGTAAAGTAGGCTGACCATAAGCCAACCAGATAAAAACGGGACATTTAAAAAACAAAAAGGGACAATTTTAAAAGACACAGATCATGCGATTGTGCTACTTTTCCTCGAATTCCAGTTCCCCGAATGGCCCGTTTCTCCGAAGCCTTTTCCCCGAATGAACCGTTCCCTTGTAAAGCAATGCAGCTCAAAAAAGTGCTAATAGTCTTTACCCGAGCAGGCGAAAAAAGCTAAGTAATAAGAGTAACTGACACTTAAGAAGACTGCAAGTGGTAGTCGAAATACGCGTATCTGTCAAAGATAAGCATTTAGGAGCGGAATTAAAAGGTACACTGTACTCCATCTACTTTTAAGTTTCTCTATTGAGATTCTGCTCAGAGGATTCGAATACATTAATAAGAGCTAAGTAATAGCAAATTTTTTGAAATGGACATAAAAATTGATATTAACTTGAAAGATATAAGAGATAAAAGATCTGAAAATAATATTTAAAATTTACTCCTAGAATACTATTAACATATCATATTTAGCTTTTATAAGATCTTACCAATATCAGCGAGCCATTCCTTAGATCTTCCAACATCAAATTTAGCTATGGCTCAGAACTTCCAGGAATAAAATTTAGATATTTTCTTCAGATCTTTTATCTCTTATGTCAATCAAATCAATATCTCGATTTAATGGTCAGAACTTTGCTTCTGCTCGGGTAGTGATATAGTATTGAATTAGGAAGATCGATAAGCTACCAAAGAAAAAAAACATATTGCCAAAAACACATATTGTTCACCACCTTGGAATGCAAAAGTTTATGACAATTTTGAGTGTTAGAACTTTTCGGAGAACTGAGCTTTTCAGGGAAACGGGGTTTTCGGAGAATTAGCATTCTGAGAACTGGCGTTGGGAGAACGACATTCGGGAAACCGCTATTCGAGGGAAAGTAGCAGAACCAGATTATGCAATCCCAAGCTACATGTCTGTATGATTCAATTAAAATCACTTAAGAACCTTGAAGCTCATTCTTTGATTTCGGGGAAGCAGCGTTTTTTCAGAATTAAAAAAAATCATTACACTTTTTAATGTTTCGAAATCAATTTTTTTCTAATATTTCATTACTTTATTGAAATATACACTTTTTAAACAGTTAATCAAATCAATTGCGTATCGAGTTCTGTTTGATCTTTCGACCTTGACGCTTGTTTTTGCCGGAGCGAGCGACGAGGGCAGGATCAAACATGTCGCGCGTCGGTCTAGTAAGTGAAAAAGTGGCGTGATCGGTAAATTCGTTTGGAGTAAGTGAAAAGGTGCCGCGATCCTTTAGTTCTGTTTGATCTTTCGACCTTGACGCTTGTTTTTGCCGGAGCGAGCGACGAGGGCAGGATCAAACATGTCGCGCGTCGGTCTAGTAAGTGAAAAAGTGGCGTGATCGGTAAGTTCGGTTGGAGTAAGTAAAAAAGTGCCGCGATCGGTTAGTTCTGTTAGATCCTTCGACCTTGACGCTTGCTCCTGGGCAGTGCGTCAAGAAAGCCCGAGCAGTCGTCAGTTTTTTTTTCCTTTTCGGGTCGCGCGCCTATTATTTATCTGAGTGCTTTTATATTGCCGAGCAAACGAGTGAAGCTGAAAGTGGATTGTGGCTGCTCAGTCAAGGATAACGGATCAATTGGTAAGCTCGTTTCATGCTACTATTTCTAATCTATAAAATATGAATGACTGCACATTTAATCGTTACAATGGTGGGACGTAAATATAATTTTTCAACAAACTATGGATAGTTCGTCACTGTGAGTGTCGACACAAACTCTTATTCATGATTTATTTATGTTTAACATTTATTTTCAGAACACCTCTTATTTACCTTAATTTTTGTGATTCGACACTACAAGTGGAGACTTGCGAAAGGTTCACTTTATTCAATAAACTTTGGATGGTTCGCCACTGTAAGTGTCGGCATAAGAATAAGAGTGTTCTATGATGTCCCAACCAATCGAGTTGGGAATGAGTTATAATATAATAACACATGCTTTTGTCCTGACAGCTGTAGGAATGTTACATTTAGGTATTTGTTCAACAAACTTTGAATGGTTCGTCACCTCAAGTGTCGGCATAACTTTCCTCTACATAGAAATTGTTCATATCAATGAAAATATTTTATTTACATATAAGCATGTATATATCACAAATTATTGTTTATCATGGTCTATTCGCTTATCAAAGTGAATCCTGTGACCCAACGATCCTTCCCATTAACAAACATCCCTCCCAGTAACCTTTGTGGAGATGCAGAGGCAAACACGGTCTCCAAATAGCAAAGGTTACACACTAACATTCCTTCCCCCAATCCCACCTGACTGCAAGGACGTGGCCGGCGCCGTTATTGACCCTGTATGAATAGAGGCACTGAATTATGCACACTGAAGAAGATTATGGCCAATCCCAGCCGAACTTCTAGTTGATTCTTTGTGCATTTTCACTGACTTCGGTCAATCACGGAATAGCAACCATTGATATGTGTAGTCAGTCTAAGCTAAGCTAAGCTAAATTAATCAAATCAATTGCGTATCAGAAGTAAACACATAGTTGTTCTTTTTCATTTTAGGTATTAAATGAATAATTATCTTATGAAGATCCGTTTTTTGCAAATTCACTAAAAATTGGCATAAATATGAGTAAAGAAACGCAAAAAGTTAAGCAGAAGCATGTACGGATCAAGTTCAACTCTGTTTGAGAAACGAATAATTCTCGCGGAACATTACTAAAGGACCTATGTACAAATGAGAGATTCTCTCCTCTCTCGTTCTCTTTTGATTATAACAGTGGAATACTAAAGATTTTGGGAAGTTTTTCACTATAGATCGAAAGTCAATTTCCTTGACTAGCGTTTCATACAAAAAAAGCAACAGAAGAGATTAATGTGACTCAGTTATTAATGAAAGAGAAAGTAAACAAAGAGAGCCTCTCAATGTTAGATAGGTCCTTTAGTAATGTTACGCGAGAATTGCTTGGAAAATAGATGAGTAAGACAATAAACTCTGAAATATTTCTAAAAACTGTTTGTTATGTTGTTATTTTTATTTTTTTTACTGGTGTTGAAAATTATGTGCCGATTCTCCATTTCCTAGAATACGGGACAATTCGAGCATTTTCCATAAAACGACGGGACAGTCCGTCGAGGGGATGAAAACGGTACTGTCCCGTTAAATACGGTACGTATGGTCAGCCTATTGTAAAGGCAAGCAGTTTGGTCTATTGTTGTTAATTGTTAATTTGATTAATAGAATTCATTTAAAATGGACATTTTTATAAAAGATATTCATATTTTTTAATATGAATGATAACAACATTTGATCCAATGAATAATCCTAACCACAGGACTGGTAGTACTTTTCTTTTTAGAGACTTGGTCTCTATTTTAATGCTAGTCTCTAAGAAGCCTTTATTTAGGTCTCTAAAGTATCTGTTTTAACCAAAATGGTCTCTAAAATCTTATTTAAACTTATTCTAATTGCATTGAATCCTGATGAAAAATTGTACAGGCTCTATAACTAAATCCTCGAGAACACCGAAGCTACTACTTCCTGGAAATTTCCTCAGGTATAACTTTGATTTTTTTCCCCAAAACTATCATAGAATTTCCAGATTTTCGTTCACTAGTCCTTCAACCGAATTCTCCAGTAGTTGGTCACGAAAATCTTCCAAGGATTTATGCAGAATTTCTTCCGAGGAAATCCATAAAGATTTATTCCAGAGTGTTTGAAGAATTCCTCCACCTGTTCATGTGGGTTCCTGCAAGAATTCATTCAAATTTTCTCCCAGAAATTCAAAATTCCTTGAATATTCTTTTTTTCTATGATTTTTTTCTAGCATTTACTCCAAGTATTACTTATGAAGTTTTACCAAACAATTCTTAAAGAGTTTTTCAAAAAGTTCCTATGCAATCTTCAAAATTTTATTAAGATTTTCACTTCAGTTTATACTACAGAAATTTTTCCTAACATTCCTCCAATAATTTCTACACAAATTTCTGTAGAAATTCTGTCCAATGTTTTTTAAGATTTTTTTTAGAAAATCCTGCGGAATAATATCCCGAGAATTCATTGATTATTTTTGCAAATTATCTAGGATATCTTCTTAACCTTCGTTAAGACTCCAGGAGTTATCTCAGAGATCCTTGATCAATAAGTGACTTGAAAACTTTTCCTAGTTTAATCAGAGATTAAGTCAGGATTTTCTTTAAAAATACCAAACAGTTTTATCTTTCAAAACAAAAAACAATTTCTTGGCGTTTCCCTGAAGACATTCCCGGAAGAATCCCTGAAAAAAAAACTTTCAAGACTTACTTGAGGGAATCCCAAAGAATTACTAGAGGAATTTCTGTAAAAAATCATAGAAGGGATCTGTGAAGCAATTGCTGGAATCGTTAGAGAAATTCCTTGTTGAAATATTATTTAAATCCTAAGAGACAATTTTAAACGAAACCCTAGAAATTTATGGATAATTTATTGATTTAATTTAAGAAGGCGTTTCAATCGGGAAACTTGGAGGATGTTCCAGGCAAATCGATGGATGAATTACTGGATAAAATCTTGAAGGATTTACGATTTTATTGAAAAAATCTCAAAGAATTTTGTGAGGAATGAAATAATTTTTAGAGGAATTACATTTCTGTGGCTCCCTATGATAACATCCAGGTTGAATTCTTGAGGTATCCAAACAAAATTCTTGGATACTTTTCCCCTCAAATATAGTAACTTTCAATTTCCAGTCCAGGGTTAATTTTTTTTTAGCTTCATTGTGCACAAAATATTTGCCAACGTTTGTCCTACCCATGATTTCGAACGTGAACGCGCCTCTGTGGTGGGATGTACCGTAAACATAGTAAATTGGTCAGAAATTCCATGGTAGTTTCAAGAATGGGCGTAGTCAGCTAAAATAGTATTTTTTACCACAGAATTTTTTCCCGTGTATGGTGATAAACTCCATCGAGGTTAATACGCCAATCGAGTATTATCCTCGATTTTGCTAAGTATCAACCGATATTATCCTCGATTTTAATCCCGGTATTAACTTTAGTGCCGATTTTGGCATACTAAACAAAATCCGAGATTAACGAAAAAGTGGCTGTTTGCTGCCCGCTCTTTGCATCTGCTGCTAGAAAAAAGATTCTTACTGTCACTATTTGACCACTTGTGAAGAACTAATGCGTGTACCAAAAGAAAGGGATTAAACTTATTATTTTTTGATTGGCTTCCGAATGTTTAAGCAGTTATCTTAATATTTTTCCTAATATTTGTATGCGGTTGGAAAGAAAAAATAACTCCCTCTTATCGCCCGTTTAAGTTTTTTCCTCACGTAATGATACCAAAACTACAAAACAATCGATTTGACACTTTGAGTACCAGTGCATTTTGTGCATGGAAATTCAAGGCTACTGTGGTTAATTCATTCCCATCACAACCATTGTATGGATGTAACAGCGCCTCTAGCGTTCTAATTCTAATATTTCTATTATGTGAACCTGGAATTAAAATCAATTTGATCATGTTTCGTGTATTGTGCATTAATATTAATAATTACCTGTTTGGCAACACCGATTTGGTGTTTCAGAAGAACAGAGAATTTCATTTGCGATAACAACAACTGTGACAGAATGATATTTTGGTTTTGAAAACAAAGTTACTATGATTGAAATGAAGAAAATTTGACACTTTGAGTACCACTTCTGAAATAGGCATACTAGATGTTGGTCACACGAACAGTCGCGACATTAGCATTCTAAGGCTAATGCTTCTACTGTTCTACCGGACAGAGATGAACTGAAAGTGTATCAACATGCCTGTTGTTAGCAAGCATATGATCCGGTAGATCACCGAATGACCGATATGATATAAAACAGAAATATTTTCTTTGGATGCCACGATGAGCCTATCGTGTGTTACCTTAAGTTCGTTGATAAAGAAGAGGAAATTAAGCGAACTTCTCTTTCTGAATTTTATCGGGATGCACAATAATGAGAGTCTGTTGTGAAAAAATGAAGCAATTTTGTGTCTGGTACCACGCTGGCCAAAAAAAAGATCTTGAAAACTTAGGGGAAAGTCCTCTATGCCCGGACACTTTTTGTTTTGTGGCGATATTTCAAAATCTACAATAGTTTAACCGTTTATTTTAGTACAATCTAAAAGATTAGCAATATTTTAAGTAAATAATAATATGAGAAAAAATAAACCTTTACATTTAATTTTTATGGTGGGTTACATTATGTACCAAAAATCATATGCATATGCTCTGTATCATAAATCTAGTTAGAGAACCATAGTAAAATTTGGTGTTCATGGCTACCTCGATGGTCCCTTGAATCGCATATTTGCACTGTTTTTTTTTTCCAGGAATTCCTCCAGAGACTGTTTCCAAAATTCCAAATATTTTTTCTCCAGGATTTTTCCATAGATTTTTTCTGGAATTCCTCAAAAAAAAAATCATCCGGGATTATTTTAGAGATTCTTTTAGAAATTCATCCCGGGATTCCTTCATGAATTCCTCCACAGATTCCTTAAGGAATTATCCAACATGATTTCCTCCAGAGATTCCTTAAGAGATATCTTCAGTGATGCTTCATGAATTTCTTAAAAGCTTCCTTCGAGAAGTTCCTTCAGAAATATCACCTTTTATCTTTCAGGAATACACAATTATTCCTAAATTTATCTAGGATATCTCTCAAACAAGTTTTGACAGCTCTCCGACTACCATTCTTCCATGCGCTTGTGTTGAAAGTTTGAGAAATTTGAGAATCCAGCGTAGCGCGATCAGTGAGAGGAATACAAACATCAGTGTCGCCGCTCGGCGGCCGGTAAGAGAAACTGAATGTTCGAAAGGTTGTAGTCTGCAATTTTTGCCGCTGGCGCCAATTGTTAGTGGTTATGAACGAAATAAACAGTCGTTACCCTATTAGAACTGACGTAACTTTTAGCTCGGAAGCATTGAGCTTTTTCAGTGAGGTGAATATCGTTATGATATGATGTCAAGTCTGATACCTTTAGAATTTATTTTGAATGGGTCATTATTGGATGTATTTTTGGTGGGGCAATGAAAATTTTCATAAATATTGGTTTTTCTCACGTTTTTTGCATGGTGTTCATTTTACCACCAACCGCTGTTCATTTTACCACCAACCGCTGTTCATTTTACCCACATAGTGCAGGTAAAATGAACATTTGCATCGCTTTTTGATAGCGATGAAAATACATATGTCAAAGATTAGCTATTTTAGTCTGAATCCATGTAGCTGCTATAGATTACATCCCTATTTTTGATGTTGTGCGGTTGAACTATACAAATTTCATTTATACAATATACATTTTTTCTATCAGAAACAAGATGATTTCCTTAAGGTGTTCATTTTACCACCCCTTCCCCTATTCCTTCCACTGATCGCGGTACGCTGGATTCTCAAATTTCTCAATCTTTCAACACAAGCGCATGGAAGAATGGTAGTTGGAGAACTGTCAAAACGTATGGAAAATAATGAAAATCATATTGCGAATATTTTGTAAAATTTTACTTTCGTCGAGTTAGTTGCGCGCCGGCCAGTTACGCGCCAGGTTTACGCGCTGCCCAGATCCATTGTGTGTGGCCAACGAAAACGAGGACAAATGTCAAAATTGGTCTACCAGCTGACCGTTGTGAAGTGTTTATGCATGCTGCAAGGTACGGGTATAAATTTTATTCCGTTTAAATAACATTGACTGTGATACAAACGCTGCGAAAACTTTTCTTAATTTTTCTGTGGTATTATTAATTGTGTGCCATGTAGTTGCGCGCAGTGTTGTGTGGATTGAATGCTACCGTTAAGGAAAGATTTGCTCTTAGCAGGGAAAATAAGCGCGCTGTCCATGATAAGAGATTCACCTTGGCGCATAACTGATTGACAGTCACAAAAAAAGAGAGAAACTAATGTCGTTTTCGTTTTTAGGAACTGGGTCGGTGATCAACACATAAACAAACCAACGTCAAGCAAATTGAAGTTCGGTCGAACCTGAATCGGGTTAGGGTTGAAACTGTAATTCAGAACGGGTTGCGCCAGTTCCAACCTAGGTTCAAAAACGAATTCGACATAAAATATATCTCAAGGAGCGCAATATGTCGTTTTAATATTTGGTCCTGTTTCGGTGATTACCGATACGGACATTGGTATTACCGTCCAGCTGCTTTCGGACGGCACATCAAGTGGGATGATATGTTGCTGCTCAGTGAATGGGTAAGTTTTGCCCCCGGTGGGCTGGCTAAACAATGTATGCCAATGGAATGCTCTGGTATCCAGTGGACTACCGATTCCTGTCACTGCAGTAGCAAAAGGCTCTTTTTCGACCATCACAGATCGGTTCCAAGGAACTATGAAGCTCCCGTGTATTGGGGTAGGTTCATTCAATCCGGATGGTCACACAGAAATGTTTTGTCCAAAACATACAGTTGCAGGGCTGGCAGCGAATCGCTTTTTAGTGACTTGGTCACTATTTTCGACCTGGTAACTAAAAAGTCACTATTTGCAACGAAAAGTCTTTTCCAGAAAAAATGGTGACTATTTTCATGAATCAATGATAAAGAAAGTATAAGCTGGTCTAGTTCCTTACACTAAAACAGCAAAACAATAATGTTTCACAGTTTTAAAAACATCAACTTTGTTAAATTGGAAATAATTAAAAGGTAGGGATCTCTGGCTCTTCCTGGAAAGTTTCAGGTGAATATTCCTCAGAGATTTCTTACGAAAAGTTAGGCTCTTTGAGGAACTTTTGGAGATAATCCGGATAAATTCTAGAGACCTGCTTGGCTGAACCGAACCAGGACGAATTTTTGATTGATGTTCAGAATGAATAGCTAGAGAAGTTTCTAGAATTATATTCCGTTGTAAATCAAAAGAAATCTCCAAACAGCCTTCTGAACGAACTTTTGAAAAAATAAAAAATAGGATGGTATAAGCCAAACCCTCATATTGTAATTTTCACGAATGATTAGACTTTCATGACGAAATTGAGAAGCTGCCAATAATGTAAATCTGGTACATTTTCAAACACCATCCACCTTTCATCCTTGACGAATTCCATCCAGAATGAGTCGAAAAAAATAAAAATCGTGCTCGATAGTCTTCGATTTGGATTAAATTTTGCACATGTTTTTAGTATGGTAGAATAAGTGTTTTCCATAGAAAAAATGATCATTTTGACTCAAGCTCAACTTTCGAAAATGGCCTATAATTTTATACATGCAACTTATTTGAAAAAAACTAACTCCGAAACTGTTGATTTTAGAGAAAAATGTTCTATGAAGAAGTTGTAATGAACCGTTTGGACTATAAGAGAATAATGGAGAAATTTTTAATAAAAAAGTTTTTCTAAGAACAACTTTTAATCGATTTTCAAAATTTTGATTTTTTGTCAAAATAAATACGTTTTGATGATATAGTAAGCATCTTGAAATGATTGTAAGCCATAATGATTATATGAATAATTTCTCAAGAAGTAGCCATTTTCGAATTATATCGAGTTTATTGCAAAAAATATTAAAATAGGCCATTTTCATAAGTTATTCGCGATTCTCCATCAAGGAAAATAAGTAAATGGAAAGAAATCTCGAAAACTTATTCAAATAGTCTCAAGTCAGAAAAGTGAACAAACTTACTTTATCGATCCTACGTGTTTCGCAGGCGGAATTCTACACGTACCGCTCTGAACCAACTCGATTTTTCACTTTTAGAACGTTTAATTTCCGGATTTACAAAACGACGAAAGTAAGATTTTCAACTTTTGCAACCTAACCACTACTTTCGCCGCCCCGCTGTATAGAGAGACAAAGTGACTTAACCACGAATCAAAACAATACACTACTTGAGCCGATTTTACACTGGTAGAAAAACGTCGAAAGTAACTGAATGAAACGGCTTATCATTTTCTCGTAATTATTTTTGTGGGAAATAATAGAAACTACCTAGTTTTTGAACGCGAGCTGAGTGTATGCAAAATTTGAGCGATGTACACGGCAAAAAAAATGTTAAAAAGGTGATTCATTTTAAAACAGTTTTAGAAGAAAGGTTGTGATTTTTCCTAATTAATTTTCTCAAAACCGTATAAAAGTTAGTTACGTCGATTTGAAAAAGTAATCGAGAAATATGGTCTTTACTCTCGAAAACGTATTATTATTAATGGAGAAACGCGAATAACCTATGAAAATGGCCTATTTTAATATTTAAACAATATTTTTTGCAATAAACTCGATATAATTTGAAAATGGCCACTTCTAGAGAACTTATTAATATAATCATTATGGCTTACAATCATTTCAAGATGCTTACTATATCATCAAAACGTATTTATTTTGACAAAAAATCAAAATTTTGAAAATCGACCAAAAGTTGTTCTTAGAAAAACTTTTTTATTAAAAATTTCTCCATCATGAAACTTTGTCCCAAACATCTCTTTACTATCAAGATTCTATGGTGAAAATTTAAAAAATAATAAAAATGGGGTTTTTGTGTCATTCAAAATTTAAGTTTTATTTTTCATTTTTCTATGAAAATAAATAAAATATTTTTTCAGTGTATATTTTTTCTTATAGTCGAAACGGTTCACTACAACTTCTTCATAGAACATTTTTCTCTAAAATCAACAGTTTCGGAGTTAGATTTTTTCAAATAAGTTGCATGTATAAAATTATAGGTCATTTTCGAAAGTTAAGCTTGAGTCAAAATGATCATTTTTTCTATGGAAAACACTTATTCTACCATACCAAAAACATGTGCAAAATTTAATTCAAATCGAAGATGGTCGAGTTCAGTGACTGACCGATTTGACATGGAATCCGTCCCTTGATTTCAGTCACTACCAGCTGGTTTTGACACGAGAACACGATCAGCTGGAGCATGAGAACAATGACGATGACTGTAAACATCGGAGGACCATACAAGACATGTTGTGTATACAAGACCAGCTGGTGAGTCGAGAACAAAGAAAAAATGGTACCGTAAATCAACTCAACTTCGACTTCTTTTGACGCAATAGTGGTTATCACGCCCAATGGTATGGGTGCCCTAGTGTAGATGTAGTTGTGAATCTTAGAGGAAAACAATATGCACTCAGTCTCGAAAAACACCCAGAAATCGGGTGTAAATTAAAGTGTAGAACTAGCCCTCGTGTGTTAAAATACACTCAAATAAAGATTTAAAAAAAAAAAAAAAAAAAAGGGTGTAAATTTTTCAAATTGGGTAATATTTATTTCCATATGCATTTTGATGAGTCTGGAAAGCGTGTGCAAGTTTCTTTGAGGAAAACAAAAACAAACTGTGTATGACGAGCGTATAAGCCATTTTATGAGACGTCTCGAATCATATGGTTTCCGTTTGTTTACCAGCTTTGAAAGTTTCTGGCGGGCCGATTTATTTACGATTTTTCTAGCGCTACATTTGGAAGGAGCTTATTCAACAATGGCGCTGGTAGCAATGTAGCAAAGTTTTAAATTTTCGCTTGTAAAATTGAAATCAGCAGGCAGGGAAGATATTTTTTTATCTACAGGTAACATAATACATGTAAACCAGGTAGAATCATGCGCCGAAAGAGACGGGGCCGTCATCGTCAACAAAAATGTGACTAGCGCTATTCAGATATCATGCTAGTTTTTCGAACAACAACAATGAGCGGCCCGCCAGAAAACGTCATTCGAACGTCTCGTAAAATGACTTATGCTAGTCTACCAATGAGAATATATACTAAGGTGTGGAAGAAGAAGCAATGGCTGTGTATTAGTAAAGAAAAAAAAACGTAAACAAAAATAACTACGTCACTAATTTACATGTCTTCTTATGGGAGCTCGCTCGCTTGCATTGGTGAAACATTTTGCACCGTACACGGAGATGTCACGCACACTAAATGTCATTTCCTCACCTCTCATTGCTAGTCTACGTGTGTTCAAATGTCACTAAGCTCTATGCTGCTGTCTTAATTGATGCACGCTGCATGAATTTCACTGTTTTCACTCACACTATCAGCACAGACAAACAGACGTAACACTTAGAACAAATTTCTTCAAAATCCATCGCCCAGTTTACATATCATCATCTGGCGAGCATGTTGCACGAAAAGGTGTTTCGTGCAACAAGACCGGCAGATGGCGGTAGTGTGAAACGTCAAACGCGAAGAAAAATAATGCGTGCGCCTCTCGTTGTGAGACTTATAACATAGCGAATTTGAAATGCTCGTTAAATGAGTGGTCGATGGAAAATACGTCAGTGTTACGTCTGTTTGTCTGTGCTATCAGTATCCCGATTGTTTAGCGAGTGTGTGTTTGTGTTCTGCGGCCTTCCTTAGCCGAGTGGTTAGAGTCCGCGGCTACAAAGCAAAGCAATGTTGAAGGTGTCTGGGTTCGATTCCCGGTCGGTCCAGGATTTTTTCGTAATGGCAATTTCCTAGATTTCCCTGGGCATATAGTACCATCGTACCTGCCACACGATATACAAATGCGAAAATGGCAAATTTGGCAAAGAAAGCTCTCAGTTAACCTCTCTACCGGCAGTTTCATATTTTACCGCTAAAAATATATTCAAATCATAATATTTTTTTTGTTTCTCGATATTTTTGCACCATTTTTCCACAAGATATCAAAACACTCTTCTAGTTTGAGAATCTAGATATTAATCATTGGTGATCTTGTTTTGAATATATTCCGATGTTCTTTGGGGGACCGACATTCTCCATATAAATTTTATTTGGCAGCCATTTTATTTTTGGTTAATTTATCAAAACAATTAACTGTGTACTATACAATGCCAAGTAATAAGGAGCTACTCTGAAAAATCATACAAATCAGTTCAGTATTCTTGGAGAAATCTGAATATTACGATATGAGATTTTTTAGAGTCAATATCTTTATTTGTTCAGCGTGGTACCAGAACCATAAATGCTTATTAAGCTATGTTGATAGTCATTGCAAATATTGTTTATAAACAAAGTCAAAATCCTCTCCGCGTTTCTCTATTATAAACAAATTCTCTGACTTTGTCAAGTGTGCAAATATTTGGCTATTTGACGTTTCAGACGTTTGCCTAACGTTTGCCGTTTGCCTATTGTTTGCCAAAGCTCAGTACACGGTGGACAAACATTTGACAAACTCTTATTTGTCCATGTTTGCCACTCGAGAACTGAACGGAGTTGCAAAGTTGACCAAATAAAACTTGTTTTGGCATACTTTTGCAATATATATTTCCTCATATCTTCAAGTATTGGCTATTACAAAGTTAGACAAATATTTGCACATCAATGTTTGTGCAAATATATTTGGTCAGTACACATATGACAAATAAATTTGTCGAAATTTGGCAAATATTTGCACATTTGGCAAAGCGTGTACTGATAGCTTTACTTAAAAACGGCTGCACCAAATTACTTCATTTTTTCACATCATACTCGCATAAATGTATCTTTCCGAGGAGTGAATATTCGAACAAGATAAAAATTATGTAGCCTGAGATATTTACGTGGGTTATGGCTACACGTCAGTCCCCCAAGGGATTTTGGAATATCTCCGGATCCAGTTGACCAACTATCAATACCGACACATATTCTATAACTAGAAGAGTTTTTTGACAGCTTTTAAAAAAATGGTCCAAAAATAGCAAGAAACAAAAAAGTTATCGCGATTTGAATATTTTTTAGCGGTAAAAAATGAAGCTGCCGGTAGAGGGGTTAATAACTGTGGAAGTGCTCATAAGAACACTAAGCTGAGAAGCAGGCTTTGATCCAGTGGGGACGAAATGCCAAGAAGAAGAAGTGTGTTCTATTTGAATCATCATATTATGCCATACGGTTCGAAGATCAAATCAAAATGGATGTACACAACTCCGGTTTTTGCTACTGAATCAAATAAAAAATCAATATGTTCAGCTGCCCTTAGTTTATTCGCGACTACGAAACAAAAAGAGATTTACAAAGCACTCGCACTTATGGAAAACCTCGTAAGGAACTGTCATCGTGTGCGTGAAAAAAAGCAACATATATATCTCTCCTTGCTTTTCTCACAGAAAACCGAAGAAAACATCAGAAGCTTCGTAGTCCCGAATTGACTTCGCAGCACCAATCTGGAGTTCGTCGGTTGGACTTCCGAAGCGAAGTTTTGAACGAATTAACTGTCATTGCTCTGCCGGCTCGGCTTTTATCTCGACTGTTTTTGAAAACAGTCCAACATCACGTCGACGGAAGAAGTTTCACCACAACGGAGGATTTGTCAGTTCGAGCGCGCCAAAATCCATTCGATTGAAAATGTGTTGGCGGTGCTTAAGGTGCAACTGTTTGCTATCCATAAATGATGATCAATTTTGTAGTTTTGGGGATGTGATATCGGTTCTACCAATAGAAATATTAGAATTAGAACGCTAGAGGCGCTGTTACATCCATACAATGGTTGTGATGGGAATGAATTAACCACAGTAGCCTTGAATTTTCATGCACAAAATGCACTGGTACTCAAAGTGTCAAATCGATTGTTTTGTTTTGTAGTTTTGGTATCATTACGTGAGGAAAAAACTTAAACGGGCGATAAGAGGGAGTTATTTTTTTCTTTCCAACCGCATACAAATATTAGGAAAAATATTAAGATAACTGCTTAAACATTCGGAAGCCAATCAAAAAATAATAAGTTTAATCCATTTCTTTTGGTACACGCATTAGTTCTTCACAAGTGGTCAAATAGTGACAGTAAGAATCTTTTTTCTAGCAGCAGATGCAAAGAGCGGGCAGCAAACAGCTTATCGCCAGAGTGGATCTAGATAAGAGTGGCGTCAATGTCAAAATTGGAACAGCGGCGAACTGTCATTTCCATACAAATCCGCGTTCCAATCGAGCAGGAG
Source organism: Aedes aegypti (assembly GCF_002204515.2). Lineage (NCBI taxonomy): Eukaryota > Metazoa > Arthropoda > Insecta > Diptera > Culicidae > Aedes > Aedes aegypti. Next base: position 228,739,555 of record NC_035108.1, on the reverse strand, counting down.
ACCTGTCAAAACTGGAACATGACGTCACTCTTGTTTACAGGCACTCTACTTATCGCCATCGATGACAGTAGAAGCATTAACCTAAGAATGCTAATGTCGCTGCTGTTCGTGTTACCAACATCTAGTTTGCCACGAACTGACAGCTTGAGTACCAGGCCTCAAAGTGTCAGATTAATTTTAGAAACCAAAACAACGATATGGTATTGAACAAAGAATAGAAATCCACAATTTAAGGTAATAATAATTAAAATCAGTTTTGTGACAACAACGCATTTAGCGTTCTACTACTAATATTTCTATTTCGATGACCCACTCAATCTATGTGAACAGTAGAAGCATTAGCCTTAGAATGCTAATGTCGCGACTGTTCGTGTGACCAACAAATAGAAATATTAGTAGTAGAACGCTAATGGCGATGTTCTCACTAAACTGAATTAGTTTATTATCACCTTTAACTGTATCTTTTCATTGTTTGGGCGATGCCATGTTGTAGTGGATGATTTTAAAATTTGTTTGACACTTTGAGGACCGGTACTCAAGCTGTCAGTGCGTGGCAAACTAGATGTTGGTAACACGAACAGCAGCGACATTAGCATTCTTAGGTTAATGCTTCTACTGACCAACATCTAGTAGGGTACCGGTACCAATGGTTGTAATGTACCAGTAGATTGGACTATGGAATAAGTCGTACATTTTTCAATAAAAACGACATGTGCTATTTTTGGTGAATAGATCGCCTCTAGATTAGTCGATTTGCCAAATTTCAGCTTTTTATTGTATCAAAAAGTCATATGAATAATTAGGTATACGTAAAAAATTTGGTCCCTTGCACCAATAGTCGCCGTCGTGTTCCAGTAGTGGATCAATGGATGGAAGCAGTTTTTAAAATGGATGTATAAAAATGAAGAAAAGTCCCAGAGATGATCTTCATGCTTCATTCGAAAGATATTAGTTGCTGTTCCGAGGGAAAAATGTTAAACCTATGTAAAAATTTACCATTTTGTTTAAAATTCCTTGCATAATTGCCGAACGTCTACTACTGGAGCACTAGCGCAACTACTGGAACACGTGTACCAATAGTGGCTCAAGCAATTTTATGTTAAAAAATAGTTTTATCACTCCTTCTATATTTTTCCCATATAGTAGAGGTTGAAATCTTTCTGTTGACGCCAAAAGATATCTGGTAAGGCTTTCCGTTATTTTGTTATGATTTTTTATAGCTTAGGTAGTCCACTAATGGCACCGGCACCCTATGCCTATTTCAGAAGTGGTACTCAAAGTGTCAAATTTTCTTCATTTCAATCAGTAGAAGCATTAACCTAAGAATGCTAATGTCGCTGCTGTTCGTGTTACCAACATCTAGTTTGCCACGCACTGACAGCTTGAGTACCGGTTCTCAAAGTGTCAAACAAATTTTAAAATCATCCACTACAACATGGCATCGCCCAAACAATGAAACGATACAGTTAAAGGTGATAATAAACTAATTCAGTTTAGTGAGAACATCGCCATTAGCGTTCTACTACTAATATTTCTATTTTTCAATCATAGTAACTTTGTTTTCAAAACCAAAATATCATTCTGTCACAGTTGTTGTTATCGCAAATGAAATTCTCTGTTCTTCTGAAACACCAAATCGGTGTTGCCAAACAGGTAATTATTAATATTAATGCACAATACACGAAACATGATCGAATTGATTTTAATTCCAGGTTCACATAATAGAAATATTAGAATTAGAACGCTAGAGGCGCTGTTACATCCATACAATGATTAGTCGATTTGCCAAATTTCAGCTTTTTATTGTATCAAAAAGTCATATGAATAATTAGGTATACGTAAAAAATTTGGTCCCTTGCACCAATAGTCGCCGTCGTGTTCCAGTAGTGGATCAATGGATGGAAGCAGTTTTTAAAATGGATGTATAAAAATGAAGAAAAGTCCCAGAGATGATCTTCATGCTTCATTCGAAAGATATTAGTTGCTGTTCCGAGGGAAAAATGTTAAACCTATGTAAAAATTTACCATTTTGTTTAAAATTCCTTGCATAATTGCCGAACGTCTACTACTGGAGCACTAGCGCAACTACTGGAACACGTGTACCAATAGTGGCTCAAGCAATTTTATGTTAAAAAATAGTTTTATCACTCCTTCTATATTTTTCCCATATAGTAGAGGTTGAAATCTTTCTGTTGACGCCAAAAGATATCTGGTAAGGCTTTCCGTTATTTTGTTATGATTTTTTATAGCTTAGGTAGTCCACTAATGGCACCGGCACCCTATGCCTATTTCAGAAGTGGTACTCAAAGTGTCAAATTTTCTTCATTTCAATCAGTAGAAGCATTAACCTAAGAATGCTAATGTCGCTGCTGTTCGTGTTACCAACATCTAGTTTGCCACGCACTGACAGCTTGAGTACCGGTCCTCAAAGTGTCAAACAAATTTTAAAATCATCCACTACAACATGGCATCGCCCAAACAATGAAACGATACAGTTAAAGGTGATAATAAACTAATTCAGTTTAGTGAGAACATCGCCATTAGCGTTCTACTACTAATATTTCTATTTTTCAATCATAGTAACTTTGTTTTCAAAACCAAAATATCATTCTGTCACAGTTGTTGTTATCGCAAATGAAATTCTCTGTTCTTCTGAAACACCAAATCGGTGTTGCCAAACAGGTAATTATTAATATTAATGCACAATACACGAAACATGATCGAATTGATTTTAATTCCAGGTTCACATAGATTGAGTGGGTCATCGATGGCGATAAGCTGTTTGCTGCCCGCTCTTTGCATCTGCTGCTAGAAAAAAGATTCTTACTGTCACTATTTGACCACTTGTGAAGAACTAATGCGTGTACCAAAAGAAATGGATTAAACTTATTATTTTTTGATTGGCTTCCGAATGTTTAAGCAGTTATCTTAATATTTTTCCTAATATTTGTATGCGGTTGGAAAGAAAAAAATAACTCCCTCTTATCGCCCGTTTAAGTTTTTTCCTCACGTAATGATACCAAAACTACAAAACAAAACAATCGATTTGACACTTTGAGTACCAGTGCATTTTCTGCATGGAAATTCAAGGCTACTGTGGTTAATTCATTCCCATCACAACCATTGTATGGATGTAACAGCGCCTCTAGCGTTCTAATTCTAATATTTCTATTATGTGAACCTGGAATTAAAATCAATTCGATCATGTTTCGTGTATTGTGCATTAATATTAATAATTACCTGTTTGGCAACACCGATTTGGTGTTTCAGAAGAACAGAGAATTTCATTTGCGATAACAACAACTGTGACAGAATGATATTTTGGTTTTGAAAACAAAGTTACTATCAAAACCGTAGTTGAACCCAATAACCCAAATTTGGCTAAATTTCCAAGGCCTCCATTAGGTACTTTGCCTTTGAAGCCATAAGAAAAATTTACTTAAATTTGGTTTGATTCTACGCAAAATTGAGTTCATTCAACTCAAGCTTGAGAATAATGCATGTTACCCATATTTGGCTTATTGGGCCAAACTATCCCCATTGGGTAGGTGCAGCTCTCTCTGTTTTTGACAACATTGGTGGGGAAGAGAGAGGATACCGAGAGATTCTGGGTTGAGAGAATAATCGATATACTTAATTTTGGGTAAAGTCAACTCAAAAATTAGGTAAACTGTTTTTTTTTCGTGAATTGAATCAGAAAGATTGGTGTTAGCTCTTCCTGATAGTGGTATGGACCGATGCACGAGTTCACTATTTGACGTTTGAGCGGCGCCGTGTTATTTACGTGACCATGATAACGCGTGAATACGGCTCCGCCCAAACCTCAAAATAGTGAACTCGTGCATTGGTCCATTGGTACCGTGAAAGACACGGTAACAAATCAGCACGTTCGATTGAATAGATTGATCACTTGACTCAATTCAAAACACCAATCACCATTATTTGAAGGGTTCTAACCTTGGATTTGTTCTACTGTTTCTAGAACTAGATTCTGAAGTGAAAAGTCATTGATTTTCAACATCATGTCTTTTCTATGAAAGCAACCATTGACAGCTCGTTGTAGAAAGTGATTGAGATCAATTCAACCCCTTTCAACAGATGCGAGTTGGTGTCGAGGTAAGACACTAGACTTGTACTCTGAAGATTAGTGGTTCAAATCTGGGTCAGGCGGAAATGTACATTTAACTTTTTTTTTAATTTCAAATCAAAACATGCAACGTTGAATTCAAGTGCTGTTACTTTGATTTTGTCAAGATTCAACAGTAGTGCAAATCCAAGTGCAGAACTATTGATAGCATGGTGCTTATTTTTTACCGTGGATGAATTCGATGAATTACGCTCAACAGCGTTTTGCAAAGCCAATAGGGTAACGACTGTTTATTTCGTTCTTAAACGCTAACAGTTGGCGCCAGCGGCAAGTGATGTGGTAGTGTTCATGGGTAGTGGACGCCTTTTGGCGATGACCCTTTATTTTATTATTTTATCGGCGTTATCGTTTCATAATGCCCTTGTGGCATTTAAATTACCATACAGTGCAATTACAGTACGGGTTTAGTGCAGTGCAGTGATTTTACTATGTGTATAAGGAAAAATTGTGCAAAATATTTCCTAAATTTGCATGGCGGTGGTAGCTCATGGTGGTTTGATCGTCGTGTTTTGTTTTCATACATAAAAGTTTTACTTAACTTCCCATGTATGTATTTCAATTTACATATGGTAGTATTGATACTCCGTTCTCCGAACCTCTCATGAGCGTAATGAGAATGTTCTTTTAGCGAGAGGAATGTACTGTAGTACTGCATCATATCGGCAGAGATGATGCAGTACTAGATCATCGTTATTGTACACTCACCATGTACACTCATCTTAAGATGGCAATGATACATCTCTGACTCTCAACCGCGTGTGCTTATTGTTCATGTAGTGTGTTTCGAGGTGATATATGGTCATACTGTTTGTACGTGTAAATTCTCTTCTGTGTATACAGTGTGGAAATCAAACGCGTGCAGTGGAATATTTGTGGTACGACTGCGGCATACATTTGCATGACTGGCTGGCACAGTATTCGAAAGAAACGAGCCGCCTTGTGGGTTTACCGTATCGCTGTGAGAATCTGTGTTCACATGCGAATGCAAATTTATTACACAGACACGATTAATGATTTGAAAGCGGCTTAAGGTGAAGATTAATCTAAGCTACCCTTCAGGTTTTCAAGAGCACAAATCAGGAGAACTTCCTTATTCTCATTACAACTAATTGTGTTGGCGAGTTAAAACTTCCAATGGGTCAAGAGATTATCTGAACTCAGACGATCTTTCTTTTCTCTTTTGGACGCCTTGGATAGCTGATCATCTCGTTCGTGCTATAGAACACAGCATCTCTAACATGGCTGATTTTGTGGGTAATAATACCGGTAGTTCGGAATCACATGCCGGGTCCTCCTCAAAAGCATCTACTAAACATGCTTTTGAGAGAACTCAGAATGATGACAAAGAATTACCAGTGGCTGCTTCTTCTACACTTACTGGTGATGCAATTAGTTGTTCCTCTAGGGGAAAAAACTATGCAAAGAACCAGCGAATTCTTCTTTCGGAAGTTAATGCTAGTAATTCACGATCGTCATTGCGCTTTCAGATAAAGCTTCAGAACGGCTTTTTCACAAACGCTCGAAGGATGAATTACTTAGCGATTTAAACGTTTTTCTATACCAGACGCCGCCTGGCTCGTTGATCCCTACATTCTGTGGCTGCGGGATCAGATATGGCCGAATGTGGTTTTCTCCCGAAAACCAAGAAAGCCATGACTGGTTGAAGCAGAAGTTGATGGTGATCAACGAGACAGCGATTGATGGTTGCAAATTTGTTTCTGAACCGTTCAATCTTCATACAAACAATGTTTGTTTACGCGTTCCTTGGAATGCAAATGAAAAATTGAACCAAACTGATGTGCTGAATCGAATAGTTTTCCAGCATCCCTCGATTTTGGCAAACTTCTGGAAGATCAACAATGTCAAGTCAATGGAGAATGGACATCGTCTGTTCTTTTGCAGCATTGGTGATGACTCTGTTGAACTTCTTAGGAAGCAACATTTTATAATTAACTATGGTTTTCATAAAATTTCTGCTCGTCTTCTCTCGAAGAAATAAGAACTCTTCAAGCTCTTTTGTCAACGTCTTCATCAACGGACTTCTATATCACAAGAACCGGTGTTACGCAGATGTTGATAAGTTGAATGAGTTACAGTATCCTTTCGAAGGGTGCTGAACAGAATTCTTAACATTATGTTTACGGTGGGAACTAGGACATCATTATTTTTTTTTTTAGTTTGGTTTTCTATCATTCCCGCGTAACATCAAAACCAATGCAATCGATATGAGCATTAGAGTGGTTCAAAAAATCGTCTTTGCTCCACACTACTCATTCGATTTTAGATCAACTTCTGATTGTCCTCCCAAAATTTGAGCTCGTTTGGATGAAAACTGAGACTGCACAAGCCCTTTAAAGTTTATATGGGAATTACTATGAGAAAAGCAACCAATTCATTTAATCGGTCATTGTGTTTGCCCATGTGCTCTTAGGAATTAGAGCTGAAATGATCGAGTCAGGGATACGAGCGGAGTAAAACACAAACACGTCTGTATAGTTTGACTTTCAGATTGGAATGGTTTTATTACACGGTAAAATACATATTAACAAAAACGGTTCAAGGTGTGTATGAATTCAGGTAATGTAAGTTACACACTCAACTAAAGGTGATCAGATTGATCCCAACACCCCTCCTCAAACTTATCACTTTTTAATCCCCAAAGTAGAACAGTGCTTGTTGAAGGAGGCGGGAGGTAGACCTTTCGTCAACATATCCGCCGGTTGCTCGCTGCTCTGCATGTACTTGATTGTCACTTTTCGCTTCATAACACACTCCTTGATAAACTGCAATTTCACGTCTGTGTGCTTGAGCTTCTTCGAAGGACCCTCTGATTGAGCAATCGCAATAGCCGACTGGTTATCCTCAAATATAACAACGGTATCATCAGGTCCGTCACACTCGGGCTCAGATTGGGTACCACTTCTAGTACTGCATTTGGTCCCTCGCTAGTGCAAAAGGTACCCAAGTTTGACAGATCACAGTACACTTTTCACGGCATTCTAGATTACCTTATGAGCCATAAAATTTTGGGCAACTGCAAGGGACATGGTGGTCTTTAATTTGTCTTTGGTATCATTATCCAGTATGTTCAGCTCCTTGAATAACTTTGAAATCCATAGTGATTCACAAATACTCCGTAGATGACAAAGCGATAGTTCGTTGCTTACGAGTACTCCAGGAAGCACAGTGGGGATTCGCTCGTTGGGGGTCCGCTACATGGAATGACTCGATGGTTGGATGTTCGCTGGTTGGAAAATATTCCAACTAAAAAGCACTCAAATGTCAACAGAAAATGTAAAACTGGCTTTGACGTCTGAGTACCGTCGCATTGCAGCCTCCATATATAGCACAAATGCGTATGTATATGTGCGTTTCGTGACGATTTGCTCTCCAGATGCGTTAGTGTGGAGCATTTTCACCAGCTGTCAGTCGTTCCAACTAACGGATCGGATTCGCTAGATGGAAAGCAGTCGTGTTCCAACCAGCGAATCCCCGCTGTAGTAGCTCCATACGTCTGAAATACGTACCCCGAAACAGAGTGGCGACTATCATCAGTTGGCGGAAAGAACCACTTTTCGAGCAATCGAATATTAAAAATATTATCTTCCAGGACGCAAAGCATCCGCAAGTAAGTAGAATACTTTGACGAATACCATATTCTTATAGAAATATTACAATTCTATTTAATTTATTCCAGATTGCTTCGTTTTCCCGATCTTCGACCGATAAAATGGACAAATTTTAATGTGCATGCCGCGTCCGGCTTCTGTGTCAAGGCTTGTGTTTGTTTTTCAATCATAATGAGTGAATGTGTATGAAACATATGGATTTAAATAAAAGCCGAACAAATAAATGTTTAATTTCTATATGTTTACTTTACATGGAAAAATTCCCTTATTTGCATTATATGGAAACGCCCAGCAATATATTTCATAAGCTATGATTTAAGGTTATGATTATTTATATCTATCAATCGCAAAAAGGGTAAATTTTTACCCTTTTTATGCCGCGAGCGATTTACAAAAAGGGTAAAAAATACCCATCCATTGACACCGTGTTTACTCATTAAATGTGGAGAGGCACTTCTAGCGGAAATGGGTGACTTTACCCATTAAAGGGTATTCGCAAACGACCGTGTACACGGTGGTTTGCGAATATGTAGGCCAGGCCCATGGCACGGGACGACTTTTAGCGTAGTCAACATCTCCATGTGTTTATTCATTTTCGTATAATTTGAATCGAGAGTGCAATCAGAATGCGAAGTTTTGTTTAATGTTTATGATCCATAATCGAGCAAGTGTCGCAATCAAATCACTGATTGCTTGCTTGGAGGCTTGCAGGATGCCTTTTAATGTTTGCTCTCCTTCCAAAACCATCGATATGTTGAATGTGCTTCAACTTTTCGGCACATTATTAACTGATTTAACAATATCAAAAAATGATAATCAAACCATAGCAAACAATTAAACAAAACAATGGTCTTTATTTTCACAGTTCTTACAATGACAGTGGGCGATATTCACTTATCGCCCGGGACATCCTGGCTACGAAGAACACTGTGTATCGATATATGGTTGTCATGGGCCTGATGTAGGCCTATTCACATGACGTCTCAAATCAGGCCCATGACAACCATATATCGATACACAGTGTTCTTCGTAGCCAGGATGTCCCGGGCGATAAGTGAATATCGCCCACTGTCAATTGTAAGAACTGTGAAAATAAAGACCATTGTTTTGTTTAATTGTTTGCTATGGTTTGATTATCAATTTTTGATATTGTTAAATCAGTTAATAATGTGCCGATAAGTTGAAGCACATTCAACATATCGATGGTTTTGAAAGGAGAGCAAACATTAAAAGGCATCCTGCAAGCCTCCAAGCAAGCAATCAGTGATTTCTCGCGTAACTTTTCAAATAGTCCTATCTAACATTTCACTAATCTCTAGAAAATCGTGAGGGAATGTTGGCAAAATGTGTTTTGAAAAAGTTTTAAAATGGATACAAATTTTTACATTCTATTGTCACTAATATTAGACAGCATCCATACATTAATGACGGGAACTGATATTGTACCATTACATGTTGAATTTACAGTAAAAACATTAAAAATATCAGATAAGACGTTTTGACCCACTCATATGTACATTGGACATTTAACATAGGTCATTATATCTACTTTGATGTTATTTAGGTCGTTTAAATTTATTTTATTGTACGATTGTTTGAGTGAATATGTAGGCTTTGTAGTTTTGTGGTTAGCTGCGGTAATCCTCTAGGTGTATTGCACTACTAAGTACGGATTGGATTCCGCTCTAGTAAACGAAAAAAATACCACTTAGCTCAAACGAAAAAAAATGTTTAGTTCATGGACAGCCCTGTTGTTTCATGTTTCCGTTGTTCAATGTAATTTATATTCAATCTTCAAAGCCTTTGACTGAAGATGGCGTAAATTGTATTTTATAAATATTGATCATTTATTCCGATAAAAATATTCATGTACATGCAGTGCTAACACTATTATGATTTACCTAGTCATTATTATTAGTCACTCTGTCCTACATGCGATTCAAGTTATGCGAAAAATGTGAATAACCCATAATAGTGGATGGATCGTAAAAGTGTAAGCACTGTACATACGATCCGATCTGGTATTCTACTCACTTGCATAAGAAAAGCATCGTCCCGCGACAAACTCCGTTGATCTGCCATCAATCTGTTGGTCTTCAAAATGAGGGCGGCAGAGGACACACGCGCAGTGGAAATCACGTAGGGAATTGGGAAGAAATGAATTAACACACGGACACTTTACGAAACAAAACTGAACTTGTAATTTACTTCTACTTCGGTCGGTTAACAATGGTGGAATGAAAAAAAATGTTTTCTTCGCTTTCTTCTCTCTTCGTTCGCGCGCACTTTTGGCGCGCCGTTGGTCGGTCGATGACGATGACTACCAGGGGTGAACACTTAACAGGGTCGGCATCAGGGGCAATCCATTGTAAAACCACAACACTCCTCCTCAATGGTTGGTCCCTTGCTTCTCTCCAAACAATCCCAAATTAGCAGTAAACTGATAATGCTTCACTAGCCCCAAAGGCTTCGTTAGTATATCTGCGTTCATCTCATTCGTCGGGCAATACTTTAGAATAACTTCTCCTTGGTCACACAAATCTTTCACAAAATGATGTTTCGTCTCGATATGTTTCGAACACTTCGTTGATCTCTCAGACTTCGCAAAACTTAGGCAACCTTGGTTATCTTCGTTAACAACGGTTGCATTCTCCTGCTTCACGCCAAAATCCTCGAGCAAACGTCGCAACCAAATCACTTCTTGACATGTTTCAGCAAGAGCTACGTATTCCGCTTCCATCGTGGATAGCGTCACGCATTCCTGCCGGCGGCTCGACCAAGACACAACTCCTCCTCCATAATAGACTACTATTCCGGTTGTTGACCGGCGCGTTCCTTTATCGCCTGCCCAATCAGAATCAGAGAAAGCAACTAGTTCGTCATTACTCGCTCCTCCTAGTCGTAACTTCCATGTTCTGGTACTTTTCAAGTACCGGACTACTCGTTTGGCAGCTGTCCAATCGGCTTCTGTCGGTGAACTGAACTTTCTGCCAAGGATGGCAGCACTTGTCATAATATCTGGGCGTGCACAAACAGCAATGTACATGAGTGCACCCACTACACTTCTGTACATCGTTCCGTCCTCAAAAGATTTGCTTTCCGTCTCATCCTTGATGTATCCTTGATCCATTGGGGTCTTTGCTACCTTTGCGTCCTTCAAACCTAGCTTGACAATCAACTTATCGATGTAGTTTGACAAGCACAAACTGTACACTCCGTTGTCCTTTCCTATTTCTAGTCCTAGGAAATACTTCACATCTCCCAAACACACGATCTCAAAATGCTTGCCGAGTTCCTCATAAACGTTGTTGATCTCCTTCTCGCTCCGGCATCCAACTAAAAAATCGTCGACATACACGACTAAATAAACCTTCTCTCCGTTCCTAGTCGCCACGTAGAGGCAAGGATCAGCTGAACTTGCCTTGAATCCTATAGCCGACAATACACTGGATAGTTTTCTGTTCCAGCATCTCGCTGACTGTTTTAGCCCGTAAATACTTCTACGGAGCTTGCACACAAACTTCTCCTTTCCCCGAACCTCATATCCGGGCGGTTGGCGCATGTAAATGTCCTCCTCAATGTCTCCATACAGGTACGCCGTTCGGACATCCAGATGCTTCAACACGAGTTGCTGTTGGCTGGCTAATGTCAGCAGGACTCTCAGGGTAGCATGTTTGGTCACAGGGGAAAACACCTCAGAGTAATCTACACCATAAAGCTGGGTAAATCCCTGCGCCACAATGCGCGCCTTGTATCTCACTATCTCGTTTGCCTCATTTCGCTTCACCTTATAAACCCACTTACTGCCTACGACTTTCTTCCCTTTAGGCAGTTGCATCAGCTCCCACGTTCCGATCTTCTGATGTGATTGCATCTCACAATCCATTGCATCCTTCCAAAGATCGCGCTCCGAACTTCCCATTGCCTCCGCATAAGTTGTAGGCTCCTCTGCCGAATGCGTTGCCACTCCAACTACGAAATCGGACATACGGTCCGGCAATACACCACGAGTACGGCGCTCAGATCGCCTGACACCTACCGGTTCATCGCTCGAAGCTTCCTGGAGCTCCTCCTTCACACATAGTGGATCGTCTTCAGATTCAGCACTCACATCAAAATATTGTTCGAGTTCACTCACATCACACTCATCCGCTACTTCTTCTCCGGAATCTTCCGGTAGCTCTTCTTCATTCTTCTTCGCTGGTTTCGGCTCCGGTACGAAGCACCACTCATTGTCGCCATTCGTGGAATCTTCATTTTTCTGCTCCTGGTATGACCCGTCATCCATTTCTAGAAATCTGGCGTCGCGGCTGATTGTCACTCTATCGGTCTCCGTATCGACGAACCTGTACCCTTTGTGTTCATCTGAGTATCCGATGAATCGCAATTTATTCGCCTTCCTTTCGAATTTCCCTCTCTTCACGTCCGGGATGTGAACGTACGCTGGACATCCATACACCTTCAAATGCCCTAACTCCGGTTTCCGACCATACCACTTTTGATACGGGGTGGTATCGACAGAACGCGACGGTAGCCTGTTTTGAAGATATGCAGCCGTCAGCACTGCCTCGCCCCAATACCGCTTAGCTAAGCCAGCATCGAGCAGCATCGTCGTCGCCATCTCCTGCAAAGAACGGTTTTTCCTCTCTGCCACACCGTTCTGCTGAGGGGTGTACGCCGTAGTGTACTGAGCTTTAATTCCTTCTGCTGCAAAAAACGCTCGTAACTCGTTGTTCGCGTATTCTCCCCCTCCATCCGATCGAATAACTCTTGGTTTCCGACCGAACAAATTTTCCACGTATCGGACATATTCCTTGATTCGCTGTATGGCGTCGGACTTTTTCTCCAAAAAATAAACAACTGTAAAACGGCTAAAGTCGTCTATCATGGTCATAAGAAACCTCTTTCCCCCGGGTGTTGTCGTACGCATCGGTCCGCACAGATCGGTGTGCACCAGATCCAAAATCTTCGTCGATTTCCTTTCCGCCGTTTTGGGAATGGGATTACGAGCTAATTTCCCTTCCAAGCACGGCTCACATGTCTGGCGAATACCACAATCGCTAACATTCAAACCCACACCCAGGTTCTCATTGTTGATTCTTGAAATCACTGTGGGGTCGCGATGCCCAAGACGTCGGTGCCATTGATGCTGACAATTTAAATGGTGTACCTTACCTTGAACTTGATTTGAGGTTTCCGCCAGCTTCAAACGATACAAGCAGCCGGATCGCTCTCCGACGACCAGCACCTTACCAGTTGCGTCCTGAACTTCACAGCCGTTCATCCGGAAAACGACCATGCATCCTCTGGAGGTCAATCGATCGACAGAGATCAATCCACTCGTTAGTGATGGCACGTAGAGCACATTTTTCAGCTTCACTTCAATCACTTTACCCTCTCCATCGACGCCATGCACTACTCCCTCCCCACAACCAGCAGTTTCGGCAACTTTGCCATCCGCCAGAATCACATTCGCACCAACTTTCATAGAAAGCGACGAAAAAAAGTTTTTGTCGTTCGTCATATGGCAGCTAGCACCACTGTCAATGTACCACGCATCGTTGTGCTCACCACTTGCCATGAAACACACACCACTACATTCATCTTTCGCCTGCTTGGCGTTCGGCTTCACTTCGTTCTTCTTCTTGTTCCCATCACTTTGCTGCTTTGCAAGCAAGCGGCAATTTCGCTGGAAATGCCCCGGCTTCTTGCAATGATAGCACACTTTTTCGGAATCACTTTTAGAACCGGGCTTGTGCCACGGCTTTGTAGCACTTTTCATCGCCTTTGCACCACTTGAATCACCAGATCGTTCTTTTCTTCGCTCATACTCATCGAGCAACTTGGATTTCACTAATTGCATTGTGAGATCCGCGTCGGGGCGGCTCTCTAATGCCGTCACCAAGCCGCCGTAGGAATCCGGCAAACTGCGCAAAATCATGGCGACTCTCAATGATTCCTGCAACTCTTGACCAGCCATCGTTAGCTTGTCGAATAACCCTTCAATTTCAATCAGGTGGCTTTCCAAATCACCACTCTCTGCGAGGTTCAAATTGCACAACTTTTTCAGCAAAGACACTCGCGATGTAACAGTCGTCTTCTCATGATATTCGCGCAAATTGTTCCAATACAATTTCGCCGAGTTAGCACTTTTCACAAAACTGTACTGACTTTCTTCAATGCATAGGCCGATCGTAGCACGGGCCTTTTGATCGTCCTTCTTCCATGCATCAGTCGGTTCCTCTGGTTTTTCCTCCGAAACCACGTACCAGAGTTCTTCTCGCATGAGTAGCATCTCCATGCGAAATTTCCAACACTGCCAATTGCTGTTGTTCAGCTTCGCGAACGAAAATTTATTCGCATCCGCCATCTTGCCGGCACGCACAACCGCGACCGACGCAATCACAACCGAACCGGGAAAACTCGCACTTTTCCGCAAAATTCTCGTTCTTCCGCAATCTCACTTTCTGGGCCCCTAACCTGAGGGCGGCAGAGGACACACGCGCAGTGGAAATCACGTAGGGAATTGGGAAGAAATGAATTAACACACGGACACTTTACGAAACAAAACTGAACTTGTAATTTACTTCTACTTCGGTCGGTTAACAATGGTGGAATGAAAAAAAATGTTTTCTTCGCTTTCTTCTCTCTTCGTTCGCGCGCACTTTTGGCGCGCCGTTGGTCGGTCGATGACGATGACTACCAGGGGTGAACACTTAACAGGGTCGGCATCAGGGGCAATCCATTGTAAAACCACAACACAAAATGGTTCCATGGCAGTTCAAAACGCGCGTGAAAATAGTGAAAACAATCGCCTCTTGTTTTGTGTCACCTTGTCAGCTGAAGATGCTGAAGATCAATCACGATCCACTCCACCAACATCAATTCTTCACTGGCTCAAGATCGCTTTAGATTGTTGATACGGCACCTTCAGCTACTCCTCCATAGTAAAAAGCTCAGTACCAACCGATTCACCGGTAGTCCGCCAAACAGAAAACATTTTTCAGCCAGTCCAGCACTTAATTATCGCTCCTCCGGGTGATTCTCGTAATCCTTCAACGCGAACGAATGACCGATGTGCAGTTTTCTACTGTTTTGTTTACGACTGTCACTTTCAACTCTCGATGCGGCGACGCTGCAAACGTCTTATATAGTAGTGTAACCTTCCAAATGCGAAATCGGAAATAGGACCTTTTGCTTCTCTTTATTGCGGCGCTTATATTAAATCCACATCCAGCGGCGGCGGTAACGCGCAGAAGATATGCGCGCAATTCAAACGCAACGTCAAAATTCAAGTAGGCTTGGATTTTTTCGTGCTTCAAGGACACAAATGATTCAAATTTGCTAAATCTGTAACATTTATTGATATTCATTATCACTGCGACGGTATATCGACATTTTCAGATAATCGCATTACGTGGATTTATCTTGCAGAGCACAATACTATTTCAAATAAATATGAGTATGGTAATATTGTTATTCCAGATAAATTATTCTGCATTACATATGTAACATACCAGTACGCAGTTGGCTACTTTTGTCATAGTCCTGCTGATTCTACGATGTTAGAATCTACAAAATTACTATTAATTGAAACGTCCAATCTCCAATTTCGGATTTGATGTGTTACACTGTTATATAAGACGTTTGCTGCATCGCGTGTTGGGGGCTAGGTTGAAAGTCACAGTGGTAAACAAAACAGTTGAAAATGTTACATCGGTCATTCGTTTGCGTTCAAGGATCACGGTGCGATTGTGCATGGACTGAACCCGGGGAGCGGAAAAGCGAAACAAGAGTGCTAGTGCCTTTCTGGAAAACATATCCGGAGTGGGACACCGGTGAACCAGTCAATACTTTCGATATTGAAATAGAGACTGGAAAACGTTTTTCGGCGGTGGCTGGAAACTATTCAGTAAGTTTACTTACACCGTAGGAGACAAGGGTTCATTCATAAATTTCATAACGCCAAAAATGGTCATTTTTGATACCCACCCACCCCCTCGTAACGCTTTTTGTATGAATATTTTATAAATTTTGTAAGGGCTGTAACATTTTTAAAACATCCACCCACCCTCTTCAGCGTTATGAAATTTATGGACAGGCCCCAAGATTGTAGAACAAATTAGTGATCGGCAAGCCTGTGTGATAACCGGAGTGGAAGTTCTTGGGATCCTGTTGATTAATGGTGAAGACGTCAACGGAAGAATAGCTGGTGTTTGGCGGCAATCAAGCAGTGCTGTATACTTTGTTTGGTGACGTGAGGCTGGTAAGTTATTTATTATGTGGATTTACTCTTTAAACCATGAAAGTGTGAAGACCTACTTTGGCACATTAATTATTTTTCGCATGGGGGATTTGTCTCCATTAGATTGTCTATAACTTCGCAGTAAGAAGCATATTGTTATTCTTTCGGTCAAAAGATTAGTCACTCAGCAGTCTCTAACGTATGACAACTATTCTCTAGAGTTCCTACCTGTTGTTAATGACGCACCAAAGCTCCTCAGGGAAGATTAAAATATGACGTCCATCATTATTCGGGATTTCTAGAGCCCCCTCCCCCTCTGTCACGCATTTCCAATACCTCATGCATGCATTGTCACGATTTAGTAGATCCCTCTCCCCAAACGATGGACGTCATATTGGAATGACCCCTCACTGTGTAACAATGTGCCACAGTAAGGTGAACGATTTTTTAGAGCACCAAAATTTAACAGAATTTTTTACGGTACCACAATCTATCCTATCTTCGATGTGCCGCTAAAGTGAAACCGTGTGTTGTTCCAAACGATTCATCCATTGGTTTCAGATCTTTAAAAGCATCGTATGATTTATTTGATTTTTTTTATCACATATTAGAAAAACTAAAGCTATCAGTACACATTTTGCCAAACTTGCAAATATTTGCCAAATTTTGACAAATTTATTTGTCATATGTGTACTGACCAAATATATTTGCACAAACATTGATGTGCAAATATTTGTCTAACTTTGTAATAGCCAATACTTGAAGATATGAGGAAATATATATTGCAAAAGTATGCCAAAACAAGTTTTATTTGGTCAACTTTGCAACTCCGTTCAGTTCTCGAGTGGCAAACATGGACAAATAAGAGTTTGTCAAATGTTTGTCCACCGTGTAGTGACCTTTGGCAAACAATAGGCAAACGTCTGAAACGTCAAATAGCCAAATATTTGCACACTTGACAAAGTGTGTACTGATAGCTTAACTGAATAGCATGTGAGTAGAAATTGTTCACTGCTGTCCTTTTGTTTGCAGCTGTGAATATCATGCGTCATGTAACCCTAAACGTAAGCTAGAAATACCAATATATGAAAAGTTATTCAAACGTCCAAAGTACAACTTTGTATTGTTTTGATGATTGGTGTACTTCAGACGAATTGGGGCTTCTGAAAATCAAACGTCCTATATAACAGTTCAAGGGCTTGAATCTTGAAATTGAACATTAGACGTTTTATTCATTTTTATTTTAGTTCAATCAATGGATTCTGATGTGGATGAGTGTTTTATATATTGTTCATTACTGAAAATGTTATCATTTGCACGGATAAACTCATTTTTTTTAATTTGTTACTTAGGTCCTTTTGAAAAGTTAGGCGAGATTTGATTGCGACACTTGCTTGATTATGGATCATAAACATTAAACAAAACTTCGCATTCTGATTGCACTCTCGATTCAAATTATCCGAAAATGAGTAAACACATGGAGATGTTTACTACGCTAAAAGTCGTCCCGTGCCATGGGCCTGTCTCAAATCAGCTGATCGGGAAGCACTTTGACAGTTCTTCTATGAAAATGACATGCTCGTGTTAGCACCGGTCCTCCACCGATGTAAACAAATGCATAGACGGATCTGTCACATGAAAAGGCCTATACCCTTTAATGGGTGAAAAAATACCCATTGTTGAATAGCGTACCGATCTGTCAAAACATGGGGGAATTTAAAAACTCAAAAAGAGTAAAAAAACACCCATTGTTGAAAACTCTTTGTGAAACCATAAATGGATGAAAAAACAGTTTACTTCATTCCGGGCAATAGGGTAATGACTGTTTATTTTGTTCTCAAACGCTAACAGTTGGCGCCAGCGGCAAAAATTACAGACAACAACCTTTCGAACATTCAGTTTCTCTTACCGGCCGCCGAGCGGCGACACTGATGTTTGTATTCCTCTCACTGATCGCGCTACGCTGGATTCTCAAATTTCTCAAACTTTCAACACAAGCGCATGGAAGAATGGTAGTCGCAAAACTGTCAAAACGTATTGAAAATAATAAAAATCTTAAATTGCTTGCAGTTAGGAAACTGGATCAAAAAAGTAGTGATTAGAAATCAAGTGTAAAGTGAATACATAACTATTAGTGTTTAGTTCATCTTCCGTGGTGCTTTCTTTGCTTCAGGATTTCGTTTTTACTACCACTGAAAAAGAGCCATCTATTGCCTTTTCAGTTTTGAATATCGCCCTATTAAAGGGTATTCGCAAACGACCGCGTAGGCCTTTTCATGTGACAGGTTCGTCTATGCATTTGTTTACATCGGTGGAGGACCGGTGCATACACGAGGCTGTCATTTTCATAGAAAAACTGTCAAAGAGCTTCCCGATCAGCTGTTTTGGAACGTCATGTGAATAGGCCTATTGCCTTTTCAGTTTTAAATATCGCCCTATTGGTATGTTTGAAATGTTTATCCAGAATTTTCCATCACGGTACACTGAAATGAATTTTATGGTAGAAACTACTGAATCCATGGTAAAATTAAGAACTGCACCAACGATTTTCAACCGACTACATTAATCTGTTAACTCTACCAAAACATAGTCAACATCACTGCACAAGAAAATATCTTCGGTTTATTTAACCACAGTTGCAGTATTTATGACCAGAAACATTTTCGATTTGACCAGTTTAGCATTATACTTTTGACCACACTGTGATGTACGGTGGGTGTCATGGATTGAAATACAATGCTTTGTAGTGGATACTACTATGGACATTGTCACATTTACTGCACTGCTCAGTGATTTGTACCAGATTATAGTAAAGTTAACAGATTTTTGTAGTCGGTTGAAAATCGTTGGTGCAGTTCTTAATTATACCATGGATTCAGTAGATTATACAACAAAATTTGTTTGCGTGTAGTTTACGAATCGATGTCCTGGCTACGTCCTTGCAAATGCTACACGGTAGTTTGCGAATACCCTTTAATGGGTAAAAATTCACCCATTTATAAATAGCACACTCTCGAGATCTCCTCGAGGCCTCGCCGGGGCACTTCTAGCGGAAATGGGTGAATTTTTACCCATTAAAGGGTATTCGCAAACTACCGTGTAGCATTTGCAAGGACGTAGCCAGGACAGCTCTCGACTGTTGAAGGATGCGTCGATGTTGTGTTTGGATTAGTCAAAACGTCAAAAACTCTGTCTTTGGTAATGGCGGGAATGAGGCAACCCTCATACAAAATGGTAGGACTGTATCACCATATAAACATATAAACTGTTGAAGGAATAGTGTCCGACCCCTCACAGGTTGTTATGTTGATTAACTTGTGCAGCCCCTTTGGTAAGTTGCTGTCATGGTTTGGCGCGTAAGTTTATTATTGTTGTGCAATAGGGTAATGACTGTTTATTTTGTTCTTAAACGCTAACAGTTGGCGCCAGCGGCAAAAATTACAGACAACAACCTTTCAAACATTCAGTTTCTCTTACCGGCCGCCGAGCGGCGACACTGGTGTTTGTATTCCTCTCACTGATCGCGCTACGCTGGATTCTCAAATTTCTCAAACTTTCAACACAAGCGCATGGAAGAATGGTAGTCGCAGAACTGTCAAAACGTATTGAAAATAATAAAAATCTTAAATTGCTTGCAGTTAGGAAACTGGATCAAAAAAGTAGTGATTAGAAATCAAGTGTAAAGTGAATACATAACTATTTGTGTTTAGTTCATCTTCCGTGGTGCTTTCTTTGCTTCAGGATTTCGTTTTTACTACCACTGAAAAAGAGCCATCTATTGCCTTTTCAGTTTTGAATATCGCCCTTTTTAATGAGCAAGATTGATGTGATTTTGAATAACCGGAGAATAAATAAGTTTCAACTATAGTTTCATTCGAAACCGTTTGAATTTGAATCTGTAACTCTTCTCGAAACGCTGATGTCCCTGTTGTTGTGTTCAGGCTTTATTCTGCTCATCTTGATCTGATAGATGGAGCGACCTCGTACGCTCACAACAAATATGAACCAGCATTCGATGTTGGTTGAATAATCCGTGGCTGAGAGAGTGGCGAGAAACGTTGACTCTTTCCAAACGCACATCTTCCATTTGACAGCTCTAGCTTACTGCGAGGCTCTGCAAACACATCATCATTGCTTTTGGGATGAACTGAGGTTGGTTTCTCCGTCAACGCAAGAGCATGATTTGGCTTTCCTCTTTGCCCTTTTGGGCAAAGAGCTACAAAGAGACAACGAAGAGCTGCCTGAAAATGCTCTTCCCCGAACTGAGAAATGGGAAAACGTGCTCTCCCCATAACTGAGAAAGGGAGAAAATAATCTCTTTCTCTTTTAAGCACTGAGGTTGTCAAAACAAACTCTTCTCCACTGTGGGAATGAAAATAACCAAAAACAATCGTGTAAACTCTTCATCCCGCAGAGCTCGTACGCTCAGTTTGTGTGTTGGTAAAATCGCTTCTCTTTTGTAGTTGATCATTAAAAGGGGGAGAAAGAGGATAAGTCAAGAGCAAGGAAGAAGCCTGGTTGTGTTCTGCCGGAAAAGCTGGTTAAGGTTACTGTTTTCAAAAGGTTATGGGCCCAGAATAGAGAAGGTGTTCAGAGTGAAGAGTTTTTGTGAAAGGATCGAATAGGGTAATGACTGTTTATTTTGTTCTCAAACGCTAACAGTTGGCGCCAGCGGCAAAAATTACAGACAACAACCTTTCGAACATTCAGTTTCTCTTACCGGCCGCCGAGCGGCGACACTGATGTTTGTATTCCTCTCACTGATCGCGCTACGCTGGATTCTCAAATTTCTCAAACTTTCAACACAAGCGCATGGAAGAATGGTAGTCGCAGAACTGTCAAAACGTATTGAAAATAATAAAAATCTTAAATTGCTTGCAGTTAGGAAACTGGATCAAAAAAGTAGTGATTAGAAATCAAGTGTAAAGTGAATACATAACTATTTGTGTTTAGTTCATCTTCCGTGGTGCTTTCTTTGCTTCAGGATTTCGTTTTTACTACCACTGAAAAAGAGCCATCTATTGCCTTTTCAGTTTTGAATATCGCCCTATTGTGAACGTTTGTACTGTATGAACTGTGGTGTTTATTTTTTGGCGCTGTGGTGATGGGCGCCTTACTCGTTCAGCGCATATGTATTCGCGATGACGGAGGCAATTACCACAGTTGACCCTATGCGTGAAGCTCCGCTTTCTTTACATGGCAAAGCATAGGAAGTCAATATTCAAATGCTTCTAAAAAAATCAAAACTAAATTTAATTCAATTCTGTTAAATGTACGGGGTTAGATTTATGATTAGCTATAGAATCCGCATAATATTGAAGAAAAATATAAAAATCAAAATAATGTGTCTATAATGTAGCCCATCAATAGTCTATCAACATGTACTGAAAAGAATTTAAATAGCTATTGTAATTAATTTTATATAAGCATTTGAAATTTCACTTCCTATACCTTGCCGGGTTAAATTTTCGACGCTTCACGCATAGAGTAAACTTTTTCCAGATGGCAGCACCATACCTTCGTTACAGCGAATTATACTCTGGATTCAACGCACAGCAGTGGTACGCAACCAGCACACGCTCGGTAGCACAGCAGTCAGTCTTGTATACACGCTTGATCAAAGAACACGTGGTAATAGTGGAGTGATATGAAGTACTTTATGTTGTTCTGTACAAATCAATACAGAGTCAGAATTAGGGCGAATGTGAACACTAATACATTGTCAGTAAAATCGGTTTGAAGTTCAGCGGATATAATTTCAATTTTATATTATGTTTCCGATCGATTTAATCGCATGATGCATTTTTGTATGATCCATTACAATATTACTTTTGTAACAAACCATTTGACTTATTTTCATATTATGAACAACATGTTAAAATAAATAAAAAAGCATCATGCGCCGTTCATCAAAATTGAGGATTGTTGCGCCCCTCGGTTTTTCGTCTCCTTCAGTTTGACAGCAGCGATTGCGCCTTTCTACCTCATCCTTCTGGTTTGACTATCATCAGCTTCGCCGTTTTGCTACGCTCTTTCACACGAACCTTCTTCACTATCGATCTTCTGCACACTCAGTTTTGAATGCGCCCTGCTGCCACACTCAATCGCAAATGCGCCCGGTTACCGCAGGGGGGGAAGGTGGGCGAAATTGACATCAGAGTTCGTATCGAAAGAGAATATCAAATGCGCCTTTATGTTTTTCTCACTTATTTCGTGAAAAACGTTATTTTTAAGAAACAGTTGTGCATTATATGATTGTAGTTTATCAAATAAACTGTTAGATGAATAAAACTAAATTTGTTTACATTTGTCAGTTAGGCCGTTGTTCTGGTACTGTATTGAAATGTGCTATTAGGAAGAATATGTTTAATTGAAAATGGAAATAATCAAACAGAAGAAAAGTGGAGAAAGAGTGCGAAAGAAAAGATTTTGCCAGTGTTTGGATTTCGATCAGAATAAGCCGATCGAACCATATTCGGAGAGTGTTACAGTTCGCGAACCATAGCAGTTCGTGGCACATCGCATTCGGAGAGTCCTATGAATGTAAACATTCACTCTCTCGTTTGGTACGTGGCACGAGAGCGTTCGAGAGCAGCTACTCTCACAGACTGCAACAGTATCGAGTCGTTCGGGTGATTTATGTTTTGCATAAAATTGGTAATAACTTTCATATTTATTGATAATGCAGCCTTTAACAACCTAATTATAATCTATTGACTCATAGAACATCTCTTTGGTTGCAAAAATAGCGCAGAAAATGGAAAATATTCGCCTTTGTTTCTTGATCAGAATGAGAGTGGGTCAGCGAATGTTACAAATGTTGACACACAGTGATCGGCGCCAAACAGTGAGTGGTGTGTGTCTGTCTTGTTTATGTTCATGGCTCGTCATCTTCCACGAACGGTAAATGTCATGGGTGTTGCATGAATGTAGGCGAATAAATGGGATGAAATTATGGCTCGTGTGTAAATGATCGTTAAATTTTCCAAAGCCTGGATTTTGCTCTGCTGCCGCGGTGATTCAGATTGTTTTATCAGTAGTGTCATATGTATGGTGGCATGCGGCTTCATATCTGCATTGTTCTCCTTTAGTGGAAGCACGGTTATCGGTGACCTTGAAATAAGGGAAACAAATAAAAAATTGGCTGATTGTAAGGTGGAAGAAGAAAAAGCGCTTTTGTGATTTTGTGCCGATAGTGCGATGTACGCGTGTCGAGCACATCCAAAGTGTGATAAGGAGATTTTTAGATCTGATGTCAGGTATGTGCGGTGCATCATGATGTGCGACAGGAGCAGGCATTGATGTCATCTGTCGTTTAGTCAAGAGCATTCCATTCCATTAGCATTTTGGGACACTTTGTTCAGTTGGCGTTCAATTTAATATTTTTGAATTTTTCAAGGGAAATTCAACTTAAGCTGTTAATGAAATAAGTGTGACAATAAGAGTTTGGTTCGACTGCAAACGATTTTCATGCATTTGCGATTGATTGCGGCGAATCAACTGATATGAGTCATTCTGAAATATCTTATAAATTGGTTTCTCACCGTGCTAATCAAAGCCAGTTATGTATATTCATTGTATGTTGGAAAATAATGATGCGCAATCCAGTATCTCGAATCTCAGTATCAGGGTGGCATCAGCGCAGTGATAATGTCGAACAAACGTAAAGTTTTTCCTGGAGTGTTGCACAAAATACATCAGAGTCATGATGGTGTCATGCTACTAGCCTGTATTATCACGGAGGTGTATGTTAAAATTGTCTCTTAGGTTGCAAAGCACAATATTCTGTTTCCTTTAAGCTAAGCGAAGTTGCAACGTTGGTACATTACTCTTCTAAGAGCTTAACATCGACGCATTCTAATACGTTGAAATCATAATAAAGGACACATATTTTACAGTGCATTGTGAGGCAATTAATAGATCGCCCAACTAACATTTAGTGCAAATGTAAACATTCTCTAAGCCCTCTTTATACGGCTTCATGCTGAGTAAAGGCGCTGTACATACGAACGAAAACTTCTATGCGATCCTTTTACCAACAAATCTGGCGAATCTACTCAGCTATTTTTATTTTAAGCTGTGTTGGCAGCTCTTATTCAAGCCGATTATTGCTCTAACTCGACAGTTATACGACATTGTAGTTGTGTAACACCCTTCGGAAGGCGCTTTCTCAATTATTTCGCAACTGTTGAATAATTTTCATACAGCTTCGCTGTATTATCGATTATTATTTCCAAGCTGTTTCACAGCTTCTAGAATTTATATCATATTGCGCAGTTCACACCTTATTGGACCCCGCACTTCAGAAGTGCGGAAACGTCAAACCCTTTGTTTTCGCCGTTGGCGGGCAAGAAAAGGCAGTGAATCGGTTTCGCGCCAACGTAAATTGTTTACGTTTTATCAAAAGCTTGTGCTCTCAGCAGGGTTGCTAGTTTGTTTGTTTCATTTGTTTCACGAAAACTTGCTTGTAAAACATTTGTAAAAGTATGTCAGCCATTTGAAATAGGCTTGTTCGATTATAATTAATAGGGTATCGACTGTTTATTTTGTTCTCAAACGCTAACAGTTGGCGCCAGCGGCAAAAATTACAGACAACAACCTTTCGAACATTAAGTTTCTCTTACTGGCCGCCGAACGGCGACACTGATGTTTGTATTTCACTCACTGATCGCGCTACGCTGGATTCTCAAATATCTCAAACATTCAACACAAGCGCATGGAAAAATGGTAGTCGGAGAGCTGTCAAAACGTATGGAAAATAATGAAAATTGTAAATTGCTTGCAATTAGGAAACTGAATCAAAAAAGTAGTGATTAGAAATCAAGTGTAAAGTGAAAACATAACTTTTTGTGTTTAGTTCATCTTCCGAGGTGCTTTCTTTGCTTCAAGATTTCGTTTTTACTACCGTTGAAAAAGAGCCATCTATTGTCTTTTCAGTTTTGAATATCGCCCTATTGTGGCAATGATGCAGTCAAGTGCAAATCTGCATTTGGATAGAAAAACCGTCGCGTAAATGTACATTTGAAGAACTTTGGGTATGGATCCATTTGCTTAGAAACATATTGGAACCACTGCTTGGTGACCTTCAAAGTGCGATACACAACTTTCCCAATAATCCATTTATCAAAGCAAAGCACAATAAGTATCTGAAAATTTAATGTTCCCAACGTTACACAATTAAAGTATCTGCCACCGCCTGGAATCGAACACACGATCTCTGCATCCACAAGTCTTGACGTTGTCCTTGCTGCCACCATAGTATATATCGAAGGCAAAAAAAACACACCGTTTTGTTCTACATCGAAAACGGTTCATATAATATTCTATAATGACGGTAAGAGATGTTATAGCCACGCTTACACCACTTCATCATGCTGTAAAAGGGTGTGACACGTCAAACGCAATGTTTACATCCAACCGGCTGTGTGGATTTGCGATTGTGCCATCCCTAACGCTGCTGCTGTCAAAGCGGGGCAAACAGAATTAAGAAGAAGAAGAAGAAGATTTGCGATCGAGTGAAACTTCTGCTGAAAAGAGTGCGCGATGATTTTCGGTGATTATCCGGCGGAGTACAACCCGAAGATCCACGGACCCATAATCGTACATCATGAATAGTTTACTACTATTTTTCCATTTGCTCTATAATTGGGTGCTTGGTTTGGCCACCATGACAAGAACCCAAGGCTGCCGCTGGAGCCGTGAGCCGTGCCTTTTGGAGATGGCAACAGAAATACTGGAAAACCAAGCGGCTGGGGCCCCGTTCTTCCAGGTCATCGTCGGCGGAATGGTGTTTTTTTATGCCATCAACTGCGGCAAACAGAAACACCACAGGAACTACAAGTACCATTAAAAGAAGGCACCCTGGAAGCAGGGCAGTGAGAAGCGGAATCTATCCACAGTTCATTATAGAAGCGCGATCCGCGGAGAATAATTTTGGCAGGATCCGGAGGGTGGTTCCGACTTGTGGAAGATAATAATTAGGCATAGATTGACAGACGGATGCTGGCATACAGTGGAAAGTTGCTAATTTTGTTCAGAAAGTAATTATGTAATTTGAAATTATGTAATGCGAAAAATAAAATGTGAAAATCTAGGAAATTTCGTTTATCTTTTAAGTGATGGTCACTGCTCCTGAATTGATTCTTCGAAATTTAAGTATGAGGTTGATAGAATGCAATAGATGCGTCACAAGTTGCTGTTTTACAGCTCACAGCTGTAACTAACGATAAAGCGCTTCTTAATTATATATTGAGCAGCATAACAAATCATATTGTATAGAAGCAGCCGGAATAAAGATGGGGACTTTTATTTCACATCATTGGGTTGCTACTTTTTACGGTGTTGAGTTACAGCTTGGTGAAAGCAGCAATAGCGATAACTGACGAAGTTTATTCAGCTAATATTTGTAGCTGCAAAACGTTTGCGTTACAGTTGTATTAACGCTAATAGTTATATTTTTGACAGCTTTCAATTTTTGCTGCGTTCGCTGCTTTAATTCAACTGTTATACAGCACAAAGCAAATAATCTTGGCTTATAGTGCTAAAATTGTTAGTTGGGCGGTTCATTTATGATAGCAATAGGGCGATATTCAAAACTGAAAAGACAATAGATGGCTCTTTTTCAACGGTAGTAAAAACGAAATCTTGAAGCAAAGAAAGCACCTCGGAAGATGAACTAAACACAAAAAGTTATGTTTTCACTTTACACTTGATTTCTAATCACTTATTTTTTGATTCAGTTTCCTAATTGCAAGCAATTTACAATTTTCATTATTTTCCATACGTTTTGACAGCTCTCCGACTACCATTCTTCCATGCGCTTGTGTTGAAAGTTTGAGATATTTGAGAATCCAGCGTAGCGCGATCAGTGAGTGAAATACAAACATTCTTTCTTTAGACAACGAAATAATTCAAGGATGAAATAGTAGTAGCCTTTTACAATACATGTCTGATATAAATGTTACAATATGATCACAGACAAACACACGTAACACTTCGAACAAATTATTAATTAAATCATAGTCACGAGGACATGTACGCCCAAGGGCTCATTCATTTATTTCATAACGCTGAAATTGGCCATTTTGGACACCCACCCACCCCCTTGTAACGCTATTTGTATGAATGTTATTCAATTTTTTTATGGGCCGTAACATCGTTAGGACACCCACCCACCCCCTCTAGCGTTATGAAATTTGTGAATGGGCCCCAATGCTAAAATCGGCGTGTTTGGCCGACGGGCCAACAGATGGCGGTAGTGAGCAAACGTCAAACGCGAACAAAAACGATGCGAGCGCTGCGGATGGTGGATTGACCACCTACAATATTGCGCATTTCTTTCACCACTGGACTATCGCAGAAGTTTTTACAAGTGCGGAAACGCTATCAAAAGTGCGCAATTGAATCAAATCGGGTAGGTGTCTTCGGGGGACTTATTCTTCGTAAATTGAAGAATAAGTGCTCTGAAGACACCAACAGGATTCAATCCAATCTCGCACTTTTATTCACACTTTCGCACTTATGAGGCCGCACTTCGCAGTCCAGTAATGAAAGAAATACACAAAATATTTTAATCGATCAATAAAAAGGTGGTCGATGGACAACGATGAGAGTGTGACGTCTGTTTGTCTGTAATATGATGTTTACTTTGTAGTATTGTGCTTTGCTTTGATAAATGGATTATTGGGAAAGTTGTGTATCGCACTTTGAAGGTCACCAAGCAGTGGTTCCAATATGTTTCTAAGCCAATGGATCCATACCCAAAGTTCTTCAAATGTACATTTACGCGACGGTTTTTCTATCCAAATGCAGATTTGCACTTGACTGCATCATTGCCACAATTAATTATAATCGAACAAGCCTATTTCAAATGGCTGACATACTTTTACAAATGTTTTACAAGCAAGTTTTCGTGAAACAAATGAAACAAACAAACTAGCAACCCTGCTGAGAGCACAAGCTTTTGATAAAACGTAAACAATTTACGTTGGCGCGAAACCGATTCACTGCCTTTTCTTGCCCGCCAACAGCGAAAACAAAGGGTTTGACGTTTCCGCACTTCTGAAGTGCGGGGTCCAATAAGGTGTGAACTGCGCAATACTATGGAAAATTATGCGTATTTTGACATGATAGTTTAGTTTGTTCACATCAAGGTATTAGTGATAAATGTTGGTCGAGAAACTATGACGAACAAAACGCTTAGATCGGCAAACTTATGTAATATGGGTTCTAAATCCTCTAAATAGTAATAGCTTCCTTCTATTTTGATTGAGATGTAACACTATTGCGATTTTTTTCACCACTTAGACTTTAGTGATCTGAATTTCGTCTTTCTCAGATTTCGCTGCCCCTTTTCGATCACCGCCGCCCATGCAATTATCCTGATGTTCATGACAGATTTCTACGGCCGGCTCAATGTTTACACGGAGAAATCAGACTACCCAAAAAATAAGTTCTTTTTACTCAAATTCGGGTTAACTGCATTTAGTTTTTACCCACGGTTGAGTTGTTTTGCCTCTCTCGCAACAGCAATGTTGTCAAAAACAGAGAGAGACGCACAGACCCAGCGTCGAAGTTCAATGGAATAAGCCAAATTTGAGTTCTTTCCAGTTTACCTAACGTTAAGTTATTTTAACCCATCACGGAGACTTCGAAAGCTAACGCTGGGTAGATTTTTTTTTGCATTGAGTTGTTTGTTTTGCCGCTGTCAAATGGAAACAACCTAATGATAGGTGTGGTAGATTGGAATCAACCAAGTAGGCTCTGATGAATAGAAGAAGGAATTTTGGTCAAGCTGTCAAGAAGTGCAGACGGAACCCACCACATATTGGCGACGAGGATGGGATTCAAATCACAATCGATTTAATTTGGCTACAAAAGGCATCAACAAGAGCATCCGAGGGGAAGCTCACTGAACAGTCCGGGATCATGATCGACGAATTCAAGCGCCCGTTGTTGTTGGACAGCGTCGGATTCTCCATCTTGGCGAACGTTTTGTTCGGGTCCAGATCGTTAGGAAAGCCATCGATACTATATGGAACGAGTGTGTAACCATTTATGGCAGTTTTTAAAAACGATCGATTCGCGGATGCGAACTCCGGGACCAATAGTCACTCCGAGATCGACGGATACATTTGGATGAATGCGCACATTCGGAATGATACCTAGGTCCGTAGATCATTCGTCGTTTTCATATACAAAGATAAGTATACTTGGAGTATGTACAATGTCCTTCTAGACGGTCTAGTTAAGTCTTTCTCACGCCTGTTCTAGACTTCCCAGTTGTACCAAGATATTTCTGGTCTATCAATGCCACCTGATGTCAAATTACCAAGATGAGCCGCAGAAGCAAATCTTGACGCTTTTCTGGGAAATTGGAAAAGCTATAAATGAAATTTAGTTCAGCTAAAGTTCCAGCATATGATATGACAGTAAAGTTTTTAAAAAAACGTTTCGCTGGGTCACATGAACTGAAGGATGGCGACAAAAGCAGCATTCCATTTTGAGTTCTCTGGAGAGATGGAAGAAATCCCCAGGCAAGTCAAAGTCACTAACGGACAACGTATTATCCGTTATTACTAAGTCCTGACGAGCAACGCGTTGGCTCGAAGAAGGCAAGAATGAGTCAAAGACCTTAATGGATAACGTAGTTAGTCCGGAAAAGGCACGTATTATAGAAAGTCCTGACGAGCAACGTGTCATCGTTGGCTCGAAGAAGGCAAAAATGAATGAAAGACCTTAACGGACAACGTGAAAATGCGTTTGTCCGGAGAAGGCAAGTAAGAGTCAAAGACCTTAACGAGCAACACGCTGGCATCGTGTTGACTCGGAGAAGGCAAAAGGAAACATGGTCCTTAAGGTTAAAATAAACAAACGGACAACGCGTCTATCACGCATTGGTCCAAAGAAGGCACTTTTAATGTTTATTTAATTATTGATTTTTTTCCTGGCAACCCTGCTCTGTTGTTTGTTTGCGTTCATTTCGTGCCGATAATTATTTTGTGAATTCGCTGTAAACATCATCCAAAATTGCTGTCTGCTGCATAATATCG
Organism: Aedes aegypti; assembly: GCF_002204515.2. Classification (NCBI taxonomy): domain Eukaryota; kingdom Metazoa; phylum Arthropoda; class Insecta; order Diptera; family Culicidae; genus Aedes; species Aedes aegypti. The sequence continues at coordinate 228,709,483 of NC_035108.1, read as the reverse complement.
CCAATTATTGCCCAAGCTATCCTCCACACGAGCTTTTCGCATCACCCAGTCAGGTAGGGTTAGTGAATTTAACATAATTCCGAGCTGGCTTGAGCGTGGTTCGAGCATACCGTCCACAAACATAGCCTCCCCACCCGCTCCCACCTCGCCGCTCTCCACCTGAACTGGTCTTGCGACTGTGCATATCATCCAACAAAACTCAAACAACCAGCCTGCTCCACCCGCCCATAAATAAAAAGTTATCATCAGCGCCGTTTCAAATCGCACTATAAAAACTGTGTCCTCACCTGTATCTATTTGGCCAATATATACTACCCGCTCTTGCTGCTCTTCTCATTCGCAAATCCGAAAAACCCTAAGGAAAACTGCATCCAGAACCAACGACATCGAACTGCATAGCCCACATCGCTCTCGTCGTCCGCCACCTAAAACATCTGCGAAGTGCTGCCAGTTCGCTTGGTTTTACTTCTTTTTCGACGTTAAGAGCAACTCCACCGGTGTTACTATTTCGAGTGACATGGATATCTGCAACAGTTGTGCTATTAACATGCCTGCCCCGGAGGTCGTTTGTGGCGGCTTCTGCAACGCAACTTTTCATTTTAAATGTGCTCAGATATCGGAAGTGCTGTACAAAGAAGTTCAAGGGCATTCTTCAATTTACTGGATGTGCAAAGGATGTCGAGAAATCATGGGTAACGCACGTTTCAAGAACACACTAAAATCGATGAATGCTGCGACTAAGGAAATGAACGACGCTTACCTGAAACTGGTTGATGATCTGAAGTCCAAGATCAAGGAGAGTTTGATCATCGAATTGAGACAGGAGATCCAAGGGGGTTTCAACAGACTATCTCCGGCTGTACTTTCTCCTGTACCCAATCGATTTCAATTCAATCGTCCATCTCTGAAGAGAACACGCGAGCGAGATGAAGTTACTGTTTTGCCGTCCGATCGTCCTTCAAAAGTATTTCGAGGTACTAATCAGTGTACGAATGCTTCTGTGCGACCTGCTGACATCCCGATGGACAAATTCTGGGTTTATCTGACTAAAATTTCTCCCGAGGCCACTGAAGACGACATCCTCAACCTTGCAAGGAGCTGCTTGCAAACGGAAGATATAGTAGCCAAAGCACTGGTTCCAAAAGGGCGCCCGTTATCCTCGTTGACGTTTGTGTCGTTCAAAGTGGGAGTTAACCAGGATCTGAAGTCAAGGGCTATGGACCCATCCACCTGGCCATCAGAAATTCAGTTCCGCGAGTTCATCGATACCAGTTCAAGTGCCCAGCATTTTTGGACGCCGAGGCCGAGATTCGATCCCGGTACATCGAACATCCAAGAGCAGCAGGTAACCATTGCACCAACACCGAATCTGAATCTGCAATAGCCTCACTAGATGAACAACTTTTATTTCCGTTAACGAGCATATCCATGCCTCGTCGGATTCCTGAGCCCTCTCTTGCTTCTACTCGCTCAAAATCTAAGTCATTGACGATATATTATCAGAACGTTCGTGGCTTAAGAACTAAGACGAATAATCTGCTTCTCTCCTTGTCGGCCTGTGATTTCGATATCGTTGTTTTCACAGAAACATGGCTTCACGCTGATATCGCTTCTTCCGAATTATCCTGCAATTATGTCATTTACCGTTGTGATCGGAATGCTTCCACCAGCTGTCTACAAAGAGGAGGTGGCGTGCTAATTGCAATTAAATCGGAGCTAAACTGCAGAGCCGTGCATCTAGTTGACAGTGATGATTTAGAGCAAACTGCCGTTCGGATCATCTTACCACAGTTCTCCTTGTTTGTTTGCTGCATTTACATTCGTCCCAATAGTTGCCCAGAGAAGTACAAGAGGCACGTCGACTCAGTCAACCAGATTTCGACTCAATCTGGCCCTCGCGACGTTTTAGTTTGCTTAGGAGACTATAATTTGCCAAATTTAGTCTGGCGTTTCGACGAGGAGATATTGGCATACCTGCCGATAAATGCGTCAACTGAACAAGAACTTGCTCTGGCTGAAGCTATGATGTCCGCTGGCTTCTATCAAGTGAACGATCTTCTTAACGTGAACGGTAAGCTACTTGACTTGGTATTTGTAAGTGATCAAAGCATCATTGATCTCTTCGAGTCACCATATGCTTTGCTAAAAGTTGACGCTCACCATAAGCCGTTTATTTTAACCGTGGACGCCTGTTCTCGCGACGAAGATTCATCAGCAACTTTCACGCCAAATTTCGACTACGACTTCAATAACTGTGACTATGAAGAGCTCAATGCACGAATCGCCTCCATTGATTGGCAAATTGTTTTGAACCATGTTTCCATCGATGATGCTGTTTCCGCATTCTACAGTACTATCCATCATGTCATCCAATCGACAGTTCCCGTTAAGCCTCGTCGAAAGCAGTTCAGCCAACCATGGTGGACACCGCAGCTTCGCAACCTGCGGAACCGGTTACGTAAAATAAGAAAACGTTTCCTTCGCCACCGGAATGATTCGAACATGAGGGAGTTGAAGCATGCTGAAGAGGAGTACAATCTGCAGCAACGTAATCGTTTCCGTGAGTATACCGACAGCCTACAGGAGAATTTCAGGCAAAACCCTTCGTCATTTTGGTCCTTCATCAACAAACGTAAAAGTTCGAGTAGAGTTCCTGTTGATGTTAACTATCGCTCTCGTGTTTCCTGTTCTCCAGTCGCAACTGCAAATCTATTTGCTGATTTCTTTCGTTCCGTGCATAATGATGCCACACCTCAGTTATCGCAGCAATACTTAGACAGTCTTCCGGCGTACAACTTTCGCGTTCCACAAGTAACATTTAGTAATGTTGAAATTCTTGAAGCTCTCAGTACACTAGACGCATCGAAGGGTCCGGGTCCGGATATGCTTCCACCCGTCTTTATTAAGCAATGCGCCCATTCGCTCTCTTTACCTGTTACGTCGATTTTCAATCGCTCGTTGATTGAAGGTGTTTTTCCTGATGCTTGGAAGCTCGCCTCAATTACCCCAATACATAAAGGGGGAAATATGAACAACGTGGAGAACTACAGACCGATTTCCATTCTAAATTGCCTTGCGAAAGTTTTTGAATGCTTAATACACGGCATATTGTACCCAGTTGTACAGCACGCGATATCCGAATATCAACACGGCTTTGTCAGAAAACGATCAACGACGACAAATCTGATGTCATATACTCATTCTTTAATCAACCATCTGGAGAGACGCAATCAGGTCGATGCCATTTACATTGACTTTGCTAAAGCATTCGACAAAGTGCCGCATGTCCTAGCTATTGAAAAGCTGAGCCGGCTTGGCCTGCCATTTTGGGTGATTCAATGGCTGAAGTCCTATCTCTCATCGAGAAAAGCTTTCGTCAAAGTGCACGACGCAAGATCAAATGTTTTTGATATCCCCTCTGGAGTTCCACAGGGCAGCCACCTTGGGCCACTTATTTTCATCCTGTATATTAACGATCTGTGTGAGGCCCTCAACTCTAGCAAACTACTGTACGCCGATGACTTGAAGCTGTTCCGTGTCATCAAATCGCTTTTGGATTGCTGTGCATTGCAAGCTGATATTAGAACCGTATCTCGTTGGTGTGAAGTAAATGGAATGCAGATTAATATTACGAAGTGTAAGGTGATTACTTTCACCCGCCGTCAGTCGATTATCTCGTTCGATTACTCTCTGGATAACACGTCGCTTGAAAAGGTTCGAACAATCAAGGACCTTGGAGTAACCCTTGATAGCAAGCTTCGATTTAACGAACACATCTCGGTGACAACAGCTAAAGCCAACGCGATGCTCGGTTTCCTGCGCCGGAACACATCGCAGTTCGATAACGTGTATGCTCTCAAATCACTGTACTGTGCTTTAGTTCGAAGCATACTCGAATACGGAGTCCAGATATGGGCACCGTACCACGCCGTGCACATTGAACGCATCGAAAGAGTTCAAAAACGCTTTCTGAGGTTTGCATTGCGTGGGCTCCCTTGGAATGATCCGGTCAATTTACCGCCCTACGAAAATCGGTGTGCACTAATCGGTCTGCAGTCGTTAGCGAGTCGTCGAGTGATGCTTCAACGCCTGTTTACTTTCGACGTTATCAGAAATAACATTGACTGTAGCAGCCTTCTGGAGAATGTCAGGCTACACGTGCCCATTCGTCAGCTTCGAAACCGCCAACTGTTGTGGATTCCTGGCCATAGCACTCTTTACGGACTGAATAATCCTTTGGATATATGTTGTAGACTGTTCAATCAAGTGTGTAATGTGTTCGACTTTAATATTAGTAAATTAATGTATAAGAATAGGATTAAGTCATTTAAACAGTCTGTGCGACTTCCAAGTCGAAGATGAAGCAAATAAATAAATAGATTTACAGGATCGTAATTTACATTACGATATTAATTTTAAATTACGGTCAAGGATAAAATTATCAAGTAACAAGAGGATAACAAAGGATGAGATTATATTTAATAGAGCAACATCGTATCATTATCAGTCAGCTACATATGTCGAAGATTCACAGATCTTCCAAAATACAAGTACCGGAAGAAATTGAGATTTGATGAGTAATAACAGTTGAAATTCATACTTCGTGCAAAACTATAAAATTATGGGATGTCTCTGTCGGGGAATATTCCAAACAGGCATTATTATTATTGTCATTATTATTCTAAACAGCCATCGTTAATTGTTTTGAGTATTCTTACAGGCCCTAAAAACTGAATAATTTCAGCAACACTGATATCACATAGAAGCTCAGATAAGGCGAATTTGGAAAAAATGGAATTGATCACTATCAGAGCAATTTTGATTTTTAACAAAGGGAGATGTGGTAGATTGGAATCAACCAAGTAGGCTCTGATGAATAGAAGAAGGAATTTTGGTCAAGCTGTCAAGAAGTGCAGACTGCCCTCTGAGGAACCCACCACAATACTCCACTGCACTGTGACGTCACGCATCAATTTTGACAGGTACTGGTCCTGTTGTTTACAGTTTGGACTTTTTTCGAATCATTCTTAATTTCGTGAAAGTTTGCAGCGAGGAGAGGTCAAATCCACTGCAGATACCCACGGATCGTATTATTCTATCTTCCTACCGTGGAAAATCGTCACCATAGAACCATAGCTGGTGATAGAAATGCGGAGATGAAAAAATGATGGAAAAAACGACTAAGTCCGAAACGTAAACAACAGAACCAGCAGCTGTCAAATAAGTGAGGTTAGGCTCGTCATATGCAGCGCTCTATAGGTATATATCAGTTAACCCGGTTAATCCAAATTTGGGTTATCCCACGGAAGAGCGTCAAAAGAAGTCAAAGTTGAGTTGATTTACGGTACCATTTTTTTTTTGTTCTCGACTCACCAGCTGGTCTTGTGTACACAACAAAACCAGCTGGTCCTCCGATGTTTACAGTCATCGTCATTGTTCTCATGCTCCAGCTGATCGTGTTCTCGTGTCAAAACCAGCTGGTAGTGACTGAAATCAAGGATGAAAGGTGGATGGTGTTTGAAAATGTACCAGATGTACATTATTGGCAGCTTCTCAATTTCGTCATGAAAGTCTAATCATTCGTGAAAATTACAATACATATTAACGCTAAAAAGAGGGAACAAATTTGGCGATCAATTCATATATTTGCTACTAGTTGAACGGCTAGTGACCCACTTTACTTTGAATTTGTCGTTTGCACACTACTGCCATTAGTTCCCGGTTGGCTCGAAACAACATTTTTAGCATTGAGTTTTAGCTTGTTTGTGTGTATTTTGTTTGACGAGATCCAAAAGGAGTGTGAATCAGTAGAAACATATGTTAGACTATGATAGTCAACTGTACATTATTTGAAAAATCATATGATCAATGATTTCATTTGAGGTTGATGTCAAATGAACTTTATTCAGTGCTGAGATTTAGTTAAACAATCTTATCTTAAAACGTACATTTTTACGCATAACAAATGATGAATAATATGATCTGAAGCAAAAAATACAGATATAAGAGGATTGATTGAATTCTAGAGGGAAATATAATCGTTAATAATATTAACGTTAGCGTAAATAAGTGTAACAGTTCGATCGAATTGAAATAATGTATACATATAATTCACTAGAATCTTGTTCTGAACTAACCGACAGAACATGAAACTGACTATAGTTGAGTTGTGATTAAATATTGTACATCCCGATGAAATCGAAAAGATCGCTTCGCTCAATTTCTTCTTCTTTATTAACGAACTTAAGGTAATACACGATAAACTCATTGTGGCATCCATGAACAATCTATGTTCAAACGTGTTCAAACTATCGTTGGAAAGAAAATATTTCTGTTTTATATCATATCGGTCATTCGGTGATCTATCGGATCATATGGTTGCTAACAATAGGCATGTTGATACACTTTCAGTTCATCTCTGCCTGGTAGAATGTCCCAAAAAAAAATCCTCCGTTGTGGTGAAATTTCTTCCGTCGACGTGATGTTGGACTGTTTTCAAAACCAGTCGAGATAAAAGCCGAGCCGGCAGAGCAATGACAGTTCGTTTAAAACTTCGCTTCGGAAGTCCAAGCGGCGATTGGTGCTGCGAAGTCAATAAATTCACTGAGAGCGCGCAGGAAGCGCTGTGATTAAATTCACTGAGAGTGCGCAAATGCACTGGGATTAAATGGATTAAATTCACTGGGAACGCATAGAATAAAATAAAGAAAAGTGCTTAAATTCATAGGAATCCCTAAGTTGTTTTGATTATCTTAGTTGGAGTGCACAAGAAGCGCTGTGATTAAATTCACCGAGAGTGCATAAATGCACTGTGATTAAATTCACTGAGAACGTACAGAAAGCGTTGTGATTAAATTCACTCAAATAAAAAAAAAGTGATTGAATTCGCGGGATGTCCGGAGCTGTTATGATTATCTGCACTATGAGCGTCCAGGAAGCGCTGTGATTTATTTGGTGAGAGTGAGCAAATGGACTGTGATCAAATTCATTGAGAACGCACAGAAAGCGTTGTGATTAAATTCACTGAAATAAAGAAAAGTGATTGAATCCGAAGGATGCCTGAAGCTATTGTGTTAACTTCACTAGGAAGGAAAAGCAATTTATTTGGTGAAAGTGCGCAAATGCTCTGTGATTAAATTCACTAACAACATACAGAGATTAAATTCACTCAGATAAAAAAAATATTGAATTCGAAGCTGAATATATTCTCTTGGAGCGTACAGAAAATAATGTGATAAAGTTCGTTGAATGTACGAAAATTCACTGTGATTGAATTCTTGGGAGCGTGAAGAAAATGCGTCTGTTCTGATCATCGTCTGAGAACTAGTGAAGAACTCTAAGCTAAACTGTGCACTATTGCTCTCGGAATATCAGAATATCAGGTCTTACAAGACAGCGGTGAAAAAAAATCAACGAGTAAAATCGTTTATTGTTTAATCAAATACTGTGATTAAAGTGAGCACATGTACATTGAACTAATTGAGAGTGCAGGGATGAATTACGATTAAATTTACTGAGATAATAAGATAGTTCTCAAATCAGATCAGAAGCAGTTGTGATTTATTAAAAGCGCAGCAAAACAAAAAAAATGTAATGAAGTAAAAAAAATAAATTAACTAAAAGAGAATATTGAATTGCAATAAAATTCATGTGATAAATCATTTTCTATGAATTTACTTATGCTTACTGTAATGCTAAATGATGTATTTGAAAGCGTTCATTGTTGGTAGTTTGTAGAAGATAATTCCTAACTTATTATGAAAAATACGACGTGTACATGCCCATGGTCTGTTTGTTTCAGGTTGATTTCATCGATGATGCTAAACAAACACAAAAAAAGAAAAATGCTTCTATTTAAGTTTTCGTAAAAAAAAGTGAAAGCATAATAGGGCGATATTCAAAACTGAAAAGGCAATAGATGGCTCTTTTTCAATGGTAGTAAAAACGAAATCCTGAAGCAAAGAAAGCACCTCGAAAGATGAACTAAACACAAAAAGTTATGTTTTCACTTTACACATGATTTCTAATCACTACTTTTTTGATTCAGTTTCCTAATTGCGAGCAATTTACGATTTTCATTATTTTCCATACGTTTTGACAGCTCTCCGACTACCATTCTTCCATGCGCTTGTGTTGAAAGTTTGAGAAATTTGAGAATCCAGCGTAGCGCGATCAGTGAGAGGAATACAAACATCAGTGTCGCCGCTCGGCGGCCGGTAAGAGAAACTGAATGTTCGAAAGGTTGTTGTCTGCAATTTTTGCCGCTGGCGCCAACTGTTAGTGGTTATGAACGAAATAAACAGTCGTTACCCTATTGATTACATTTAGTAAGTATGAGAAAACATTGTAATTAAGTTCTTTGAGAATACATAGTTAGCGATGTGATGAAATGTACTTGAACATAAAGGAAGAACCAGAACAATGAAAAAAAACTGCTCAGAAAGTGATTCAATGAATGACTATTAACCTGAATGTAATAATTTACAGTAAACCTTCATGTGTACGAATGTATGATGATCAAGTAAGTCACAACTCATCGAACGAGTTATGGACAACTAAAATAGTTATCAAATCTTATGAATAATGAAAAAGTAGCTGTTTAACAACACTAGTGGGATTCAGATTGCAAATTGATGTTGTCTTTGAGGAATGATCGGTTAAGGTAAAGAAATCTAAATAAATATTTCACCATTATTGGTAAAAGCTATAACTCGAATATGATAACATATGTTTAATAATACATCTATGTAGGTCTGAATGCATTGAGGTCTCTTTTGATTCTCGACGGCTAGCGTAAAAAACTCATTGACAACCGTTATATTCTATCACTCAAGTGAGTCATAAAAAAATGATTGCGCGCCATGTTCTACTATCAGTAATAAATTACTTTCTGTTCGGATGAGACACTATGATTGTGTGACATTATGTTGATTGTGACATTACCCGTTTCCTTTTCGATCCATTGATATGTAATAAGTATCGATTTCTATTCAAAATAATAAATTACTAACCTTCACTTTGGTTACAAGTTGCTATGAATAAGCTTTAAAATATGACAAAACAACGCACAAATTAGAACATTCATGAGTATCAAACATTAGTCAATTCAATATGTATTACAAACCCGAATGCTAGCAGATTGTTTCGTACATTGTTTTTCTTTATACATTAACAGACACATAGAAGGAGCTTAAAACTAGATACGCGAAGATATATAATTTGATTCTGTTAGAACTATAATTATCATCAAAATGAGTAAAAAAGGCTTTATTTTTAACCGCGTGTGTTAACTACAAGTTCTTTGTGTACTACTATTTCTTTATGTACTACACGTTTTTTATGTACTACTAGAGAACATTAAAGTTATCAAACAAATAGTATCTCTGAATCCCACTAGTGTTGTTAAACAGCTACTTTTTCATTATTCATAAGATTTGATAACTATTTTAGTTGTCCATAACTCGTTCGATGAGTTGTGACTTACTTGATCATCATACATTCGTACACATGAAGGTTTACTGTAAATTATTACATTCAGGTTAATAGTCATTCATTGAATCACTTTCTGAGCAGTTTTTTTTTCATTGTTCTGGTTCTTCCTTTATGTTCAAGTACATTTCATCACATCGCTAACTATGTATTCTCAAAGAACTTAATTACAATGTTTTCTCATACTTACTAAATGTAATCAATAGGGTAACGACTGTTTATTTCGTTCATAACCACTAACAGTTGGCGCCAGCGGCAAAAATTGCAGACAACAACCTTTCGAACATTCAGTTTCTCTTACCGGCCGCCGAGCGGCGACACTGATGTTTGTATTCCTCTCACTGATCGCGCTACGCTGGATTCTCAAATTTCTCAAACTTTCAACACAAGCGCATGGAAGAATGGTAGTCGGAGAGCTGTCAAAACGTATGGAAAATAATGAAAATCGTAAATTGCTCGCAATTAGGAAACTGAATCAAAAAAGTAGTGATTAGAAATCATGTGTAAAGTGAAAACATAACTTTTTGTGTTTAGTTCATCTTTCGAGGTGCTTTCTTTGCTTCAGGATTTCGTTTTTACTACCATTGAAAAAGAGCCATCTATTGCCTTTTCAGTTTTGAATATCGCCCTATTCCCACAAAAAAATATTACAAAATGATAAATAAACCGATTTATTCAGTTACTTGCGACGTTTTTGTACCAATGTAAAATCGACTCAAGTAGTGTTTTGTTTTGATTCGTGGTTAAATCACCTTGTCTCTCCATATAGCGGAGCGGCGAAAGTTGCGGTCAGGTTGCGAAAGTTGAAAATCTTACTTTCGTAGTTTTGTAAATCCTGAAATTAAACGTTCTAAAAGTAAAAAATCAAGTTGGTTTAGAGCGAAATGTGTAGAATTTCGTCTGCGAAACACGTAGAATCGATAAAGTAAGTTTGTACAGTCAACTTTCGTTCGTTGCACTAAACCTGTAGCCCACTTAGTGAAAGACTTTCACTAATGGACCAATGCACGCGTTCACTCGTTGACGTTTGAGCGGTGCCGTGCTATTTACGTGACGTGGTCTTAGGATATTTAAATTAATTTCGGAAAAATAGACGTGAAGTTGGTGAGAATGAGCGAAACAAAAGTGGTGATGGAACGGTTGAATAATTTCAACTGGGCCAGCTGGAAATTCCGAATGGAACTTTTATTGGTGAAGGACGGATTGTGGGCAGTGGTGAGTGATCCCAAACCGGAAGGGGCGGATGCTGTTTGGATCATGAAGGATGCTTCTGCTCGGACGGTGATTGGACTGGTACTTGATGATGGCCAATTATCTCATGTCATTGGAGCAGAGACGGCCAATAATATGTGGTCAAGGCTGAAAGGGTATTACGAGCGTGGATCTCTTTGCAACAAGATCCATGTTCTGCGAAAGTTGCGTTCCTTGCGATTATCCGAGGGAGGTGACATGTCAAAGCACTTGGTAGAAGTGTCTGAATGGTACATCGGTTGCTTGGCTTGGGAGAGAAGTTGGGAGATCACTGGATTGTGGCAATACTATTGTCAAGTTTGCCAGAGTCATACAACCCATTGATTACTGCGTTGGAGGGTCGATCCGAAGAAGAACTGAAGCTGGAATATGTAAAAGGCAAGCTATTGGGCGAATGGCGACGACGGTGTGAGATGGAGACTGATTTCAATGCCGGTCATGACACGGCGCTCAGAGTAACGAAGCGGCAAACAGAAAGGTATGTAAAGCGAGAGTGTTATTATTGCCACGGAGAAGGGCATTTCCTTAGAGATTGTCCGAAATTGGCAGAGGCCAGGCAAGCTAAAGAAGATAGATTAGTGAGAGAAAACGAAGGAACATCAAATTCCAGCCGCGGTTCAGGAAGAGTTTTTAGCCGTAACGTGTGCTTCATTGCAGCTACCAGTAGGTCGAAAGGGTGGTTGATCGACAGTGGAAGCATTAAACACATGACGGGAGAAATGGAACGTTTAGAGAATGTGAGATCCTGCAAACAAGAAGTCGTTTTAGCTGATGGGAAGAAAGTCTCCGCGATTGCCAGTGGGACGAGTGAATTTTCTGGATGTGACGAAAATGGCAAGAAAGTCCACGTGAAGCTGAAGGATGTATGTTACGTACCAGGTTTGGCAGCCAATGTGATTTCTGTGAGCCGCATACTACAAGAGGGATACACGATTTCGTTTGGATTCAAGCTATGCAAAATATACAAAGCCTGTCAAGTAATTCTGATCGGAGAAAAGCGAGGTGTTCCTACTGTTCTACCTCAAAGAAACCAAGTAGGAGCTCTTCTATGGCAGGAGGAGCATGTCGTATTGAGGAGGAGCATCGTTAAAATTTGCAACATGTTCTGATTGAGAAGAAGTGAAGGTGTCGACACTAAGGAGGAGTGATGAACGAATAGTGTCCGACCCCTCACAAATTGTTATGTTGATTAACTTGTACGGCCCCTTTGGTAAGTTGCTGTCATGGTATGGCGCAATTGAGTGAGCAAGATTGATGTGATTTTGAATAACCGGAGAATAAATAAGTTTTAACTATAGTTTCATTCGAAACCGTTTGAGTTTGAATCTGTAACTCTTCTCGAAACGCGGATGTCCCTGTTGTTGTGTTCTGCCGGAAAGCTGGTTAAGGTTGCTGTTTTCAACATAAACAAATTCTCTGTGTATCACCTACGGATTTGTGCGAATTGCTAACAACGTTTGTTAGCTGACTATCAGCAGACATTTTTTCTCAACATCAGGTATTATGCGTGGCACGAAAAATTCTCGCGCCGACTATCTTAAAAAACGCTTGTAGATCGCCGCAGGTACTTCAAATCATGTTGGTGTCTTCTGCGCGATCATGCTTTGGACAATCAGGAATAATCGCGCAGAAGACACCAAAACGATTTGAAGTACCTACGGCGATCTACACGCATTTTAAGAAGTTTTCAAGATCGCCGTCGCGATAAATAATCGCGCAATGCACAGTAACAAACATAGCGTTTACTTATCTCGTCAGAAAACGGGCTGTAAATAGGGTAATGACTGTTTATTTTGTTCTCAAACGCTAACAGTTGGCGCCAGCGGCAAAAATTACAGACAACAACCTTTCGAACATTCAGTTTCTCTTACCGGCCGCCGAGCGGCGACACTGATGTTTGTATTCCTCTCACTGATCGCGCTACGCTGGATTCTCAAATTTCTCAAACTTTCAACACAAGCGCATGGAAGAATGGTAGTCGCAGAACTGTCAAAACGTATTGAAAATAATAAAAATCTTAAATTGCTTGCAGTTAGGAAACTGGATCAAAAAAGTAGTGATTAGAAATCAAGTGTAAAGTGAATACATAACTATTTGTGTTTAGTTCATCTTCCGTGGTGCTTTCTTTGCTTCAGGATTTCGTTTTTACTACCACTGAAAAAGAGCCATCTATTGCCTTTTCAGTTTTGAATATCGCCCTATTGATGGCAATCTCGATAAAGGGTTAGGAAAATGCAAGTGTGTCACGCTATCTATCGCGTTAAGTTTTGTGCAGATATATATATATATTCTTATTTTGTTACTCCTGAAGGTACATATCTTATTTTATTCTTATTACAAATGCACATTTTAGAATGTAGAGTTAGTTAAATTAATAGCTGGAAATGTATCGATAAAATTATGAAACTCCATTAATCCATCACGTCGGTGCCGTTCCATATGCTTAGGTAAATTTCGACGTTGTGTTACAATTTTTGGGCATAGTGGACACTGAGCGCCCTTTCCACATTCTTTCATATGCCCTCGAAGTGCACTTAGTTTTTTATATTTTACTCCACACTGTGGGCATACGTATCGCGTTAATCCGTCATCCATTACTACCATTTTGGGTTCCATAATTTCGATATAATCTAAAAATGTTGCAAACATACGTAAAAAGAATTAATGGTATTAATTATCTGTCGTTTGGTGGAAGCTTAGTGAGTAGAAAAAAAAGTTGAATATTCAAAAATATTAACTATGTATTTTAAAAAATACCTTTAAATAGAGCAGGAAGTATAAATATATAAAAAGTACGATACAACAGGCTTTTTAACTACAAAGAATAGAAGAATACTAACAGTATATGAAAATTTGAAACAACAACCCAATTCTTTTACGCTACTTACAAACGCAACATCAGAAAGTCAATTGAATGTTGCTCCTTCACCATTATAACTACTGCAATCGAAACATGTACTCCACTTTTTTTTAATAACTACGAAACGAAGTCTTTCATTTTCATCTTTAGTAATAGTATCATACATTACTTTATTTCGGAATGTTGCAAATACATTTAATTGTAATTACATGCTACATCATTTTATCTTCGGGTCTTGTGAACTTTTCGCATGTGTCTGTTTAATATGAAAGAATAAGAAAATTTTTTCTTACAAAAACCACACGGAAAACGCCGAACATCAATACATTCGTTGCGTAGATGTCGTATCAAAGAGTATTTGATTTTATATCTGTAAATATATAGAACAAGATAAGAAAAACAATTTATCAGAAAATGGAATATTCGTTAATACTGTTAAATACGGTAATAGGTACCGTAAAACGAGGTATCTTTGATAATGCGGGTAACTTAGATACACGCAGCGAACTGGACTATCGAAATTCATACATTTTGCCTTATGAAAGACGGAACGATTATCGCAGTACGAACGCTTTATGTATCGTTTCAGCATCACTCCACACCAAGACGTCAATAGGCGCGAGGTGTACGCACGAGCCTATCGATCGCAAGGTCCTTGGTTCGATTCCAGGTTACCGCGAAAACTATTTTTGTTTACAAATTTCGGTTTCATAAGGTAAATTTATGAATTTCAACCCGATTCCTTGTGGCGAATTTTCATAAGGGGTTCCTATGTTTATCGATAGTCCATTTGCCTGAGTGTAGTGCGTTACCCATACCATACTTTCTGTTAATCGGTTATGCAAAACGAATGCAAAACTAAAGGATATAGTATGACACTTCATGTTAGAGCTGTTTTCATTTGAACCGAGAACATTTTAGGCTTTATATACGAATATCAAAAATTGATACGAGTTTAGCAGTTTCGAAACGCTTACAAACAATCTGTTCTACGATCACTATTTTATGTAGTTCTGAATAGTTGGTCAATTATCTTTGACAGCCTAGTTACCATAGAACTGGAATATGGTCTCAAATCTCTAAGCGAACAGCATTTTTACGAACTAGGACCATTTTTGTAATCTAAGTAAGAAATTTCTATAGAACGTTAAACGCCTAGAAGTATGCAATGCCCTATAAATGTTCCGTAATTCAATCAATTTTGTCCGATTTATACTCCATTATCAAAGTACCCCAAAACAAAAAGCCGACTTTCGATTATATGAAAAATGATATACCCATTCAAAATCAATCTTTTGGCAATCGATCTGTAATCGATAGTTAGGATGCCAGTACTTGTTTTTATAATATAAACTATAATTCTTTGAAACAGCATGTATACATATTCGTGTTTTCTTCGAAAAAACTATCAAAGTTACCCCGTTTTACGGTATGTATTAGTGATCCTTTATTAGCAAGTCCTAGACAACCATATATCAATACACAATAGAAGAGTGCATGGTGACGTCACGAAAAAATCTCCTTCTCTGTCCCTCTTTCATCACGCTCAATAGGGCGATATTCAAAACTGAAAAGGCAATAGATGGCTCTTTTTCAATGGTAGTAAAAACGAAATCCTGAAGCAAAGAAAACACCACGGAAGATGAACTAAACACATAAAGTTATGTGTTCACTTTACACTTGATTTCTAATCACTACTTTTTCGATCCAGTTTCCTAATTGCAAGTATTTTACGATTTTCATTATTTTCCATACGTTTTGACAGCTCTCCGACTACCATTCTTCCATGCGCTTGTGTTGAAAGTTTGAGAATCCAGCGTAGCGCGATCAGTGAGCGGAATACAAACAACAGTGTCGTCGCTCGGCGGCCAGCACAAGAAACTGAATGTTCGAAAGGTTGTTGCCTGTACTTTTTGCCGCTGGCGCCAACTGTTAGCGTTTAAGAACGAAATAAACAGTCGGTACCCTATTGACTGTCCTGCTCTTTGACACTCACTGTTGGAATAGGGCGATATTCAAAACTGAAAAGGCAATAGATGGCTCTTTTTCAAAGGTAGTAAAAACGAAATCCTGAAGCAAAGAAAGCACCACGGAAGATGAACTAAACACAAATAGTTATGTATTCACTTTACACTTGATTTCTAATCACTACTTTTTTGATCCAGTTTCCTAACTGCAAGCAATTTAAGATTTTTATTATTTTCAATACGTTTTGACAGTTCTGCGACTAAATACCATTCTTCCATGTGCTTGTGTTGAACAGTTTGAGAAATTTGAGAATCCAGCGTAGCGCGATCAGTGAGAGGAATACAAACATCAGTGTCACCGCTCGGCGGCCGGTAAGAGAAACTGAATGTTCGAAAGGTTGTTGTCTGTAATTTTTGCCGCTGGCGCCAACTGTTAGCGTTTGAGAACAAAATAAACAGTCATTACCCTATTGTTTAGATTTTTTTTTATATGGAGTTGACTAAAGAGACTAAATTATAAAGAGACGAAATCTGATCATATTCAAAATAAATCAGCTAGCAACTATGCCAAATCTATGACGCAGCACTGTCAATGTTAAATCCCACGCTAAAAGGGAGTCACAGGTTTTATGTGTTGAATTTTCACAGGTTTGGGTAATGAATGAAAAAATGACTGAATGTGTGTAAAACCAATGTAATGAGTAGAGCATTCTTTATGCAAAGCATGAAAATTGCAATCGACACTCATGTACCTATTCAGAAAATATGCTACTTCAGAAGAAGCAAAATTTTCGTGGACGGTAACATTTTTGTGTGAGCCGTTTTCAGCTTGTGTGAAAAAGTGTTTGACAAGTCTTCTGCTCGATTGGAATTTACACTTGATTTCTAATCACTACTTTTTTGATCCAGTTTCCTAACTGCAAGCAATTTAAGATTTTTATTATTTTCAATACGTTTTGACAGTTCTGCGACTACCATTCTTCCATGCACTTGTGTTGAAAGTTTGAGAAATTTGAGAATCCAGCGTAGCGCGATCAGTGAGAGGAATACAAACATCAGTGTCGCCGCTCGGCGGCCGGTAAGAGAAACTGAATGTTCGAAAGGTTGTTGTCTGTAATTTTTGCCGCTGGCGCCAACTGTTAGCGTTTGAGAACAAAATAAACAGTCATTACCCTATTCGACGTTTCAGACGTTTGCCTAACGTTTGCCGTTTGCCTATTGTTTGCCAAAGGTCAGTAGACGGTGGACAAACATTTGACAAACTCTTATAGAAGAGTGCATGGTGACGTCACGAAAAATTCTCCTTCTCTGTCCCTCTTTCATCACGCTCAATAGGGCGATAGTCAAAACTGAAAAGGCAGGATTTCGTTTTTACTACCACTGAAAAAGAGCCATCTATTGCCTTTTCAGTTTTGAATATCGCCCTATTGGAACATTTCGCTTCTTTGCTTATAGTTTCTTTAGAGTTGACATTCACTTTTTTTTATATGGAGTTTCGAGGTTAGGTCAGGCGTGCAACGATCTATTCGTAGCCAAGATGTCCCGCGCGATAAGTGGAATATCGCCCAGAAAATAGCTTTATTTAATTGTTTGTTATGGTTTGATTATCAATTTTTGAAAGTTGAAGTTCAAAAAGTTGAAATACATTCAATATTTCGATGGTTTTGGAAGGAGAGCAAACATTTAAAGGCATCCTGCAAGCATCCAATCAAGCAATCAGTTATTTTATTGCGACGCTTGTGAGATTAAGGATCATAAATATATCGACAATTTCAGATAATCGCATTACGTGGATTTATATTGCAGAGCACAATAAACATTAAACAAAACTTCGCACTCTCGATTCAATTTACCCGAAAATGGGTACACACATGGATATGTTGACTACACGGAGACGGAATTCAACTCAATTTTGGGTTGTTTCAATCCAATTCCGTAGTTGAGCCCAATAACTCAATTTTGGCTAAATTTCCAAGGTCCCCACTAGGTAGTTTGGCTTTAATTCCATTAGAAAAATATACTCAATTTTGGGTTGATTTAACGCAAAATTGAGTTCTTTCGACCCAAACATAAGAAAAGTTGCATTTACCCAAATTTGGCATATTGGGCCAAAGTACCCCCATTGGGTAGATGCAGATCTCTCTATTTTTGACAACATTCGTGTGGGAGAAAGAGAAAACCGAGAGATTTTGGGTTGAAACTATAATCGATATACTTAATTTTGGGTAAAGTAAACTAAAAAATTAGGTAAAAATATTTCTCCGTGTACGCTTAAGCTATCAGTACACACTTTGTCAAGTGTGCAAATATTTGGCAATAGGGCGATATTCAAAACTGAAAAGGCAATAGATGGCTCTTTTTCAGTGGTAGTAAAAACGAAATCCTGAAGCAAAGAAAGCACCACGGAAGATGAACTAAACACAAATAGTTATGTATTCACTTTACACTTGATTTCTAATCACTACTTTTTTGATCCAGTTTCCTAACTGCAAGCAATTTAAGATTTTTATTATTTTCAATACGTTTTGACAGTTCTGCGACTACCATTCTTCCATGCACTTGTGTTGAAAGTTTGAGAAATTTGAGAATCCAGCGTAGCGCGATCAGTGAGAGGAATACAAACATCAGTGTCGCCGCTCGGCGGCCGGTAAGAGAAACTGAATGTTCGAAAGGTTGTTGTCTGTAATTTTTGCCGCTGGCGCCAACTGTTAGCGTTTGAGAACAAAATAAACAGTCATTACCCTATTCGACGTTTCAGACGTTTGCCTAACGTTTGCCGTTTGCCTATTGTTTGCCAAAGGTCAGTAGACGGTGGACAAACATTTGACAAACTCTTATAGAAGAGTGCATGGTGACGTCACGAAAAATTCTCCTTCTCTGTCCCTCTTTCATCACGCTCAATAGGGCGATAGTCAAAACTGAAAAGGCAATAGATGGCTCTTTTTCAATGGTAGTAAAAACGAAATCCTGAAGCAAAGAAAGCACCTCGGAAGATGAACTAAACACAAAAAGTTATGTTTTCACTTTACACATGATTTCTAATCACTACTTTTTTGATTCAGTTTCCTAATTGCGAGCAATTTACGATTTTCATTATTTTCCATACGTTTTGACAGCTCTCCGACTACCATTCTTCCATGCGCTTGTGTTGAAAGTTTGAGAAATTTGAGAATCCAGCGTAGCGCGATCAGTGAGAGGAATACAAACATCAGTGTCGCCGCTCGGCGGCCGGTAAGAGAAACTGAATGTTCGAAAGGTTGTTGTCTGCAATTTTTGCCGCTGGCGCCAACTGTTAGTGGTTATGAACGAAATAAACAGTCGTTACCCTATTGACTGTCCTGCTCTTTGACACTCACTGCTGGAATTGTTTAGATTTTTTTATATGGAGTTGACATTCACTGCTGGAATTGTTGACATTTTTTTTTGATATGGAGTTTCGAGGTTAGGTCAGGCGTGCAACGATCTATTTGTCCATGTTTGCCACTCGAGAACTGAACGGAGTTGCAAAGTTGACCAAATAAAACTTGTTTTGGCATACTTTTGCAATATATATTTCCTCATATCTTCAAGTATTGGCTATTACAAAGTTAGACAAATATTTGCACATCAATGTTTGTGCAAATATATTTGGTCAGTACACATATGACAAATAAATTTGTCAAAATTTGGCAAATATTTGCACATTTGGCAAAGTGTGTACTGATAGTTTTAAAGTCGTCCCTTGCCATGGACTTATTCGCTCCCAAGACGACAATTCGTCCGCTGGAGAGTGCTGCTGTCGTCATGATGATGGTTCACGAGAGCAATGTCAAAACCATTTATGGTTCCAAAAACATTCGGAACAAAATATTTATTTTTACCTCATAAGTAAAATAATGTAGGGAATAGGGTAATGACTGTTTATTTTTTTCTCAAACGCTAACAGTTGGCGCCAGCGGCAAAAATTACAGACAACAACCTTTCGAACATTCAGTTTCTCTTACCGGCCGCCGAGCGGCGACACTGATGTTTGTATTCCTCTCACTGATCGCGCTACGCTGGATTCTCAAATTTCTCAAACTTTCAACACAAGTGCATGGAAGAATGGTAGTCGCAGAACTGTCAAAACGTATTAAGGGGACACGGGAGACCGTGTTATTTTACCTATCTTTCGTCTCAGTCTAACAATAATCATCAAAACTTTGTGGAAGCAAATCTCGAGTTTTAGTGAACCGATGAAGCTGAAAATTTATCGGGTTGTGCACTACATATATAGAATCATAGTGATACATTTTCGCATCGATATATGGAGTGGTTCTTGGGATTTGCTTCTTGAAATGGATAGGGTGATTATGATGACGTCCCGTGCGGCCTTAAATTGCTTGCAGTTAGGAAACTGGATCAAAAAAGTAGTGATTAGAAATCAAGTGTAAAGTGAATACATAACTATTTGTGTTTAGTTCATCTTCCGTGGTGCTTTCTTTGCTTCAGGATTTCGTTTTTACTACCACTGAAAAAGAGCCATCTATTGCCTTTTCAGTTTTGAATATCGCCCTATTGAATAAAATCCAATGGTAGAGAATTCATTTCTCTACCCAATGGTATATTTAGAGGCAGCGGAGAATGTTTCAAAACGTATTGTCTGTCTCAAGATAAATCCAATTATGGCGATTATCTGCCCATGTCTCCAAATATAAGCGCAGCGGTCACTGATCATACAGAACCTCGAACTGCCAAACACAGTACATGCACTAGACAGCAAGCACACTCATCGTGTTCAGTTGCTCCTGATATTTATCACTAATACATAGATACACTTCTGTCATTCTGCGAAAACCACGTGCTTTCAATTTGGGCGGGAAAGTTTTTCCATTCATTTTGCCCTGCGGCTGTCAGTTCGCTGTAACGGCTGCGGGCGTACGACCGCCGCCGGACTCTAAAAAAACATAAGATGATCAATACTTAATTCAAGTGCAAAAATCACTCAGGCGGAAATTCCATTGAAACTAACCTCACATATTTTGGTTTTCCAACCTCAAACTAGTGCTCCTACCAGCCGGATCTCAATTTTTATGAAAGTAGTGGAATAGCTTAGCTTAGCTTAGCTTAGACTGACTACACATATCAATGGTTGCTATTCCGTGATTGACCGAAGTCAGTGAAAATGCACAAAGAATCAACTAGAAGTTCGGCTGGGATTGGCCATAATCTTCTTCAGTGTGCATAATTCAGTGCCTCTATTTATACAGGGTCAATAACGGCGCCGGCCACGTCCTTGCAGTCAGGTGGGATTGGGGGAAGGAATGTTAGTGTGTAACCTTTGCTATTTGGAGACCGTGTTTGCCTCTGCATCTCCGCAAAGGTTACTGGGAGGGATGTTTGTTAATGGGGAGGATCGTTGGGTCACAGGATTCACTTTGATAAGCGATTAGACCATGATAAACGATTATTTGTGAGATATAAACATACTTAGAAATATAAAATTTTCGATTGACATGAAAAATTTTCAAGTATGAGAAAATAATGCCGTTACTTGAAGTGACGAACCATTCAAAGTTTGTTGAACAAATAGCTAAAAGCAACATTCCTACAGGATATTTTACCCAATTTGAAAAAAAAAAAAATATCGATTGGCTAGACCATCACATAATATTCTTATGCCGACACTTACAGGGGCGAACCATTCAAAGTTTTTTGAATAAAATGAACGTTTTGCAAGTCTACACTTCTAGCACAGACCAAACCATTCAAAGCATTTTTTTATGTATAAAAATAAAGGAGTGAGTGATTTTATATAAAAAATATAAAACAATAAAGTTATGAATTAGAGTTTATGCCGACACTTACAGTGACGAACCATTCATAGTTTGTAGAAAAATCATATTTATGTAACGATTAAATGTGCGGTCACACATATTTTATAGACTTGAAAAAAAAGCATGAAACGAGCTCACCGATTGATCCTTCATCCTTGATTGAGCAGCCACAATCCACTTTCATCTTCACTCGTGTGCTCGGCCATATAAAAGCACTCAGAAAAGAACGCGTCACCGGAGAGGAAAAAAAAAAACTGACGACTTCTCGGACTTTCTCGATGCACTCAATTTTTATGAAAGTAGTGGAATAATATAAAAAACAAACGAATGTAGAACATAGAGCATGGATATTTCTACCTTTTCTACTTAACCGTTTCACTGTTGACCGTCTTTTATCAAGAAAATAAAACATTTTCCTCCACAGAGGCATGTGATGAATGCGTGAAAAATCAAATCTATCATCCACTGATTAGTTGCGCTACCAAAGTATAGATGGCTTTAAGGGGGGTTTGAACAAGTTTTTTTGTGTATGCTGACCAAAACATTTTTTTTCTGGTAAAGTAGGGGTCTAGAAATAATTTCTGGCTACGCCTTCGCATCATTTAAATAAAACAACGAAAAAAGATAATATTTAAGTTATTTTATCGTAGATTTCAATTTTTTTTCTTAGTGATTCGATTATCCGGAGGATTCGATTATCTGGAGTGAAAAAAAATCGATACTCCGGATAATCGAGTCCGACCTGTAATAATATTTTATCATTTCTCAGAGTCTATAAATGAGGATTTGCACGAAGAGTGAAACCTATCGAACTGTCAAACCGTCTACCTATCGAGCAAACCAGCAGACCAGGTAGGGGCTATTTTCAAAGGCGAAGGAGAACAATCATTTAAAGAAGCCTTTTCGCGCAACTCTCTGTATTTCTGAGCTCTTTTTGAGAAACTTCGCTGCCTCGTCGGGCACTATACGCATTGCGTTATAGAGAGAGCGTTAGATTTCCGCTCCATACTGGAAAACTATTCTTCTTTAGTATTTTGTTCTACCATGCCAGTGGGTGTTGCATGCAAATACTTTGTTTTATTTACAGGGCACATTGGCCATTGCCCCTATTAAAACTAAAAGCTTGTTGAAAGCTACCCTTATATTATAGATTATTTATGAAGTTGCTCTGCATAGCTTATATAATTCGTAAACTGCAAATATATAGGTTATGATCCTGTTGCATTTAAGTATAAAAATCATTTCAAGACAATTTTTGATAGTTTCCTAATAGGATCGATAACTATGAACGATTAAGCAGTTAAAATAAAACGGTTTGCGTTTGCAGGAGTTCCAAGTTCAATACTATTGATGTATTATCTGATTAAGGTTGAACATAACTTATGAAATTGAATGAAAGCATCAAAGTTATTGATCAAAAAGATTATGCTTTGTTGTTAGCAAAATATGGTTTCATTTACGAAACTCAAATTCCTTAAGGGACGATTCAAATATGACGTCCATCTTTTTTCACGATTTCTAGACCCCCCTCCCCCCTCTGTCACGCTTTTTTCAATACTCAGTACATTCACTGTCACACTTCTATGGACCCACCCCTTTTGTGTTTAGTTCATCTTCCGTGGTGCTTTCTTTGCTTCAGGATTTCGTTTTTACTACCATTGAAAACGAGCCATCTATTGACTGTTCAACGATAAACTTGCGGCGATCGACGCGCCACCATATTTCATATAACGAAGGTTATTAGAACTAACTTGGAGGTGATGATTTGGAGGTTATTTGGAAATTTGGAGGTTAAAATCCCCTCCAAACACTAGCGATTTTGCGGTGGGATGTTGACGTTTGATGACGAATAGGGCGATATTCAAAACTGAAAAGGCAATAGATGGCTCTTTTTCAGTGGTAGTAAAAACGAAATCCTGAAGCAAAGAAAGCACCACGGAAGATGAACTAAACACAAATAGTTATGTATTCACTTTACACTTGATTTCTAATCACTACTTTTTTGATCCAGTTTCCTAACTGCAAGCAATTTAAGATTTTTATTATTTTCAATACGTTTTGACAGTTCTGCGACTACCATTCTTCCATGCGCTTGTGTTGAAAGTTTGAGAAATTTGAGAATCCAGCGTAGCGCGATCAGTGAGAGGAATACAAACATCAGTGTCGCCGCTCGGCGGCCGGTAAGAGAAACTGAATGTTCGAAAGGTTGTTGTCTGTAATTTTTGCCGCTGGCGCCAACTGTTAGCGTTTGAGAACAAAATAAACAGTCATTACCCTATTGCCTTTTCAGTTTTGAATATCGCCCTATTGTCGTCTTGGGAGCGATTTGCTGGCGGAGATAGGCGGGGCTATAAATGTCAACGCGAAAATGTATGCAGTTTGACACTTATGTACCCAACATGTTTCTGAGGGGGGGGGTACACCAGCGACATTATTCTTCTACACGGAGAAAACGAGAAACCCATATTTGAGTATTTTTTAACTTACTTTTGAGTTATTTTTGTCTCCCTATTTCATTCGCTCCTTCTATTGTTGTCAGAGAGCGAAGAGCAAAACAACCCAAAAACCGAACCTTTGTGCGTTACCTCAAATTTGAGTAAGTGGCATAGTACTGGTAGTTGAGTTATTTGATCTGCCGGTTGGGTGATAAGAACTTAGCCAGTAGGTATTTTTTCGCATGGCTGCAAATGAAAACAACTTCTACCCCATCAACTCAAAACTAGGTTAACGCACGAACCCCCAGAATTGAGTGGAATGAACTCACTTTTGAGTACTTCATTTTCTCCGTGTATGGTTTATTATTTCTATTTGGCTAACAGTATGTTGCGTTTCGCGATTGGAGGCGTATCCTCGACTTTATTTTTCTTTTCTGCTCTAAATGGACTAATAGGGCGATATTCAAAACTGAAAAGGCAATAGATGGCTCTTTTTCAATGGTAGTAAAATAGTAAAATAGTAAAATAGTAGAATAGGGTAACGACTGTTTATTTCGTTCATAACCACTAACAGTTGGCGCCAGCGGCAAAAATTGCAGACAACAACCTTTCGAACATTCAGTTTCTCTTACCGGCCGCCGAGCGGCGACACTGATGTTTGTATTCCTCTCACTGATCGCGCTACGCTGGATTCTCAAATTTCTCAAACTTTCAACACAAGCGCATGGAAGAATGGTAGTCGGAGAGCTGTCAAAACGTATGGAAAATAATGAAAATCGTAAATTGCTCGCAATTAGGAAACTGAATCAAAAAAGTAGTGATTAGAAATCATGTGTAAAGTGAAAACATAACTTTTTGTGTTTAGTTCATCTTTCGAGGTGCTTTCTTTGCTTCAGGATTTCGTTTTTACTACTGTGGTGGTTTGCGAGAAATTCAAATTAACAAAATCATAGCAGGCGTAGGGTGAAAAATGAGGACGAGAGTCAGTTAGTTTTTCTACCAGCAGTGGAATGCAATCAGTTTGTATTAGTGCAACATAAGTGATAATAAATTAATAACTACATTTAAATTGCATTGTGTTTTAAAGATTCGAGTAAAACACCACATATTGGCGACGAGGATGGGATTTTGTTCATTACACAAATCTCCTTATATCGACTGTAATAGTCCACGACTACCAGCAGATACTCATTGGATGGTAACGGACCTAGGAAATCCATTGCGACATCTACCCATGGTTCATTTGGCATCTTTCGACGCTGCATTGGTTCCGGAGCTGAAGGCTTACTAACCAAGCGACATCCTTCACAGTTCTTTACAGTTTTTCGTGCATCTCCATCGATTCCCGGCCACCACACTCTATCTCGCAGTCTGGTTACCATAACCGTTTCGCCTGGGTGACCCTCATGTGCAAGTTGCAACATCCGTGAACGCAGTTGCTTCGGTATCACTAGACGACATCCTCGGATGACGCATCCTTCTAGCAAACTAAGATCTTTTTGGAATGGAATGTATGCTTTAGCCCCTGTTCTAGTTACTTCGTCATTCCAATCTGATCTTAATAAAGCATCTCTTACCAAGAGTAACTCAGGGTCTGTTTCTAACGTATTCTTAATTTCAGATACGTCGATTGCTACTGATTCTGTAATCGCGTTTATGTACAGATGATCATCCGAGCTGTCAGTGTCTTCGTCATCACTTGGAATGGATAGACGTGATAAGGGATCAGCGATATTTTCCTTCCCTGGCTTGTAAATTACACGAAATTTAAAGGGCTGTAGCCTTAGGACCCATCTTTCGATTCGGCCAGGAGGTTGCGAAGAGGATTTGAAAATTGTAGTGAGAGGTCGATGATCAGTTTCTAACTCGAATTCCCGACCGAGAAGATATAGCCGGAATTTTTCAACGCTCCAAATTATAGCCAAAGCTTCCTTTTCAGTTTGGCAATAACGACGTTCTGATGCGGACAAGCTTTTGCTGGCATACGATATGATTATCGGGCGGTCGTCAGTTTCGTCTTCGAATTGTAATAAAATCGCCCCTAATCCTACTGGTGACGCATCAGCAACAATCCTGGTCCGGCGTTCATTATTGAAATATCCTAGTACAGGATACGAACATACTGCTTCCTTCAGCTTACTAAACGCGATCTCGTGTTGAGGAGTCCAATGAAACGTACGACCTCTAGATATCAATTGTCGGAGCTCAAACGTCATTGTTGCAAGATCAGGAATGAATCGGCCAATGTACCCTACCAGACCCAGAAAACTTCGAACTTCTTCGGCAGTTCTGGGGGATCTAAAGTTCATTACAGCAGCTATTTTATCATCAGTCGGGCTGAGCCCACCTCGGGAAATATGATGACCTAGGAATTCAGTCTCAGTAACCTTGAATTTGCATTTCTTGGTATTGAGAACTACATTATGAGCCTCCAATGTTTCAAGAGCACGCGCAAGAGCAGCATCATGCTCTTCTTCATTTTTCCCATATATGAATATGTCATCTTGGTAGTTGAACGTATTTGGGCAGTTGCAAAGTAATTGCTCGATTATCCAATATTATTTCAGCTGGCAAATTAACCGCTACATACGACAAAACGGAATATGAAGTTTTGGAGAGAACTGGGAATCGGGTGAAAATAACAGATCCAGTTTCAGGAAGAATAACTGAGAGGAATGTGGCTCATGTTAAGAAAATTTCCACATCTGAAGAAATCTATCCTGAAACAGAAGAACATCGTGCAGTCGAGGATCAACAACCTGTTTCCAGATCTGATCCACCACGTCCAAGCCGTTGTGCAAATCGACCATCATGGCACCAGGACTACGTCGTACATACCACTGATGATGCATAGATCCTCGCTTATGAAAAAAAAGGAGATGTGGTGGTTTGCGAGAAATTCAAATTAACAAAATCATAGCAGGCGTAGGGTGAAAAATGAGGACGAGAGTCAGTTAGTTTTTCTACCAGCAGTGGAATGCAATCAGTTTGTATTAGTGCAACATAAGTGATAATAAATTAATAACTACATTTAAATTGCATTGTGTTTTAAAGATTCGAGTAAAACACCACAACTACCATTGAAAAAGAGCCATCTATTGCCTTTTCAGTTTTGAATATCGCCCTATTCCCACTGTGATATTATTCACTAATTTATAAAGTTGTACATTTAAATGAAAAACTATCTTAGGGTTTAATGATATTTAGTTTGCAAAGTAACATCGACTGATAACGTGTGTTCACTAAAAGATCTCAGTTTTCAAACTGACGGTCTGAACGTCGGGCCTACTATGTTTCTTCAGATTCACCACATCTCCCTTTCTTCCAGATCAAAGTTGATTGACAAAGTAATCTCGCTGCCAGGATGGTCGACACATTATACGAGGAGGGCGACTTGGTGGTGCTTGATCTTGATTGTACATCGGATTGTCGTTAGTGTCATCAACGGTGGATGATGGTGGTGGATCCTGATCGTTCATCGGGTTGTTGATTGTATCGCCCATTACGGATGTTGATGTTTCTTCATTCGATACTGCTTGTGGATTGTATATCTTCTTGAGATGGGCGATATTCCTTTCCAGGACGCTCCCTGAAACAGGATCAAGAATTTTAACGCGGTTTCCTTTTCTTTCCATGACTTCGTATTGGGTCTTGCCGAACGTTGTAGTAAGCTTTCCGGTTGATATAAGGTTTTGTAACAAAACGCGATCGCCTTTTTGAATATCTGAGGGTTTTGCATGGCGCCTTACATCTTCTCTTTCTTTGCCTCTATGTTTCAGAATTCTATCCCTATCGTGAACTTCAGAGTTAACAGGAGGCGCCGTCTCGATATCGCTTATTGATGGTATTTTGGAACGGATTAGACGATTCTGCAACAGAACAGATGGAGCTTTACCTGTAACGGAATGTGCAGTTGTATTGTACATCATGAGGTACTCAAGCAAATCATTTTTCCAATCGCGATTCGTTGAATGACTTATTTTTAGCCGCTTCAAAAGAGAACTGTTCTGCCTCTCAACTTCACCGTTCGCCTGCGGCCAGTATGGCGCTGTGTGATTCAGAGTTATATTTCTTGAAAAACAGTATTCTTCGAACTCAGTACTTATAAACTGACGACCATTATCCAGAGTAATTGTTCTTGGATAACCTAAACGGACGAAGATGGGCTCAATTCTCTTAATAGTTTCCTCTGACGTAATCTTCTTCATGGTGCACACTTCCTTGTATCTACTATAGTAGTCCACAATCACTAGAAGGTATTCGCTCGATGGTAGAGGCCCCAGAAAATCCATGGCAACGTCTACCCAGGGTTCTTTTGGCATTTCGCGGCGGCGCATTGGTTCAGGTGCTGATG
This sequence comes from Aedes aegypti, assembly GCF_002204515.2. Classification (NCBI taxonomy): domain Eukaryota; kingdom Metazoa; phylum Arthropoda; class Insecta; order Diptera; family Culicidae; genus Aedes; species Aedes aegypti. The sequence continues at coordinate 228,681,332 of NC_035108.1, read as the reverse complement.
GTCTGCTAACCAATCGACAACCTTCGCAGTTTCTGACCGTTTTCCTTGCATCTTCATCCATACCCGGCCACCAAACCCTGTCACGAAGTCGTGATATCATTAATGTCTCACCAGGATGACCTTCGGGGGCCCAGATAGCCGTAGCGGTAAACGCGCAGCTATTCAGCAAGACCAAGCTGAGGGTCGTGGGTTCGAATCCCACCGGTCGAGGATCTTTTCGGGTTGGAAATTTTCTCGACTTCCCAGGGCATAGAGTATCTTCGTACCTGCCACACGATATACACATGCAAAAATGGTCATTGGCATAGTAAGCTCTCAGTTATTAACTGTGGAAGTGCTCATAAGAACACTAAGCTGAGAAGCAGGCTCTGTCCCAGTAGGGACGTAACGCCAGAAAGAAGAAGAAGGATGACCTTCGTGAGCAAGTTGCAGCATTCTTGCGCGTAGACTTTGAGGAATGACGATTCTGCACCCGCGAATTACGAAACCTTCGAGGAGGGCAAGATCGTTCTGAAAAGGTATGTATTTCTTAGCACCATCCCTAATCGCACCATCAGTCCAATCTGAAGTCAACAGAGCATCCTTGACTAGAAGTAGTTCTGGATCAGTAATGATTGCATTCTTAATTTCCGAAACGTCTACAGCCACTGAATCTGTAATGGCGCTAATGTAGAGTTGATCATCACATTTGTCTACGTCTTCGTTAATTGTCGTTAGAGATAGCCGAGATAATGAATCTGCTATATTTTGTTTACCAGGCCTATATACAATCCTAAACTTGAACGGTTGCAGCCTAAGCACCCACCTTTCAATGCGTCCGGGAGGCTGTGATGTTGGCTTGAAGATTGCAGTTAATGGGCGGTGATCTGTTTCGAGTTCGAAGACTCTGCCAAGTAGGTACAATTTGAATTTTTCAACGCACCAAACTATTGCCAGCGCTTCTTTTTCTGTTTGGCAATATCGACGCTCTGTTGATGAAAGGCTCTTGCTGGCATACGATATAACGATGGGTTTATCATCATATTCGTCTTCGAACTGTATCAAAACAGCTCCTAAACCAACGGGCGATGCATCCGCAATGACTCTAGTTCGACGGTTGTTATCGAAAAAACCGAGCGTTGGCGCTGAGCATACAGCCCGTTTCAAATTATTGAACGCTATCTCGTGCTTCGTCGTCCAGTCGAATTTTTGTCCACTGACTGTCAACTGCCGTAGGTCGAATGTTTTAGTTGCTAAATCGGGAATGAATCTTCCTACATAGCAAACGAGTCCCAAAAAACTTCGAACTTCTTCGGCAGATGTAGGCGATCTGAACTGCTGCACTGCTGTTATCTTATCTTCCGTTGGTCTAACGCCTTGCTGAGAAATGTCATGACCCAAAAATTCTGTTTCCGTAACTTTGAATTTACATTTCTTAGTGTTCAACACGACATTGTGTGCTTCTAATGTGCGTAGAACACTTTCTAAAGCAGCGTCATGTTCAGCCTCCGTCTTCCCATGTACAAAAATGTCATCTTGATAGTTGAAAGAGTTTGGACAATTGCTCAGAATTTGCTCGATAATACGCTGGAAATGTTCTGACGCGCTGCAGATTCCGAACATCAACCTGGTGTATCGAAACATACCAAGATGAGTAATAAATGTCGTTATGTGTCGACTTGACTCGTGCAACTCCACTTGGTGGTACGCATCCTTAATGTCAAGACGAGAGAACCACTTGCAACCGTTTAACCTGATCACAGAAGTTTTCTAAATAATTTAATTTGAACAATTAAGTTGTCTAATACAATACCTTGCGAGAAGATCATCAAGCGTAGGAATCATGTGATACTCTCTTCTGATTGCGGTATTAGCTCGACGCATATCAATGCACAGTCGAACATCACCGTTATCCTTGATAACAATTACTACGGGGGAAACCCACGGGCTGGGACCGTTAACTCTTTCAATAATACCCATTCTTAGAAGTCGGTTGATTTGATCTTCAACTTGTCGACGGAGAGCAATGGGTACACGACGGACATGCTGAGCAACGGGCGTCACGGTTTCATCGATATCGATTCGAATTTTAACACCTGGGCACAGGAATGATTAGGATATTATCTTTATTGATGACATATTAATAGCTACCTTTAATTACAGGAAATTTATCAACGGTATTCTCAGAAACATGTTGGATGAACTCCGAGTTGTTGACACTAGGCAAACCAATCAGCAGCACTCCCAATCGTTTTGCAGTGTCTCTACCAAGCAAATTCTGCTTACCATCTTTTATTACGTAGAAGGCGGCAGCAAAATTCAGATCATTGCCCTCCACAATCGCTATGTTTGCATCGAACGTGCAAATGATGTCCAATGAATCCTTTTGTGCATATGCTGATAGACGTTTTGTGGACGGTTTCACATTGTCGACTGCAGCATTCCTGCTTTGCAAGTAGACCCATGTCTGTTGATCAATGATGTTGTATTTGCTGCCCGAGTCAGTCATCATTTCAACGAGTATATTGCCCACCTTGCACCAAACCATTTCATCGTGGTTATCGCTGATTGCGTATATGAAGGAGTCCTGCACTTGAGCTTCCGGCTTCATATCACGTGTTGTAGAGGTTTCATCATTGTTAATAGCATTAACTTTTTGTGTTTTGTGACCGCGAGGGTTTGGATTTTCAGCAGATGGTTTGCGTTTCCAAGTACCTTTGTTGGAACCAAAATAACACTTCTTGGCAAAATGTCCAACACGGTTGCAGTGGTGGCATTGAACGTCTTTGGCTGGACACTTTTCTCCTGGCTTGTGCAGCCTCAATCCACACCGACTGCAATCAGCTGTAGGATGACTTTTCGCCCAACGTGATCTGTTCTCACTCTCAGTGGTAATTTTGTTGACAAACGTGTTACCACGACTTGCTTCCAACAGATTTCCAGCACCGGAGGTACGCTGGCCAAGCTCGCGAACCTGATGCTGAACGGATAGATGGGTATTGACGAGGGTAGTTAGGTCATCCAAGTTGATATTGGGCTTTTCTAAAATTTTCCGTCGGAGTTCGGGAGGCGCAAGCATGACGATCTTGTCTATAACTGCTGCATCTCTGCTCTCTTTTTCCGATGATCCAAATCGACATTTGTTGGCCAGGACTTTGGCCCGTAACAAGAACTTGTCCAATGTTTCTCCGGCATCTGGTTTTTGAGTCCAAAATGAATATCTCTCGAATGTGTCATGCTGCTTGGGAGCAAAGTAATGGTCGAGTCGACGAATCATACTATCAAATTCGTCCTCTTCATCCTCGCACTCTTGGTTTACCTCAGGCAAGCTTTCGTAAACCCGTTGGAGTTGACGACCAGAAACAGCAAGGAAAATGCTCTTCAATTTTCTCTTCTTTTTCTTGCTCATGACGGCCGCGATATACTCGAACTGCTTTTTATAGTCAAACCATTTTTGCCTGAGTTCCGTTATTGGAACGCTATCGCATTCAAAAGGCGGTAGTTTGAACAGTTGTTCTTCCATGTCTGAGAAATGATTGAAATTAATTTCAATAGTACCATGTGCATGGTGTAAGTACAAATATTGGAGAATTGTTTTGAATATTTTAGTCTAGTTAACACGGGGTTGCCATTAGCAACCTATTGCCGAACGCCTGACACAACGGACCAATCCGTTGTATTGGGAGTTTTTTTTTTTTTTTTTTTTTTAATGAACTAGCCATTTTTCCGCCTGACTCAACGGATCAAAACCGCTTCTGAGGCAGTTCACTTTTAAGGTGAACTTGTTTTTTTTTTTCCGCCTAACACTGAGGCAGTTCGCTGTTAAAACGAACTTGTTTTTTTTTCGCCTGACTCAACGGATCAAAACCGCTCCTGAGGCAGTTCCCTTCTTAGGTGAACTTGGTCTTTCTTTCGCCTGACACTGAGGCAGTTCGCTGATAAAACGAACTTGATTTTTTTTTCCCGCCTGACACTGAGGCAGTTCACTGTTGAAGCAAACTTGATTTTTTTCATTCCGCCTAACTCAACGGATGAAATCCGTTCCTGAGGCAGTTCCCATGTAGAGGGAACTTGTTTTTTCTTTTACCCGCGTATCGCAATCTGTTGCTGGGCAACCGCTTGTTTAGCTTGACTTTTCTTTCTGGAACAATCTCCCAACATTTGTAAAAAAAAAACTGATTTGGTTTACCTTCTGATTTTGTTTGCTTGAATCACCGCAGGTTCTACTCGTCGCCAATATGTGATATTATTCACTAATTTATAAAGTTGTACATTTAAATGAAAAACTATCTTAGGGTTTAATGATATTTAGTTTGCAAAGTAACATCGACTGATAACGTGTGTTCACTAAAAGATCTCAGTTTTCAAACTGACGGTCTGAACGTCGGGCCTACTATGTTTCTTCAGATTCACCACACCCACAAAAAAATATTACAAAATGATAAATAAACCGATTTATTCAGTTACTTGCGACGTTTTTGTACCAATGTAAAATCGACTCAAGTAGTGTTTTGTTTTGATTCGTGGTTAAATCACCTTGTCTCTCCATATAGCGGAGCGGCGAAAGTTGCGGTCAGGTTGCGAAAGTTGAAAATCTTACTTTCGTAGTTTTGTAAATCCTGAAATTAAACGTTCTAAAAGTAAAAAATCAAGTTGGTTTAGAGCGAAATGTGTAGAATTTCGTCTGCGAAACACGTAGAATCGATAAAGTAAGTTTGTACAGTCAACTTTCGTTCGTTGCACTAAACATGTAGCCCACTTAGTGAAAGACTTTCACTAATGGACCAATGCACGCGTTCACTCGTTGACGTTTGAGCGGTGCCGTGCTATTTACGTGACCATGGAAACAAGTGAATTCGGCACCGCTCAAACGTCAAATTAGTGAACTCGTGCATTGGTCCATTGGGCTGAGTTTCGAGCTGTCAAATAGCATAGAACAAAAGAAAATCAGGGCTACCAACATTGATAAATTGCGTCGTATGTCAGAAAATGACGTTTGCCTTCGTTTTAGGTGGGCTATAACCCAACTAGCGGGAGCCCAAATAAAACGAAGCCTACCTAAAGATAGTGCAACGAACGAAATTAGACTGTATACTTTTTTGAAGTGAGTCGATTTGAATAAGTTTTCGAGAATAGGGTAATGACTGTTTATTTTGTTCTCAAACGCTAACAGTTGGCGCCAGCGGCAAAAATTACAGACAACAACCTTTCGAACATTCAGTTTCTCTTACCGGCCGCCGAGCGGCGACACTGATGTTTGTATTCCTCTCACTGATCGCGCTACGCTGGATTCTCAAATTTCTCAAACTTTCAACACAAGCGCATGGAAGAATGGTAGTCGCAGAACTGTCAAAACGTATTGAAAATAATAAAAATCTTAAATTGCTTGCAGTTAGGAAACTGGATCAAAAAAGTAGTGATTAGAAATCAAGTGTAAAGTGAATACATAACCGCAGACAGACGTTCAAGTTAGACTCAGCCACTTGTGTAAAAACATGGCCGCCACAAATCGCCAAGTGGCAATCAGCAAACAGATGGCGTTAGTGTCGTATGCGTCCCGCCACCACCCCGATCACATTTCGTTGACAGCATGACACACAACCGCTCCCACAGCCGGCGTGCTCAACGCTAAAAACGATGCACCTTTATTTTGCGCAGGGTGGGTGATGTTCCCTTTTGGATCTTATTTCTCATGTAAAAGTTAATTAAATCTATTGAAATTTTTACCACAAGTTGGCATTAAATTTACTCACAGATTCATGCTAGTATAATACCCTTAAATGATCGTTACTCATGTAAAATTAATTGGCGTAAAAGCACGTGAAAGTATCACAATTGTGTGAATCATTTTTAAAGTGATTGTTTTGATATTTTTGTTCAGTGGGTGGTGGACTGGGTGGTAAGCGAGAAGTGGAAACCACGTGCTTTTACGAACTGTCACTGTACTGCAGCAATTTGCTCCCTAGGTGACACCACGGTAGAATTTACACAGGAATTTTGAATAAATTTGTTCCTGCTTAAACGTCTGTCTGCGACGTAAGCTTAGGTCCCGCAGCTTGCAAACGGAAACAAAATTCGCCCTGTATAAAACAGGGTGGCTCTCGGGCACGGAGCGAAAGCTTTCGGTGTTTCGAGTGTAAAATAAATAAATAAATACTCGGTGGGAAACTCGAAAATGGTGTGTGGCGCAGACGCATGAATCAAGAGTTGTATTGCGGCGCTCATTTTAAATCCACATCCAGTGGCGGCGGTAACGCCCAGATAATATGCGCGCAATTCAAACGCAACGTCAAATTCAAGTAGGCTTGGATTGTCCCGTTCTGCAAGGACACAAATGTTATAAAGTTGCTAAATCTGAAACATTTGATGATTTTTATTATCACTGCGACGGTATATCGAGATTTTCAGATAAACGCATTTCGTGGATTTCTTTTGCAGAGCACAATATCAAATGTACAAAGATGCGAATATCACAGACAAACAGACGTAACAGCTAGAAAAAATTATCAATGGGTTACATGCATGCCCTGATTTGCTACTCGTCACATAGTAACGCACATGCGCTAGTGTCCATACAGTCAACTTTCCTTCGTTGCACTAAACATGTAGCCCATTTAGTGAAAGACTTTCACTAATGAACTAATCTACGATGACGTCACGCTGCAACTTCCAGCGGGAAGAAAACCTTTACTGCGGGCCGTGTTTACAAAAAATGAACAATTTCGTTGTACCTTCATCCACTTCGTGTGCATCCGGTGAACATTCGTTGTCCGGATGTTGGTCCGGATGTCATTAAATGTAAACATTGCCCGCATTTAGAGCAGAAAAGAAAAAGAAAGTCGGGGATAAAAGAAGACCGTGGATAAGTCCATTGGGCTGAGTTTCGAGCTGTCAAATAGCATAGAACAAAAGAAAATCAGGGCTACCAACATTGATAAATTGCGCCGTATGTCAGAAAATGACGTTTGCCTTCGTTCGTCGGGAGAGATTACGACTAGCTGTGGGAATACGTCCAGATCTGCCCGAGGAGGAGTGTTGGAAGATAAAATAATCATAGTATGCGTTCAGACCGAACGTCAATCAAAGTAGCCTAGATTGAAATTTGAATAAAATTGTTTTTTTTTTTTGTTTCTACCCAGGCTATGGAACTGTGACCACAATTTACCAGGTGTGACAGAGATAGAAGAGCGAGTAAAGAGAAGAAATAATTTCCATTTCCCATTCCACATGTAACCTTACTGAAATAAAGACGCGTGAATACAATCAGTGTTACTTTTTGATTGGTGTGCGTATTCCGAAGTTCTTTCCACCGGTTATCATCGGTTAAGTGTGTCGGAATTCCCTGCAGAACCTGTCCGCTCGTACCGGGTTCTGTCCTGCAATATTTAAGTATTTTGGATTATCACCGTACATAACCAGAAGGATGCTCTTAAATTGGTAGGTAATATCGCAAACACAGACAAACAGACGTAACACTTAGAACAAATTTCTTTAAAATCCATCACCCAGTTTACACCATCATCATCTGGTGAGCATGTTGCACGAAAAGGTGTTTCGTGCAACAAGACCGGCAAATGGCGGTAGTGTGAAACGTCAAACGCGAAGAAAAACGATGCGCGCGCCTCTGGTTGTGAGATTTGTAACATAGCGAATTTGAAATCATCGTTAAATGTGTGGTCGATGGAAATTTCGTCAGTGTTACGTCTGTTTGTCTGTGTCGCAAATATGTATGCTTAAAAAATTCTTGAGGCCAACTCTTCTCCTGCATTGAGACAACATATTGATCGCAGTAGCCATAGTTTATGAATGCCTCTCGCCACCCTTAGGTATGTGATATGGACCGATGCACGAATTCACTATTTGACGTTTGAGCGGTGCCGTGCTATTTACGTGCAACGTATTTTGACAGCTACTAAAGGTACGCTGCATTTTTGTCTATCTTACACGAAAACACTCACACAGATAAAATAGTTATGAAAATCCGTCAGATTTGTACTGAAATCGGAATATAAATTCAATTAATTCAATTGGTTTGTTTAGAAGTGTCCATTTTTTTACATATCATGATTCTACGTAAAAAATAGAGCCAGAATCCAAAATGTTATAATTTTCCGTGCCCTGGAACTATTTTTAAAATAAATTTGAAGTTAGTATGGAAATCGCTTTTAGATCATTGCTCGGCAAATGTTACTACGGGACAAGCTGTTATTATGTAAATTGAAATCTCATTGAGTCTACTGATTTAAATCTTCATTAATCGATTTATAACGTGAAAATTATGATATTGAAGCGCTATCGATTTGTATTATACTTAGACAAATCTACTCTTTCGATCAAGCTACGAAAACTTTTGCAGAGCCAGTTTTCACCGGTTTGATACTAGAAAAGCGCTTAAATTTCACCATCAAACTATCGAATTGTCATGTTCCGACATGCAGGAGCAAATTATTTTCCAAGAAATCATAAAACAGAACCATGTAAACCGGTTACTTTCCATAGAGTTCCAACGATCAATGTGCAGAGAAACCGATGACTAACATTTTTGGGCTAAAACGTGAAAACAAATACCACGAATCTTTTCGTATGTTCCAAGCACTTCCGAGAATCAGATAGCAGGACTATAGCGGAAGAAAATAAAAAAAAATCCCAATGTAAGTTTTGAACAACTATCGAAATTTAAATTATACTGAACAATAAACAACAAGCAAATGTACCTTGTGTTATTTATTTTATTATACCTATCTAAAAGATCGAAAAGGTCTATCGAAAATCTTCCAAAAACACTGTTGTAAAGCTTGAAACTTTTCAGTATACGTAACTCAAAACCGACCTAAATGTCACTCTTACTCCTTTGTATTTGGGCCCCTCATGTGACCAAGACGTTCGGTCAAATTTCCCAAATTATATCAGATTCAACTCCTGCATTCCGTACAATCAGGCCTTTCTATGTACATATAGTAAATATATTCTTGTATATAAAATTAAAAAAAAAAACAACTTGCACTGCTAGTTATTTCTGAGAGAGGTAATGGGTTGTGATGAGAAACATAAAAAATACTCCCCATAAATAGAACAAATGCATTAAATGACCTCCCAATCGGGTACGTAACAAATTATTCTGCTAAATTATCGATATTTTGTTATCCTAAATACCTAAATTTACTTAAATTACATTAAAATATAACAAATTCCATACAAATCCGGTAAAAGTTCATAACTATCTACTAATACCAATGCACAGGCGTGAATAGCATACCTTCTATAGCTGTCAATATACTTAGGGCGTTTACCACCACGAATGACATAAGCGTCAAACGACGAATGAACACGAGTTCATCCGTATATCGTACACGCTAAAGGAAGGATACTCATTGTACTGCATACACCGCACAATTATAACAACTGTAACTAGTTGAGAACAGTTTGGCCAACTTTTTGAGCGTTTTTTGTAGGTTTTTTCAGTGCTTTTGCAAAATCGTAATATTGATAATATTGAAATTTTCAGTCAAAAACTTCAAATCGAGATTTCTCGAAATTGCTCCTAGGGATTTTTTTAATTGGTCCGGAGGTGCACATTTCTGAAAAACTGCTTTTTTGTTGATATATTTCGCTTTGCAATATGAAGCTTTCAATGCAACATGATTTTTTTGAAAAATACTCATATATCTGCACAAAATTGATTTTGCAGCATCAGTGAAAATTACACATAGATATATAAACCCAAAATTTGGTTTTGTTTAACTTTTTTTTTAAAGAGAAACTCCCAAATATGAAAACAACAACGATTAAATATTCTAGAACATTTTACGAATGAGGAAGACATGTGTTCCATAAAACTCTGGAATATTCTGTCAAATAACTTTTGTAGTGCTCTACAATTTGAAATTGTAATGTTTTAATAATCAAATTTACTGTTGTAGTGCTCTAAAATTGCTGTTGTAGCGCTCAGTGAAACTTTTCGGTGAAATATTTCAAAGCGTTACTGACAGACCGACAACTCTGGGATTTTATATTGACTTCGCAGCACCAATCTGGAGTTCGCCGGTTGGACTTCCGAAGCGAAGTTTTGAACGAACTAACTGTCATTGCTCTGCCGGCTCTGCTTTTATCTCGACTGTTTTAGAAAACTATCCAACATCACGTCGACGGAAGAAGTTTCACCACAACGGAGGATTTGTCAGTTCGAGCGCGCCAAAATCCTTCCGATTGAAAATGTTTTGGCGGTGCTTAAGGTGCAACTGTTTGCTATCCATAAATGATGATCAATTTTGTAGTTTTGGGGATGTGATATGGGTTCTACCGGACATAGATGAACTGAAAGTGTATCAACATGCCTGTTGTTAGCAAGCATATGATCCGGATAGATCACCGAATGATCGATATGATATAAAACAGAAATATTTTCTTTTCAACGATAGTTTGAACATAGATTGTTCATGGATGCCACGATGAGTCTATCGTGTGTTACCTTAAGTTCGTTGATAAAGAAGAGGAAATTGAGCGAAGTTCTTTTTCTGAATTTTATCGGGATGCACAATATTGTGTATCCTTTCATCACTGGACTGCGAAGTGCGGCCTCATAAGTGCGAAAATGTGAATAAAAGTGCGTGTTGACTACGCCCCGTCGATTACTCAGGCGAAGGGAGCCCTACTTAACTCTACGTCACTGCTTGCAGCAACCAATGCTGACTCTGGCATCGTGAGCAGAGCAGATACGTAAAGAAGATAGATAATGCCGTATATCAACAAAACCGCCATAGTGAGAAGTAATATTACGAAGAAATCTTGCTGAATTTGAACATTATAGTTTATAGTTTAATTATTGAATATTTACACTTGCCAGTATATAATACTTATCGATATTAAGAACAGTGCGAGAGTATCAACACAGACAAACAGACGTAACACTTAGAACAAATCTCGATCAAAATCATAGTCACGAGGACATGTACGCCCAATGCTAAAAGTAGTGTATTTGGCCGACGGGCCAACAGAGGGCGGTAGTGTGTAAACGTCAAATACGAACAAAAACGAAGCAAGCGCTGCGGGTGGCGGATTGGCCACCTAACATATTTTTGAATCGACCGTTAAAAAGGTGGTCGATGGACAATGATGAGAGTGTGACGTCTGTTTGTCTGTGGTATCAAGCTACATAATTGCAAATTTGGTAAGCGTGGAATGCAGTATATAAGCATATGCTACCACATAACTCTAATTTGTAATTAGGCGATAGACGGTGTAGAATTCAACCGGTTACATTGAGCAGCTCATCATATCTAGGCATAAGGAGTTTTATGCTCATAAGGTAAAATCCGCAGTGGCTAATATAACAATAGATGGTGCATAGTATATATATATATATATATATATATATATATATATATATATATATATATATATATATATATATATATATATATATATATATATATATATATATATATATATATGATTTATCTGTGATATGATTGAGTAAACATGCATTTCTGGCCTAAACTTAGCGTTTGGTACTAAAATTAGGACCCTATTAGCGAGCGTTTTGACCGTTCAACAATTGTAAATTTACTCTATTCGACAAAAGAATTAGTAATTTTTTAAAGAATAAAAAAATTCACAAAATGTAATATAATAAGTCGTGAATTTGATGAAGTTGCCTTCTCATCATTCGAAGTTTGGCTTCGTTTTATAATCACCTTAAGTTTTAGTCATATGGAAGTTACCATACCTCTTCTTCACTATCACACTCAACCGGTGATATTTTCCTATTTACGACTACCTGTCCTAGGGATAGAAATTCTTTGGGTTTCAACAACAAATTTGCATCTAATGAGTCGGTAGCGATTTGTTTGAATGGACAGTTCCAATAATTACTTGTTTGTTTTATAATTTGCAGTTGTCCAATTAGACTTATTTTTGAATTTATAGAATAAATTAAACGTGAACATATTGTGCATCCCGAAAAAATTCAGAAAGAGAAGTTCGCTTAATTTCCTCTTCTTTATCAACGAACTTAAGGTAACACACGATAGACTCATCGTGGCATCCAAAGAAAATATTTCTGTTTTATATCATATCGGTCATTCGGTGATCTACCGGATCATATGCTTGCTAACAACAGGCATATTGATACACTTTCAGTTCATCTCTGTCCGGTAGAACCGATATCACATCCCCAAAACTACAAAATTGATCATCATTTATGGATAGCAAACAGTTGCACTTTAAGCACCGCCAACACATTTGCAATCGAATGGATTTTGGCGCGCTCGAACTGACAAATCCTCCGTTGTGGTGAAACTTCTTCCGTCGACGTGATGTTGGACTGTTTTCAAAAACAGTCGAGATAAAAGCCGAGCCGGCAGAGCAATGACAGTTAATTCGTTCAAAACTTCGCTTCGGAAGTCCAACCGACGAACTCCAGATTGGTACTGCGAAGTCAATATTGACTTGTAATTTTGTATTTTTTTTATCATGATATGAGGGTAGATGTACCAATAGTGGAGGTACTAAGCACGATTGAATTTCATTTAACCGCCTAAATTCAAGAAGCGCAATTAATGTACATGTTAATGTTGTAACGGGAAGTAACGACCATTGAATTAATTAGAAAAATGATTTCATCGCAGTAATCCACGGCATGTCAGTGAAAAATAATACCTCCACTATTTGTACACTGTTCCTTTAGTTGAGGTAAATTTTTATTTAGTGTTCCTTTAGTTGCGGTATCCGTTGTTTTCTTATGGGATCCTCCACTATAGGAACACTTCACCGCAATTATTGGTACAAGTAAGAAAAGTTTTAGCAATTCTAGTGATATTTCATAAGTTTTAAAACAATTTGAACGCTCTTTTCAACTATTCCATGAATCAACAAGCCAATACGTCAATTAGCAGTGTCGGTTCTGTGGCTAAAGTAACAAAAACGGCACTACCGCAACTATTGGAATACCCACAACTAAGGGAACACTTACCCTATCATTTAAATTTGCTTCTCACCAAGCTTCACTGCTTCTTTTCTCGTCAAAAATGCATGTAAGATTGTATTATTTTTGAAGATTTGCCCCATGCATACTTCGACAGAAATACAAAACTTTTCTGCTTCCAACGGTGTTCGTATCGCAATAATTTCTTTCCTTAAGCCTGATTCGCTGCTGACAAGTAATTTCTCGGCCTATCTTGATGCATGGGAAATTTCTGCAAGGAATCGATCAAGAATGCGTTTTTTTCTGATCGCAGTACGCAGTCTAAAAGAACTGTCAGTTCAAATGGGAGTCGCTGTAGAAAATTTCTGCAAGGAATCGGCAAAAAAATTCTTTAGTGATTCCTTTTCAGTAGCAAATCAGGCTTTAAGCCTGATTTGCTGCTAAACAGGAATCGCTAAAGAAATTTCTCGCCGATTTCTTGCAGAAATTTTCTACAGCGACTCCCGTTTGAACTGACATCTCTTTTCAACTGCGTACTGCGATCAGAAAAAAGCGCTTCCTTGATCGATTCCTTGCAGAAATTTCCCATGCATCAAGATAGGCCAAGAAATTACTTGTCAGCAGCGAATCAGGCTTTAGCAACGCAAATTACAAAAAAAACTGCTTTCGACGTTTTGGGATTCGACGTTTTGGCATTCGACGTTTTGTCTTTCGACATTTTGTCCCTAAACCCATGCGATGTACCAGAATACCCTTATGAACTAATCTACGATGACGTCACGCTGCAACTTCCAGCGGGAAGAAAAACTTTACTGCGGGTCATGATTAAAAAAATGAACGATTTCGTTGTACATTCATCCACTTCGTGTTCATCCGGTGAACATTCGTTGTCCAGATGTTGGTCCGGATGTCATTTAATGTAAACATTGCCCGCATTTAGAGCAGAAAAGAAAAAGAAAGTCGAGGATAAAAGAAGACCGAGGATAAGTCCATGAACTAATCTACGATGACGTCACACTGCAACTTCCAGCGGGAAGAAAACCTTTACTGCGGGCCGTCTTTACAAAAAATGAACGATTTCGCTGCGCATTCATCCACTCAATGTTCATCCGGTGAACATTCCTTCACTGGATGTCATTTTATGTAAACACTGCCCGCATTTAGAGTGGAAAAGAAAAAGAAAATCGCTAATAAAAGAAGACCGTGGATGAGTCCATACGCTACTTTACAAAACGATACGGAAAAGGTGTCACGATAAAGAGCTTCATTTTTCTTTGTCAATATTTATTGTATTTTTTGGTAAAATCCAGAATATGATCTTATTTACACAGTGAGAGAAAATTGCACAGAACAAAGTATAAAACTCTCTTGATTTCTTACTCAACTGGCAGCAAAATAAATGAGAATTCACATTGCCTCTTAATATTCATTGCCAAATTAGAGTAATGCACATTAGAATTGATGAAAATAAAACTGTTTTTAATCAAATTTCGACATCAGAAATATCAATTTCACAAGCTGTATAACATTTCATTGAAGTTCGTCAATAATGACTAAGTGTGTCAGGTCAGTTTAGCCGTTTGTTTACATCTGTTAAAGCCGCCGGGAGTAATCACAGCCGCCTTCCCATTGTTTCGACTTTGACATTAGCTTCGCATCCAGAAAACTTCGCATCTCATGAGCAGGCGCATTTACGGTTTGGTGCTGCGAAGTCAATAGATTGACGAAGATATTTATTGTATTTATTTTTTGCCAAAATCCAAAGTGCGATCACAGCTCAGTTTTGAAGCTGCGAACTTATTTGCACGGTGAAATAAAAATGTCCACATAGTTTAAAAACGATGTTGATTTCTTACATCGCAAGCAGCGAAATAGATGGGAATTCACATTGATGGTTCATATTCCCTGCCAGATAAGAGAACTACACGTAAGAATTGATGAAAATGCAACTCTTTTAAAGTGAATTTTGTACTTCTGAAACGTAATTATCTCAAGTTGCAAAACATTTCTTGGAATTTCGTCATTAATTACATAGTGTGTAAGAGATTTGTTAAGCCGTTTATTTACATTCGCAAAAGCCGCACGGGGTCTTCACAGCCGCCGTGCCATTGTTTCCCCTTTGACATTAGCTTCGCATCTAGAAAAGTTCGCACCGGATGAGCAGGTGCGATTACGGTTTGGTGCTGCGAAGTCTTGTATTTTATGGTAAAATCCAGAATACGATCGCAGCTTAGTTTGGAGCTGAACGTATATCAAATATTTTTTTCGATTAAAGCTTTCATTTACGAGATATTTGCTGTTAGATGCCTTTCCCCATACAAAATGAAATGAGAAAACTTCTGCTGATCAACTGTGGACATGAGCAAAGCAGGTAATCCATTGAACAATTTCTGACGGCTTCAATTTCTGTGTAATGTGTTGTGACGGTTGCATGGATGAACCGATTAAATTAAATAAATTTCAGATAAAACAAACACATTTTCTATGTACATACGGTTGATGCAAGTGCGGAATAGTCCTATTTTTTCAAATGGCATGCGAATTACGTTGGTCTTTCGACCTAAACTGGGAAATTTGCAGGAAAATGGCCCAGGGGGTCCATAAAATATAGGGGTTCAAAATATATTGGTAACCCTAATATGGCAAAAAGTTGAAGCACGTTCAGTATGTCGATGGTTTTGGTACGAGAGCAAACATTTAAAGGCATCCTGCAAGCATCAAATCAAGCAATCAGTTATTTTATTGCGACGCTTGTGAGATTAAGGGCCGATTTCTTCACATTCGCTTAAGCCGTAAACCACGTTTACCCATGTGATTAAACTAGGTTTAAGGTGGTTTAAGGCCTAAGCGAAGGTGAAGAAATCGGCCCTAAGGATCATACACACCATAAACATTAAACAAAACTTCGCATTATATTGCACTCTCGATTCAATTTACTCGAAAAAGGGTAAACACATGGAGATGTTGACTACGCTAGAAGTCATCCCTTGCCATGGGCCTGAGTTAACGCACAAGCTCCCGACTTGAGTGGGATGAACTCACTTTTGAGTACTTCATAGGCCAGGGGAAGTGGTTCACCTATTTGTGAATTTATGTCAGAGAAAAAGTAGATTTTGTATGAGAATTGACAGAAAAATGAATGACAAGTTCATCCACTTCTCCTGGCCTATTTTCTCCGTGTAGGTTTGACAGTTCGATAGATAGATTTGAATTCACTCTTCGCGCAACTTTTTATTCATAGACTCTGGTTTGAACTTGCCAGACGATTGGCAGTGGTGCCAAATGTCAACAAATTAAACAGATAATTAACCTTTTTTAAGGTATTTATTTATTTTCAAAGAAATTATACATTGCAATCAATTATTAAATAAATAGAAATAATAAACCATAGAAGAAGAATGTCGCTAGCGTCGCTGTCAGAACATCTTTTGCTGGCGGAGATAGCCGGGGCTATAAATGTCAAAGCGAAAATGTATGCAGTTTGACAGTTATATACCCGACATGTTTCTAAGCGAGAACAAAGGGAACAGCAGCGACATTCGTACTCTATAGTTTTCTATCTCTATTATTAAATATTACAAAATTGAACTTAAATGGAGAATTCATGTTCTATGGATTACCTGCTTCGTTCTTGTCCACAGTTGATCAGCAGAAGTTTTCTCGTTTAATTTTGTATGGGGAAAGGCATCTAACTTCAAATTTCTCGTAAATGAAAGCATCAATCGAAAAAATATTTGGTAGGGGTAATAGTCATTAACATTACGTGTAACCGGTACCAAATATTTTTTCGAAAAAAGTTCTTAATTTTGAGAAATAAATCGTTAGATGCATTTCGTCATACAAATATTTTTCGCGTAACCTTTTAGCGATTTTTCCTGAATAGACACTAGCGCATGTGCGTTACTATGTGGCGAGTAGCGAATCAGGCCATGCATGTAAACCATTACAGATGCGTACATGTTTGATATAATCAATCATAATTACATAAATATATTTACATGTGAAGGGAATAAAACATGGGACCTAACAAACCTAATTTTCACAAAAATATTAGCTCTATGAACTTGAAAATATTAGATTTGAAATCCTGACGTATTGAAATTGTTAACAAAAAAATGCATTATGACCTGTTTCAATAATGTCACGTCATTTCAGAGTTTCTAGTTAAATTCAAAGTTCCTAGTTAAAATAACAAACAAACAAAACCACCTTCTCCCCCGCCCAACACGACTCGGGAAACGGACTTTATGAACTATTAGGCATTTCACGACGAAATTCTTACTCTTTTTCCTCTTCAACAAGACTTGAAAACAATGGTGCACCATTGTTTTCAGATTTCCAAAGGAGGAAAAGAGAGTGATTTTCTGATGAGGAGCAATATGTTTTCTGATGATGGGCAATATGTTGATACTCACTTTCTGTCACAAACTCCATTCGGACAGTGGTAGAAACCGGTAACATCAGGTGGTCCAACCACAAGGGAAAATGGCGTATCATCTCGGGCGTTTAACTTGTATAGTGACGTAAATGACGCAACCTCACCAGTCATTGATTCAGCCGCAATTTCATATTTAACTGAAACAAACAAAAATAAATGTCAGTATGAATGGATTCATCAATGTTACAGAATATTTCTCGATAAGGCACTTTATAGGATATAATATTAAAAGAGTTCAAGTATGAATGGATACACATAAAAATAAATACATACAACATAATTTTAGCTGTACAACAGTCTAGTTAAAATAATGTAAAATAAGTTCAGCCTAACCTACTGAAATGAACGTTGCAGTAAGAAAAACAATGAACAAGTTTTAAAATTTACTATTTCCACAGACGTAACACTTACAACAAATTTATTTTAAATCTATCGCCCTGTTTACACTACCACCATCTGGTGATTATGTTGCACGAAACATTTTATTGCTTAAGTAATCCTCTAATGGCACCGGCATCCTACTTAGTTGTGCTCGTTTCTAATTTAAAACTGAAATGAAAAAGTTGTAGAAAAAATTCGATATGGACCTTAGAAAAGCTGAATAATGGTGAATAAAGTCAAATCGTCATGAAAATGAGCGGTTTTTAACCTGAAGGCCCGGTGCGATTTATTCATAATAGGGCGATATTCAAAACTGAAAAGGCAATAGATGGCTCTTTTTCAATGGTAGTAAAAACGAAATCCTGAAGCAAAGAAAGCACCTCGGAAGATGAACTAAACACAAAAAGTTACAGTGGCCCAATTTCATATTCGTACAGGATACTGATTCCACATCAAGTTAGTAAAAAACTATTAAATGAAGTATTGAGCTACAAATACTTTATCCACATTGAAGGTAATAGGTGTCATCTATTGTTTGCCAATCACAAAATGTTTCCATTTACATTCATCTTTGGATTAATAGAAAAGTATTGAATTGATGTCTAAAATTCACCCAATTCCATATTCGTACACCCACCAAAATTCAAACGCACAACGTTCAAAACTAAATTTCGAAGCTCTATTTGATTACTGAAGTGCTTTATTATGATGTTCAGATGTAGTGAAAAACATTTGGACAATTTATTAGTGGACATATATAAAATTTAGGTAAAATTATGAGAAATGCCAGTTTTCCAATGATTTTTGCTATAAAATCCAATAATTCGAACAATTACGTTTATTTTTGTCATTGGATCCAATCTATAGATTATACTCGTAAGCTCTGATAGAAATTTAGTTGAAATATATACACTTTACAGAAATCATAAACAGTTTTTATCCCTTTTGAGTTCAGAAAATTGTTGTGCCATAAGTTCAAAACTCTTCTAAAATGATATTTTTAATCAATGTAAACCAAATAGGGCGATATTCAAAACTGAAAAGGCAATAGATGGCTCTTTTTCAATGGTAGTAAAAACGAAATCCTGAAGCAAAGAAAGCACCTCGAAAGATGAACTAAACACAAAAAGTTATGTTTTCACTTTACACATGATTTCTAATCACTACTTTTTTGATTCAGTTTCCTAATAGGGCGATATTCAAAACTGAAAAGGCAATAGATGGCTCTTTTTCAATGGTAGTAAAAACGAAATCCTGAAGCAAAGAAAACACCACGAATGATGAACTAAACACAAAAAGTTATGTATTCACTTTACACTTGATTTCTAATCACTACTTTTTCGATCCAGATTCCTAATTGCAAGTATTTAACGATTTTCATTATTTTCCATACGTTTTGACAGTTCTCCGACTACCATTCTTCCATGCGCTTGTGTTGAAAGTTTGAGAAATTTGAGAATCCAGCGTAGCGCGATCAGTGAGCGGAATACAAACATCAGTGTCGCCGCTCGGCGGCCGGTAAGAGAAACTGAATGTTCGAAAGGTTGTTGTCTGTAATTTTTGCCGCTGGCGCCAACTGTTAGCGATTATGAACGAAATAAACAGTCGTTACCCTATTGCGAGCAATTTACGATTTTCATTATTTTCCATACGTTTTGACAGCTCTCCGACTACCATTCTTCCATGCGCTTGTGTTGAAAGTTTGAGAAATTTAAGAATCCAGCGTAGCGCGATCAGTGAGAGGAATACAAACATCAGTGTCGCCGCTCGGCGGCCGGTAAGAGAAACTGAATGTTCGAAAGGTTGTTGTCTGCAATTTTTGCCGCTGGCGCCAACTGTTAGTGGTTATGAACGAAATAAACAGTCGTTACCCTATTTTCATTCTAAACAACAAGTAAATGTTAATTTCGAATTTGTCTGTAAAAATAATTTGAACTACGAACTTCGTTTTACAATAAAGTACCCTAAACTACCTTGTACATACCTCCACATAATTGATGTCATCGTAATATTCAATTATCTTTGAAATAATATTTAAATTATATTCAAAATAGCACCCTATTTTGCAATTTATTGATTTAATAAGAAAAATACAAAATAACTTGAATGAGCAGAAAGCATTGATACACTATTTAATAGAATATATCCTGTTGTTTTCATCATTTTAAAAACACGTTTGTGTTGCGGTTATGGCAATAATATTTATTCTATAAATTTCTATAATCATGTTTGGTAGTAAAATGTAAATTAAAAACGATAATTACGCAATGTTTTGATAGGAACATTAACTGTGGATTATGTATATACATGTAGGAGCCAAACATAAGGAAATTTACTAAAATTTTTGGTTTTGGATTTGTTATAAATATTATATTACCTAAGATTCAACAGTATAAGTTGTCGATATCCACTCTTAGCTACTCTAAAACTGATTATAATTTTTTGAAACTTGTGCAATATTCGCAATTATCATTCTTAAGGAAGTGATGATGAAAAAAATGCAATTTATTATTCGACTTACAGAATATTTTAGCAAAAAACATGGGAAAACTGGTATTTTTCTTAAATTTACTTAAGTTTCAAATATATCCGTTTATAAATTTTCCAAATGTATTCTACACAACGAAGCGCTTAAGTAGTCATATAGTCCATTAAAAATTCGTTTTGAATGCTGTATATTTCTTTTTTGTTAGGTGTACGAATATGGAATTGGGTCAATTATAGACACAATCTCAATACTTTTCCATTATTCCAAAGATTTAAGCAAATGAATACAGTTTGTCATTGCCAAACAATAGATGACACCTATAACCTTCATTATTAATAAAGTATATCGAAGTCCATGCACCATTTAATAGTTTTATACCAACTTGATATGAAAACAGTGCCCCGTACGAAAATGAAATCGAGCCACTGTATGTTTTCACTTTACACTTGATTTCTAATCACTACTTTTTTGATTCAGTTTCCTAATAGGGCGATATTCAAAACTGAAAAGGCAATAGATGGCTCTTTTTCAGTGGTAGTAAAAACGAAATCCTGAAGCAAAGAGAGCACAACGGAAGATGAACTAAACACAAATAGTTATGTATTCACTTTACACTTGATTTCTAATCACTACTGTTTTGATCCAGTTTCCTAACTGCAAGCAATTTAAGATTTTTATTATTTTCAATACGTTTTGACAGTTCTGCGACTACCATTCTTCCATATGTGCTTGTGTTGAAAGTTTGAGAAATTTGAGAATCCAGCTGAATGTTCGAAAGGTTGTTGTCTGCAATTTTTGCCGCTGGTGCCAACTGTTAGTGGTTATGAACGAAATAAACAGTCGTTACCCTATAGGGTACCGGCCGCCGAGCAGCGACACTGATGTTTGTATTGCTCTCACTGATCGCGCTACGCTGGATTCTCAAATTTCTCAAACTTTCAACACAAGCGCATGGAAGAATGGTAGTCGGAGAGCTGTCAAAACGTAGGGAAAATGAGCCTGTGCATGCTATAAAACGTTTGACTTTTACTGTGCGCTCTGTTTTCAAGTTGCCCGTGAGAGAGAGCGAGACAGCACCAACACACGGCGCACAGTAAAAGTCATGAGAACAAAAGAATTTATGGCACGTACAGAGGCTCATAATGAAAATCGTAAACTGCTCGCAATGGGCTGAGTTTCGAGCTGTCAAATAGCATAGAACAAAAGAAAATCAGAGCTACCAACATTGATAAATTGCGTCGTATGTCAGAAAATGACGTTTGCCTTCGTTTTAGGTGGGCTATAACCCTAAAGAAACTATAAGCAAAGAAGCGAAATGTTCCAATTGGAATTCCAAGTTTACTGTCAATGTCATTCCAATCGAGCAGGAGACTTGTCAAACACTTTTTCACACAAGCTGAAAACGGCTCACACAAAAATGTTACCGCCCACGAAAATTTTGCTTCTTTTGAAGTAGCATATTTTCTGAATACATGAGTGTCGGTTGCAATTTTCATGCTTTGCATAAAGAATGCTCTACTCATTACATTGGTTTTCCACACATTCAGTCAATTTTTCATTTGTTACCCAAACCTGTGAAAATTCAACACATAAAATCTGTGACTCACTTTTAGCGAGGGATTCAACATTGGCAGTGCTGCGTAATAGATTTGGCATAGCTGATTTATTTTGAATATGATCAGATTTCGTCTCTTTATAATTTAGTCTCTTTAGTCAACTCCATATAAAAAGAAATCTAAACAATAGGGTAATGACTGTTTATTTTGTTCTCAAACGCTAACAGTTGGCGCCAGCGGCAAAAATTGCAGACAACAACCTTTCGAACATTCAGTTTCTCTTACCGGCCGCCGAGCGGCGACACTGATGTTTGTATTCCTCTCACTGATCGCGCTACGCTGGATTCTCAAATTTCTCAAACTTTCAACACAAGCGCATGGAAGAATGGTAGTCGCAGAACTGTCAAAACGTATTGAAAATAATAAAAATCTTAAATTGCTTGCAGTTAGGAAACTGGATCAAAAAAGTAGTGATTAGAAATCAAGTGTAAAGTGAATACATAACTATTTGTGTTTAGTTCATCTTCCGTGGTGCTTTCTTTGCTTCAGGATTTCGTTTTTACTACCACTGAAAAAGAGCCATCTATTGCCTTTTCAGTTTTGAATATCGCCCTATACACATGCAAATGGTCATTGGCATAGTAAGCTCTCAGTGAATAACTGTGGAAGTGCTCATAAGAACACTAAGCTGAGTAGCAGGCTCTGTCCCAGTGAGGACGTTAATGCCAAGAAGAAGAAGAAGA
Organism: Aedes aegypti; assembly: GCF_002204515.2. NCBI lineage: Eukaryota > Metazoa > Arthropoda > Insecta > Diptera > Culicidae > Aedes > Aedes aegypti. The sequence goes on along the minus strand of NC_035108.1, from coordinate 228,658,825 downwards.
AGAAGAAGAAGACGTGCTTTCAATTCAGGCTGGAAAGATTTTCCATAGAGCTTAGTGACATTTGAACACACGTAGACTAGCATACGCTCGTCATACACAGTTTGTTTTTGTTTTCCTCAAAGAAACTTGCACACGCTTTCCAGACTCATCAAAATGCATATGGAAATATTACCCAATTTGAAAAATTTACACCCGGTTTCTGGGTGTTTTTCGAGACTGAGTGCATATTGTTTTCCTCTAAGGTTCACAACTACATCTACACTAGGGCACCCATACCATTGGGCGTGATAACCACTATTCATTTGACCTTGCGGGCACAGACAAACAGACGTCACACTCTCATCATTGTCCATCGACCACCTTTTTAACGGTCGATTCAAAAATATGGTCAGTGGCCAATCCGCCACCCGTAGCGCTCGCATCGTTTTTGTTCGTATTTGACGTTAACACACTACCGCCATCTGTTGGCTCGTCGGCCAAACACACCGATTTTAGCATTGGGCGTACATGTCCTCGTGACTATGATTTTGGTCGAGATTTGTTCTAAGTGTTACGTCTGTTTGTCTGTGTTGCGGGTGTCAGTTCGCTATAACAGCAACGGGCGTACGAACGCCGTCGGACTCTAAAAAAAACATATTGTGCATCCTGATAAAATTCAGAAAAAGAACTTCGCTCAATTTCCTCTTCTTTATCAACGAACTTAAGGTAACACACGATAGACTCATCGTGGCATCCATGAAAAATCTATGTTCAAACTATCGTTGAAAAGAAAATATTTCTGTTTTATATCATATCGGTCATTCGGTGATCTATCGGATCATATGCTTGCTGATAACAGGCATGTTGATATACTTTCAGTTCATCTCTGTCCGGTAGAACCGATATCACATCCCCAAAACTACAAATTTGATCATCGTTTATGGATAGCAAACAGTTGCACCTTAAGCACCATTTGCCATGCCAACACATTTTCAATCGGAAGGATTTTGGCGCGCTCGAATTGACAAATCCTCCGTTGTGGTGAAACTTCTTCCGTCGACGTGATGTTGGACTGTTTTCAAAAACAGTCGAGATAAAAGCCGAGCCGGCAGAGCAATGACAGTTAGTTCGTTCAAAACTTCGCTTCGGAAGTCCAACCGGCGAACTCCAGATTGGTGCTGCGAAGTCAATAAGATGCTCAATACATATTATGGATCCGACAGAAATAAGGACAAACATATTTTTTTATATATATTTTTTCTCATTCTCCAAGCGTTGTGACTAATATTTGAATAGTGCGCTGTGTTCATAAACATCGTAAGAATGCAGCGCCACGTCGTGTGTCCCAAACGCGCGATTCGATTTGGTGGGCGCGCGACAATATTACCACAGAGAAAATTACTATACTGCAGTGGTTTTCATATCGTGCTCCGCGGAGCACTTGGTGCTCCGCAAACGTTTGACAGGTGCTCCGCGACAGTTTTGAAAATTTGTAACAAAGCTTTGAAATATCTCAACTTTTTATTTTAAAATGTGCTTTTGAATTTCCAGGAGTATACATTTTGAGAACATAAAAATCGTGCTGAAAATTGTATTGTTCAATCGAACGTGTTTCCATTTAAGACCGCTGTTATGTTCTTTAGATTTGTACTCATAAAAATTTTGATGTGATTTTAATTCATCTTCACCTTGTGATATTTTCGATCTTATGATGGATTACAAAACACAGTTTTTACTAGTCTTATACTGTCGTGAATCGCAAGTCAGTGCTATCTTTAAAAAGTTTTGAGAAAATGAGCAGCTAAGTTCTAAACATCTCCGAATATTTAAAAAAAATCCAGGATATTTGAACATATTCAAATGAAACTTTCAGGATTTGCTTTCCACTCTAGTATCTTGCTGTCAAAAATATAAAATATAAAGTTGAATTTCGATTCATTTATTAGTTATACTAAATATAATAGAAAATAAGCTAAAATCAGCAGTGGGACTAATATTCGATTACTTTCAATTATAGAACAATTCGTTTTGGTATTTTTTTATCTTTTCGTATCAAACAATGTTGTGATATTAGTACAGCGTTGGAAGATATCCGCTTATTTATAATCTCAACCTTAGAGCCGTTGTTAACCAAGTGTGAAACTTGTTGTTACTGAGCAAACGAATGAATTTACACGTTTGTCAACAATGCTACGATGAAAACAACATCTTCCTCTATCTCCCAGCGAAGCTAGTTTTTATTTTTAGTCCATTCATTTGCTTAAAAACAACAAGCTACACACTCGGTTATCAATGGCTTTTAGGGCGATATCATAAGTTATGCGAGATATGTTGAAAGCTGAGCTCAACTCAATTTTGACTAACATGCAGATGGGACTGATTTGCGATTCACGCTAGTATCTGAATCATTATTGAAGTGTACTTCGGATATTGTTACGAAAAAGTTTATCACGTGGGCTAATATTTTGCAACAGGATGGATACAAATATTCGGTCGGATAAAGTTTGATGGGAAGGTTTAAGCTTCAAAATAGTGTTCTCTTGAATTTACTATGCAAAACAAACCTTGAAGTTTAATTGATCCAATATTCCCCGACAGAATATTTTGTAACTCTCTTGGTGTGAAAGTTTTGCTGTGATACTTATCTATGCAGAAAAAAAGTCTGAGGTACATGCAACTTTGATTATAATCGAAATTTTGACGCCATGATACAAAATAAGGGATGTTTCACGAGTTTTATCAAAATTATGAATATTTCCGAAAGTACTGAAGTTGCGGTTAACCCATTCAGACATCAATAAAGCCTTAAAATTAATATTTCAAATATTTCAAATCAAGAGCTTGGAAATATATGACGAAAAATCAAATATAGTTTCATCTGTCTTCAAGCCACGAATTCTGATATATTTGACGAATAACCTAATATAGTTTCATTTAGATGCCCAATTGTTATACTTTAATCAACTAAAATTAATCTTGAAATATAAAAGTTTTCTCAATCAAATAAAACAAAAGGTATAGATTAGAAATAAAATTCTCAATTTTCGAAGGTATTAAAGGGTCGATTTTAGCGTGTAAAGAAAATCGAAATTTCAAACGGAGTTATGGTTGAGAACAGGTGCTCCGCGCGACAATTTTATTTCAAAAAGTGCTCCGCGAGCCAGAAAAGCTGAAAACCCCTGCTACACACTTAAATTATTTTATGGATTCCTGTGAAATTTCAACAGCTGAACAGTTCGGTAAAATAAATTAACGAAGTACGGTAAATTTTTACAGTATTCGGTAAAAAATCACCGGAATCCGTTAAATTCCGACGAAGTTACGGTGTTTTATTTCACCGAACTGTTCAGCTGTTGAGATTACGGTGAAATTCACCGTAAGAGCTTAGTGTGTATACTGCTTCGCGACTGAAAATGGGTGAACCGGTGAACCAACGTGCGAAGTTCTATTTTTCACCAACTTCGCCGCGTCACGAGTTGCTTCGTTATTTATTCATACCAAAAGTATAGGCCTTTTCATGTGACAGATCCGTCTATGCATTTGTTTACATCGGTGGAGGACCAGTGCTAACACGGGCCTGTCATTTTCTTGGAAGAAATGTCAAAGTGCTTTCCGATCAGCTGATTTGAGATGTCATTTGAATGGGCCTATAGTAAATTTTGTGGATTTTGTTTTTGAGTAGATGCTACATGTAGTAAAGTTCAACCACAGACAAACAGACGTCACACTCTCACCGATGTTCATCGACCACCTTTTTAACGGCTGATTCAAATATATGGTAGGTGGCCAATCCACCACACGCAGCGCTCGCATCGTTTTTGTTCGCGTTTGACGTTTACACACTACCGCCATCTGTTGGCCTGTTGGCCAAATACACCGATTTTAGCATTGGGCGTACGTGTTCTCATGACTATGATTTTGATCGAGATTTGTTCTAAGTGTTACGTTTGTTTGTCTGTTTGGTTATCGTCAGACACGGAATGGGGCATGAAAAGCTCAACGAACTTTATTTCCACACAGCAAAATGTGGATTCGGTCCCTTGTATTTCTCATAGTAAAACTGTAAATCAAAACAATTGTGTCACTCGCGTTGTGGACAACTCGCAGAGCAAAATATTGTGCATTCAGATTAACTTTAGACCGAAGTTCATAAGATAAGTGAAATATCATCGAAAGTTCGCCGAAGTTCGGCGTCGGCATTCTACCGAAGTGCTACGCCGACAAAGGCAATCCTTATGCGTCGGCGAAGCACCAAATTAGAATGCCGACGCCGAACTTCGCCAAAGTTTTGACTGCCGAACTTCTAATTGTCAATATGTCATGTCTCATCAAAATGAATGGGCCTGAAAGAAAATGAAAGAGATACATCAAAAAGTGTTAGTCAGATCTGCGTTTGCATTACACTTTGATCTACGAGTCCGTAACGCCGACCACTGTGATGTCATATTTACCGATGAGATGAAATTGCCAGGTGTTCCATCGTTAACATCCAAGATTAGTCTATCTGTGATGTGATGTACCATCTTCACTCACTTTTAAGCAATACGTAGCACATTATTACTGCTGTGTTGACAACTGCGGGAAGCTTAGCTGCAAGAAAATATAATCGGTTTGTCAGCGAAAACGAACACTGATAAATAATAATAGTCACAGAATTACTACAGTGTATGCATCAATGACTATGAATGAAAAAGAGGCAGACAGAAAACAGTCATTAGTGCATAAACTTTAGTAATTCCACAGGCAAACAGACGTCACACTCTCATCGCTGTTCATCGACCAACTTTTTAACGATCGATTCGAATATCTTGTAGGTGGTCAATCGACCATCCACAGCGCTCGCGTCGTTTTTGTTCGTGTTTGACGTTTACACATTACCGCCACCTGTTGGTCCATCGGCCAACTACAGTGTTTTTAGCATTGGGCGTACATGTTTTCGCGACTATGATTTTGATCGCGATTTGTTCTAAGTGTTACGTCTGTTTCTCTGTTGTAATTATGTGAATACCCGTGTTTCTGAGTGTATAATGATGAAACACAACATACCTTGAGAATCTGAACGATATGTCGTAAGTTAAACAGTTTCGGGATTTATACCGTCATCTGGGGTAAATCGACGTACATTACTGTGTTTTTGGCAAACAGGTATCCAGTCGGTTCCATTAGTCAAAAGTTAACACCATATGAGAATAAAGAAAGGAGAAAATTTCGCATTCCAAAATAGCGATTGTTAAAATCCAACCAGCCCTCCGATTTCATGATAAATCTTTGTCCAACTATGGCGATCGCCAACGATTCAAAACTGTTGGAAGGTAAAATAATCATAGTAGGCGTTCAGAATAAACGTCAATGAAAGTAGTCTAGATTTAAATTTGAATAAAATTGTTCTCTTCTGTTTCTATTCTACCACTGCCAAGATTAGTTCGTTTTCTGTCTACACCAAAAGGTTATTGGCCTAGCAGAAAATGTCTCTCGGCGGAGCTGGCGACAATCAAGCGGAACGGATTCCGCAAATGCAGCAGCAGTTTCAAAACCACTCAAGCCGAAGCGGAGTTTGTGGCGCTCGCTGGAAGGTGTCAGGAGCTAATATGGACCAAGCAACTGTTGAAGGAGATCCGTGAAGCAACCGAGGTTCCGATCCCCATTTTCGAGGACACCTAAAGTTGCATCAAGCTGGTGAACGGCGCGACAAACACATCGATACAAAGTTCTTCTTTGTTCGAGACCTGCAAGAGAAAGGAGAGATTAGATTTCAGTACTGTCCGACGTTAACACCGCTAGCGCATGACGGCTCACCATAGTAGCTTGTCCGAAAGAACTTGAAACTATTGAGAACCAGAGCTGCAGGTCCAGAGACCTGATAAAGGTGGATGGATGGTTGTGATGGCTATGACCGTGGTCATCATGTAAAGAACAAACGGACAATGCTGTATCGTGTCAGCACCTAGGAGGCAGCCCCTCTAGCACAATGTAGGTAGGCACAACCCTGGTTAGGTGGCCGATCGAAGACTCTTCACCAACCAAGAAATTAGGCTGACCATAAGCCAACCAGATAAACAGGACGTATAAAATACAAAAAAAAGGACAATTTTAAAACACATAGATTATGCGATTGTGCTACTTTTCCCCGAATGGCCCGTTTCTGCGAAGCCATTTCCTCGAATGACCCGTTCCCTTGTAAAGCCTGATTCGCTGCTGACAAGTAATTTCTCGGCCTATCTTGATGCATGGGAAATTTATGCAAGGAATCGATCAAGAACGTGCTTTTTTCTGATCGCAGTACGCAGTTGAAAAGAAATGTCAGTTCAAATGGAAGTCACTGTAGAAAATTTCTGCAAGGAATCGGCAAGAAATTTCTTCAGCGATTTCTCTTCAGTAGCAAACTAGGCTTAAAGCATTGCAGCTCAAAAAAGTGCAATAATAGTCTTTACCCGAGCAGGCGAAAACAGCTAAATAATACCAAATTTTTATATGATTACTTAAGAACCTTGAAGCGCATTCTTTGATTTCCGAGAAGCAGCGTTTTTTAAGAATTTCCTAAAAAAATCACTTTTCAATTTTTCCAATTCACACGTAAATTTTTCTAATATTCTTTACTTTATTGATCTATCGGATCTATCGGATGCTTGCTAACAACAGGCATGTTGATACACTTTCAGTTCATCTCTGTCCGGTAGAACGGGATTCATAACACCAAAACTACAAAATTGAATTATCATTTATGAAAAGCAAACAGTTGCACCGACAACACATTTTCAATCGGAAGGATTTTGGCGCGCTCGAACTGACAAATCCTCCGTTGTGATGAAACTTCTTCCGTCGACGTTATGTCGGACTGTTTTCAAGAACAGTCGAGTTAAAAGTCGAGCCGGCAGAGCAATGACAGTTAGTTCGTTCAAAACTTCGCTTCGGAAGTCCAACCGGCGAACTCCAGATTGGTGCTGCGAAGTCAATACGTATGGTCAGCCTACAAGAAAGGCAAAAGTAGCGCCTTTATCAGTCGATTCACAGAGTACTTCTGAAGGTATGGGAGGACGAGAAATTGCCCACCGGCTGGTTGGATGCCCTCATGATGATGATGATGATGTATTCTACCATCTATTGTAGCAAGGCATCTGCCTATAGCACTGGAATAATCTGAAAAGCGATTTGATCAAGATTGTACTGTTGTTTGTGATCAGCCAGTCTCCTGTATGAAGGGTCGCTTCATTCGGGTGCTCTGGTGGTCCCTTCCAACCCCGTTATTTATGATATAAATATATAAATAAATACAATACAATATACATTAGATTTATCACTCTTGCTTGATGAACTGGATGTTAAAAGCTATCTGATGACCGCAGTGTTAGGTTTCTCTTATGGTTTCCTATTTATACAAACTGCACTTTAGAAACATCTCACTAACAACTGTCCCGGCTGGTTGGATGGCCTCATACGCCAAATTTACAAGAAAGGGCACAGACTGGAATGTGTCAATTACAGAGGAATTACCCTGCTGAATCCGGCGTACAAAATTCTGTCGCGCATTCTGTTCAACAGGCTCGCTCAACAACGGACCAGATGTTTAGCTTGCGAATGATCCTAGATAAATTTCGGGAGTATAACTTGCAGACTCGCCATCTGTTTATTGATTTTCAGTGAAAATAAATGAGCTGTGGCAGATAATGTTTGAACATGTTTTTTCGGAAAACTATTGCGGCGCTTATATTAAATCCACATCCAGCGGCGGCGGTAATGCGCAGAAGATATGCGCGCAATTCAAACGCAACGGCAAAATTCAAGTAGGCTTGGATTTTTTCGCCCTTCAAGGACACAAATGTTTCAAATTTGCTAAATCTGAAACATTTGGTGATTTTCATTATCACTGCGACGGTATATCGACATTTTCAGATAATCGCATTACGTGGATATATCTTGCAGAGCACAATAATTAGGCTGATACGAGCTACGCTGGATGGTTCGAAATTAAATGTTCGGATCGCAGAGTCAACCTCGTTCGTGACGTATGACGGGTTGAAGAATGGAGACGCACTTTCGAATTTACTGTTCAACATATTAGGAGATCTGGCATGCAGAGAAATGGCACTATTATCACAAGGTACTCCTTGGTTTTGCGGACGATATAACCCTAATGGATCATTGAAGGTAGTTTTTGTAAGTGCTCGCCGCATCACAACAAAGGCGCCACTGTATATGGGATTTAACATTGTGACAGCATTGCTGTTATGTCAAACACACAAGGCTACGGTGGCGCTATCTATGCATTCCATAGCGGCCGTTTTGGTTATTTTATTGATCCATTGGAATCGATCGTAGGTCAGTGGTAGAGGCCTTCGTTCCTCTGAAGAGGGAGACAGCGAGAATAGGCCTGATCATTAATACTACCAAAACGAAGCATATGATTGCAGGTAGAGATAGAGTCAGGCTTGGTGGTGTAGGTGCTGAGGTAGTGTTTGAGGGGATGTGTTTGAAGTTGTTGAAGAATTTGTTTACCTTGGAACACTTGTGACATGTGACAACAACGTTTCCCGCGAAGTGCGGCTGCGAATAGGACCTTTAACGGACTACGTAAGCGCAGACAGACGTTCAAGTTAGACTCAGCCACTTGTGTAAAAACATGGCCGCCACAAATCGCCAAGTGGCAATCAGCAAACAGATGGCGTTAGTGTCGTATGCGTCCCGCCACCACCCCGATCACATTTCGTTGACAGCATGACACACAACCGCTCCCACAGCCGGCGTGCTCAACGCTAAAAACGATGCACCTTTATTTTGCGCAGGGTGGGTGATGTTCCCTGTTGGATCTTATTTCTCATGTAAAAGTTAATTAAATCTATTGAAATTTTTACCACAAGTTGGCATTAAATTTACTCACAGATTCATGCTAGTATAATACCCTTAAATGATCGTTACTCATGTAAAATAAATTGGCGTAAAAGCACGTGAAAGTATCACAATTGTGTGAATCATTTTTAAAGTGATTGTTTTGATATTTTTGTTCAGTGGGTGGTGGACTGGGTGGTAAGCGAGAAGTGGAAACCACGTGCTTTTACGAACTGTCACTGTACTGCAGCAATTTGCTCCCTAGGTGACACCACGGTAGAATTTACACAGGAATTTTGAATAAATTTGTTCCTGCTTAAACGTCTGTCTGCGACGTAAGCTTAGGTCCCGCAGCTTGCAAACGGAAACAAAATTCGCCCTGTATAAAACAGGGTGGCTCTCGGGCACGGAGCGAAAGCTTTCGGTGTTTCGAGTGTAAAATAAATAAATAAATACTCGGTGGGAAACTCGAAAATGGTGTGTGGCGCAGACGCATGAATCAAGAGTTGTATTGCGGCGCTCATTTTAAATCCACATCCAGTGGCGGCGGTAACGCCCAGATAATATGCGCGCAATTCAAACGCAACGTCAAATTCAAGTAGGCTTGGATTGTCCCGTTCTGCAAGGACACAAATGTTATAAAGTTGCTAAATCTGAAACATTTGATGATTTTTATTATCACTGCGACGGTATATCGAGATTTTCAGATAAACGCATTTCGTGGATTTCTTTTGCAGAGCACAATATCAAATGTACAAAGATGCGAATATCACAGACAAACAGACGTAACAGCTAGAAAAAATTATCAATGGGTTACATGCATGCCCTGATTTGCTACTCGTCACATAGTAACGCACATGCGCTAGTGTCCATACAGTCAACTTTCCTTCGTTGCACTAAACATGTAGCCCATTTAGTGAAAGACTTTCACTAATGAACTAATCTACGATGACGTCACGCTGCAACTTCCAGCGGGAAGAAAACCTTTACTGCGGGCCGTGTTTACAAAAAATGAACAATTTCGTTGTACCTTCATCCACTTCGTGTGCATCCGGTGAACATTCGTTGTCCGGATGTTGGTCCGGATGTCATTAAATGTAAACATTGCTGTGGGAATACGTCCAGATCTGCCCGAGGAGGAGTGTTGGAAGATAAAATAATCATAGTATGCGTTCAGACCGAACGTCAATCAAAGTAGCCTAGATTGAAATTTGAATAAAATTGTTTTTTTTTTTTTGTTTCTACCCAGGCTATGGAACTGTGACCACAATTTACCAGGTGTGACAGAGATAGAAGAGCGAGTAAAGAGAAGAAATAATTTCCATTTCCCATTCCACATGTAACCTTACTGAAATAAAGACGCGTGAATACAATCAGTGTTACTTTTTGATTGGTGTGCGTATTCCGAAGTTCTTTCCACCGGTTATCATCGGTTAAGTGTGTCGGAATTCCCTGCAGAACCTGTCCGCTCGTACCGGGTTCTGTCCTGCAATATTTAAGTATTTTGGATTATCACCGTACATAACCAGAAGGATGCTCTTAAATTGGTAGGTAATATCGCAAACACAGACAAACAGACGTAACACTTAGAACAAATTTCTTTAAAATCCATCACCCAGTTTACACCATCATCATCTGGTGAGCATGTTGCACGAAAAGGTGTTTCGTGCAACAAGACCGGCAAATGGCGGTAGTGTGAAACGTCAAACGCGAAGAAAAACGATGCGCGCGCCTCTGGTTGTGAGATTTGTAACATAGCGAATTTGAAATCATCGTTAAATGTGTGGTCGATGGAAATTTCGTCAGTGTTACGTCTGTTTGTCTGTGTCGCAAATATGTATGCTTAAAAAATTCTTGAGGCCAACTCTTCTCCTGCATTGAGACAACATATTGATCGCAGTAGCCATAGTTTATGAATGCCTCTCGCCACCCTTAGGTATGTGATATGGACCGATGCACGAATTCACTATTTGACGTTTGAGCGGTGCCGTGCTATTTACGTGCAACGTATTTTGACAGCTACTAAAGGTACGCTGCATTTTTGTCTATCTTACACGAAAACACTCACACAGATAAAATAGTTATGAAAATCCGTCAGATTTGTACTGAAATCGGAATATAAATTCAATTAATTCAATTGGTTTGTTTAGAAGTGTCCATTTTTTTACATATCATGATTCTACGTAAAAAATAGAGCCAGAATCCAAAATGTTATAATTTTCCGTGCCCTGGAACTATTTTTAAAATAAATTTGAAGTTAGTATGGAAATCGCTTTTAGATCATTGCTCGGCAAATGTTACTACGGGACAAGCTGTTATTATGTAAATTGAAATCTCATTGAGTCTACTGATTTAAATCTTCATTAATCGATTTATAACGTGAAAATTATGATATTGAAGCGCTATCGATTTGTATTATACTTAGACAAATCTACTCTTTCGATCAAGCTACGAAAACTTTTGCAGAGCCAGTTTTCACCGGTTTGATACTAGAAAAGCGCTTAAATTTCACCATCAAACTATCGAATTGTCATGTTCCGACATGCAGGAGCAAATTATTTTCCAAGAAATCATAAAACAGAACCATGTAAACCGGTTACTTTCCATAGAGTTCCAACGATCAATGTGCAGAGAAACCGATGACTAACATTTTTGGGCTAAAACGTGAAAACAAATACCACGAATCTTTTCGTATGTTCCAAGCACTTCCGAGAATCAGATAGCAGGACTATAGCGGAAGAAAATAAAAAAAAATCCCAATGTAAGTTTTGAACAACTATCGAAATTTAAATTATACTGAACAATAAACAACAAGCAAATGTACCTTGTGTTATTTATTTTATTATACCTATCTAAAAGATCGAAAAGGTCTATCGAAAATCTTCCAAAAACACTGTTGTAAAGCTTGAAACTTTTCAGTATACGTAACTCAAAACCGACCTAAATGTCACTCTTACTCCTTTGTATTTGGGCCCCTCATGTGACCAAGACGTTCGGTCAAATTTCCCAAATTATATCAGATTCAACTCCTGCATTCCGTACAATCAGGCCTTTCTATGTACATATAGTAAATATATTCTTGTATATAAAATTAAAAAAAAAAACAACTTGCACTGCTAGTTATTTCTGAGAGAGGTAATGGGTTGTGATGAGAAACATAAAAAATACTCCCCATAAATAGAACAAATGCATTAAATGACCTCCCAATCGGGTACGTAACAAATTATTCTGCTAAATTATCGATATTTTGTTATCCTAAATACCTAAATTTACTTAAATTACATTAAAATATAACAAATTCCATACAAATCCGGTAAAAGTTCATAACTATCTACTAATACCAATGCACAGGCGTGAATAGCATACCTTCTATAGCTGTCAATATACTTAGATTTACGTGACCATGGCAACAAGTGAATCCGGCACTGCTCAAACGTCAAATTAGTGAACTCGTGCATCGGTCCATAGTGTGACATAGTTAATAAGTGTCATTCGGCTTGCTGTTCATCTAACAATGGACCTATGCACGAGTTGACTATTTGACGTTTTAGCGGTGCCGTGTTATTTATGTGTCCATAGCAACCAGTGAATTCGGCACCGCTCAAACGTCAACATTATGGACCAGTGCACGAGTTCACTAATTTGACGTTTGAGCGGTGCCGAATTCACTAGTTGCCATAGTCACGTAAATAACACGGCACCGCTCAAACGTCAAATAGTGAACTCGTGCACTGGTCCATAGTTCAATTCCCGATCAAAAAGGAATTGACAAAAAAAATCATAAACAGAAACGGTCCGGTTTGCATGGAACCTCACAAATGTTTTTGGTTAATAATAAATTTTCTGAAGGTCGGTAAAACAGAATCGATATTCTGATAACATTTATCGAATATTCTTTATGCACAGTTATTTTTTACGAATCGATGACGATCGCTATCGATTTGTTATATGAACGGCTTTAAAGCTCGATATAAAGAAAAGTGAAGAAATTCAAAGATATCTCGCGTTCAGTATCATAAGGGCGTAACTGCAATGATCGATTTCTCTTCATCGATTTTCTCTTCAACTAATTTCTCGACCGGGCGATTGTTTTCGACTGCTATTTTTGATTCTGTAGAAAGTTCGCATCGTCCTTCTTCATGCTACATTGTAAAATGTTACAAAAATCGTTTGATTTTCGCATACTAATGCAAAGAGAAAATCGACGAAGAGAAATCGATCACTGCAGATACGCCTGTATGATACTAAACGCGAGAATATGGTTGACCGGGAGGTCTCGATTGTTTTGATTTTCCAAGGGTTGGAATATTTGAGACCGAATATGATTCTTTTTCGGATTTTTTCCTTCAGATCCGAAACATTGCTAATCAGCATTTCGGATTACATATCACCACAGACAAACAGACGTAACACTCTAATTATTTTCATCGTTTAGCAGAATAGCGCTCAATAGGGCGATATTCAAAACTGAAAAGGCAATAGATGGCTCTTTTTCAATGGTAGTAAAAACGAAATCCTGAAGCAAAGAAAGCACCTCGAAAGATGAACTAAACACAAAAAGTTATGTTTTCACTTTACACATGATTTCTAATCACTACTTTTTTGATTCAGTTTCCTAATTGCGAGCAATTTACGATTTTCATTATTTTCCATACGTTTTGACAGCTCTCCGACTACCATTCTTCCATGCGCTTGTGTTGAAAGTGAGAGGAATACAAACATCAGTGTCGCCGCTCGGCGGCCGGTAAGAGAAACTGAATGTTCGAAAGGTTGTTGTCTGCAATTTTTGCCGCTGGCGCCAACTGTTAGTGGTTATGAACGAAATAAACAGTCGTTACCCTATTCTAATATTTGGTAGTTGGTCGACGGGCCACTCGTGGCGCTCGCATCACTTTTGTTAGAGTTTGACGTTTGCTCACTACCGCCACCTAGTTCACGGTTGGCCGAATGAAGTATTTTTAGCATTGGGCGTAAATGTTCACGTGACAATGTTTTAAATTGATAATTGTTCTTGCTGTTACGTCTGTTTGTCTGTGATATCACCTTACATAACCAGAAGGATGCTCTTAAATTGGTAGGTATTAAAGCAAATCTCGCGTTCAGTATCATAAGGGCGTAACTGCAGAATCTCTTAATCGATTTTCTCTTTAGCAAATTATTCGGCTGGGCAACTGCTTATCACTGCTTTTTTCGATTCAGTAGAAAGAACTCATTGTGCTTCGGCATGTTAAATCGAAAAATGTTATTGCGAAGTTCCCACCTTATTGGACCCCGCACTTCAGAAGTGCGGGCGGGTTCATAAGTGCGGAAACGTCAAACCCTTTGTTTTCGCCGTTGGCGGGCAAGAAAAGGCAGTGAATCGGTTTCGCGCCAACGAAAATTGTTTACGTTTTATCAAAAGCATGTGCTCTCAGCAGAGTTGCTAGTTTGTTTGTTTCATTTGTTTCACGAAAACTTGCTTGTAAAACATTTGTGAAAGTATGTCAGCCCTTTGAAATAGGCTTGTTCGATTAAAATTAATTGTGACAATGATGCAGTCAAGTGCAAATCTGCATTTGGATAGAAAAACCAGTGTAATTTGTCGCGTAAATGTACATTTGAAGAACTTTCCTTTTGCTTAGAAACATATTGGAACCACTGCTTGGTGACCTTCGAAATGCGATACACAACTTTCCCAATAATCCATTTATCAAAGCAAAGCACAATACCAATATCGATTGACTTTCGTGTAGTAGTCCAAAGAGAAAATCGACGAAGAGAAATCGATCACTGCAGATACGCCTGTATGATACTAAACGCAAGAAATATTGTATGCGCAAGAAACATACCTGCTGCTAGAATGCTGGCCATTCTTGAGGTCAACTCTTCCCCTGCATTGAGACAACAGATGGATCGCAATATCCATAGTTATTGAATGCCTTTGATATGTGATATTCGCTCCCAATACGACAATTCGTCCGGTGGGGTGTGCTGCTGTCGTCATGATGATGGTTGACGAGAGCAATGTCAAACTCATTCATGGTTTCAAAACATTCGGAACAAAATATTTATTTTCACCGCTTACTTCACTTATGTATGAAATTGAATGAGATCCAATGGTAGAGAATTCATTTATCTACCCAATGGTATTTTTAGGGGCAACGGAGAATGTCCCGAAACGTGTTTTATTCAAGCGCAAAAATCGCTCAGGCGAAAGTTCCAATGAAACTAACCACACATATCCTGGTTTTCCAACCTCAAACTAGTGCTCCTACCAGCCGGATCTCAATTTTTATGAAAGTAGTGCAATAAAACAAAAAACAAACGTTTGTAGAACAAAGAGAATGGATATTCCTACCTTTTCCGCCTAACTGTTTCATCGTGAACCGTCTTATATCAGGAAAATAAAACATTTTGCCCCACAGCGGCATGTGATGGATGCGTGAAAAATCAAATCTCTCATCATCTGACTACTTGCGCTACCAAAGTATAGATGGCTAACAGTATGTTGCGTTTTGCGCTTGGAGGCCTATAACGTGGTATAGTTGATAACTGTCCTTTGGCTTGCTATGCATCTAACAATTAGAGTAAGTTCAATTCCCAATCAAAAAGGTATTGACAAAAAAAACATGATAAACATAAACACAAGGTGTAGGTGTCGCTTGGGTCGGGCGGCGGTATTGTGCATCCTGATAAAATTCAGAAAAAGAACTTCGCTCAATTTCCTCTTCTTTATCAACGAACTTAAGGTAACACACGATAGACTCATCGTGGCATCCATGAAAAATCTATGTTCAAACTATCGTTGAAAAGAAAATATTTCTCTTTTATATCATATCGGTCATTCGGTGATCTATCGGATCATATGCTTGCTGATAACAGGCATGTTGATATACTTTCAGTTCATCTCTGTCCGGTAGAACCGATATCACATCCCCAAAACTACAAAATTGATCATCGTTTATGGATAGCAAACAGTTGCACCTTAAGCACCGCCAACACATTTTCAATCGGAAGGATTTTGGCGCGCTCGAATTGACAAATCCTCCGTTGTGGTGAAACTTCTTCCGTCGACGTGACGTTGGACTGTTTTCAAAAACAGTCGAGATAAAAGCCGAGCCGGCAGAGCAATGACAGTTAGTTCGTTCAAAACTTCGCTTCGGAAGTCCAACCGGCGAACTCCAGATTGGTGCTGCGAAGTCAATACTACACACGAAATATAGAACGTTTGTTTGAACTGCAAGATAACTCCAGCTTGCCAACAACAATCAAGGCAGGCTTGGGGAAAATCGCTAGTTTTCTTTTGTTGTGTACTTTCGATCTTTCCTGACAAACATGGAAAAAGGGCCACAGTTTTCTATGCACTAAATATTCATTTTCATTGGAACAAGTAAAACGATGCGTTTTTCAATGCTTTATATTCAATCATATTGAAAGGTGCTCACGTGGCATTACTTGCATTGTGTGCATGAATTGATTTTCATCCGATTTGTATCACTTTTGATGAAATGCGAAAATGTGTTTTAATCAGTTACGCGCTTTTTCCATGTTAGTCCAATGTTTGAGATCTGGGCTCACAGTGACAGTTCGTGACAGCGGAATTCCGGCTCACTATGGCTTTGTTTTGTGGGATAAGTTCTGTTATTTCCTCTACGAGAAAGAATGGTGATCAAATTCTTTCGATTGATGTTTCATTTGGTGAGGAAAGGAAATCAATCGGTGAAGAGAATTCTCGCGGAACATTACTAAAGGACCTATCTAACATTGAGAGGCTCTCTTTGTTTACTTTCTCTTTCATTAATAACTGAGTCACATTTACCTCTTCTGTTGCGTTTTTTGTATGAAACGCTAGTCAAGGAAATTGACTTTCGATCTATAGTGAAAAACTTCCCAAAATCTTTAGTGTTCCACTGTTATAATCGAAAGAGAACGAGAGAGGAGAGAATCTCTCATTTGTACATAGGTCCTTTAGTAATGTTCCGCGAGAATTCCGAGAATTCTTTCTATTCGCAATAACTGGGCGAATAGTAATGTTAACACACACAGTGGCTTCGTTTATAAGAAATCAATAATAAACCTTATTAAATCAGCAGCTTTAGCACAGGACACCAACGCGCCAGGCATCCAGCACACCATCATCCTAGTTGTGGGTTCGAATCTTGATTCCAACAAAAAAAAATCATTAAGCTGGTAAAAAAAAAACATTGAAAGGTAGTCAATGGATTCATTGGTTTGTTTATTTTTAACGCAAGCCCTAAACCACAGACAAACAGACGTAACACTCTAATTATTTTCATCGTTTAGCAGAATAGCGCTCAATTCTAATATTTGGTAGTTGGTCGACGGGCCACTCGTGGCGCTCGCATCACTTTTGTTAGAGTTTGACGTTTGCTCACTACCGCCACCTAGTTCACGGTTGGCCGAATGAAGTATTTTTAGCATTGGGCGTAAATGTTCACGTGACAATGTTTTAAATTGATAATTGTTCTTGCTGTTACGTCTGTTTGTCTGTGCCTAAACATACATTATTTTAATATACATCATGAACCCTAAATATACAAACATAAATGCTTTATTAGGGCTTGTGCATTAAAACTGCTTTACCAAGTATTGCATTAATTTGGTTGTTGTGGGGCCCTTTCCCACTTTAATTATGCTTTATGAAGCTCCTAAAGGTTATGTCACTTTAAAACAAAATCTGATAGCACACTATAGAGCAAACATAAAGTATGCATATATAGCTTCGTGATTACTTGGGATATATCTATGGCAAACTTGCGTGCCAGGTGTTATGCCTTTAGAACAACACATATGACTAAAAACTAAAGTAAATAAGAAAAGATTTAATCTTTACTTTGTCAAAACAAACTTTATAGATGTACAAAACAGGATGTACACTGGGAATTAAAATTCATACATACATCTTTTATCTACGATCAGTTATTTTACTGACAGGAATTAGTAATCACCCTGTACATACACAGATTTTTTTTTAATATTTTGCTAAATGAAATTGCATTCCGATTTCCGATCGTTGACTTCCGCTGTTGTTTCTATATGCTAAACATAACATCGAAAGTAGTTTATCGGATAGTTAACTTCCGCCTATTTGTTAAACGTATAGTAACAACAGGGAAACTGAATTATTTGACCAACGATTTCAATTTAGTGCTCGAGCCACCATAGCTGAAAAATTTTAGAATTTTTACACTAGATGTTCGCTAAATATTTGACTAAATGTTAGCATTTCTTTTTTTGAACCGTAAGATTTTTGTAAGTTTGTTCATTGTACACTATAAACTAATTCGCGCTAATTCTATTCATTTTTCAACGCAGGTATTAGAATTTGATTATAATATTTCTACAGTCTACGTATCAACTATTTTTTAACAATTCAATTGCCATCCATATACTATCTCTTATAAGTTTGTTTTAAGGAAGCTGTCTACCTTTTGTTTGAACATTTTTTGCTCAAAGCATTTTCCTTCATTTGAAGGAGTAGTGGGCGGAATATGTTATGTTATGTTATGATTATGTTGGGAGCTTTGCCTGAAAACCTGTAAGAAAGATTCATTCAAAAATAATTATTGACAATTATTGGTTACATTACACTATATTACACGTTTGAAACTAGTTTCTGATATATTCCTTAAGACTTATACGTAAAAGGTGGTGAAAGGAGAGTGAGATTAGGAGACGTTACACTTAGAATCATATATATTCCTTAAAAAATCCTGTAAATTGGCAGGTGGATTTGGAATAAAATATCACGATATGTCTGATTCAGAAGATTATAAAAATCGAAAATCTCGCTAGACTTTAGTAATTGGGTCATATTTTCATAACCGGAAGGTTTTGAAATGTTCCATCGGTGAAATTTTGATTTTGTTTCCAAATTTTCACTATTTTTCATACCTACGAAAATCACGTTTTTCGATTTTTATAGTTGTCTTGGTTTCTCGAAAATCAGCTGTTGATTGAGATTTTTCTTTTGTAGTAAAAGTACAACTTTTTTGTTTCGACTATCACAAATTTATTTTCGTTCCTTACAAAATATATTTGCATTTCGATTCCCTAAATTTGATTTCTTTTAGAATTACCATACATTAGCAACGAGAGCCCTTAATCAATTATTAGTCTTGATTGAAAGTGACCAACTTTTCCGTGGAACACTTTTGTTTTCACATCAACATATTTAATTTATGGCTACCATGCTTCGAAAATGCACATCAGACATTTATAGCATTAAAATGTTAATGAAGAGGACTGCTATGCTTATGTTCACAGTTGATCAACAAAACTAATTTGTATGGAGAAAAACTTCTAAAGCTATATTTCTTTAATGATATTTGGATGTTTTGATTAAAACCAGTGCCGGATATTGTATGTAAAACATTTTTTGGTTCTTGGTTTCATCACAGACAAACAGACGTCACACTCTCATCGCTGTCCATCGACCAACTTTTTAACGATCGATTCGAATATCTATTAGGTGGTCAATCGACCACCCGCAGCGCTCGCGTCGTTTTTGTTCGTGTTTGACGTTTACACAATACCGCCACCTGTTGGTCCATCGGCCAACTACAGTGTTTTTAGCATTGGGCGTATATGTTTTCGCGACTATGATTTTGATCGCAATTTGTTCTAAGTGTTACGTCTGTTTCTCTGCGGTTTCATGTTATACGGTTGGTGTACAATAATATGGCAATAATAGTTCCCTATTTCTACATTCGTGATAATTTGATTTTTTTTTCCACATTTTGAAAGGTTTTGTGTGTTCTAGTAGTAAGATATACAAAGTTTTAAATATATCGAAATTTTACATATGGTCAAATAGGGAACCACTATTGACATAACTGGTACACTTTCCCTACTTTTAAGCAATTTAAGGCTAAGCTACAATGATGTGAGCAGCAACGCGGCAGGTTTTGGCAGATAATGTATTAGCCTATGCATGCTATAAAACGTTTGACTTTCACTGTGCGCCCTGTTTTCAAGTTGCCCGTGAGAGAGAGCAAGACAGCACTAACACAAGGCGCACAGTAAAAGTCAAAAGAACAAAAGAATTTATGGCACGTACAGAGGCTCATAGGCCAGGAGAAATGGTTCACCTAGTGGTTCATCTCTATAGAGTGAATTTATAGCAGATAAAAAGTAGATTTTGTATGAAAATTGACGAGAAAATTAATTACAAGTTCATCCACTTCTCCTGGTCTATAGGCCAGGAGAAGTGGATGAACTTGTCATTCATTTTTCTGTCAAATCTCATACAAAATCTACTTTTTCTTTGACAGAAATTCACTCTAGGTGAACCACTTCCCCTGGCCTATGGACCAATGCACGAGTTCACTAATTTGACGTTTGAGCGGTGCCGAATTCACTCGTTGTCATGGTCACGTAAATAACACGGCACCGCTCAAACGTCAGATAGTAAACTCGTGCATTGGTCCATGGGTTAGCTGTCAAAACCAATTGCGCCGCGTTGCCGCTCACGTCATTGTACATTCAAATAACACCAGCGCACTGAGATGGAAACAGGACATTGCAGGTAGCTCATTATATTTTGGTTTGACGTACAAGTACCTTATATTCTGCGCTTATATGTTGCAAGTAGTAGTATAATGTATCTATGTTGTTATATGCTTTCGTGTTTTGTTTTCTCTTTTTAAATGATTATAAAAATATGGTAACTTTTCATTGTGTTGGATTTAAGACCTATGGCAATAGTGCTATTAGCTTTTCTATTTTATGGCGGTTTTAGATATCCGTTTTTATTATTTTAGGTGTGATTGTTAATAAATGAAAATCTATGGTCTATACTCCATACAAACTTGTTCGTTTAACATATTATTATTGATATACTATGTACTCAGCTGGAAACCAAACGAATTAAACATGAGTGTTAAATATATGCTTTTAACAATGACAAACAGACGTCATACTCTCGTCATGAACATCTTCTACCTTCTTGAGACCCAAGTAAAAATGGAGCAAATGTCAAAACTGAAAAAGCAGTTTTCTCTTTTTAAGGTGCAAGAAAAAATGGAACAAAAGTCAGAACTAAAAAGCAGTTTTCTCCTTTTAAAACAACAAATTGATGAAAATAAAAACACACAGCCTTTTTATTTGGCAAATAAAAGAGCTGTGTGTTTTTATTTTCTTCGATTTGTCTATTTAAAAGGAGAAAACTGCTTTTTCAGTTTTGACTTTTGCACCATTTTTACTTGGGCCTTAAACAGACAAATCAACAGAAATAAAAACACACAGGGGCCCAGATAGCCGTAGCGGTAAACGCGCAGCTATTCAGCAAGACCAAGCTGAGGGTCATGGGTTCGAATCCCACCAGTCGAGGATTTTTTCGGGTTGGAAACTTTCTCGATTCCCAGGGCATAGAGTATCATCGTACCTGCCACACGATATACAAATGCAAAAATGGTCAATTGGCAAAGAAAGCTCTCAGTTAATAACTGTGGAAGTGCTCATAAGAACGCTCATAAGCTGAGAAGCAGGCTTTGTCCCAGTTGGGACGTAACGCCAGAAAGAAGAAGAAGAAGCTCTTTTATTTACCAAATGCTGTTTTTTTTCGATTTGTTGGTTTAGAAGGAGAAAACTTCGTTTTGAGTTTTGACATTAGTACCATTTTTACTTGGGCCTTAATGGTTGATTAAATATTCGTAGGTAGCCAGTACTCGCTTTTGTAAATAGGGCGCATTCGGATATGACTCGAATGCACTGCTTCCGAAGTTTGGTGTCTCGCTTGGATTCGGTGAAAAATCCGAACACGAGCTATTGACTGTTTAACGATAAACTTGCGACGATCGACGCGCCACCATATTTCATACAACGGAGGGTATTAGAACTAACTTGGAGGTGATGATTTGAAAGTTATTTAGCAATTTGGAGGTTAAAATCCCCTCCAAACACTAGCGATTTTGCAGTGGGATGTTGACGTTTGATGACGAATTTTCTCATTCTCTACCGCTTCGACAATATTGTGGATCTGACAATAAATTCCATTCCAATTTCCGACCGTTGACTTCCGCTCCTGTTTCTAAACATTATACATAAAATTTAAGATTTTTATTATTTTCAATACGTTTTGACAGTTCGGCGACTACCATTCTTCCATGCGCTTGTATTGAAAGTTTGAGAAATTTGAGAATCCAGCGTAGCGCGATCAGTGAGAGGAATACAAACATCAGTGTCGCCGCTCGGCGGCCGGTAAGAGAAACTGAATGTTCGAAAGGTTGTTGTCTGTAATTTTTGCCGCTGGCGCCAACTGTTAGCGTTTGAGAACAAAATAAACAGTCATTACCCTATTAGGAAACTGAATCAAAAAAGTAGTGATTAGAAATCAAGTGTAAAGTGAATACATAACTTTTTGTGTTTAGTTCATCTTCCGTGGTGCTTTCTTTGCTTCAGGATTTCGTTTTTACTACCATTGAAAAAGAGCCATCTATTGCCTTTTCAGTTTTGAATATCGTCCTATTAGTGAAAGTCTTTCACTAAGTGGGCTACAGGCAGTGTTGATATACTCACACTCAAATCTCAATCAATACGCTCTCATGTGAGAGCAAACTCATCAGGGATCTGCTTCACAAATCTCGCGCTTGAGATTTTGATGCAAAATCAACCAAATCAACTTAAACCGTAAAAAATGATTCAGTCGTAAAACCCGTCAAAAACTCGTGAAACCCGAATGTTGTTGTTTACGTTAGACAGGATTACCAGACTAACAAAACATTATTGCCGTGTGTGAATAAGTTGTGGAAATACGAGACAATTAGTCAATAAGGTGAGCCAACTCATCCATGATTTTTTGACTGCTGAGTTGCGTGATTGACAACTCACGCATGAAAAATCTCAAACGTGAGTTGTGAGAAATTTAGTTTTTCACAACACTGGCTACAGGTTTAGTGCAACGAACGAAAGTTGACTGTACAGACTACAGGTAGTCGAAATACGCGTATCTGTCAAAGATAAGCAATTAGGGCGGAATTAAAAGTGTCTTTTCCATACAAATCCGCGTTCCAATGAGCAGGAGACCAGTCACTCTTGTTTATAGGCACTCTACATCCGACTTTATTGCGCGCAAATCCCAAAATTTTATATATTGTGTATTTCTTTCACTACTGGACTGCGAAGTGCGGTCTCATAAGTGCGAAAGTGAGAATAAAAGTGCGGGATTGTATTGAATCTTGTTGGTGTCTTCAGAGCACTTATTCTTCGATTTACGAAGAATAAGTCCCCCGAAGACACCTACCCGATTTGATGCAATTGCGCATTTTTATTAGCGTTTCCGCACTTGTAAAAACTTCTGCGATAGTCCAGTGGTGAAAGAAATGCGCAATAAATACTACTTCGCGTTAGAAAATGGGTTAACCAACGTGCGAAGTTTGATTTTTGACCAACTTCGCCGCGTCGCAACTCGATTCTCAATAGTGCGCATAATGCACACGGCGGAGGGCATAGATGCGCACTTTAGCGAAGTAACTCGCGACGCGGCGAAGTTGGTCAAAAATCGAACTTCACACGTTGGTTCATTCATTTTCAGTCGCGGAGCAGTATATATTTCTCGCATAACTTATGATCTCGCCCTAAAAGCCATTGGTAACCATGTGTGTAGCTTATTGTTTCTGAGCATTTGAATGGATTTACCGGATTTTTACGTTGTTTAACAACTCTATGGTGAAGAAAGGATCATTATCTACAATAGAAATAATGAACCATAGAAGAATAATGTCGCTGGTGTTCCCTTTGTTCTCGCTCAGAAACATGTTGGGTACATAAGTGTCAAACTGCATACATTTTCGCGTTGGAATTTATAGCCCCGCCTATCTCCGCCAGCAAAAGATGTTCCTACTGCGACGCCAGCGACATTCTTCTTCTATGGTTTATTACTTCTATTTTATCTACCTACCAGTGATGTTGGTTTGGATGTTTATTCCTTCACATGCTCAGAAACAACGAGCTACACACATTACCAATGGCTTTTAGGGCGTTATATCAGAGTATGCGAGATTTATTTATTCCCACCCATCGCCAGACTTGGCGACAAGGCGAATGTCATAGGCTAGGAGAAGTGGATGAACAAGGATGAATCTGTCATTCAAATACTTGTCAAATTCCATACAAAATCTACTTTTTCTCAGCGATAAGTTCATCCCTCATTCATGCTAGGTGAACCACTTCTCCTAGCCTATTTCTAACAGGTTTCCTGAAGTGTTTGTGAGAAAAGTAATCATTGCGTCGGGTAAGCAGTCGCAGAATGGAAACTTGGCTTGGGGAAAATCGCTAGTTTTCTTTTGTTGTGTACTTTCGATCTTTCCTGACAAACATGGAAAAAGGGCCACAGTTTTCTATGCACTAAATATTCATTTTCATTGGAACAAGTAAAACGATGCGTTTTTCAATGCTTTATATTCAATCATATTGAAAGGTGCTCACGTGGCATTACTTGCATTGTGTGCATGAATTGATTTTCATCCGATTTGTATCACTTTTGATGAAATGCGAAAATGTGTTTTAATCAGTTACGCGCTTTTTCCATGTTAGTCCAATGTTTGAGATCTGGGCTCACAGTGACAGTTCGTGACAGCGGAATTCCGGCTCACTATGGCTTTGTTTTGTGGGATAAGTTCTGTTATTTCCTCTACGAGAAAGAATGGTGATCAAATTCTTTCGATTGATGTTTCACTACCACGAATAAGAAATCAATAATAAACCTTATTAAATCAGCAGCTTTAGCACAGGACACCAACGCGCCAGGCATCCAGCACACCATCATCCTAGTTGTGGGTTCGAATCTTGATTCCAACAAAAAAAAATCATTAAGCTGGTAAAAAAAAAACATTGAAAGGTAGTCAATGGATTCATTGGTTTGTTTATTTTTAACGCAAGCCCTAAACCACAGACAAACAGACGTAACACTCTAATTATTTTCATCGTTTAGCAGAATAGCGCTCAATTCTAATATTTGGTAGTTGGTCGACGGGCCACTCGTGGCGCTCGCATCACTTTTGTTAGAGTTTGACGTTTGCTCACTACCGCCACCTAGTTCACGGTTGGCCGAATGAAGTATTTTTAGCATTGGGCGTAAATGTTCACGTGACAATGTTTTAAATTGATAATTGTTCTTGCTGTTACGTCTGTTTGTCTGTGCCTAAACATACATTATTTTAATATACATCATGAACCCTAAATATACAAACATAAATGCTTTATTAGGGCTTGTGCATTAAAACTGCTTTACCAAGTATTGCATTAATTTGGTTGTTGTGGGGCCCTTTCCCACTTTAATTATGCTTTATGAAGCTCCTAAAGGTTATGTCACTTTAAAACAAAATCTGATAGCACACTATAGAGCAAACATAAAGTATGCATATATAGCTTCGTGATTACTTGGGATATATCTATGGCAAACTTGCGTGCCAGGTGTTATGCCTTTAGAACAACACATATGACTAAAAACTAAAGTAAATAAGAAAAGATTTAATCTTTACTTTGTCAAAACAAACTTTATAGATGTACAAAACAGGATGTACACTGGGAATTAAAATTCATACATACATCTTTTATCTACGATCAGTTATTTTACTGACAGGAATTAGTAATCACCCTGTACATACACAGATTTTTTTTTAATATTTTGCTAAATGAAATTGCATTCCGATTTCCGATCGTTGACTTCCGCTGTTGTTTCTATATGCTAAACATAACATCGAAAGTAGTTTATCGGATAGTTAACTTCCGCCTATTTGTTAAACGTATAGTAACAACAGGGAAACTGAATTATTTGACCAACGATTTCAATTTAGTGCTCGAGCCACCATAGCTGAAAAATTTTAGAATTTTTACACTAGATGTTCGCTAAATATTTGACTAAATGTTAGCATTTCTTTTTTTGAACCGTAAGATTTTTGTAAGTTTGTTCATTGTACACTATAAACTAATTCGCGCTAATTCTATTCATTTTTCAACGCAGGTATTAGAATTTGATTATAATATTTCTACAGTCTACGTATCAACTATTTTTTAACAATTCAATTGCCATCCATATACTATCTCTTATAAGTTTGTTTTAAGGAAGCTGTCTACCTTTTGTTTGAACATTTTTTGCTCAAAGCATTTTCCTTCATTTGAAGGAGTAGTGGGCGGAATATGTTATGTTATGTTATGATTATGTTGGGAGCTTTGCCTGAAAACCTGTAAGAAAGATTCATTCAAAAATAATTATTGACAATTATTGGTTACATTACACTATATTACACGTTTGAAACTAGTTTCTGATATATTCCTTAAGACTTATACGTAAAAGGTGGTGAAAGGAGAGTGAGATTAGGAGACGTTACACTTAGAATCATATATATTCCTTAAAAAATCCTGTAAATTGGCAGGTGGATTTGGAATAAAATATCACGATATGTCTGATTCAGAAGATTATAAAAATCGAAAATCTCGCTAGACTTTAGTAATTGGGTCATATTTTCATAACCGGAAGGTTTTGAAATGTTCCATCGGTGAAATTTTGATTTTGTTTCCAAATTTTCACTATTTTTCATACCTACGAAAATCACGTTTTTCGATTTTTATAGTTGTCTTGGTTTCTCGAAAATCAGCTGTTGATTGAGATTTTTCTTTTGTAGTAAAAGTACAACTTTTTTGTTTCGACTATCACAAATTTATTTTCGTTCCTTACAAAATATATTTGCATTTCGATTCCCTAAATTTGATTTCTTTTAGAATTACCATACATTAGCAACGAGAGCCCTTAATCAATTATTAGTCTTGATTGAAAGTGACCAACTTTTCCGTGGAACACTTTTGTTTTCACATCAACATATTTAATTTATGGCTACCATGCTTCGAAAATGCACATCAGACATTTATAGCATTAAAATGTTAATGAAGAGGACTGCTATGCTTATGTTCACAGTTGATCAACAAAACTAATTTGTATGGAGAAAAACTTCTAAAGCTATATTTCTTTAATGATATTTGGATGTTTTGATTAAAACCAGTGCCGGATATTGTATGTAAAACATTTTTTGGTTCTTGGTTTCATCACAGACAAACAGACGTCACACTCTCATCGCTGTCCATCGACCAACTTTTTAACGATCGATTCGAATATCTATTAGGTGGTCAATCGACCACCCGCAGCGCTCGCGTCGTTTTTGTTCGTGTTTGACGTTTACACAATACCGCCACCTGTTGGTCCATCGGCCAACTACAGTGTTTTTAGCATTGGGCGTATATGTTTTCGCGACTATGATTTTGATCGCAATTTGTTCTAAGTGTTACGTCTGTTTCTCTGCGGTTTCATGTTATACGGTTGGTGTACAATAATATGGCAATAATAGTTCCCTATTTCTACATTCGTGATAATTTGATTTTTTTTTCCACATTTTGAAAGGTTTTGTGTGTTCTAGTAGTAAGATATACAAAGTTTTAAATATATCGAAATTTTACATATGGTCAAATAGGGAACCACTATTGACATAACTGGTACACTTTCCCTACTTTTAAGCAATTTAAGGCTAAGCTACAATGATGTGAGCAGCAACGCGGCAGGTTTTGGCAGATAATGTATTAGCCTATGCATGCTATAAAACGTTTGACTTTCACTGTGCGCCCTGTTTTCAAGTTGCCCGTGAGAGAGAGCAAGACAGCACTAACACAAGGCGCACAGTAAAAGTCAAAAGAACAAAAGAATTTATGGCACGTACAGAGGCTCATAGGCCAGGAGAAATGGTTCACCTAGTGGTTCATCTCTATAGAGTGAATTTATAGCAGATAAAAAGTAGATTTTGTATGAAAATTGACGAGAAAATTAATTACAAGTTCATCCACTTCTCCTGGTCTATAGGCCAGGAGAAGTGGATGAACTTGTCATTCATTTTTCTGTCAAATCTCATACAAAATCTACTTTTTCTTTGACAGAAATTCACTCTAGGTGAACCACTTCCCCTGGCCTATGGACCAATGCACGAGTTCACTAATTTGACGTTTGAGCGGTGCCGAATTCACTCGTTGTCATGGTCACGTAAATAACACGGCACCGCTCAAACGTCAGATAGTAAACTCGTGCATTGGTCCATGGGTTAGCTGTCAAAACCAATTGCGCCGCGTTGCCGCTCACGTCATTGTACATTCAAATAACACCAGCGCACTGAGATGGAAACAGGACATTGCAGGTAGCTCATTATATTTTGGTTTGACGTACAAGTACCTTATATTCTGCGCTTATATGTTGCAAGTAGTAGTATAATGTATCTATGTTGTTATATGCTTTCGTGTTTTGTTTTCTCTTTTTAAATGATTATAAAAATATGGTAACTTTTCATTGTGTTGGATTTAAGACCTATGGCAATAGTGCTATTAGCTTTTCTATTTTATGGCGGTTTTAGATATCCGTTTTTATTATTTTAGGTGTGATTGTTAATAAATGAAAATCTATGGTCTATACTCCATACAAACTTGTTCGTTTAACATATTATTATTGATATACTATGTACTCAGCTGGAAACCAAACGAATTAAACATGAGTGTTAAATATATGCTTTTAACAATGACAAACAGACGTCATACTCTCGTCATGAACATCTTCTACCTTCTTGAGACCCAAGTAAAAATGGAGCAAATGTCAAAACTGAAAAAGCAGTTTTCTCTTTTTAAGGTGCAAGAAAAAATGGAACAAAAGTCAGAACTAAAAAGCAGTTTTCTCCTTTTAAAACAACAAATTGATGAAAATAAAAACACACAGCCTTTTTATTTGGCAAATAAAAGAGCTGTGTGTTTTTATTTTCTTCGATTTGTCTATTTAAAAGGAGAAAACTGCTTTTTCAGTTTTGACTTTTGCACCATTTTTACTTGGGCCTTAAACAGACAAATCAACAGAAATAAAAACACACAGGGGCCCAGATAGCCGTAGCGGTAAACGCGCAGCTATTCAGCAAGACCAAGCTGAGGGTCATGGGTTCGAATCCCACCAGTCGAGGATTTTTTCGGGTTGGAAACTTTCTCGATTCCCAGGGCATAGAGTATCATCGTACCTGCCACACGATATACAAATGCAAAAATGGTCAATTGGCAAAGAAAGCTCTCAGTTAATAACTGTGGAAGTGCTCATAAGAACGCTCATAAGCTGAGAAGCAGGCTTTGTCCCAGTTGGGACGTAACGCCAGAAAGAAGAAGAAGAAGCTCTTTTATTTACCAAATGCTGTTTTTTTTCGATTTGTTGGTTTAGAAGGAGAAAACTTCGTTTTGAGTTTTGACATTAGTACCATTTTTACTTGGGCCTTAATGGTTGATTAAATATTCGTAGGTAGCCAGTACTCGCTTTTGTAAATAGGGCGCATTCGGATATGACTCGAATGCACTGCTTCCGAAGTTTGGTGTCTCGCTTGGATTCGGTGAAAAATCCGAACACGAGCTATTGACTGTTTAACGATAAACTTGCGACGATCGACGCGCCACCATATTTCATACAACGGAGGGTATTAGAACTAACTTGGAGGTGATGATTTGAAAGTTATTTAGCAATTTGGAGGTTAAAATCCCCTCCAAACACTAGCGATTTTGCAGTGGGATGTTGACGTTTGATGACGAATTTTCTCATTCTCTACCGCTTCGACAATATTGTGGATCTGACAATAAATTCCATTCCAATTTCCGACCGTTGACTTCCGCTCCTGTTTCTAAACATTATACATAAAATTTAAGATTTTTATTATTTTCAATACGTTTTGACAGTTCGGCGACTACCATTCTTCCATGCGCTTGTATTGAAAGTTTGAGAAATTTGAGAATCCAGCGTAGCGCGATCAGTGAGAGGAATACAAACATCAGTGTCGCCGCTCGGCGGCCGGTAAGAGAAACTGAATGTTCGAAAGGTTGTTGTCTGTAATTTTTGCCGCTGGCGCCAACTGTTAGCGTTTGAGAACAAAATAAACAGTCATTACCCTATTAGGAAACTGAATCAAAAAAGTAGTGATTAGAAATCAAGTGTAAAGTGAATACATAACTTTTTGTGTTTAGTTCATCTTCCGTGGTGCTTTCTTTGCTTCAGGATTTCGTTTTTACTACCATTGAAAAAGAGCCATCTATTGCCTTTTCAGTTTTGAATATCGTCCTATTAGTGAAAGTCTTTCACTAAGTGGGCTACAGGCAGTGTTGATATACTCACACTCAAATCTCAATCAATACGCTCTCATGTGAGAGCAAACTCATCAGGGATCTGCTTCACAAATCTCGCGCTTGAGATTTTGATGCAAAATCAACCAAATCAACTTAAACCGTAAAAAATGATTCAGTCGTAAAACCCGTCAAAAACTCGTGAAACCCGAATGTTGTTGTTTACGTTAGACAGGATTACCAGACTAACAAAACATTATTGCCGTGTGTGAATAAGTTGTGGAAATACGAGACAATTAGTCAATAAGGTGAGCCAACTCATCCATGATTTTTTGACTGCTGAGTTGCGTGATTGACAACTCACGCATGAAAAATCTCAAACGTGAGTTGTGAGAAATTTAGTTTTTCACAACACTGGCTACAGGTTTAGTGCAACGAACGAAAGTTGACTGTACAGACTACAGGTAGTCGAAATACGCGTATCTGTCAAAGATAAGCAATTAGGGCGGAATTAAAAGTGTCTTTTCCATACAAATCCGCGTTCCAATGAGCAGGAGACCAGTCACTCTTGTTTATAGGCACTCTACATCCGACTTTATTGCGCGCAAATCCCAAAATTTTATATATTGTGTATTTCTTTCACTACTGGACTGCGAAGTGCGGTCTCATAAGTGCGAAAGTGAGAATAAAAGTGCGGGATTGTATTGAATCTTGTTGGTGTCTTCAGAGCACTTATTCTTCGATTTACGAAGAATAAGTCCCCCGAAGACACCTACCCGATTTGATGCAATTGCGCATTTTTATTAGCGTTTCCGCACTTGTAAAAACTTCTGCGATAGTCCAGTGGTGAAAGAAATGCGCAATAAATACTACTTCGCGTTAGAAAATGGGTTAACCAACGTGCGAAGTTTGATTTTTGACCAACTTCGCCGCGTCGCAACTCGATTCTCAATAGTGCGCATAATGCACACGGCGGAGGGCATAGATGCGCACTTTAGCGAAGTAACTCGCGACGCGGCGAAGTTGGTCAAAAATCGAACTTCACACGTTGGTTCATTCATTTTCAGTCGCGGAGCAGTATATATTTCTCGCATAACTTATGATCTCGCCCTAAAAGCCATTGGTAACCATGTGTGTAGCTTATTGTTTCTGAGCATTTGAATGGATTTACCGGATTTTTACGTTGTTTAACAACTCTATGGTGAAGAAAGGATCATTATCTACAATAGAAATAATGAACCATAGAAGAATAATGTCGCTGGTGTTCCCTTTGTTCTCGCTCAGAAACATGTTGGGTACATAAGTGTCAAACTGCATACATTTTCGCGTTGGAATTTATAGCCCCGCCTATCTCCGCCAGCAAAAGATGTTCCTACTGCGACGCCAGCGACATTCTTCTTCTATGGTTTATTACTTCTATTTTATCTACCTACCAGTGATGTTGGTTTGGATGTTTATTCCTTCACATGCTCAGAAACAACGAGCTACACACATTACCAATGGCTTTTAGGGCGTTATATCAGAGTATGCGAGATTTATTTATTCCCACCCATCGCCAGACTTGGCGACAAGGCGAATGTCATAGGCTAGGAGAAGTGGATGAACAAGGATGAATCTGTCATTCAAATACTTGTCAAATTCCATACAAAATCTACTTTTTCTCAGCGATAAGTTCATCCCTCATTCATGCTAGGTGAACCACTTCTCCTAGCCTATTTCTAACAGGTTTCCTGAAGTGTTTGTGAGAAAAGTAATCATTGCGTCGGGTAAGCAGTCGCAGAATGGAAACGTCACCATGGCCAAAATATATACGCGAACGGTATGTCAAAAATAGGAACAGTCGTAGTGATTTTGGGTGTTCGCCCATATAATATTTTTTGCACAGCATAACCTTCTTCTTCTTCTTCTTCTTCTTTTTGACATTACGTCTTCACTGTCTTCACACAAAGCCTGCTTATCAGCTTAGTGTTCTCTTGAGCATTTCCACAGTTATTAACTGAGAGCTTTTTTTTGTCAAACTTGACATTTGCGCATTCGTATATCGTGTAGCAGGTACGATGATACTCTATGCTCAGGGAAGTCAAGGAAATTTCCATTACGAAAAATCCTTGACCGAACGGGAATCGAACCCAGACACCTTCAGCATGGCTTTGCTTTGTAGCCGCGGACTCTAACCACACGGCTAAGGGAGGCCCATTGCACAGCATAACCAAATCAATGAATATGTCAAAATGTAGAGAAAAGTTTCCTCTTTGAAGCGAAGTATGCACTTCAACAAAACAGTAATCGCCTATTGACTGTTTAACGATAAATTTGCGAAGATCGACGCGCCACCATATTTCATATAACGGAGATTATTAGAACTCTGCGTTAGAACTAACTTGGAGGTTATTTGGCAATTTGGAGGTTAAAATCACCTCCAAACACTAGCGATTTTGCGGTGGGATGTTGACGTTTGATCACGAATCTCGATGCGTGGGAAATTTCTTGCAACAAATGCTCAAGAAAAGCATTTTTCTTTGATCGCAGTACGCATTTGAAAAGAAATGTCAAATCAAACGAAGCTTACTGTAGGAAATTTCTTGACCATTTCTTGGGCAGAAATTTTTACTTTTTTTGAGCGGATCAGCATACCTAGCTTGAGATAAAAATAATCACATGGTAATGGGATAAAAAAAATGTTCACTTCAGATCGCTTGGCAGCGATGCAATCTTGCGCACTGAGGTGAAAAAAAATGCTGACAATTCTAGAACACGCTTGAATTGTAAAGCACTGTTTTTCATTATTTTGAACACCTTAAAACATTTTGGACCCACTAAGTATATACACAGTCTGTGGTATATATTTCGGACCTTTGGCGTATACATTCGATTGGAGACACAGCCTAAGATACTGTTTGTTCAATATGCTTACGCATAGTCCAATCAATCGATTAATAATGAACTAATCTACGATGACGTCACGCTGCAACTTCCAGCGGGAAGAAAACCTTTACTGCGGGCCGTGTTTACAAAAAATGAACGATTTCGCTGCGCATTCATCCACTCAATGTTCATTCCTTCACTGGATGTTGGTCCGGATGTCATTTTATGTAAACACGGCCCGCATTTAGAGCGGAAAAGAAAAAGAAAATCGACAATAAAAGAAGACCGTGGATAAGTCCATAGAAAACGGAAGGAAAAAACTTTTAGCCCAGACATTTGAAAAAAATGTTTGTTTGAATTCGAAAAATTTCTGACGGGTTCAACGGTTGCGAAGGATGAGCCCATTGAATTTAATTAATTTTAGTAACATGCGCAAACGGTTGATGCAAGTGTGCAATAGTCTTATCTATCCAAATAACATACAGACTTAGTTGGTCTTTTAATTTAAACTGGGAATTTGTTGAAAAATTACCCAGAGGGTCCAAAATGGATAAAGGTCCATAATATATTGGTTACCCTATCTTGTTTGACTTATTAGCACCAATGTGACGTAGACTTAGTAGACAAATAGACGTAACACTGATGAAATCTCCATCGACCACTCGCTATGTTACAAATCTCACAACCAGAGGCGCGCGTATCGTTTTCTTCGCATTTGAAGTTTCACACTACCGCCATCTGCTGGTTTTGTTGGCACTCCACTCAAAATCCTTGGGATTCCACCCGGAATCCTTGGAACTCCACCCGGAATCCTTGGAATTCCACCCGAAATCCTTGGGATACTACCAGGAAACCTTGGGATTCCACCCGGAATTCTTAAGATTCCACCTGGAATGCTTGGGATTCCACCCGGAATCCTTGGGTTTCCACTCGGAATGCTTGTGATTCCGACTCGAATCCTCGGGATTCAGACTGTAATCCTCGGAATTCCGACTGGAATACTTGGGTTTCCACTCGGAATGCTTGTGATTACTGGAATCCTCGGGATTCAGACTGTAATCCTCGGTATGCAGAAATGTAATTACTTTGGTATGCAGAAATTTTCCTTGAGCGCCATTTTACGAAGTTGATCAAATGACAGGAGACCTGGGCGAAAAATTTACCTTTTCAATCATCGTCATCAGTTTTCGGGATGATGATGGTTGATGACTGTGCGCATTTCTAGCGTAGCTTTTTATACAGGCAAAAACTTAAATCAAGAAAAAAAAAATTAAAATATTGCTGTTTGCATTTGAGATGCAAATCTTGACTAAATGTCCTCCAAATGTGGTAGCACAAAACAATCAAAGGACACCTAGCAACGATTATATAAATCACCGCCACCTCAGCAAGAAAAATCTATCTTTGACACCTCATTTCTTGTGAAAAATCTCACCGCGTTTGGTGTACCCGCATATGAAATTTGCATTTCAAACGCACACAGCAATATTTCTTATCTCAAAAGTGCCTTTTTATGTGCAATATGGATAACAAAGAGGTAGCTTATACAATAACTAGGTGTAATGTTGCAGTAACGAACATTTTTAGATCCCTGTTTTGTCATTTTCTCCATGTTCCCGTTTGGTAACATGAGGCGTTGTTAAAAATCATGCTGGATTTAATCCCAGGTCTCCTGTCAATTGACGCCGTTGCGGTGATCAGCTGTTCCGAAACGTCTCGTAAAATGGCTTAATAAGATTAACCGTCAAGGCCCAAACGCAATGATAGCGGAACGGCAACGGAATGCGGAACCGGTTCGCCAGCATGAACTATAATCAGCTTGTCGACTCAGTGTTGATCGAATTTCATTCGTTGTCAGCTCAACCGAGATGTTGTGATTCATGCTGGCGAACCGGTTCCGCATTCCGTTGCCGTTCCGCTATCATTGCGTTTGGGCCTTCAGAGTTAAGGCCCAAACGCAATGATAGCGGAACGGCAACGGAAAGCGGAACCGGTTCGCCAGCATGAGCTACAATGTGCTTGTCGGCTTTGTGTTGATTCACTTTTATTCGTTGACAGCTCAGTCGAGATGTTGTGAGCCTTCAATTTCATTTTAGCGCTTTAGTTTTACCGTAAAGTACCCATATTTCGCATGCGCTCCTAATTTTGCTCACTGTCATTTTGAACATATTTAGAAAAGAAATTTGTTTTGATATTTTCTTCTTTTCGAAATTACTTTGGAACCAACTTATATTGCATGTTTGCTCTATCGGAACACTTTATTGACTCCCATCAAAAATGGAAAAATCATGCCTTGATATTTTATTTTCTTCAAAATTACTTTGGAACCAATTTATATTGCATGTTTGCTCCATCGGAACACTTTATTGACTCGCATAATTTGATTTATAGGTATGCATACAATGTATGTAGGACTTATATGTGTTAATGAAGATACGTTTATTATGTTATAAGTTGGATTATTTTCTTTTTAATACGTAACAAGCATGATAAATATAACAAAAGCTAACATTTTTAAAACACCCTAACCTTTAAATATATACACGGTTTCTTTTTTCATCTTGTATTACATTATTCTACTGATTAGGGGTCATGCACAAATTATGTCTCGCTCAAAGGGGGGAGGAGCCCAGCATGACAAGCCAAAATTTCCGGAGGACTCATACAAAGATGGGGATGGGGTGGGGTGTATGAATGAAAAAAAAAATGGAATTTTGCGTGACATAATTTGTGTATCATCCCTTCGGCCCGAAACAAATATTAATGTTTTTATCTTAAACACAAATCCCAACATTTGAATGTTAGCATATTCTTTCTCCATTAATCCAATACATTTTTCAAATATGCTAAATTATGCATGTTTTAAGATTTAAATGTTAACAATTTCTTTTTTTAAATTATTTGTTCTTCATATCCTTAACGATTTAAAAACCATTGAGATAAAAACAAAAAAAAATGTTCCGGTCCCATTTTTTTAATGTTTTGTGAAACTAGTTTAAAATTTAACATTTTTCAAATTATTATACTATTAACTAGAGCCTGAATAGTAAATTTACAAGAGACAGAATATGCTATTCAGGTTCTATAATTAACCATTTAATCTAAAGGTGTTTTGTGTATAAATTGAAAACGTGTTTCATAAGTTTACATTTGTAACCATAACCATCACAAAAAATCACATCAATTTATCATTCACAGCACGTATGGATCTTTCTGATGTCCTGTATGACTCGTTTATTTCTCTTCTTTTTTATTATGAAAAGACCATTACTATCACATGTATCCTATTTTTGTTTTTTTTTTCTTCGAAAAGCAATGCCAATTTTGTATATGATTTTCAGACGTTATTGAAAATTTCTTAAAACTTTTTCAAACACGTGTCTTTGTTACCCTTGTGCGTAATGATGCGTATTATGTTTTATTCATAAAATTTTAACGTAGTTCTGACTATTTTAGATTTTTTTTATCCAATGTTTTATTCCAGGTTAGAGATCAATTATCATCTATCGACTTTTTTCTCTTATAGCATCTATAACCGATTAGAGTAAAGCATCTGCAGAATGTATCTTTTTAATTTTGAGGTAGATTTTATAAGTTTAGAAGAGGTTGGTATTGTCTCAGATAATAATACCTCTAGCAAAAAATTGAATACAATCAGAGTAAAAACCATAAATTATCATACGCCACGGTTGAAGTTCTTTTTTTTGTTGATCAGGGAAAACAATTAAGTCAGCTTGCTCATGTTTACAGTTGATCAACAGAAGTAACATTCACTTTATATGGGCAACACAGAGTCTATGTACAGAGAGTTGCGCGAAGAGACTTCTTTGAATGATTGTTCTTCTTCGTCTACGAAACTATCTCCTATCTGTTTTGCTGGTATAGAGCTTAGTGACATTTGAACACACGTAGACTAGCATACGCTCGTCATACACAGTTTGTTTTTGATTTCCTCAAAAAACCTGCACACGCTTTCCAGACTCATCAAAATGCATATGGAAATATTACCCAATTTGAAAAATTTACACCTGGATTCTGAGTAGGGGGGCACCCATACCATTGGGCGTGATAACTACTGTACTCGATTCGCGACTACGAAGCAAACAGAGATTCCACAAAGCACTCGCACCAACGGAAAACCTCGTAAGGAACTGTCATCGTGTGTGGGAAAAAAAAGCAAAAAGTATCTCTCTCTTTGTTTTTCTCACAGAAAACTGAAGAAAACATCAGCATCTTCGTAGTCGCGAATAGGTAGACGGTTCGACAGTTCGATAGGTGGAGTCTTCACGTAACTCTCCATTCATAGACTCTGGGGCAACAGTAAATTAAGAGAAAGTTAATAGTATTGACATTTCGAGTGACAATTAGAACACAGACAAAATTAGAAGTTCGGCAGTCAAAACTTCGGCGAAGTTCGGCGTCGGCGTTCTAATTTGGTGCTTCGCACCTTTAGCGTTTGGGCGTAGCACTTCGTTAGAATGCTGATGCCGAATTTCGGCGAACTTTTGTTGATGACATTTCATTTCTCTTTATGAACTTCGGTCTAAAGTTAATCTGAATGCACAATATTTGTCATGCAGGTTCCGTCGTGCGGAGTGACTCTGGACCTCAATTTTTACAGTAACGGTGTCGTAACGTAACAGCAATATCATCAGTATTGCCGTTTCGTAAAATGGACTATAGACTCTGACTAACACCAGGCGGTATAATGAAAACAATGTGAAAATAGTTTACGGAACAAGTTGCAGAACGATGATTTTTACAGCACGAGTCGTAAATTTATCCTACGAGGCTTGCCGAGTAAGATAATTACGACGAGTGCTGTGAAAATCGAGTTCTGCAACGAGTTACGCACAACATTTTTTGCAATTTCTCATCGTAATAGGCTGTTTTTCATCACGCCTATCTGTCATGAAACGGCCTACTTTCCTGCACTGAAGTATGCAGTGCGGGAATAGTCATTACCTAACTGAAACCAGTGCTGTAATGATTCATTACGCAACGCTTTCTCATTACGTAACTGTTTTGAGTTGCGTTATGAATCATTACACAACAATTTTTCAGAAATTGTAAAATGATGGTGAATGCATTCCGACATAATTTATGATACCCTCAAGTAGTCTTCTACGAAATTGCAAAAAATGTTGTACGTAACTCGTTGCAGAACTCGATTTTTACAGCACTCGTCGTAATTATCCTACTCGGCAAGCCTCGTAGGATAAATTTACGACTCGTGCTGTAAAAATCATCATTCTGCAACTTGTTCCGTAAACTACTATTTTGCAATTTCGTAGAAGACCACTTGAGGGCTGGGAGGGAGGCACCGATACTACACACGAAATATAGAACAACGTTTGTTTGAACTGCAAGATAACTCCAGCTTGCCAACAACAATCAAGGCAGGCTTGGGGAAAACCGCTAGTTTCCTTTTGTTGTGTACTTTCGATCTTTCCTGACAAACATGGAAAAAGGGCCACAGTTTTCTATGCAATAAATAATAATTTTCATTGGAAAAAGTAAAACGATGCGTTTTACAATGCTTTATATTCAATCAGTTGGAAGGTGCTCACGTGACATTACTTACATTTTGTGTATGAATTGATTTTCATTCAATTTTTGTCACTTTTGATGAAATGCGAAAATGTGTTTTAATCAGTTACGCGCTTTTTCCATGTTAGTCCAATGTTTGAGATCTGGGCTCACAGTGACAGTTCGTGACAGCGGAATCTCGGCTCACTATGACGTACAGAAATTTTGTATTGGTTTCTCCCTCCCAGCTTGAGGGTATCAGAAATTGTATCAGAATGCATTCACCGTCATTTTACGGTTTCTGAAAAATTGTTGTGTAATGATTCATTACAGTTGCGTAATGAGAAAGCGATGCGTAAGGAATCATTACAGCATTGTTTTCAGTTGCGTAATGACTATTACCGCACTGCATACTTCAGTGCAGGAAAGTAGGCCATTTCATGACAGATAGGCGTGATGAAAAACAGCAAAAAAATCTTTTTGCAATTTCTCATCGTAATAGGCTGTTTTTCATCACATCAATCTGTCATGAAACGGCCTACTTTCCTGCACTACAGTATGCATTGCGGGAATAAGCCATTTTATGAGACGTTTCGAATCATATCTCGAAAACTTATTCAAACAGACTCAAGTCAAAAAAGTATATAAACTTCCTTTATCGATTGTACGTGTTTCGCAGGCGAAATTGTACACGTTTCGCTCTAACCAACTTGTTTTTTAACTTTTATAACGTTTAATTTCTGGATTTACAAAACGACGAAGGTAAGATTTTCAATTTTCGCAACCTAACCACTACTTTCGCCTCTCCGCTGTATGGAGAGACAAAGTGACTTAACCTCGAATTAAAACAAAACACTACTTGAAATAATTTTACACTGGTACAAAAACGTCGCAAGTAACTGAATAAGACGGCTTATCATTTTGTCATTATTTTTTTTTGTGGGAAATAATAATACTTCCTAGTTTTTGAACGCGAGCTCATAGTATGCAAAATTTAAGCAATGTACACGGCGAAAAAATGTTAAAAAGGTGATTTATTTTAAAACAGTATTAGAAGACATGTTGTGATTCTTCTGAATTAATTTTCTCAAAACCGTATGGGAATTACTTACGTCGATTTCAAAAAGTTATCGAGATATGTATTTTGTTTGTTTACCAGCTTTGAAACATGTTGGCGGTAAAGAGTCTAAATTATAAAGAGACGAAATCTGATCATATTTAAAATAAATCAGCTAGCAACTATGCCAAATCTATTACGCAGCACTGCCAATGTTGAATCCCACGCTAAAAGTGAGTCACAGGTTTTATGTGTTGCTTATAGTTTCTTTAGTTGGCGGGCCCATTTTATTTACGTTTCTTCTAGCGCCACATTTGGGAGGAGCTCATTCATTAATGGCGTGCAACGAGCTCCAGTAAAATTAAAATCAGCATGCAGGGAAGAATTTATTTTATTTACTGGTAACATCAGACATGTAACCGTGTAGAAAAATATCCAGAAAGAGACGAAAACATCATCACCAACAAAAACGTTACCAGCAAAATTCACATATCATGCTAATTTTCAAAACAATAACATTGAGCGGCCCGCCAGAAAACGTCAACCGACTGTCTCGTAAAATGACTTATGAGACGTTTCGAATCATATGGTTTCCGTTTGTTTACCAGCTTTGAAAGTTTCTGGCGGGCCGATTTATTTACGTTTTTTCTAGCGCTACATTTGGAAGGAGCTAATTCAACAATGGCGCTGGTGGCAATGTAACAAAGTTTTAAATTTTCGCTTGTAAAATTGAAATCAGCAGGCAGGGAAGATATTTTTTTATCTACAGGTAACATAATACATGTAAACCAGGTAGAATCATGCGCTGAAAGAGACGGGGTCGTCATCGCCAACAAAAATGTGACCAGCGCCATTCAGATATCATGCTAGTTTTTCGAACAACAACAATGAGCGGCCCGCCAGAAAACGTCATTCGAACGTCTCGTAAAATGGCTTATAGTCATAACGCAACTAAAACCAGTGCTGTAGTGTTTTGTAGTGCTGGAACGACTGACAGCTGGTGAAAATGCTCCAGACTAACGCATCTGGAG
The DNA here is from genome assembly GCF_002204515.2 of Aedes aegypti. Classification (NCBI taxonomy): domain Eukaryota; kingdom Metazoa; phylum Arthropoda; class Insecta; order Diptera; family Culicidae; genus Aedes; species Aedes aegypti. The sequence goes on along the minus strand of NC_035108.1, from coordinate 228,618,427 downwards.
CGCAAATCGCCACGAAACGCACATATACATATACATTTCAAGACCAACAATTGAAAAGGCCTCAAGTCCAAAATGTAAACAAATCGGGTTTCTGCTGATTTAAGTGTATAAGAGCCTATTCTTACTGTAACATACAATAGTCATGCAAAAATATGCATGAAAGTTGAAAAAATATCATTTTTCTAAAAGGCCCCATCTCATTTCCCGATAATTAGGATATTAATCGCAACTGCGGCCTTTTCCCAAAAAGGCCCCATTTCTATATTTACTTGAAACCGAGTTTAGGCCTATTAAACAAACATCAAAATTGCAACTAAAATTACGAAAAAATGTTTCAAATTTACTAAGCAGATACAAGTTATACTTCAGCCGCTCCGCTCCCTGTATTATTTTACACAGCGATAGTATCAACGGCGAACATAATCAAATTTTCCGTCGGGTTCCTGTGGAGTGATGTATTTTGTATCATACTACCCAATAATACCTGTGTCCGCATGTCTGTACTTCACGACTTATTGATAACAACACGATTTCGTTACAATTGCATAAAACATAACGTTCAATTGAAATATAACTTCAATTGAACAAATATTTCCATATAATTGCTCGACGACACTCTCGCTTAGCACATCCATTATGTTTATCGATGACGATGATTGAATAAATCACATATTTAATCGACCGCACGAATCTCCTCTTGCTGCAGAGATCCCATGTACCTTGGTTTACCACGTAACACTTTTCTACACTTCAATTATCGTATTTTATCATGAATTTTGAATGATTTTCAAAAGGCCACATCTGAAGATAATGAAAAAACAAGCCACAACTAGAAGGCCTCAACACATTTTAGAGTAAACAAAGGCGTCAACTCACAGGCCTCATCAGCGTCGGCCGGCGTCTATGGCCACAAATGAAAAGGGCTGCACAGCTTTTGGTGAAATAAAAGCCTCATTTCCTTTGACTCGTTTTTTTAGCAGGATTTTTTGCTAAAATGATAGTAATGAATATTCATAGCTATAAATCAGTTTATCCATCGACTTTCTGGACGATAAAATAACATACAAATGCTTAAATTCATAATTTAAATTTGATTTATTGTTTGACAAAACAAGATTGCATTTTTCTCATTGTTTACTTTTTGGAGATGAGGCCTTTTGAATTGTTAGTCTTGATTTGTTCTATTGCCCATTGCACGGTGACGTCATCATAAAATCACTCTCTTTCCCTCCTTCGGGAAATCTGAAAACAACGGTGCCAATACCTGTCAAAGATGACAGGTACTGGCACCATTGTTTTCAAATTTTGTTGAAAAGTGAAAGAGAGAGAATTTCGCCGTGAAATGCCCAATATATGGCAGGCTATCGACATCGATGGAGACACCATCTTCTATGGTGACAGAGGGCTCGATTGGCTTGTCAGATGGATCGGGCCCGGGACATCCTGTATACTGCAAATCGCTGCAGTTGATATAGGGCATGTCTATATACGGAGGTTGGTAAATGGCTGGGCATGGCGTACCATTGGTACCTCGCGTACCTGAAGGAATAAAATAGACCCCTTTGTGCGGTCCTTAGCCTCTTGCCCAGCAACTCCTATCCCTACCTCCTCGCGGTACTGGCCGGGGTACGAGTAACCTTAGGGAAGATCGGGTAACCAACCCCCGGTGGGAACTTTGGTCGTATGCTGACAGGGAAGGGGGGTTTGCTTTTGCTTTTGCTTCTGCAAACCTTGAGCGTCTGTACTCCATGTTAGGAGCGGCTCACAACAGCGTCTGTTCCCCATGTCAGGGGCGGCTGATCATCGTCCGAGTGCCAGAGAAGGACTCTAAGCTAAACTGCGCACTATGGTCCTCCGAACATTTAGGAGGAATGGTCCTCCGGAAATCTAGGGGGTTGGTGTCAGGCCCTGCAAGCCAGCCGTAAAAAAATCAAGCAACGAATAATCAACGAGAGAATACGAACCGGGACAATCGGCGAAGACCACAGCGACGTAAAGGGACTAGCGATTGGAAGCTCGGTACGTGGAACTGTAAATCTCTCAACTTCATCGGGAGCACACGCATACTCGCCGATGTGCTGAAGGGCCGTGGATTCGGCATCGTAGCGTTGCAGGAAGTGTGTTGGAAGGGATCAATGGTGCGAACGTTTAGAGGTAACCATACCATCTACCAGAGCTGCGGCAATACACATGAGCTGGGAACAGCTTTTATAGTGATAGGTGATATGCAGAGGCGCGTGATCGGGTGGTGGCCGATCAATGAGAGAATGTGCAAGTTGAGGATCAAAGGCCGGTTCTTCAACTTCAGCATAATAAACGTGCACAGCCCTCACTCCGGAAGCACTGATGATGATAAAGACGCTTTTTACGCGCAGCTTGAACGCGAGTACGACAGTTGCCCAAGCCACGACGTCAAAATCATCATAGGAGATCTAAACGCTCAGGTTGGCCAGGAGGAGGAATTCAGACCGACGATTGGAAAGTTCAGCGTCCACCGGCTGACGAACGAAAACGGCCTACGACTAATTGATTTTGCCGCCTCCAAGAATATGGCCATTCGTAGCACCTACTTCCAGCACAGCCTTCCGTACCGATACACCTGGAGATCACCACAGCAGACAGAATCGCAAATCGACCACGTTCTGATTGATGGTCGGCACTTCTCCGACATAATCGACGTCAGGACCTATCGTGGCGCTAACATCGACTCTGACCACTATCTGGTGATGGTCAAACTGCGCCCAAAACTCTCCGTCGTTAACAACGTACGGTACCGACGGCCGCCCCGGTATGACCTAGAGCGGCTCAAGCAACCGGATGTCGCAGCGGCATACGCGCAGCAACTCGAGACTGCATTACCGGAAGAGGGTGAGCTGGACGAAGCCCCTCTTGAGGACTGCTGGAGAACAGTAAAAGCAGCCATCAACGATGCAGCTGAGAGCAACGTCGGGTACGTGGGACGGAGTCGACGGAACGATTGGTTCGACGAGGAGTGCCAGGAGGTTTTGAAGGAGAAGAATGCAGCGCGGGCGGTCATGCTGCAGCAAGGGACCCGGCAGAACGTGGAACGCTATAAACAGAAACGGCAACAGCAGACCCGCCTCTTTCGGGAGAAAAAACGCCGCCTGGAGGAGACGGAGTGCGAGGAGATGGAACAGCTGTGCCGGTCTCAGGAAACGCGTAGGTTCTATCAGAAGCTCAACGCATCCCGCAACGGCTTCGTGCCGCGAGCCGAGATGTGCAGGGATAAGGATGGGAGCATTCTGACGGACGAGCGTGAGGTGATCGAAAGGTGGAAGCAGCACTTCGACGAGCACCTGAATGGTGCTGAGAGCACAGGCAATGAAGGACGGGACAACGGAGGAAATGCCTTCGTCAGTACTGCGGAAGATGGAAACCAACCAGCCCCCACTTTGAGGGAGGTTAAGGATGCCATTCACCAGCTCAAGAACAATAAAGCTGCTGGTAAGGATGGTATCGGAGCTGAACTCATAAAGATGGGTCCGGAAAGGCTGGCCATTTGTCTGCACCGGCTGATAGGCACAATCTGGGAAACAGAACAGCTACCGGAGGAGTGGAAGGAAGGGGTAATCTGCCCCATCTACAAGAAAGGCGACAAGTTAGACTGTGAGAACTTTCGAGCGATCACCATTCTAAATGCGGCCTACAAAGTATTATCCCAGATCATCTTCCGTCGTTTGTCACCCGTAGTAAACGAGTTCGTGGGAAGTTATCAAGCCGGCTTCGTTGACGGCCGATCGACAACGGACCAGATCTTTACTGTACGGCAAATCCTCCAAAAATGTCGTGAATACCAGGTCCCAACGCATCACCTTTTCATCGATTTCAAGGCGGCATACGACAGTATCGACCGCGTAGAGCTATGGAAAATCATGGACGAGAACAGCTTTCCCGGGAAGCTCACGAGACTGATAAGAGCGACGATGGAAGGTGTGCAAAATTGTGTGAAGGTTTCAGGCGAACACTCCAGTTCGTTTGGATCCCACCGGGGACTACGACAAGGTGATGGACTTTCGTGCCTGTTGTTCAATATTGCGCTAGAAGGTGTTATGCGGAGAGCCGGGCTTAACAGCCGGGGTACGATTTTTACGAGATCCAGTCAATTTGTTTGCTTCGCGGATGATATGGACATCGTCGGCCGAACATTTGAAAAGGTGGCAGACCTGTACACCCGCCTGAAACGCGAGGCAGCAAAAGTTGGACTGGTGGTGAATGCGGCCAAGACAAAGTACATGCCAGCTGGTGGGGCCGAGCGCGACAGGGCTCGCCTAGGTAGCAGTGTTACGATAGACGGGGATACGTTCGAGGTGGTCGACGAGTTCGTCTACCTTGGATCCTTGCTGACGGCTGACAATAACGTTAGCCGTGAAATACGGAGGCGCATCATCAGTGGAAGTCGGGCCTACTATAGCCTCCAGAAGAAGCTGCGGTCAAAAAAGATTCACGCCCGCACCAAATGTACCATGTACAAAACGCTCATAAGGCCGGTAGTCCTCTACGGGCATGAAACGTGGACGATGCTCGAGGATGACCTGCAAGCACTTGGAGTCTTCGAACGTCGGGTGCTTAGGACGATCTTCGGCGGTGTGCAGGAGAACGGTGTGTGGCGGCGAAGGATGAACCACGAGCTCGCCCAACTCTACGGCGAACCCAGTATCCAGAAGGTGGCCAAAGCTGGAAGGATACAATGGGCAGGGCATGTTGCAAGAATGCCGGACAGCAACCCTGCAAAGATGGTGTTCGCTTCGGATCCGGTTGGTACAAGAAGGCGTGGAGCGCAGCGAGCTAGGTGGGCGGATCAAGTGCGTATCGATTTGGCGAGCGTGGGGCAGAACCGAGGATGGAGAGATGCGGCCACGAACCGAGTATTGTGGCGTGAAATTGTTGATTCAGTGTTATCTGTGTAGATGTTAACTAAATAAATGAATATGTCTATATACGGAGCCCCAAATCAACCCAACTTTGACTTCTTTTGACGCAATTCGGCTCTTCCGTGGGATAACCCAAATTTGGGTTAACTGATAAATACCTATCATTAGGTTGTTTCTATTGCGAATATTTTGTAAAATTTTACTTTCGTCGAGTTAGTTGCGCGCCGGCCAGTTACGCGCCAGTGTTACGCGCAGCCCAGATCCATTGTGTGTGGCCAACGAAAACGAGGACAAATGTTAAAACCTGTTAAAACTGGTCTACCAGCTGACCGTTATGAAGTGTTTATGCATGCTGCGAGGTACGGGTATACATTTTGGTCCGCTTAAATATCAATAGGGTAATGACTGTTTATTTTGTTCTCAAACGCTAACAGTTGGCGCCAGCGGCAAAAAATACAGACAACAACCTTTCGAACATTCAGTTTCTCTTACCGGCCGCCGAGCGGCGACACTGATGTTTGTATTCCTCTCACTGATCGCGCTACGCTGGATTCTCAAATTTCTCAAACTTTCAACACAAGCGCATGGAAGAATGGTAGTCGCAGAACTGTCAAAACGTATTGAAAATAATAAAAATCTTAAATTGCTTGCAGTTAGGAAACTGGATCAAAAAAGTAGTGATTAGAAATCAAGTGTAAAGTGAATACATAACTATTTGTGTTTAGTTCATCTTCCGTGGTGCTTTCTTTGCTTCAGGATTTCGTTTTTACTACCACTGAAAAAGAGCCATCTATTGCCTTTTCAGTTTTGAATATCGCCCTATTGACTGTGATATTTACAAAAGTTGCGAAATCTTTTCCTAATTTTTCTGTTGTATTATTAATTGTGCGCCAGGTAGTTGCGCGCAGCGTTGTGTGAATTGAATGCCACCGTTAAGCGCAGATTTGCTCTTAGCCGGGAAAATAAGCGCACTGTCCATGATAAGAGATTCACCCTGGCGCATAACTGTTTGACAGTCACGAAAAAGAGAGAAACTAAAATATATCTCAAGAAGCGCAATATTTGACAGCGGCAAAACAAACAACTCAGTGTAAAAAAAATCTACCCAGCGTTAGCTTTCGAAGTCTCCGGGATGGGTTAAAACAACTTAACGTTAGGTAAACTCGAAAGAACCCAAATTTGGCTTATTCCACTAAACTTCAACGCTGGGTCGGTGCGTCTCTCTATCTGTTTTTGACAACATTGCTGTTGCGAGAGAGGCAAAACAACCCAACCGTGGGTAAAAACTTTAGTTTACCCAAATTTGAGCAGTGAATGAAATTATCGCGAAAATGAGACGAAAATAGGCATTTTTCAAGCAACCCCACAATTAGTTGCCGCCTTTATCTGTGAGAAATAGATTTCGTGAACTGCTATAATTGTTGATCATTGTGCTGACGAAAAGCCAAGCTCGATCCGATCATATGCACTGATCCAACTTTATCGGCTCTAAACTTATCGCGATAATTATCAGACGGAAAATAACAAAAATGTTTGCCGCCGATGGGGTTCGAACCCATGCCCATGAGCAAAAACGTTTTCAAAATGCGCGTGCACCATAACCACTCGGCCACGCCAGCTGAACGAAGGGGGAGAGAAATTTGGTATATAAAAGCTACATGCGGAAGCGAAGGACACTCAAAACGACGAAACAAGAGAAGAAAAGAAGGAAGCCAACTTTTCATTGCTTGTGATAATATAAATTCGCTGCTGCAGATCTCGTGAGAGCACATTCTCGCAGTACTGGACGGGTAGGATATTATCGCACGTCTCTTTTCGTCGGAAAATCGGCTTGAGCGATAGGCTTATGATTATCGCCGTGACCGATAATTTCACTCCCTGAATTTGAGTAAAAAGAACTTATTTTTTGGGTAGTCTGATTTCTCCGTGTACGCTGATAAATATGGAGATTTCAATGCGACGGTAGTCAGACGTCAAAGTTAGTTTGACATCTTCTTCTGACATTCGAGTGCTTTTTAATTTGATTTTTTTCCAACCAGCGAATATATCTAGAAAGATTCGCGAATCAGGCGAAACTGACAAAATGTACACAATTTAAGAAAATATAGCGTTGAAATTGTAGCTCGATTGTCTATTCACTGCACTTGAACTTTTCCCCTATCGATAATTTAACTATTCAAAAAACGCAAATTTGTAGAAGACGAAACTTCACCTCATGCCAAACCACACACTTTATTGATTACGCCTGTGTTTTTGTTTAACAAAGTGATGGGCGCATCTGAAATCGAAATCAAAACACGGCGAGAGTAAACGGCGACACTGCAAACAAAAAATAAACAAGGCGTACATGGTGGGCTTACTTGGAACCAGAAGGTAAACACGGCGCAAAAGTAATGGGCGACACTGAAAATAATATCGATTACAGGCTCATAACATTGGGCGATACTGGAATTCTCGAGTACGTTTTAGGCGAAACCTTTAAAGATATTTTGAGTACGAAATAGCTAGGGGAATTGTAGGAGATGTGTGTGGTATTAATGAGGATTTTAAAACTAGGTTTATGAAATGTGTATTAAAGTGAAAAGGTTAAAGTTTGAGTATATTTTATCCAATTGGGATTTGAAATTGCACATGAGAATTTCATTGATCATTTTCTCATTGTTATTGATTTGTCAGATAGGCCCTTATCGCGAATCCCTCTCGATATAGTGGTTTTCACGCCCAATGGTATGGGTGCCCTAGTGTAGATGTAGTTGTGAACCTTAGAGGAAAACAATATGCACTCTGTCTCGAAAAACACCCAGAATCCGGGTGTAAATTTTTAAAATTGGGTAATATTTCCATATGCATTTTGATGAGTCTGGAAAGCGTGTGCAAGTTTCTTTGAGGAAAACAAAAACAAACTGTGTATGACGAGCGTATGCTAGTCTACGTGTGTTCAAATGTCACTAAGCTCTATAGGCCTCCAATCCCACTGTTAGCCATCTATACTTTGGTAGCGCAACTAGTCAGTGGATGAGAGATTTGATTTTTCACGCATTCATCACATGCCACTGTGGGGGAAAATCTTTTATTTTCTTGATAAAAGGCAGTCAACAGTGAAACGGTTAAGTGGAAAAGGTAGAAATTTCCATCCTCTATGTTCTACATTCGTTTGTTTTTTATATTATTTCACCACTTTCATAAAAATTGAGATCCGGCTGGTAGGAGCACTAGTTTGAGGTTGGGAAACCAGAATATGTGAGGTTAGTTTCATTGTAAATTTCGCCTAAGCGATTTTTGCCCTTGATTAAAACACGTTTCGGAACATTCTCCGTTGCCTCTAAAAATACCATTGGGTAGAGAAATGAATTCTCTACCACTGCATCTCATTCATTTTCATACATTACTTCACTTAAGCGGTGAAAATAAATATTTTGTTCCGAATGTTTTGAAACCATGAATGAGTTTGATATTGCTCTCGTCAACCATCATCATGACGACAGCAGCACACCCCACCGGACGAATTGTCGTCTTGGGAGTGAATAACCATCGAGTCATTCCATGTAGGGGACACACAACGAGCGATTCCCCCTTTGTTTAGAAGTTGTTTTCATTTGCAGCCATGCAAAAAAAAAATACCTACGTACTGGCTAAGTTATTTTCACGCAACCGGCAGAACAAATAACTCAACGTCCAGTACATACTATGCCACTTACTCAAATTTGAGGTAACGCACTAAGGTTCGGTTTTTGGGTTGTTTTGCTCTTCGCTCTCTGACAACAATAGAAGGAGCGAATGAAATAGAAAGAGAAAATTAACACAAAAATAAATTAAAATCTCGCGTTCAGTATCATAAGGGCGTAACTGCAATGATCGATTACTCTTCATCGATTTTCTCTTTAGCGAATTACTTTGCCGGGCGACTGTTTCTGGCTGGTATTTTCGATTCAGTAAAAAGAACTTTTTGTCTTTCATTATGTTGCATCGTAAAATGTTACCAAAATCGATTGAAATTTGTGTACTAATCAAAAGAGAGAATCGACGAAGAGAAATCGATCACCGTAGATACGCCTGGGTGATACTCAACGCAAGAAATATACTCAAATATGGGTTTTTCGTTTTCTCCGTGTACGGATATCTCAGACCATTTCTCGATTACTTTTTAAAATCGGCGTAAGTAACTTTCATATGGTTTTGAGAAAATTAATAGGGCGATATTCAAAACTGAAAAGGCAATAGATGGCTCTTTTTCATTGGTAGTAAAAACGAAATCCTGAAGCAAAGAAAGCACCTCGAAAGATGAACTAAACACAAAAAGTTATGTTTTCACTTTACACATGATTTCTAATCACTACTTTTTTGATTCAGTTTCCTAATTGCGAGCAATTTACGATTTTCATTATTTTCCATACGTTTTGACAGCTCTCCGACTACCATTCTTCCATGCGCTTGTGTTGAAAGTTTGAGAAATTTGAGAATCCAGCGTAGCGCGATCAGTGAGAGGAATACAAACATCAGTGTCGCCGCTCGGCGGCCGGTAAGAGAAACTGAATGTTCGAAAGGTTGTTGTCTGCAATTTTTGCCGCTGGCGCCAACTGTTAGTGGTTATGAACGAAATAAACAGTCGTTACCCTATTAGGAAGAATCACAACCTGTCTTCTTAAACTGTTTTAAAATGAATCACCTTTTTAACATTTTTTCGTTGTGTAAATCACTTAAATTTTGCATACAATCAGCTCGTGTTCAAAAACTAAGTAGTTTCTATTATTTCCCGCAAAAATAATTATAATAAAATGATAAGCCGTTCCCTTCAGTTACTTTCGACGTTTTTCTACCAGTGTAAAATAGGCTCAAGTAGTGTTTTGTTTTGATTCGTGGTTAAGTCACTTTGTCTCTCCATACAACGGAGCGGTGAAAGTAGCGGTTGGGTTGCGAAAGTTGAAATTCTTACTTAGCCGTTTTGTAATTCTGGAATTAAACGTTCTAAAAGTAAAAACTCTAGTTGGGTAAGAGCGGAACGTGTGGAATTTCGTCTGCGAAACACGTAGGATCGATAAAGTAAGTTTGTTCACTTTTCTGACTTGAGACTATTTGAATAAGTTTTCGAGATTTTTTATTTAACATTTCTCGATAACTTTTTCAAATCGACGTAAGTAACTTCCATACGGTTTTAAGAAAATTAATTCAGAAGAACCACAACCTGTCTTCTAAAACTGTTTTAAAATGAATCACCTTTCTAGCATTTTTTCGACGTGCACAAATTTTGTATACAATGAGCTCGCGTTCAAAAACTGTGGAGTTCCAATTATTTCACACAAGAATTTTATGACAAAATAATAAGCCGTTTTATTCAGTTACTTGCGACGTTTTTCTACCAGTGTAAAATCGACTCAAGTAGTGTTTTGTTTTGATTCGTGGTTGAGTCACTTTGTCTCTCCATACAGCCGGGCGGCTAAAGTAGTGGTTAGGTTGCGAAAGTTGAAAATCTTACTTTCGTCGTTTTGTAAATTCGGAAATCAGGGTAAATTATGTATTTTGGACAGGCTAAGGAAATGTCTGGAAACGACGATCGATTAATTGCATAAGATACTAATATTTTATTACGTAATGTTACTTGTATGCTTAATGCTTCATTGTACTTTGAGTATATGGGAAGAAAAATCTAACACACTGTAGTATTAGCTTCCAAAAAAGCTTTTTTGGCGGCCTGTCTATTATACATTTCGGGCACCAAATATACACGGGAAAAAAATCTGTGGTAAAAATTACTATTTTAGCTGACTACGCCCATTCTTGAAACTACCATGGAATTTCAGACCAATTTACTATGTTTACGGTACATCCCACCACATTACTGGTACATCTGACAGAAATAATTTACAACAATCTGATTTCGACTACAGACATGGTAAAATCAAGCGCATTTCTGGTCTGCTGAAAATTGCCGGTGCGAGCGCTTAAGTTAACCCCCTAAAATGGTAGTTTTTACCGCACATTTTTTTTGCGTGTACATTTTGGACAGCCTCATGTGAATATAATTTGGACAGTGGTGTTATCTCAATATCCATACAATGGTTTCTCAAAAAGACGATCATATCATAAAATTTTAAGAGTTCGCATGTGATTTATGCATTTTTTCGCTTATTGGATGCATATATTAATGATAATCAATAATTTCATTTAATGCAAGCAAATATCATCAGATCCACGAAAAACGCCTGTAAGTATGCATGCTTGCGACACTCCAGTGTGTTTCATCAGACGGCCAAATTATATCAACTGAACAAAAACCATAATATATTTTGGACATCACCTGATATACTCATGTTAAGATTTTAGATGAACTTAGCTTAAATTTTAGACATATTTTATCATGTTTGTACTTTTAAAGTTTTCATGAATGCCAATTCTGCGCGCTATTTTTGCATTTAATGTATGTTCTTGAAATGCACATCCTCTTGCATTCGTAGGTTTCACAGATGTTCTGTTGATACAATTTACAATTTTGATATTTTTGAAGCCAATTTGTAATTGTTATGAAAATGGTCATCATCAATAAGTAGCATAGTGTATTAATAATGCAATATATTGTACATCCCATAATAAACACTCAGATCCTGATGATCACAATCAGCCGCTGCTTACTGCGATGAGATCGCGCCCCTTTGATTTGCACAAGGCGACTGACAACTCAACTCGGCGGCTGCTTTAATATTTTTAGCCTGGATGCGAACCCTGTGTAAATCTTACGGGCGCGGTCTGGCGGGATCTGATCTGGCGCGTTACGACCGTCAACAAATGAGAATTTAAGATAAGCGCGATAATATGATTTCCCGTACATATATTCCGACCCTCTCATTAGAAATGAGCATAGAACGACTAGCCTGTCCAAATTATATATATATATATATATATATATATATATATATATATATATATATATATATATATATATATATATATATATATAATATATATATATATATATATATATATATATATATATATATATATATATATATACGTTACCCTAAACGTTCTAAAAGTAAAAAGCGAGTTGGTTCAGAGCGAAACGTGTAGAATTTCGTCTGCGAAACACGTAGGATCGATAAAGTAAGTTTGCACACTTTTTTGACTTGAGTCTATAGGAATAAGTTTTCGAGATTCAATAACAGAACGATTAATCACAGACAAACAGACGTAACACTGACAAAATTTCCATCGACCACTCATTTAACGATCATTCCATATTTGCTATGTTATTAATCTCACAACCAGAGACGCACGCATAGTTTTCCTTTTTGCTGGACGTTTAAGGTGAAACAGCTTGGAATCAGAATTCAATAATGTACAAAAACTTTAAAGGCACAAATCTCGTGAAAGAAGCATCAAACTACAGTGCAATTTCTATTTCAGCTTTGTGCACTGGCAGAAAGCTTAAAATAAGAAGATTGACTTTGTACGTTCATTATTTTAGCAGATTAGTGCCTTTGAAATCGTGAGTAGGGGCACAAGCCGGCCATTGTGTCTGCCATGTTATGATTCCGAGATGTGTCACCTTAACACGACCACCATCTGCAGGTCTTGTTGCACAAAACAATGTTTCGTGCAACATGCTCACCAGATGGTGGTATAGTGTAAATTGAGTGATGGATTCAAAAGAAATGTGTTTTAAGTGTTACGTCTGCTTGTCTGTGGATTAATCTTTGCAGACCCATACAAAATGCGTTTATTCAAGAGCTTTACTTTTGTAAGGGGAGCTTCTATCAGGTTAATTCGATCGCGAAACGTCAAAAACTCATGGTAAACAAAAAACAGCTGATCGCAGATATCTCATATGTCAAATTCGTTTTTGAACCTAGGTTGGAACTGGCGCTCCCCAATGTCATATATACCCCACATCGGGCGCAGCCCGTTCTGAATCACAGTTTCAACCCTAACCCCAGAGTTTAATGTCGTTTTCGTTTTTAGGAACTGGGTCGGTGATCAACACATAAACAAACAAACGTCAAGCAAATTGTAGTCCGGTCGAACCTGAATCGGGTTGGGGTTGAAACTGTGATTCAGAACGGGTTGCGCCAGTTCCAACCTAGGTTCAAAAACGAATTCGACATAAATGTACACAGAGTTGTGCGAAGAGACTTCTTTGAATGCCTGCTCTTCTTCGTCTTCGAAAACAGTCCCTATCTGTTTTGCTGGGCTGCTCGGTAGGTAGACGGTTTGACAGTTCGATAGGTAGATTTGGTTTCACTCTTCGCGCAACTCTTCATTCATAGGCCAGGAGAAGTGGATGAACTGGTCATTCATTTTCCTGTCAATTTTCATACAAAATCTACTTTTTCTCTGCTATAAGTTCACTCTGGGCAGTGTTGTGAAAAACTCAATTTCTCACAACTCACGCTTGAGATTTTTCATGCGTGAGTTGTCAATCATGCAACTCAGCAGTCAAAAAATCATGGATGAGTTGGCTCACCATTTTAACTCATTGTCTCGTATTTCCACAGTTTACTCACACACGGCAATAATTTCCTGTTAGTCTGGTAAAATTATGTAAATCCTTTCTAACGTAAACAACAACATTCGGGTTTCACGAGTTTTTGCCGGGTTTTGCGACTGAATCATGTTTTACGGTTTGAGTTGATTGAGTTGATTTTGCGTCAAAATCTCAAGCGTGAGATCTGCGAAGCAGATCTCTAATGAGTTTGCTCTCACGGGAGAGAGTATTGATTGAGATTTTGAGTGTGAGTCTATCAACACTGACTCTGGGTGAACTTATAGGCCAGGGGAAGTGGTGCACCCAGAGTGAACTTATAGCAGAGAAAAAGTAGATTTTGTATGAAAATTGACAGGAAAATGAATGACCAGTTCATCCACTTCTCCTGGCCTATAGACTCTGCCTAACCCGATTCAGGTTCGACCAAACTACAATTTGTTCGACGTTGGTTTGTTTATGTGTTGATCACCGACCCAGTTCCTAAAAACTAAACGACAAGAGCAAGCCTTATTCATTCGAGTCGAGTTTTGCCATTCGGGCTTTTCACTAGACGTTTGAAATCAGCTGATTCCGAAGCTATTTGACAGTTCTTCTAGGGAAATGACAGCCCTGTGTATGCACCGGTGCTTCATCGATGTAAACAAATGTATACATTTATATATACAGGGTTATCACATGGAAAGGCCTATACGAGACCGAGATCTCCTACCTCACTCCACTTGTAGAATCAGCCTAGGTTGGATTTTGTTCGACAGTTACGCATAAATGAAAGAAAGAAAATTCACACCATTTTTAGCTGAAGACTGAAAATAAGCTACAAGACAACGGAAACAATGGACCAGTGAAGATTTTTTCCTTTGGCCTAAAGTTTCCTCTGACATGGGCGGTAATCTAACCCAGAGAAAATGATTATGATATAAACAAATTCTCTGATCTAACCCACGCTCCATGGCATTCACATTGCGCCTAAATAACTGCTGCCAACCACACGACAACGAGGTTCCTGATGCGCAGTTATATACAGTTGTGTTCAGAATAATAGTAGTGAAAGCCGATTTTCATACAAAATGCTCAACTTTGGCATGCTGTAACTTCATTTCCATATGAGCAATCGGCTTGAAATTTTGGCAGTGAACTACAAATATACTCAATTTCATTAGCACAAGATTTGAAATTTTTTACACTACCGGCTAAAAAGTTGAGCACCAGGTGAAATCACTCAAAATAATAGTAGTTTTAATAATTTAAATATCTGCTGTATTTTGAGCTTTTGAATTTTTCTTTATTCATCGTTTCAACCATTTCCACCCAAGCTATAAATGTATAAACAAGCCAATTTTTTACAAAATTGTTGCTGAACAAAAATTTACAAAAGAAAAACTACTATTATTTTGAGCGATTTCACCTGGTGCTTAACTTTTTAGCCGATAGTGTGAAAATTTTCAAATCTTGTGATAATGAAATTGAGTATATTTGTAGTTCACTGTCAAAATTTCATGCCGATTGCTCATATGGAAACGAAGTTACAGCATGCCAAAGTTGAGCATTTTGTATGAAAATCAGCTTTCACTACTATTATTCTGAACACAACTGTATGTGGAGATGTTGCCAAGTTTTAAATTCAGGAGCTGATTAAAAAGATTTTAAAACGTGAATACTCAGTAAAAATTGAGCAAAACAAAGGGGTGTAAGTGACAAAAGCCTAGTTTTGTAAAATCGACTTTTTCAGCAATTTTTCATTCCATACAAATTGTATGGGAGTCAGAAAAACAAGACAATCTTCTACGAATTATGTTATTTTTCTTGTTTTGGACGAAAAAATCACCCAAAAATACCATTGGAAAGCTTGGAAACTGTAGAATTTGTTGGCATCTTCTTCTTCTTTCTGGCGTTACGTCCCAACTGGGACAAAGCATGCTTCTCAGCTTAGTGTTCTTATAAGCACTTCCACAGTTATTAACTAAGAGCTTTCTATGCCAATTGACCATTTTTGCATGTGTATATCGTGTGGCAGGTACGAAGATACTCTATGCCCTGGGGAGTCGAGAAAATTTCCAACCCGAAAAGTTCCTCGACCGGTGGGATTCGAACCCACGACCCTCAGCTTGGTCTTGCTGAATAGCTGCGCGTTTACCGCTACGGCTATCTGGGCCCCTAAATTTGTTGGCATACTTAACCCAAAACCGACCAAAATGTCACTTACACCCTTTGCGTTTGGGCCCCTCAATTGTTTGTCAAAAAATAATGGCACACAATTATTTTTTATTAATTAAATCTGATAGAATGGTGTACTGATCCCCTACTATATAGTTCGATATAGTCTACTGATCACCTACCATGGTTCAAAAATGTCTGTTTTCTGTACTAATATACCATTTTCGCATTTTTTTTGTGGATCTAGCACTAAATTGCATTCCGATTTCCGATCGTTGACTTCCGCTGCTGTTTCTATACGTTAAACATAAAATCGGAAGCGCACTACGTCCGAAAATATTTTTAACGTATAGTAACAACAGCGGAAGTAAATTATTAAACCAACTACTTCAATTTAGTGCTGACACCACATTTTACATGTAATTCTGAATAATCATGAAATTGTTGAAAACTGTTGAAACTGTGTTTTAACACATACATTCCCGTTTATAATTTTTGCGTGTGTTTTATAGCGCATACTAGAGGCTTGCCCGAATTGTATGGGTCATTTGGCATAATTCTCAAAAACTTATTCAAACAGACTAAAAAAATACTATTTGTTATGGCTATATCGGTCATGCGACTCAAAGGAAAAGGGAGTCTATAGAAGATTTTTTACATATGATGAAATGCATAGGTGGATAGGCGTCGCAAGGGAGCGACAAGATTGAAATTAATTAGGTGGTGAAAATTGAGCAAGCCATAGGGGAACCAGTAAAGCATCGAAGCGTCCTGTATTTTGCCTAGCTTCTCTACTGGAAAAGGGTTGGCTCAAAGCTCCCCTATGGCTTGCTCAATTTTCACCACCTAATTAATTTCAATCTTGTCGCTCCCTTGCGACGCCTATCCACCTATGCATTTCATCATATGTAAAAAATCTTCTATAGACTCCCTTTTCCTTTGAGTCGCATGACCGATATAGCCATAACAAATAATATTAAAACAATCACGGTCGATACCTTCTCTACATATCTAAAAAAATACTTTATCGATCCTACATGTTTCACAGACGAAATTCTCCACGTTTCGCTCTGAACCAGCTCGATTTTTCAATTTAGAACATTTAAATTCCGGATTTACAAAACGACGAAAGTAAGATTTTCAACTTTCGCAACTTAACCGCTACTTTCGCCTCTCCGCTGTATGGAGAGACAAAGTGACTTAACCACGAATCGAAACAAAACACTACTTGAGTCGATTTTACACTGGTACAAAAACGTCGCAAGTAACTGAATAAAACGGCTTATCATTTTGTCATTTTTTTTTGTGGGAAATAATAAAAACTCCCTAGTTAAGCAATGTACACGGCGAAAACATGTTAAAAAGGTGATTCATTTTAAAACAGTTTCAGAAGACAGGTTGTAATTCTTCTGAATTAATTTTCTCTAAACCGTTTGGAAGTTACTTACGTCGATTTGAAAAAGTAATCGAGAATTAATAAAATTGTCAAGAGCCATCCGGCGTAACGGACATTCTACATAACATATAGAACATGCTATTTAAATAAAAAAAATCACAACTACGGTAGTATCTCAGACATGGTAATGGACATTATGCCGAACGACATTATGTTAAATGGTCAAAGAGTGTTTAGTATAGTTTTACCAAATTACTTTATGTGGGCTTCCCCTGTATTACACATTCCTGGAAATTAACTTGGTGACTAGAACAGTTCTTTTCTAGGGATGCTTAACCATTTCTTTCCCACAGCTTTATAAGACTATTAAATTGTCAAAATGGCGTTTCTAAAAAAAAATGCTTGAGCAAAAGTTGTTGCATATAAGCTAAGTTATTCAAAACCATAAAAAAGTGATTGAAAATCAATAGTTAGTTGATTGTTTTCTTGGATCACCTATTTCGATGTTTGGTGAGAAAAGTGAGCTTACAATTTTATTCCAATCATTATTGACCTAACCGAACCAATTCGATTGATCTATTAGCGTTTGTCGAAATCGGTGGATTACCTGTGCTACCATGGGAAAAAGAGTAAAATATTTAAATAAAAAGTTTCGAAATTTTCTTAAACAAAAAGGAGAGCAGTTTAAGGTGAAGATGAAACGAAGCCAAACTTCAAATTTTCAAGAGCACGGATCTGGAGAACCAAACATCCGTTAGAGCTGAAAACCTAATCGATTGGTCACCACCAGCTAGTGACCATCGATTAAGTTTTCGGCTTAAACGGATGTTTGGTTCTCCAGATCCGTGCTCTTGAAAATTTGAAGTTTGGCTTCGATATATCTTCACCTTAAAAGATTTGACTTTAATACATCAAAATAATCGCCTTTCATAAAATGGAGGTCAGAGCTGTCGGAAATGGAATATTTCAGAAAGATTCCCTATCATTTTAAATGAATATCTGCAACTTAGTTAGACCGAAACAGTGCTATGTAGTAAATTATTCATTTTTTTTTTTCTTATTGACTACATCACATTAATCGATAACAGTAGATGAAAATTCAATATCTGTTGAACAACTATATATATACTACATAAATAAACTATCGAATTATTGAAAAATTTATAGTACACCAGTTCATGAAAATCAAATGTAGTTATTAATAACTCAGCTGCCGTACGAGTATAGAATGTTATGAACATTAAGTAACTGATCCACCTTATCTGTAAATTGCAATTATATCAAATGGTAAAATATTCGTTAATTAAAACTTAAAACATTGCTCTTTTCCCTGTTATAAAAAAAAAAACAAAAATAGTAATAGAATGATATTCCATTTTCCTTCGACTTTACAAGAATTATCTATTAATGATGTATGTCGTTTTGACTTTTTTCGTTCATTCGAAAACTTTACATTCTCGTAACACGCTTATTTATACATTACCACTAATAACTGCCCTGCAGTTGTTTTTTTTTATTTCACTCTTGTTTTTGCGAATTAAATCATAGGTTTAATTTTATTAAACTCAATGATGGACTAACATGGTTCCTTTTGTTTGGATTTGCATAACTGCCAATTCTGAATTCATGATTTGGTAACTTTTGACTAAGTCGGTGTGTAAATATTTTGGTTTTTAAAGGAAAATGTAAAAGCAAATCTTAGAAAAAAAAATGAATTAAGAAGGAGAACAATTTAAGTTAATCAATGATAACAAATTAGGCGTAACGTATTAATATGTTTATAAAACAAAGAAGCAATTATATAAAGAACTGTCCCTTTTAAGATAAATAAAACGCCTTGCTGAAGCAAAAGCGTAGTACGTTTATCGGCATATTTATAGATTTCTTAATTACTGCCGATTGCAATCAATATATCTAATCATCGATGCTGGTGTGTGCGCATATGTAGGACTAAGTTATGTTTATGTTTCGATTTTTTATGACACACAGGGCACTCAAACTTGGGTTCCACGCCACACTCAAAACGAATATGCCTGTTGAGACTATGCGGTCTTGCATAAGAGTTACCACATCTGGAACAAGTATACGCACCACCGATTGAAGAAGGCACTGTTGGAGAAGTTGAAATGTTGATACCTTTGAAGAGGGGTACTGACAATGGATTACTGCTTGTACCACTAGCATTGGCTACAGCTGCAGCTGCTGCCGCTAGTAGTTCACGTTGCTGCGATGACTGTTCGCTGCCAAACTCTCGTAGATAACTTGGTGTCAGCAACCTTAAATCACAGGGTTGTTCATCCATTGGTGGCTGTGATTGTTGCTGATGAGTTCCTGCGACTATCACTTCACTATGGATTATCATTGATTTACCACTGCCTTGACCGCTAGGAGTTGTATGACCTGCAGATACAGAAACTGAATAGTCGAAGTAAAAATGAAAATCAGTATACTCGAAAATTGAATTAAACATCAAAAATGTGCATGTGTGTTTACGAGTTCACAAGCACAACATTAACATTTTCATTGAACAAACTTTACAAATCCATAGTGTTCTATAAATAGTCTTTTTGTATGTGTTTATTTTATGTGTTAGCATAAGGGGCATATGAGTTTCATGATAAAATATGCTTTTACAACAGCAATTCGTAACAAACATAGTTTACTAATACTTATTAAGTTGTATTTCTATTATTTTATGTATTACTCAAGAAATATTAATAAAAACATAATTGTTTGTGACATAGACTTATCTTTGAGGTTTAAGTTTTTCAAATCCAATGCCAACAAATAAGGACATTCAATTCATCCTTGTTTTAGCAATGAAGTCGAAAAACCGTCATAATATGTAGATTGTATAATTTGATTACAGATTGTAGATAAACGAGGTGAGGCAATCATTGGCATCACATTTTTCATAGCTTGAATAATTTTCAGGATTTGTCGGTAAGAATTTTGTCAACTAAATTTTCGAAATCTAATTCTTGCAAACGAAAACATAAAAAAAAACTCGTAAAGTGACCTATAGTCAGCGTTGGCAATTTGCCAAACCTCTGGAAGTTCCATACATGATTTTGAATTTAATGTATAAGGTTTTCCACTAACGACATATATTTCCGAACCGACTTGGAAATTAATTACCGTGAAGTTTTCTGTTCAATCGTGTACTATTTACGGACATTTGAAAAACAATTATTTGAAAATTAAAGTTCTTGGAAAAACATCTAGGAAATGTATCAGAGTGAATCTAACTGAACAAGAAATTTTGCGAATATATTTATTGATGCGTTTTGATAAAACGATACTGTGAATTTGCCGTTTCAATTTTGGTTACCGATAATAGCCGAATGGTGTTGAAGCCTTAAATTACCTATATAATTTCTGACAAATTACATCTAGCGTTTTTTAAGTGATCTTGTTTTATCAATTTTTTTATGGCCTGTTGTTTTTTTTAAGAATTAACAATTATATATGTTAATGCTGATTGATTTCATTAGTTTTGTTACCAACTATGAGGCCGTCCATTTTCCTATAGGTGGGAGATTCGACTTTTTTTCATTTTCATACAAAAAAAAATGTCATGAGGGAGTTGAGAAATCCCAGAGTTAATCTTACGTAATTAATTGAATGCATCTAGGTAGTATTTATCAGTATATACATCAAATTTTGTTTACTTTCTTTATATATGACATATAATCGCTTGAGTTTGATTTTAGTTTCCGTTTTAATATAGCATACTTTAGTATACAGTATACATATAACTTATACATTGTTGTTGCTTTTTGAAAAGCATATATCCCGTATTTTTAAATATTCAAAAATGGTTAAAAAATATTAAAAACAAGGTTTTTTTCCCGTCGGTCGACGCCCGCATAATGAACGCGTTATTTAAAAAAAACGAAGTAACAACTTCGCGTTTTTCGCGGCACTGCATAGAAAAAAAAACGCGTAGATTTTTTTGAGGAAATGCTTTCTGTGCCCATTAATAGTACCTATGTTTTTGCCAAGACCTAAAACCTGAAATAGATCACTTCGAAAGTTTTTATATTTTTGTTTGTATAATTCAATAATGACCCAAACTAGATTTTTGAAATTCTTATGCCCCCTTGTATTTCACAGGTTACAGTTTTTTTGTAAAGCAGTTTATGTAGTATTGATTGTGAGGTGCATTGCTATTGAATGAATTTGAATGTGATCAATTTGAAGGATTGGAGTCTGTAAGATACATCAATATGTTAAAGTTAATAATTCGAAATGACATTTAATAACATCCACCACCAAACATTGATTTGAAGTAAAAGTGTAAATCTTATTCAAAATACCTGCACATTTAAAAGAAACATCTTAACATATTTATTATTTTTCAACACTTGTGAATATCACATATAAATTTACCAAACAAAGTTTGTGGTAATAATACAAGATGCGAAAATCTTAAAATATAAAAATGCACTGTAGAATTGTAAGATATATTTCATTTTTTTCTTCGATCAATATTTCTAATCCTAATAAACGATAATCCTTCCAGTCGAAAGATATCCATACCACGTTTTACTCATCGCATGAAATCGGCCAGTCACCTAAAAATAAGCATGAATTAATATAACACAAAACAAGAAACATTTGTTTATTGTACATGCCTTCTAAAAGATGATGAATTCCATTTGAGTAGAAAGTTTTTCTTGCTCTAATGAATATATAGATTTTTACTATGATCCAGAATCGATGCAGACAGCCGAAGTCTCAGGGGAGAAAATCCCAACATGTATCCTATTCTTCATAGAAATAAATAAAAACAAGTCAAACACTTATATTTGAATGCGGCTGTGTCAGCACGACCTTTCTCTAAAACTTTTGATTTCATTTTATATGCATAAATTTAAAGCCACTATCGGTATGATGCACAACCGCAAACAAAATAAGCGAATAGGTTTTGTATTTTAAAGATTCATATTTTCTTAAGTTATCACTGTTTACATTATTTCCAGATGTTTTATGAAGTCAAAATTTCTTCCCAGCTTACAATGCATGTAGTGGATGACATCGATACTTGTCATACAATATATTAACATCAAAGGTACATAAGATCAACCTTTTTACCACAATAGTTATTATACACAGGCATTACAAGTTAGAAAAATATTTTTTATATTGTTTATTATTTTTATTAATACTTCCTAAATTTTATTACGGAGCATCAAGTTATCAACAATTCCTTCTAAACATTTTGACTTTATTTCATTTATTCTAGGTATAATGAGTTTAAGTACATCGACTAGAAAAGTGTGCCTTTCACAAATTTATTGTTAAAATAATTTAAGTACTCATTCAAATTATCGTTAACTTGCGTGTTTGCCTATAAACCTAGTATACTTTATTGCTTTATAACTACCGTAAATTTAGTATGGCAAAAGTGAAAAAAACATAATGTTAAAACAAATAAATATAACTTAAAGTAAGATGTCACTCTATGGTGTCAGACTTGTATCATTTATAAAAGCTCTCCCGATTAGCATTCATTCATTTAATTCAGTAGTATGCGTGGCGCAAAAATCGTAATAGCATAAGATTCTTCAAATCGGTTTATGATAAAGAGATAATAAACTATTTCTATTGTTTATTATTCATTTGCAAATCATTCCTAGGATTATCAGGAATAAAACAATTTGAAGTAAGTGCGACGATCTACAAGCATTTTTCAAGGTTTTCAATATCGTTGTCACGAGAATTAATCGCAGAATGCACACTATTGTCAGCGATGAAAAATGAACTAAAATTAAATCCACAAATCACAAAGCAATATGAATAGAAAGTATTTCTCGACAAAAAAGGATATTTCAGGTTATATGTATGTCACTCAAAAAAATCCAAACGTACGTCATCGTTAGGGACGATTCAAATTTTGACTACATTTGCAATAATACCAATAATAAACCAAATATTAAAAATGATCAATAATTTTATTTATTGTTCGGCCACATATCCACGATACCTTAACGGTGCGCGACTAAACTAAATTATGTATAAATATACATAGCGCAGTACCATTACGCTGATCCGTACCGGGCGCTGCTAACCGGGGTAGCAAAACGACAGCGCTGCTTTCGGAAAGCATCGGGTGAGCAAATTTAGCTGCCCGATTGTTGCGCTGCTATTCGATTTGAATGAAAGCATACGGTAGAAATTCTGATTGGAGTTTTTTAAACCTGTAGGCGAATTCCGGCGCGTATTTTCTTCGAAGAAAAGAAAATTTTCTTGCTGGTGGATTATGGAAGAAAATTTCTTCTCTTCGAAGAAAATGTGCGCTGGAATTCACATGCTGATTAGTATGAAGTGGAAATTACAAATAAGAATACTAGGAATCTGATGCAAATATTGGAAATCCAATAGAAGTTTTTGAAATATTCGATTCCTCGTAAGAATTTATCGATTTCGGAGAATTCTGGGATTCCGACTGGAATCATTGGGATTCCGACTGGAATCTTTGGGATTCCGACTGGAATCCTTGAGATTCCGACCAAAATCTTTGGGACTCCGACCGAAATCCTTGGGATTCCGACCGAAATCTTTGGGATTCCGACCGAAATCTTTGGGATTCCACCCGGAATCATTGGTATTCCACCCGGAATCATTGGTATTCCACCGGAATTCTTGGGATTCCACCCGGAATCCTCGATTTATTCCTCAATTTGGAATCCCAAGGATTCTAGTCGGAGTTTCAAGGATTCCAGTCGAAATTTCAAGTATTTCAGTCGGAATTCCAAGGATTAAAGTCGGATTCACAAGAATTACGGTAACATTTGCAATGTTTCTTTTAATATATGCAAGGATTTCGGCCAAATTTGCAAGGATTCAAATCAAATCAGCATCCAGTCGGATTCATAAAAAATCTCACAAATTTTACGATGGAATTCTTCCACCCGGAATCCTTGGGATTTCACCCGGAATTCTTAGGATTACGCCCGGAATTCTTGGGATTACGCCCGAGATATTCCAGCAGAGTTCCAAAAAATCCGAACCTGAAATGTTCACCATTATTTTCAACTCAATATGTTGACCCAAAAAGCAACGACCGGTACGGAAACGATCTACTAAATATGGTAGCGACTATGGGTTCATTCAAATATTACGTAACGCAAAATTTTCCAATTTTAAACCCCCTCTCTCCCCCACATAACAGCTTTTGTATGGAAAATTTTAAATTTTTATATGAACCGTAACACTATGTAAGACCCCCTCCCTCCCCCTGTTGCGTTACGTAATATTTGAACGATCCCTATAGTGATCCTTTATATTGTCGCACCGCCACCAAACCGAATCGCGCCAGTGAGACTCGCGACGCGCCTCAACTCGCGACATTTTGAAACCAGTTTTTTAGTGTGGCGCTGCATTCTATCGATTTCTATGAACACAGCGCACTATTCACATATTAACTGCGATGCTCGGGGCCCGAGAAAATAATAATTCCAAATAAATGTTGGTCTTGATTTCTACCGGATGCATAATATCTTATCTTATAAAGGATCACTAGTAGCGACCAGTGCACAGTGGCCCAAAGCTGGCCAAAAGTCAAAAAATTTAAGTTTGCAAATTCCTTCTCGAATATTTTTTCTTGATTTCTCCATTATTGAATAACAATTCCCCAAAGTTTCAGCTCGATCGGTGTATATTTCGATTTTTCACAGCATGCGATCTGGAGAGATGTCAGCTGAAATTGAACCTTTTGAATTTTTCAAATATCGTGAATGTTGTTCTATATAAATTGCAGTTTGTGTACTAAATCATGACCAAACCTTTCTCAACCGGTCTCATTCGAAAGAATATACCTTAGGCTTTGTGTTGAAGATATTTCAAACCATATTTGACATGTTTACCATTTGAGAATGTCAAGAAGTGTATAACATAGAGCTCCTTGAAAAATAAGGCATTTTTTTCAAAGGTAGTGCAAGATATCTGGGAAACGCTCTAAAGTGATCATATACCCCTCAATGTGTGGCAAATATTCCAAAATATTCGATGTACTATGGCTTCTCTTGCGCTTTTTTGCGCCAAGATAAGAAAAACATATGTTTAGTTACACTACGAATCAGCCCATCAGACCATCATACTTGATATAAATATCGCATTTTTTACCTTTATAAGCTCCCGAATAGATTCAAAAACCACCTCAAGCTTGCTCACGATATTTAACTTCAAATTGGCATCAACATAATGACGTTTCATTTGATTTTGATCTGAATACGGATTTCATTGATTGAATTACAAAAATGTGCTATTATAAACAAATTCTGTCAAATGTACCGGAAATATTGATTTTCTGTTTCAGCGACTATTTCTATCAAATTACCTCTAAAAATCATGTTTTGTCAAATAATTAGCATTTTTGAACGTTTTGTGTGAGAATAGGGCGATATTCAAAACTGAAAAGGCAATAGATG
Organism: Aedes aegypti; assembly: GCF_002204515.2. Taxonomy (NCBI): domain Eukaryota; kingdom Metazoa; phylum Arthropoda; class Insecta; order Diptera; family Culicidae; genus Aedes; species Aedes aegypti. The sequence continues at coordinate 228,593,074 of NC_035108.1, read as the reverse complement.
GCTCTTTTTCAGTGGTAGTAAAAACGAAATCCTGAAGCAAAGAAAGCACCACGGAAGATGAACTAAACACAAATAGTTATGTATTCACTTTACACTTGATTTCTAATCACTACTTTTTTGATCCAGTTTCCTAACTGCAAGCAATTTAAGATTTTTATTATTTTCAATACGTTTTGACAGTTCTGCGACTACCATTCTTCCATGCGCTTGTGTTGAAAGTTTGAGAAATTTGAGAATCCAGCGTAGCGCGATCAGTGAGAGGAATACAAACATCAGTGTCGCCGCTCGGCGGCCGGTAAGAGAAACTGAATGTTCGAAAGGTTGTTGTCTGCAATTTTTGCCGCTGGCGCCAACTGTTAGCGTTTGAGAACAAAATAAACAGTCATTACCCTATTGTACTTTTGACCAGCATTTGTATGGGATGCGGCCACTGTGCAGTGTGAGAATGAGTAACTAAACTGTGAAGATTTATCATTCATAGTATGCCATGAATACTCCAAGATCATTATCATTCAAATTGTCAAGTCAGATGAACAAGATACTCCACATTGGCGACGAAAGGACCCATGTACGTCTACAATGGCCATCAAAAACTTTTTTTTTTGCTAGAAAAGGATATTTGAAGCGTTTAATAGCTGTCTGAAGATTTGTTTTTCCGGAAAACTGTAACCCAAGAAGTAGCCGTAACCGAAATTTTTGAAGCCACTGTTTTTGCGATAATGGTAAAATTAATAAGTACGTAAGGTATAAAAAAAACTTCACCTTAGAAGGGAAGTTGCCTTAGCGGCGGATTCGATCCGTCGGGTCAGGCTGTTTCAATAAAAAAGTTCGCCTATGAAGGGAACGAAAGGGGTAACAAATGCCCGCCTTAGAAGGGAGCTACCGCAGCGACAGTTTCGAGCTGTCGGGTCCGGTCGAAAAGTAAATGCTCGCCTTAGAAGGGAGCTGCTGTATCAACGGATACGATCCGTTAGGTCCAGCGGAAGTAAAAAAACTCGTTTCAAAACGAGTACCGAAGCGATAGATTCGATCTATCGGGTCCGGTGAAATGCTCGAAATGCTTTTATTAAAAAAAAAATCATGGTCAGCTTTGAGCGACAGCTTTTATTGAAATTTCATAATTATCTTTTGGACTACAGGCACCGTCCCTAAAACAATAGAGTTCAAACAGGACCCAATTAAAATTGTCATATGAAGGCATTGATACCAACAAAACTCTTGCAAGAAAAAGAGATGTGGTGATTTATCATTCATAGTATGCCATGAATACTCCAAGATCATTATCATTCAAATTGTCAAGTCAGATGAACAAGAAACTCCACATAATCTAAAATGACAGCTCTGGGAGTGATCATTTTACTCACCCGAATAGTCGCCCCCGTTAAAGATGCTCAGTCAGGTAAAACCAGTAAAAATTCATTTTCAACGATCTACGTGAATTTTCACGTAGGAATGACGTTTAGATTCTTTTGAGTGATGGAATCTCTTTGGGTGCCCAACATTAAATGTACAGCTTTGATATTTTTTGCGTTAAGTAGAGAGGTCTACAAGCAAACTGCCACGAATACCAACGCACGATCAATCTTACACAAGTCGATTTCCTCAGAATGAGGCTCTGCATGCCATAAAACGTTTGACTTTTACTATGCGCCCTGTTTTCAAATTGCCCGTGAGAGAGAGCGAGACAGCACCAACACACGGCGCACAGTAAAAGTCAAAAGAACAAAGGAATTTATGGCACGTACAGAGGCTCATGCTATAAAACAGAGGCATGCTATAAAACGTTTGACTTTTACTGTGCGCCCTGTTTTCAAGTTGCCCGTGAGAGAGAGCGAGACAGCACCAACACACGGCGCACAGTAAAAGTTATGAGAACAAAATAATTTATGGCACGTACAGAGGCTCATGAAAACGTATCGATGTTTGTATGACGTTATTTCAGCTTTCGGTCAACGTCAGTCCAACAAGGAAGTGAATGCTCGGCAGCAATGGATTACCTGCTTTGCTCATGGCCACAGTTGATCAGTAGAAGTTTTCTCAGGCAGATGCCTTTCCCCATACAAAATAACAGCAAATATCTCGTAAATGAAAGCTTTAATCCAAAATATATTTGGCAGACGTGAAAGCCATAATCTAACGAATTATTTTTAAAAATTGGGAACTATTTTTGAAAAAAATATTTGGTACTGATTGTGCGCAATCCAGTACCAAAAATTTTTTTCAAAAATAGTTCCCAATTTTTAAAAATAGTTCGTTAGATGCATTTCGCCATACAAATATTTTCCGCGTTACCTTTTAGCGATTTTTCGTGCACACACACTAGCACAAGTGCGTTACTATGTGGCGAGTAGCGAAGCAGGGCATGCATGTATCCCATTCTGTTTATGTTTATTTTCTCTCAGCAAACAAAAGCAATGTTGTAACAGTTCTCACAGTACACAAAGAAAATGTTGTAAACATTGCACTACTACGCAGTCAATAGGGCGATATTCAAAACTGAAAAGGCAATAGATGGCTCTTTTTCAATGGTAGTAAAAACGAAATCCTGAAGCAAAGAAAGCACCTCGAAAGATGAACTAAACACAAAAAGTTATGTTTTCACTTTACACATGATTTCTAATCACTACTTTTTTGATTCAGTTTCCTAATTGCGAGCAATTTACGATTTTCATTATTTTCCATACGTTTTGACAGCTCTCCGACTACCATTCTTCCATGCGCTTGTGTTGAAAGTTTGAGAAATTTGAGAATCCAGCGTAGCGCGATCAGTGAGAGGAATACAAACATCAGTGTCGCCGCTCGGCGGCCGGTAAGAGAAACTGAATGTTCGAAAGGTTGTTGTCTGCAATTTTTGCCGCTGGCGCCAACTGTTAGTGGTTATGAACGAAATAAACAGTCGTTACCCTATAGGGCGATATTCAAAACTGAAAAGACAATAGATGGCTCTTTTTCAACGGTAGTAAAAACGAAATCTTGAAGCAAAGAAAGCACCTCGGAAGATGAACTAAACACAAAAAGTTATGTTTTCACTTTACACTTGATTTCTAATCACTACTTTTTTGATTCAGTTTCCTAATTGCAAGCAATTTACGATTTTCATTATTTTCCATACGTTTTGACAGCTCTCCGACTACCATTCTTCCATGCGCTTGTGTTGAAAGTTTGAGATATTTGAGAATCCAGCGTAGCGCGATCAGTGAGTGAAATACAAACATCAGTGTCGCCGTTCGGCGGCCAGTAAGAGAAACTTAATGTTCGAAAGGTTGTTGTCTGTAATTTTTGCCGCTGGCGCCAACTGTTAGCGTTTGAGAACAAAATAAACAGTCGATACCCTATTGCCATGTTCGCATTCGTATATCATGTGGCAGGTACGATGATACTCTATGCCCAGGGAAGTCAACGAAATTCCCATTACGAAAAGATCCTGGACCGACCGGGAATCGAACCCAGACACCTTCAGCATGGCTTTGCTTTGTAGTCGCGGACTCTAACCACTCGGATGAAAAAGTATTGATGTAAGTTTTAATTTTGCGAAATTTGATTCAATACACTGAGCAACAAATTAAAATCAAACAGAAAAAAACCCTACACGAAACCGACAACCTTCACCTCACGCCAGTCGTAAAAACCTCAAAACCTCAGAAGCCAATACAGGCATTGTAAGAAGAAAACAAATTACTACTAACCAATTGCGAAAAAGCTCAAAAACTTGCTTGCAGGGAGACTGATTTGGAAGAAGTGAGAACTATTATTCAAAAATTCAAAAATATGAAAGCTCCTGGCGATGATGTAATTTTCTACATCCTCATCAAGAAACTTCCAGAAAGTAGCTTATCATTCTTAGTTGATATATTTAACAAATGTTTTCAATTAGCATATTTTCCTGACAAATGGAAATTTGTACCAATTTTAAAACCAGATAGAAATTCTGCAGAAGCTTCTAGTTATCGTCCAATCAGTTTGCTGTCATCCATCAGTGAACTTTTTGAAAAGGTTATTTTGAATGAACAGTTCGGATTCCGCCATGGACATTCGACCACTCATCAACGTTTACGTGTAACAAATTTGATCCGTTCCAACAAATCTGAAGGCTATTCTACTGGTCTTGCACTTCTAGACATAGAAAAAGCATTCGACAGTGTTTGGCATGAAGGTTTGATCGTAAAAGTAAAAAAAAACTTTAATTTTCCAACATATATTGTTAGAATAATTCAAAGTTATCTGTCAAATCGTACACTTCAGGTTAATAATCAGAACTCCAGGTCTGAAAGACATCCTGTAAGAGCTGGTATTCCTCAAGGCAGCATTTTGGGACCAATATTATACAATATTTTCACATCTGGCTCACCTGAGTTACCTCAGGGATCTCAAAAATCCTTGTTTGCGAATGACACAGGCCTCTCAGCCAAAGGACGAAGCCTGCGTGTCATCTGTAGTCGATTGCAAAAAAAGTTTGAATATTTTTTCTTCATACTTGCAAATATTGAAGATTTCTCCTAATGCTTCCAAAACTCAACTAATAATATTCCCACATAAACCAAAAGCTCTTTATTTGAAACCTTCAAGTAGACAAGTAGACAGGGGCCTTCCTTAGCCGAGTAGTTAAAAGTCCGCGGCTACAAAGTAAAGCCATGCTGAAGGTGTCTGGCTTCGATTCCGGTCGGTCCGGTATCTTTTCGTAATGGAAATTTCCTTAACTTCCCTGGGCACAGAGTATCTTCGTACCTGCCACACGATATACGAATGCGAAAATGGCAACGTTGGCAAAGTAAGCTCTCAGTTAATAACTGTGAAATGCTCATAAGAACACTAAGCTGAGAAGCAGGCTCTGTCCCAGTGAGGACGTTATGTCAAGAAGAAGAAGAAGTAGACATGTTGTCACGATGAGAGGGATTCCAATAAATTGGTCAGATGAAGTTGAGTATCTAGGGCTCATGCTAGATAAGAATTGAACTTTCAAAAATCACATTGAGGGCATTCAAGACAAATGAAATAAATATGTAAAATGTCTATATCCCCTTATTAATAGAAAATTAAAACTTTGTCTTAAGAACAAGCTTTTGATATTCAAACAATTTTTCAGGCCAGCCATGTTGTATGCGGTACCAATAGCTGTTGTAATACCAGGTAGAAAGCTCTGCAGAGAATTTAAAATAAAATTTTGAAAATGATTCTGAAGCTTGATACAATACCAATGAGTTACATATAATATCCAATGTTGAAACATTGGAACTAATGTCAAATAAAATAATTAATAATTTCAGGCAAAAATCGTTACAATTTTCTATTGCCACGATTAATGCGTTATATATTTAGGTTAAGTTAGGTTAAGTAAATTGAAAACCTTTTTTTTCTCTTATAAGCAGGTGAAATCAACTCACCTGTAAAAAATCTGAACTGCTACGGCAAATTAAATGTAATATGTTGTTAACAAAATGTTAAATTTGTTTTACCAAATTAGGATGATAGTGTTGTCTAACACAGAACACCTAGATATAAGAAATTAATGTAATGTTTAGAATGATACTTATAAAGAAATTAAAAAAAAACACTTCAATACAACGCATATTGTGGCCAAATATGAGCTCAATAGCTTTCAAAATACCCCACTGCCGAGGTGAAGCAATACCAGTAGAGCAAAAGCTTATTCATATCAAAATTTTACAAATCTCTGATTCTATTCATTGTTGTTGTGGAGTGCTCAGACTATAAATATCTAAGAGTTACATAAAATTTCTTCGCTATGCAATCAAACAGTAAGTATAGATCAGGCCAGTCCAACCTTTTTTAATCGCGGGCCAAATCTCAGGAAGAACTTTGTCTTTTTTTAATGAACACATATTTTCATGAAGTCTGATAAAAACTATTTTTGAAAAACGGAAAATTGTTGCTTAGATTGCTGGATATTGAGAAAGTCCTTTTCAAAATTGTGTGATAATTTTGATTTTGAAAAATAAACCCCATGAGAATGATACCCAGGATTCAATAGGAATAATATTCAGAATTCCTTCAGAATCCAACCAAGTATTATTCAAAAACCTGCTTATGATTTTATGACAATTCTTATCAAGCTTTTGCGAAAATCTACGACAAAATGTCCAGCAATTCACAAAAATTATTCTTCAAAATCTCATCCAGTATTTATTTAAAAAGACTACCTTGAAATCTTTGTGGGTACTTCAAATAAAAACACTACGAAATTCTATTAAGATTCTGTCAAAATCTTACATAGAGTTGTTTTGTTATCTTGCCCAGGATATCAGAACAACATATTGAATTCGTTGAAAATCTTGGTTACAAGTCTATGGAATCCTGTTGAAGATTCTGCCAGAATCTTGGCCATGTTTTCCTTGAAAGCCATGTCTAGTCAAGGTTTACGAAAAGCATGTTGATTTTTTTGTAATCTTGACACGGATTTTTTGTGAATCAAGCCCAGGTGTTGGTTAATATTTATTTGCAGGACTCTGTGAGAATATTATTCAATAATTGCAATAAATAGTTAACGGGCCGAAGAAAAACCATCGAACCCTTCGCGGGCCGCACAAAATGAAGTCGCGGGCTGGATGTATCCCGCGGGCCGCACGTTGGGCAGCCCTGGTATAGATTTATATATTAATGGGAAATATGCACTTCAACAGATAATAACTTGACTAAATTAGATAAATCTGTAATATTTCTTGTAATGAAGCAAGATGTAGTGATTCTCCATCCTTCAGCACAAAAATATTGCAAGTTCGGTCAATTGTTAGAAACTGCATTTAGCCGAAGTTGGATTTTTCTCGGAATCCATCTATCATCCATAGAAGGGCGCATTCTAGCACATCCAGATGCGAATCGAATGCACCACTCCCGAAGTTAGGTATCTCGCATAGGTGCAGAGAAAAATCCAACTTTGTCGAGAACCATTCTTGATTTTTCACCGCGCCGACAATATGTTACGAAAAGAGAATCATCAGTTTTCTACAATAACACAAAAAGAGCAACGATGAGGAAAAATCGATGAATGCAGATAAGCCCTTATGCAAAAACAATGCTGAAGTGCTGTGAAGACACTAACTTGATTCAATGGAATCTCGCACTGTTATTCGCATGTTCGTACTACGCGGTCCAGTAGTGAAATAAATACACAATACAGTCGAATTTCGTTCGTTGCACTATCTTTAGGTGAACTTCGTTTTAATTGGGCTCCCGTTAGATGATTACTTAAAAACAAATACAAATTCAACTGCTAATAAGCATATTTTGATGTGATTAGGAAATTGATGGTGTTTCAATTTAAATTTTTCTAAGGTCCATATCGAATTATGTCTACAACTTTTTCATTTCAGTTTTAAATTATAAATGAACACAGCTTTTTTTTTGGATTTGTCTTTTCGACTGGCTAAGACCACGTGTGTCCATCTCGCCGCCGTTGATGAGCACAACATGTTGTGCATCCCGATAAAAGGTGCAACTGTTTGTTATCCATAAATGATGATCAATTTTCGTTTTACCAGACAGAGATGATGATGATCACCGAATGACTATCATATTGAAATATTTTCTTTGCAGCGATAGTTTGAACATAGATTGTTCGTGGATGCCACGATGAGTTTATCGTGTGTTACCTTAAATGCGTTGATAAAGAAGAGGAAATTGAGTGAAGTTCTCTTTTTTATTTTTTTCGGGATGCACAATATATTTCCTAAGCATCTTAATTTGTTCAAATCAATGAATCATGGATCATTAAAATATCCAAAGCAGCCGCTATGAAACGCATATAAAGCGCCAACGTAGTCTTGCGTGTTTGACAGAACAGCAATGCTGTCACAAAGTTAAATCCCATATAAGGTAGTACCGCTGTTTTGATGCGGAGAGTGCCAAATGAGTGATCATATTGGAGACATTGATTCATTGTCAACCAATACCCAGCAACAAAAACATTGTCATCTCCTAATCTTGTTGCAACAATTTTATACCACAACAACCGTTTATCACAACTTGAACAGAATATGACAAAGATCGCTCACCGTGTGCGTGGCGATTTTCTAGGCTTTGCATTGCAATAATTGCAACTCGAGAACTTTCTCCATGTTAGTTAACATGGCTCTATTATTGAATAACTACCATAAAACCAAATTTGTGCTTAAATAACTGGCTTATCGCGAGTTTAAAAGGCCCCCTGTATTTGCTTGAGAGTGTATCCCAATCCGCAAAAGTAGAGACAGACGAATGTGAATGCGCTTGCTTTGTTGTTTGTTTTACGTCTGTTTTAGTGACAATTTGATTCACCGATTCAAATACTTCGAATTAGGGGTACAAATCATTACTTAAAACTTCAATCTACACATACTGTTTGATTCAATGGCGAAGACATTTTACGTAACTCTTAGACATAGACTGGGCACAACGATAATGAATAGAACTAAGGCATTGTAATGGCTTTCATATGATTTAGCTTTTGTTGTACTGATGTCATTATTTGTCTCATTTAACCTCGATCATAAATTTCTCCATTTGTCTATCCTTAATAACTGTTTTATTTTATAGATTTGTTAGATTTGCGGATGGACAGCAAAGTTCACTACACAAAAGAATTCACACTGGGGTAGAATCGAAAATACCATTCTTGCGATCAGGCAAGTTAGGGCACGTGTTTTCATCGCCATCCACTTACGAAAGGTCAGAGCATCATTGTCCATTATGGTTTCAAGGGTATTTATGATATTTATTATATATTTTTCTATTCGATCTGGAAATATGCTAAGCTTATTGACTGTTTAACGATAAACTTTCGACGATCGACGCGACACCATATTTCATATAACGGAATGTATTAGAACTAACTTGGAGGTGATGATTTGTAGGTTATTTGGCAAGTTAGAGGTTAAAATCACCTCCAAACACTAGCGATTTTGCGGTGGGATGTTGACGTTTGATCACGAATAAAAAGGTTCAAAATTCTTCACATCACAATATAGCAGTTTTTAAATGGAAACAGAAGTCCAAAATAATAATGAACATTCCGGCGGCTTATGATAGCCGGTTTAGGTATGTATGATTTCTTCGGCAAAGTTGATCGTTATTCTATGCTTAAAATAATTGCTATAGATGTCCAATTTTCAAAACCTACTATTTTTGAAAAACTGATAAGCTTTCTCAGTATTATATTCGGTTTCTCCGTACTACACTCGTTACCCAAGTTTTCAAACTTTTGTTACACTTGTTTGTTACATTTTCAGTGTTTTTCTGTACCTGTCATCACATTTTAGGCAAATTCAAGCAAAATAAACGTTTTCATTTCTTCTTTGGTTAGAGTGAATGCATCTTGATCATTGCCATAAGATTGTGTTTTGGAATCATTGACTGTAATGCCATATGCTACGAGTACTTCCTACGTACTGCGTAACTGTTCAACATGGGGAGAGCTGTACAAAATTTTACATAATAAATTTATTGCGTTTATTGCGTTTTTGCGAATAGAGATATACCAACAATGTGTATAACAAATATTTGAGTGAATAGCTACTAGTTAAACGCAAGAAAATTAATCAATTCTTTTTTTTTAATTGAAAATCTCCTACATTACGTAATAAAAAAAAGTCGAGCCTGTTTATAGCTGGGCATACTTCCAAATCACATTGAAAAAATGTATTGAATATCATGCCGTTGGCATAACAATGAGATGAATGCCCTTCCCTTCGTAAGTGGATAACGATGAAAATACCTGCCCGAACTTGACTGTACGATGACCTTGTTTTTTTTTTTATTGTAACTTTTGTAAATAATCAAACAAACAAGCAGCTCTGCTTTGTGCTAAAAAAGGATCGTTCGCTACTAGTTAACCGCAAGAAAATTAATCAATTCTTTTTTTTAATTGAAAATCTCCTACATTACGTAATAAAAAAAAGTCGATCCTGTTTATAGCTGGGCATACTTCCAAATCACATTGAAAAAATGTATTGAATATCATGCCGTTGACATAACAATGAGATGAATGCCCTTCCCTTCGTAAGTGGATAGCGATGAAAATACCTGCCCGAACTTGACTGTACGATGACCTTGTTTTTTTATTGTAACTTTTGTAAATATGAAAACTTATACACTTTGTTTGAAAATATTGTAAAAAAATATGAAGTTGGTGCAGTCCCATATTGAAAAATAAAGGCATCACAGTCGCTATATGAACTTTGGAACTAAATAGCAACTGCAAAACTAAACTGGAATTATGTCCAAGTTTATATTTTTTTCTGATCAATATTAAGAAAATGAGTACTCTTTGGGGTGTATGCAAAAGAATATGGCGTGTAAAAAAATTACTAGAAAATTATAAACATTTGTATGAGAATGCAAACTTCAAACTTTGAGCGCTATTTTCTTAATGCCTACTAATTCTATATGGGACAGTCATGCCTTCATGGGCAGTAAATGACATAGTCATAGGCGATGGTATTTAACTGAAAATAACAAACTAATATATAACGGGTTTTAACAAAATTTCTTAAAAAATAATCAGTTTTTTTTAATTTTAGGTTTTTAAAATTTGACATTTTTTAGCAATTATTTTCAGCATAGAATAACGATCAACTTTACCGATGAAATCATACATAGGGGTAGTCGGGGAGGTTTGGCCAATGGGGTGGAATGAGCACCCCTTGAAAACTGCATAAATTATTGAAATTTCAACTGAAATAACATGCAACCCCAAAGCTGATGAGGAAATGAAGCAATAGGCGTATTAGAAGTCAGTGTTCAAAACTTAATGAAAAAGAAATAAATGATGTTCGAAAAAACAACCCATATTGCCCCGAATGGCTCTTTTGAATCTCATCATTTCAGAATGATGATGTTTCACTGTTAGAATGTTCTTAAAAAATTATATATTCTTGCACGGAGTGCTCATAAATACTAATAACTTTCAAGTGTAGTAACAGAATAATTGGATTTTTAGATTACCGTCAAACGGGGTATCTTGCAACAGGGGTGAAACTTGCACCACTTCGACATGCAAATGAATAAACATTTTGATGAGCATTGAGTTAAATTATTATGTTTCTACTCTTGTGGGGTAACTTGCAACAGCAATTTTAATCGCAATTATTCGATATTTCTTGCCGCTCGTTATCAACAACACATGAAAAGCAAAATTGAACATATAATGGTTCAACAATATTATTAAATTATTTGTACCTCAACCAATTCCAAACTCGTTTGGTACAGAATATTAGAAAACTTACATGACCGCACTATAATTAGAGTTAGTTTTATTTTTTTCTTGAACATGATGAATAATTTTGAAAATCTGTATCAGAATTACCCAGCAGATCTGCTATTGGGAACTTTATGCATGAAATATGATGATAATTAAGCCAAAACACCAACAGAGATTATTTTAAGCATTCATATCAATATGTGATACATCGCATTGATTGAAATATGAATAAAAAAATTGTTATGTGAAGTATTTGTAGAAAATTTTGTTTGTATTTGTAGAAAAGTTGCATTGAAACGTTTTAATGGCTTTCCAATAACTGTAAAGACTTATGACATGCTAGAATTTTCCCGTGTAGACACCCTATGCAATACCAATGAAGTTTTTAATCGAATTGGCTTAATACTCATAATTCCATCAATAATAATTAGTTTTATAAGAGTAGATCATTCTGTTTTTGATTATTGTTATGCTTTTACTGCAGAAAATTATAAAATGTACATAATAACACGATATAGGTTATGTTTTTAATAGTGAGCTTTTAATGTTACTATGTGTTGCATGTTACCCCACATCAGGGGTAGCATGAAAAATGTATGTTTTTCGTCTCTCCTGATCCCAGAAAACCAAATATTGATAAAATGAATACCGCGTGGTATTCTTTACGTGGCGATTAGGATACTAGATGTTTTTTGTCTCATCTGAATCCATAATTTTTTCATCCATATAGCTTTGAAGTTGAAAAGTATTGCAAGTTACTCCGTTTGACGGTATATGTGATTATTTTGCAATAAAAAATGGGGTGCTCATGTCACCCCATCATTAAAAAATCGACTCGAAAAATGACAAATTTTGAAAAATCAATCATTTATCCATGAACTTTATAAGACAAAGGAAATCATGCGCATCTTGTGTATTCATCTAAAAATTGTAAGAAATCATGCAAACATTCGAAAAATTCATAATATTTTCAGCATTTTTATCGACTTTTCCTTAAGGTGGCCAAACTGCCCCACTTTCCCCTACCTACGTAAATTGCCATTCGACCAAAATGGTTTGGGGCCTAGGGCATTCTTGCGAATAGCAAATACTTGAGCAATGTATACATCAAATATTTAAGTAAATGTAACTACCATAAGTGGCAAGAATGTTCATTATTATTTTGAACTTCTGTTTTCATTGGAAAATATTGTGATGTAGGAAAATTTTATACTTTTCTATATGCTTAGCATATTTTCAGATCGAATGAAAAATATATTTTAAATATCATATCCTTGAAAAAAATGGACAATGATGCTCTGACCTCTGGATGGCGATGAAAACACCTGTCTAAACTTGCCCGATCGCAAGAATGGCCTATACTCATAATCCCTGTTTTTTTTTTAATTTTTCTTTAAAAAATAAAAAAAAATGTTTCTATCATCAAATATTCACCAGATCTTTACACCAAAAACATAATCATAGGCGATATATGGTATTTTATTTGAAAAAAAAAAAATACTAGCAAAACTCAAATACAGTCGCCTCTCCACATCTCGATATCGAAGGGACCATCGAGATAGGGAGAGATCGAGACAATTTTTTAACGAATACTAGATTTACAATCACTCCGTTACCAGGAAAATTAGAAACAAACAAGTGTCATTTCGTCTTATCGAGATAGGGAGATATCCAGATAAGGAGGATATCGAGATATGGAGAGTTAAAATGTATGCAGACTGAAGGGACCGAAAAAATCATCGACATAGGGAGAGATATCGAGATGTAGAACATCGAGATGTGAAGAGTCGACTGTATTACGGTTTCTTGGAAAATGTCTATATTTCAAAAATAGTAAGCCAAGGAAATTCGGCGTATCTAGCAGTTATTTTCAACATAAAATAAATATTAGCTTTGCCGAAGAAACCATACACCTAAACTGCTGTTTGACCGAAATGACATATGTGCCATTTTTGCGAAGAACACTAAAAAATATGACTTTATCTCAAAACATCGGTCTCATTAAAAGGATCATTTTCGCTGAAGACACCAAATTTCTATCTCATCATTCCGAAGAACTGCAGGTTTTTTTCACGTATTTTCGATTATGTGACAAAAGCTTTTAATCATTAAAAATAAAAATAGCAAATAGAGCTTCGACATTAAAAAAAAAACTAATATTTATATGCCATTTGATTCTTCCATAGTTATTAACTGATAGTTTTCTTTGCCAAATGATCTTTTTTGCATTTGCATATCATGTACTAGGAGAAATCGAAAAAAAAATCATCCTGAAAAGATGCTCGAACGGCGGTTCGAACACTTACCCTCAGCATGGTCTATACGTTGACAGCTATGGCTATTTGGGCCCCCTTTGGTAGTCAACTTGCAATTTGATACTAAATGTATTACAAAAAATAATAATAGAGATAATGCCTCGCTAAATCTCGCAATAAATATAGAACACTGGAAGTAAGTTAGTACGTAAACCAATCAAGAACTATATCATCTCACATTCTGAATTATACACTGTAAAAACTATTTATACTTTTTCAAAAGTTTTTTGAATGAGTTCCAATTTATTATGTAATGTTTTTTTGGAGGTGATCCATACTGCGCCTAGTATTCCGACACTCTAATGACATCAGTGAATCTCTACTACGAAGGGGTTTACTGTTCATTTAAATTTGCCCTACATACCCAATGCATTCATGATTTTTATTGTATTTTATACAACTAGAAGATTAACTATGGCTCTTTTAATTTCGAGGAAAAAATAGCTGTTTTCAATTCGTATTTACAGTTTATGTTTTCGTTTTGTGGAAATCTAGCATAAAGAGATAGAAATGTTAGTTAGACATATTTAAGAACATTAATGCCTTTTCCTGTCTTCTTTTGTTAGTATACAGGATTTTAAATACATTTTGACATAAATTACGGCTTTTTTCTCCATGAACAGAATGCAAAAATCAATGGATATGGCACATGTAATGCAAAATAATTTGAAAACAAAACGACATGCCGGTAAATTTTAGCATTTTTTCTGTTGAAACGGTTAAGTAATATATAGCTGTCGATTTGCAAAAAAATTGATGTGAAATTAGTGTGTATCATGAACGTTTCCAATCATTACTTTTTTCAGTAATGGTAATATGTTAAGTCTGCAGTACACAGGGCCAACTTTTTGACAAATAATAGACTAAAGGGCAAACATTTTGTAACAATCATCTCGTTTTTTTAACGGATGTTTGATATATAGTCTAGTCTTTGTTAAAAAGTTAACCATGAGTGTGATAGCTTAGTTGACCAGTAATAAAATGTTACTATTTGTTTGCATGTGATATGATACTTTTAATCCTACATACAGACTTAGTTAGGCTTACAAAATTTTGAATTCAGATGACGTTTCAAATTACTATGAATATGTGTTTTATAACCACACATCCGCTCACAAATGTATTTAGGAGGGACGCCGCATTCGTTCTTAATATGGCATTTTAAACTGTTTTTCCATTTATAATTTCTACCACACGCCTTACATTTCCACGGTTTGGAATCATTCTCATGTTGAAAAACAATTTTGTCCTCTTTTCGCACGCCCGCTACTGTGCCGTTCGTAGACACAGAAGAACTTGTTTCCACACTGGAGTTACTGCTGTTAAGTGTCGATGTCTTTTGTGAAGCCTTACTGGAAGGAACGCCTATAGAAGTGCACAGCAAAGCAGTTCTTTTTGTCCGGCTGGATATGATTCGGGTGCCCGTCTTGGATGTTTTACGCCAAGTCGGCACATAATTTGATGATAGTTGAGGTATTCCATCAGATGAATTAACGGACTGATCAGCGATGGAAATAAAATCCGAATCCGACCAAAGGTTAAAGTTCTCGAGCTTGATTTTAGTATAACCACCACCAAGTGAGCTACTGTCTTCTGTACTTGACGAATTCGTTTGTTCACGTGTGTTATTAGATTTTACGGGAAGTTGTCAATTTAGAAGTTATAGTCGTAGGCGCATATCAAAATGAGAAAAAAGAGAGAGAAATATAGAACGTTAGTAGATTAGTATGTTAGTTGCACAGTTAGCTAAAAACTAGGTGCTGTTATATCTAGTTACGAACACAGAGGCTATTTAAACATGTAGTAAATTTGTGTGCTTGTTCATATATATATATAAATATAGATATATAAAAAATTAAAAGCAAGCAAACAAAAAATAAATTATTTTAACAGAGATAGGATTTTATGTATTTATTTAATAATAACTATGACCATATAATTAGTAAAATGTTAGTTGTTTGGTGGTTAGAAAACCAAATTTATTATCTTTATTAGTTGGTTAATATTTCTTCATGTGCGTCTGTATATGTTTTTCCAACACAATTCGATAAAATGCCTTGTAGAAACAAAAATCAATAGGGCAAACGAAAAGCGGTTGTTTGCCACATTCGTAACGCAAATGTCGTGTTAAGCTTTTTTTTCTTAAATACTTGCGATTGCAAGCAAGACAATTGTATTTTTCATTGTCCTGCACATGACTATTTTTAGTACGTCCTTTTGCCATCATAAGCTGATAGCTTAGTTCAACTGTGTTTAGCCCACTCATCTCGTTCTGGTTTACGTGCATAATATCGGTCCAAGAATTACACTGCTTTGGAATATTGGAGAAGTCCACCTCGTATCTTTCAAATATTCGCCTTGTGTATGCGCCATCTGAAAAATGGAAAACTGTTAGTAAAGATAAATCACTTTTTTGTTACAGCACATTTAAACAATATCAAACATAGACAATGAAAAATTAACTCATGTTGTTCAATGTGATACTAAATCACAATGACATATTCATAGATTTCTCATTTTCTCTAAAGCATTACATCAGATATACTGAATATTTGAAATAAAACAATCTGTATTTCGATACATTATAAACAGCTTAATGATATTTATAATTCTTAAAATATATAACCTTCTATTTCGATGTATGTATTGTATGCTCACTTGTTCAAAAATTAGATGCTTCGCAAATTCTAATCATAAAATAAAGTTGTAAATATAATAAGAACAAAACATATATGAGTATTCATTTATAATAAAAGTGTTACATATTTTGCGTAGAGTGCACAGTTTTGTTTTGCGAAATTTAGAAACACGAGGCAAGTGTGTTAATATATTTTGTTCTGAGTTTACAATTTTTAAAAGGGATAAAACCACAAATTCACTGTTTTCAAATCAAGCAATTTATAGTAAATTCTCGTACAGTGATTAGTAGACATCTACAACAATTATTTGACTCCCCTTGTAGAATATTGGTAAGAAAAATTTATGGCGCGTTAAAAATGTTGAAACCCCTTCCCCCATAACAACTTCCCTGAGCAATTGTGAACAGAACAGGAATATATGAAAAGCACATACAATTTTTAGAAATGTAAGCAATACATGAAAATGACTGCTTTTAAACGAAAGAAAAAAATAGTTGTTTATGCTCCTTGTCGAACGACGGATACAACACTGGTCAACATAATTCGCATTTATTTTCGGTAATCATAAATAATATAATTTGATGTTTTCCATACATACATATATCCGTGCAAAAGTTGGGTTTATCCCAACTACAAACATACAAAAGTGCTTTGTCCATATCTTTGGGATCACTCGCCTAATTAAAAATCTCGATGGCTCATTCGAAAGGAAATGCGTTAATCCTACTTCGTAGGTATTCTGAAAATGTTTATTTTAAATTTTTACTTGAAGTTGTGACATTTTTCAAAAATTAAGCTGTTTCGTTCAAGAAAAGGAATGAAATTTCTTGATTGAATGGATCAAGACAATAGAAATATTAGTAGTAGAACGCTAGAAGCGTTGTTGTCATAAAATTGATTTTAATAATTATTACCTTAAATTATGGGTTTTCATTGTTTGTTCAATACCATTGTTGTTTGGTTTTGAAAATTAATCTGACACTTTGAGGCACGTTACTCACGCTGTCAGTTCGTGACAAACTAGATGTTGGTAACACGAACAGCAACGTCATTAGCATTCTTAAGTTAATGCTTCTACTATCAAGACATTTCCTACAGAGAGCCCCATTTGACATGACATTTCTTCTTGACTGCGTACTGCGATCAGAAACATTATATTTTTGGACCATATCTGGGAGGGAATTTTTCACGCATCGAGATAGGCGATTCCTTTTCTTGTCAGTAGCAAACCAATCTTAACACTGCAAAAATATGGCTAATTTTCTCATCATAAAAATATTTAAAACTGTCAGGGCATTAGAACCGTAATCTCACATATCTCATATTTCGCGCACGCTCCTAATTTCGTCCACTGCTATTTTATACATATTTGTTGATACATATTAGACTATAAATTGCATGTTATCTAACCATGACTGAAGGTAAATTATTAAAAATTCTAGCCAACAAAAAATACTTTCGCAAAACATGTTTAAAATGTCAGTGAGGGAAATAAAAAGCGGGCGTGAAATATGGGTACTTTAGCGGAAAAAACTGAACACTATCAAAAATTATTAAAACAGTTATTCAGTTTGGGTTCAGCCCTCAAAATGGTGTATCGTGCAAAAGTTTCACTAGAACTTATAACTTTTTTCTGTGTAATTTAAAAAAAATGTCACAATTTCAAGCAAAAAATTTAAATATACAAAATTTTAAAACTGACCAAGTAACAATTTAAGTTTTACGAATTACTTGCAGGGTGCTATAAATAAACGCACATAAAACCACGGTCAAGGTACTGTTGTCATCGCATCCCCCAAAACCTCTTGTAGATTAGAACGTGACTAGTTGGCCCACTCTGAAAGAGGCTATGAAGTGTATAGTTATGTCACACGAATAAAACAAAATAGCATTTATGGTAGCTAATTTGAGGCCACCTGTTCTAGATGAATGTCGCTTCATCTTGAAAATGATTTTATCATAACGTCAATCTAGCCGGATTTATTCCAACGTATACAAAACAAAACAAAAGACAATTTACACCGTCTTCAGCACATAGGCTGCACAGACTGAACGATCACTAACATTAGGCAACTGAATGGTGATATAATTGCACGCTACGTAGTGGTAATCTAGTACGCTTCAAATCATTTGGAAAAGTTATATAATTCTTTGAAATGCAAATTTTTCTTAAATGCAAACGAAGTAGTCGTTTCTTATACAATTATCATTCTTTGCCATTTTGCATAGAGCCTCTTCGAAAAAGATACCGCTATTTATAAATACCTTAGAACATTTTGTTATCATTGAACTTTCAAAAGTGCGCCTCTCATTCAGGTTCGCCACTAAGCTGGTTGAATGATACTGATTTTGACCATGCATCTAGCGTAGTTATAAAGTTCAAAGTCGTTTTTTGGAACTGTGAACAGGTTTCATCGCAATGGACACTTAGATTCCTTGATTCTCCACTGATTTAGAAACGATTCTAGATATCGGAATCCTAAGATCCTTGAACTCGGAAAGAACTTGTTTCATGAGTTGAAACCAGCCTCAGATGCTGATTGAATCATTTTTCCACTTCGACCTCCTAGGACAAATAGGCGGGTCTTAGTGGCTTGTTACTCTCTTATAGTTTTACAACCGTAACTTATAAGTATTAATAAGAACAGATACAGCAAGAGTACAATATGGTAGATTTTACCTCGTAACGCACCTCGAAAAGGTGATCAGCCCGCGTTACGGGTTAATATTGTTATTTAGACTCTCAAGCGACATTCCAAGTAACCACAAGCATTACATCACAACCCTAACTTGATTGAAAATCAACATCGGTAAAGTGAAAATGCTTTACAGTAGCATATGTCAAACAACGGCATTTTAAAATAACAATATGGAAACTTCATTGCAATGCAAGCCTTTTTCTCGCATTAAAATATGCGTGACGGCATTGCTGAGACAAATGCTACATTGCACTCGTAAAAGCAAGCATTCATTACAATTAATAAGCCTGATCTAAAGCTCAACAGATGGTTTGGGAAAAGCGGATCTCAATCAAAAATGCTAAGTTGGAGGGAATTCCTATAAACATTTGAAGTTTATTTACCATATATGTACAATATTTATCGACTACATTATCTACGATTCAATGGCTGAACGATTCGACCATTATCTTTCACTCTTGTGAATTGTTTCATGATGTTTGCAATGTGCGGGGAGGAAACTTACACGATAATAATTGCAATAAATGTCTCTTGGAAAACCTATGATTTTATTATATTTTGAGATACGGGACTTCATCGTAAAACAGAGACATTAAATTTTTCTAGCTTTGTAGTAGTATACAAACGAATTTATTCAATTTTACCGGTTTCATTTAAAGACACAGCGCGCCAGAACTGGTACAACGCACATCAATTAAAATTGCAGAGCTCAATGGTTTCTATGTGCAACCCTATCCTTTTAAAGATGATCACAGTCTTTATGGCAAGGCGCTATGTATTTCTTTTGTAAAAAAATGTTTCAAAGTGCGCTTGTCCTTTTGAATAATGCATCGTCAAGAGCTCATATGGCATCGAGACATAGCGCACCAGAAATCCATCGCGTCGATCATCAGCAATCCCGTTCCGTAGGAAATGCATAGATTTCAATCCCAATTGGCAGCATATGCAAAAACGGTCACGATCTACGGACAGCAATATGTATTATTTTTGTTTTGATCTTGAAAACCTTAAATAAACATGTCCTGTATGCATTAACTATGCACACCCGAAAGCATTTTAACAGCTCATGCTCTAAAATTGCGTTATCAAGGGTACAGTCATGCTTGCTTTATCCCAACTATAGTGGGGACCTTTTCGCTTTTTCTACTTTATTGAGATTTATTAGGTAACATCACTTTGAAGTCTCCGTCCATAAATTACGTAATGCCTTAGGGAGAGGGGGGAGTATCCTCTAGCGTTACAGCTCATACACAAATTTTAAATTTTCCATACAAAAAGCGTTAAGGACTGAGGGGTCGAAAATTGCCAATTTTAGCGTTACGTGATAAATGGACGCTACCTATTATATTTGAGCTTCGTGGTTACTTAGGATTTTTTTTTAATTGATAAACAGCTAACAATGGGAGAAAAATGGATTCCTTTTTCCCCCTCTATTAAAAACCAATAATTTACTTCCAATTGATATTAATTAATATGTTTCTCCCATATATGAAAATAATATTGAGCAGCGAAATGAGAAAATGTTGAGATTTTGTGAAAACGAAAAAAAAAATCAAGCCAATTCAGTTAAATTAAATTATAATATGTCGATAATTTGATGAATAATATTGCAAAATAAGCATATTGGAATGATAATAAATCTTCGAGCTGTTTAGTGGAACACGTATAAGTAAATGAAAAACCGAATTTAACCGAATTACTACATATACAATTTAATTCCACTCTAGGTGGTGCAGTAGTCGCTGAATTTATTTCGTCATTCGTTTTGGCAGCCATAATGAACTCGCAAATACCGCAATTTCAAAGCAATGAAACACATTCCTCGTAATTTATATTGCTTCTGAAAAGAATCACTAAGGTACCGTAGGATAGTGGGTAATGGAAATTGCATAGGGAAAGTGTACCAGTTATGGCCATAATGGTTCCCTATTTGGCCATACGGGAAATTTCGATAACTTTCACTTTTTAAATCTTTTTGAATGTTTAAACATCAAGATTTATCTTAAATCTTACTACTACAACACACAAAATTTTCCAAAATGTGAAAACATTCAAGTAATCCCGTATGGCGAAATAGGGAACCACTATGTCCATAACTGGTACACCTACCCTAGTTGAAATTCTTCAAATCGTTTTTTCTGTCTGGCGTGACGTCCCAACTGGGACAAAGCCTGCTTCTCAGCTATTAGCTGAGAATGTTTGCAGGTGTTTATCGTATGGTAGGTACGAAGATACTTTATGCCCTATGAAGTCGAGGAAATTTTCAACCCGAAAAGATCCTCGACCGGTGGGATTGCGCGTTTATCGCTACAGTCATCTGGGCCCCAAATCATAAAGAATTTAAATAAATGAGGTCGACTCCCACCAAACATAAATGGTTGTTTGAAATTGATTTTACCGAACATCATATTGAAGCAACCTCTACCCCAGGCTTTTCGATTCAAATGAGGGGCGCCACCTGTCGTGGTTAGTTGTTCAGAATTTGGAGGATTTAGGCAGGAGATCTGGAACTCCGTTAGGAGAATCAAGGTTCCCTTCCAAATAGCAAAGAGACGAGACTGCTGTGTTTTGCCGGAAACTCACTAGACGTTTGTTCAAGGTTGAAGAAATAAAAAATGGAATAAATGATTTACTTGGACTGGGGCCTTCCTTATCCGACTGGTTAGAGTCCACGGCTACAAAGCAAAGCCATGCTGAAAGTGTGTCTAGGTTCGATTCCCGGTCGGTCCAGGATCTTTTCGTAATGAAAATTTGCTCGACTTCCCTGGACATAGAGTACGTCCGGAAGATACTAAAAATAGCGTATGCGTAAATTGTGAGAGGAACCATAAGTCGAACTTTAGGTATGGTCCTTCACGAAAACGAATTGTAGAGACCAGTAACAGGCAGACGAACGGTGACGTTTATCGTTCCCGAAATTCCCAAGGCAGAATCTCCAATAATTCTCATTTTTCAGTTAACGATTCAATAACTAATTACTGAATACAAATCAATAACTAATTACTGAGCCATCCGATTTGAATACGGTTTTCGGCAAATTTGTAGCTGACCAATGTATCTAATGGTATCAGCGTAGCTCCAACTCTCAAGAGCACATGGGCAAACATTCTGACCGATTGAATAAATAAATAATTTTTGTTTGGAAACGGAAAGACTTCCGGTTTGTTTGCAGTCAGTTATTTTTCTACTCATTGTAAAATCGCCTTTGGAACAATAAGTCTTGACCTTCCATAAATGACGCATTTTAGGGGGAGGGTTCACGATTTTGTGACGAACCATGTATTAAGTATATGAAAATAGGTTACGATGGGGAAGGGGTGTTGAAAATCTGCTACGTCATTTATGGATGTACCCTGATGAAAGAAATTCATCGACTACAGCGCCACATTTAATTAAAACATTTTTTTGCATCTAGTGGTTTTTCTTCACACAAACTTCAAGCTCATTGTGCACGCCTTAGAGCACGTTTTTCACACTTCTTCTGCTCTTTCTTTTACAACAGATTTTAGGTAATAGGTCCAAATAAACAAATTTAAGGGGTGTAAATTAAGATTTTTACAAGTTTTTTTTTTCATCTTAAAATAGGGCCACCTAATTGTGTGTGTTGGTCAATTAAACAATGAACATAAAATAGCTGGGGCAAAAATCGATTAAATTGTAATAAATTTCTAAATTGTTAACTCATTTAAGTTAATTTCACTGATTCATGCATAACTGTAAAACAAAAAGTGTCTGACTACTCCTCCTATAAATATTGAATTATTGGTAAGATAATCGCTGTGGCTTCAAATACACCCTATGGCACTCAGAAATATGTAGGCTTAGAAGAGGCGGTCTTTCGTTAATCCATTTAGTTCATCAAGGGAATAGTTTTTTATGTGGCAGATATAGTAAAAATTGTCAGACGATACTTATAATATGAACTACAAATATGAAACCGGGGTATTATACACACTTGCCTTTTGTTTCGGTGCATTTCAAGAACAATAAATTAATTTATATAGTGAGCATAAAGACATCCTTTCCTTGTATGCAAATTGGTATTGAAAATCATAGTTTTTTCTAGCGAAAACAGATATTTCTGTGAACAATGCATTTGATATTGTAGAAATGAAGCAACATTCCTAATACATTGTCTGTTAATCTTTTTTTTTTTAATTTGCTAATACCTGATTTTTACTGTTTGATAATCTTATTTTGTGTACATCATTTTTTTTTAATTAATTATTTGTTTAACAATCACTTTGTAAAAGTTTGATGAACATGTTTATAGTTCGTCGATGGCAATTGTACAGTGGTATTTAATTCGATTTTCGAATGTATTTTCATTTCAATGAACAGTATATAAATTAAAATGGAAATCAATAGGGCACTCACATATAGTACTATCTAATAAAATTGTGAAAACATCATGGCATTATTATAACAATGTTCGTTTAAAATCTAATACATAATTAAAAGGGAATGTAAAATATACATGTACTAACAAAAGTTAACATTATTTAATCTTTCTATCAATGTATTGTCCATTCAACGTTTGCCACGTAAATAAACTCCATTTTGACGCGTGGTAAGAACGAATTAATAAGAAATGGTAATGTTTTGAACAGCTAGAACTAACAATGACAAACATGGCTTTAAGTCCACCTTACTAAAATATTATGCGTGGCGTAATAAAATTCTGGCAAATCTTTTTTTTCTGTCTTCTGTGCGATCATTCCTTGGACACACAGGAACAATCGCGCAGAAGACAAAAGCGATCTAATCTACAAGTATTTTAGAGGTTTTCAAGATCGTCGCGATAAATAAACGCGCAATATCTTCTTCTTTCTGGCATTACGTCCCCACTGGGACAGAGCCAGCTTAGTGTTCTTATGAGCACTTCCACAGTTATTAACTGAGAGCTTACTGTGCCAATGACCATTTCTGCATGCGTATATATCGTGTGGCAGGTACGAAGATACTCTATGCCCTGGGAAGTCGAGAAAATTTCCAATCCGAAAAGATCCTCGACCGGTGGGATTCGAACCCACGACCCTCAGCTTGGTCTTGCTGAATAGCTGCGCGTTTACCGCTACGGCTATCTGGGCCCCGCGCAACGCGCAATATACAGTAGTCAAATGTCACAAAAAATATTTATTTTTGCATATTGCTATAAAATGTTGTAATTTATCTTCATTTTACTAAGTGACGAACTCACCAAAGGCGAAGATAAATGATAATAAACATAATTTTACTGTTAACATTACAAATACATACAAAATATAAAAACAAAAATACTAATTCTGTGATAATTTTAGGTCTGTTATAAAAAAGTAGACCATCATAGTATGAATGATGAATGGGTTGAAAACTAGTGACACACCGAAAATTAATCGTAAATTTGTAGATTAGATGAGGGTCGAAAAACTAGAAGTGCTAATTTCACCACAGTTGATCCGTCACAAAATAATTTTTATTTCATTAGGGCATTGACAAACTATTATGTTCGCACTGATGATGATGTAGGATTTTTCATGCTATTGTCGTAGCATTAGGTTAAAAGCGTTATCCCATGAAGTTGAGTGTCGCGTGCGGTGTCAAACTTCCAAAAATATTAAATCCATATGAGGCTCGGTGCGTTTATAATTAATGTACAGGTTGATAGTGATCTTGGCAATTGCTCTAATTTCAATAGGCCTTCTTCTTCTTCTTCTTGGCATTACGTCCTCACTGGGACAGAGCCTGCTTCTTAGCTTAGTGTTCTTATGAGCACTTCCACAGTTATTAACTGAGAGCTTTCTTTGCCAAAGTTGCCATTTCGCATTCGTATATCGTATGGCAGGTACGATTATACTCTATGCCCAGGGAAGTCAAGGAAATTTCTATTACGAAAAGATCCTGGACCGACCGGGAATTGAACCCAGGCACCTTCAGCATGGCTTTGCTTTGTAGCCGTGGACACTAACCACTCGGCTAAGGAAGACCGTTTCCGTCATTTTTCACACATTACCATACCCATCTTTTTATTAGCAGTCATTTATAACGATAACTGGCATTTTAGATTGTTTTATGTACGATGATAATGTCAAGCGAATTTCCATTACGAAAAGATCATGACTCGTTTGAGAATTGAACAAAGACATTCAGCATGACTATGCTTGGTAGCCGCGGACGTTACCACTGAGCTAATGAAGGCACCAGATTGTGTATCATGTTTCCAATATACTATTTTTATCAGATCTCGAATTGTAGATTACAATAAAATAGTATCACAAGCTGATCGAAATTTATAACAAATAACAAATTTGGATTTATTTGTGTTAAAAGCATTTTGATTTGAAAAATTATAGCTTGATGAAAACAAAATAAATTATAATAGAAAAAGCTGTTTTATTTTAATTTTTTTTTTTTTTCAATTGAGAGCATAATTATATTGCTGTTTGCGTTTGGTGTGCAAACCTTGGCTAACTGGACTTCAAATGCGGTAACACAAAGCAATCAAAGGTACTTAGCAACCATGATCCATATAACCGCCAACCTAGCGAAGAAAATCGAATTTTGACTTCGCCTTACCGCATTTTGCGTTCCCGCATTTGATATTTGCGTTTCAAATGCACACAGCAATAATACACACATGTTATTCTGTGAGCAATTGCTTGTACATAACCAGTTTTATTTCATTTACAGAAAATACCAAATTTTGTTATAAATCAGTTATGGGAAATAAAAAAGATTTATATTTTTGTTTGATTTAAAAAATAATTAGTTATATTTTGGTTTAAATTATAACATATTCTGTTTATTGCAAAGGAAGGTTTGTTTGTTGTTACTAATTGAAAGATTAACAACAACAAAATAAAACGTTTAAAACCTTATAACAGTAAGTTCCCTTAGACGGGAATTGCCTACATGATTATTAATTAACTGTGCAATTAACAATTGAACAAGCGAGAAAATATATGTTAAACCTTTAAACTTTAATTTTGCAAATCATAACATTTTTTGTACACATATGCATACATCAAGTGCCCTCTATGCCCGTACACCAAATTCATTACAAGTGAATTAGCTGAAGGAAATTCAAAACAATACTGCATAACGAAGATATAATATACTTCATATCAATTGGTTAGAGTTTTCAGCAGTGTTTTTCCTGAGGCCTAAAATCATGCCAAAAACTTCCATAGCCTATAGAGGGCATGTCTCTAATTTCATAATTGTGAGGACAGAATTGTCATATTTTGTGTACACTTATAACTGCCTAGTCGAGGTGAACCAGCCACGGGCTGGAAGCCTCGTTAATAAAGACAATAATAATAATAATAACTGCCAAACAGGTATTGTATTATAACGTTAAACTTTTAAAATTACTTCTGGATTCTGAAAAAACAACTAGTGTGGTATAGACTCGAGCAAAGCCCAACATCAAAACGAAAGCAAGTTGGAAACATATCCTGTTTTCAGCATCAAGCTGATGTCTTAAAGCCGCACGGGACGTCATATTGACTTCGCAGCACCAATCTGGAGTTCGCCGGTTCGGTTTCCGAAGCGAAGTTTTGAACGAACTAACTGTCATTGCTCTGCCGGCTCGGATTTTATCTCGAATGATTTTGAATACAGTCCGACATCACGTCGACGGAAGAAGTTTCACCACAACGGAGGATTTGTCAGTTCGAGCGCGCCAAAATCCTTCCGATTGAAAATGTGTTGGCGGTGCAACTGTTTGCTATCCATAAATGATGATCAATTTTGTAGTTTTGGAGATAATAATCCCATTCTACCGGACAGAGATGAACTGAAAGTGTATCAACATGCTTGTTGTTAGCAAGCATATGATCCGATAGATCACCGAATGACCGATATGACATAAAACAAAAATATTTTCCTTTCAACAATAGTTTGAACATAGATTGTTCATGGATGCCACGATGAGTTTTTCGTGTGTTACCTTAAGTTCGTTGATAAAGAGGAAATTGAGCAAAGTTCTCTTTCTGAATTTTATCGGGATGCACAATATAAGTGTCAGGCCTATATAGGGCATGTCTCGAATTTCATATTCTGTGAGGACAGAACTGTCATTTTTGATGTATACTAATAACTGCCACTAATGGTGTTTAACTTTCAAAATTACTTTTGGTTTCTGAAAAACATCTAGCATGGTATAGACTCGAGCAAAGCCCAACATCAAAACGAAAGCAAATTGAAAACAGCATCAAGTTGATGTCTTAAAGCCGCACGGGACGGTCTCCCGTGTTACCTTAATTTGATATCAATTTATCTTATTACAGTCAACTTTCGTTCGTTGCACTAAACCTGTAGCCCACTTTGTGAAAGACTTTCACTAATTGGGCTGAGTTTCGAGCTGTCAAATAGCATAGAACAAAAGAAAATCAGGGCTACCAACATTGATAAATTGCGTCGTATGTCAGAAAATGACGTTTGCCTTCGTTTTAGGTGGGCTATAGCCCAACTAGCGGAAGCCCAATTAAAACGAAGCCCACCTAAATATAGTGCAACGAACGAAATTCGACTGTATATTTAATATCATATTTTGTTTTCGTTCTGCTATCAGTTTGATTTTTTTTTATTTTACTGATAGCAAAAATAGTTTTCAATTTGATTTCATGGAAACATTTTTCTGCTATCAGTTTTAATATTTTAAGCGTTAAAACGAGCCGCGGACAACAAATTGAGTTATCAAAATCTACGACATCACAGCATCAAAATTAGTTTTCAATGTGATTTTGACCTTTGCTCGCAGAGGCTACCCTTTGTATGCGTATATGCTTTGTGAAAACAAAAACTAATAGTCGTTGGATTCTTATGGCATTCAATCGTACGTAAAATTCATTGCATTCAATATTGGAAAAAATATCTTTAATAATAGAGCTTATCTGAGAATGGGGAAAACTGACCTGAGCTTTGATTTACTCATGAATGGTAACATTAGATATTTATGCACATATATTATGTTTTCAATATAAAAAAGTAAAATCAGCTCTTATGAAAATATGTAAAACAAATTTTGAACAATTACAGCACATCAAAAGAACCAAACGTATGTATCGATAGGCCGATTCAAAATGTATAAATATTTGAAAACCCCATCTCCCATATCCTCCTCACTATAAAATAGTGCTCTGTGAAATTTTCAGCTTTTTCGGTGGTGATTTATATGGAAATTATTATGTAGAAATTTTGAAAAATGTTCCAAACACGTTAGTACTGATAAACTTATCATCCCATAGTGGAAACTCATTCTTCAATTCTTTATAAAAGATGTTGATGAAACAAAACCTGAGCTAATTTTTGTTGGGATTTTTGTAGATATTTGCTGGGTTATAATCCCATATGAAGCTAAATAATAGCAAACAAACTCATGAATATCTCTTCACATATTCACCTCTTCACTTTCAGATTGAATATCTCTTTTTAGAAAATTCCTTCATTATGGTTTAAAGAATGAGTTTTCACAATGGGATGATAAGTTTATACTCACATTCCTGTACTAACATGTTTGGAACATGTTTCAAAATTTCTCCATAGTAATTTCCATATAAACCTTTAAATCGTCCCCTAGAAAGCTGAAAATTTCACTGAACACTATTTTTATGGAAAGAGCGATAAGAAAGGTATGGGAGATGGCATTTTTAAACTTTTTTTTTTAATTTTGAACTGCCTCAATGTATAGTTTATCCAATTAAATAACGATTATCATAAATTTACCCAAATTTCCACTTATTCTGATCTCAAAAGCAAAATATAAATTCTACATAAGTAAACTCATTTAATGTTTGATACATATTCGATTAAAACAATTAATTTCCGTAATAACGTTTAGCGCTACTTTGTGTATCATTTTTTTTGTCTTTTACATAATTTAAAAAATATTTCTTAAAGGCACATGTGGTAGGAAACATACAATTGTAATAACTAGGTTTGGATTTTCCCTTCCATTCATACAAATCTATTAAATCTAGATCAAGCAAATAATATTAGTTTATCGTTGAGGTAAGGCGTTGTTTTTATTTTAGTGTAAAACAAAGTTAGCTTTGTATTTATGTTTGTGTTTTATACTTGCTAAACAATCGGTAACAGTATGGTACACTTCGCTTTCTTGATTTTTATTCTGAATGTTTAGTGTATTGACTTCAATAAATATCGGTTGTATATATTTACTGTCAAGCTATTGGAAAACAACAATTGGTTTAGTAACAAGACATGATTAGAGACAAAAAATGCAATTATTACTTTAAGTCTTGTTTTTAACACGTTTTTTTTTCATGTATTTAAAACTTGATTTTTATTGCAATGATATAGAATTCACTTTGTGATTTCTATTACCAACTTGGAATGCAAAATACTGAGTTTAAAGTGTGTACATTTTGTTTGGAGGCATTATGCCGCTCGTTTTCTACTAATTACATAATGTTACGCGAGTCATCAAGTTTATGGGCCTTTTGGAATATTTAATTCTGGAATGTATCTAAAATCATTAATATTCAAAACCTTATTGTTGCTGGAATGATACCCTTTTTGTTTAATAACTTGTCTTTCTATGGAAGACGTGTATGTACATTCAGCTGATTACGCTAACGCGACGAGTAATTTAAATTGAAACATTTGTCCTAAGTCGGATTATTGATTCTTTTGTTTTGTTTGAGCAGTCAACATTTTTCATGCGATTTGATACGTTTCAACCAAAGAATTTGTTATACACGCAACAAAATTGTGCGGTAAAAACTACCATTTTAGGGGGTTAACTTAAGCGCTCGCACCGGCAATTTTCAGCAGACCAGAAATGCGCTTGATTTTACCATGTCTGTAGTCGTAATCAGATTGTTGTAAATTATTTCTGTCAAATGTACCAGTAATGCGGTGGGGTGTACCGTAAACATAGTAAATTGGTCTGAATTTCCATGGTAGTTTCAAGAATGGGCGTAGTCAGCTAAAATAGTTATTTTTACCACAGAATTTTTTCCCGTGTATGTAAATCAAGAAAAGTTTCATGTTGTACTCAACAACGTCGTTAACGTCGTTTAAGTGTGTACCGTGTACGCACCTTATATATACACTAAACATCAAGGTCGTGTGTTTCACTTACAGATTTGCGCAATAGGCCTATTCACAAGACGTTTCAAATCAGCTGATCGGGAAGCTTTTTGACAGTTCTTCTATGGAAATGACAGCCTCTTGTTTGCACCAGTCCTCCACCGATGTAAACAAATGCATAGACAGCTTGGAATCATGTCACATGAGAAGGCCTATAAGAAAACCACATGACTCGAATGAGGTAGCCATATGAATTTCGTCATTGACTTCACAGCATTCACGGTATCAACATTAGATTGTCGTGTGAATCAAAACATGAATGTCTAAATGTTTAAATAATGAAAACCGAGTGTTTAACTTATTGAATACGAATGTAGTGGCTTAAGATAGCCATGTGTGACAGAACATGAATATCGTGGGATTGAATGAACTAAATTGGTAGTAGAACCCTTGTTCCCCAAAACATGAATTCAAGGCACATCTGCTTGTCGCAAGCTCACTTGAACGTTGTTTCGCAAACAAGTGAGCCAGCGACAAGCGGGGCGCTGCAAATTCATGGTTTGGGAAGCCCGGGATTAGCATATTACAAGAAAAATCGAATCCGCAAATTGTCATCTAACTCTTTCAGCTTCAGACATTGCTTCTTCTCTTTGGAAGCACGATGACGACTGTCGTTCGACCCGAGATCCGACCGTAATTTAGTTCACTATGGGTTGATCACAAACAATCTAGAAACTTTGAACATGGAAATAGACAGCATAGTTCATTAATTTCATCATAACCATCATAACACAATCAATGCAATGGCCAACGCAAGACAGCCGTAAGTAAAACACTTTGGAAACGTGTTGGGTGATAATCTATGCACCCATAGGTTGACGCATATGAATCTGAAAAGGAAAGCTTCATGAACTTGTGGAAAAAATATGGAATCCTTGTTGCAGGTCGATGATGATTGATAATTCCTTGAAGCAAAACAAACGAATTTAATGTGTAACACAATTTGTAAGAAAACCACAACAAATCTATATTAACGTTCATGAAACGATCCATTATTTTGAACACACGGATCAAACGTGTAGATTTTTATCAGTGATTGCTTTGTGCACCAACACGGAGAAAATAAAATACTCAAAAGTAAGTTCAGTTACTCAATTCGGGGAGGTTCGTGCGTTAACCTAATTTTGAGTTAAGGTGAAACAGCTTGGAATCATAATTCAATAATGTACCAAAACTTTGAAGGCACAAATCTCGCGAAAGAGGCATCAAACTACAGTGCGATTCCTATTTTAGCTTTGTGCACTAGCAGAAGACTTAAAATAAGACGATTGACCTTGTACCACAGACAAACAGACGTCACACTCTCATCGCTGTTCATCGACCAACTTTTTAACGATCGATTCGAATATCTTGTAGGTGGTCAATCGACCATCCGCAGCGCTCGCGTCGTTTTTGTTCGTGTTTGACGTTTACACATTACCGCCACCTGTTGGTCCATCGGCCAACTACAGTGTTTTTAGCATTGGGCGTACTTGTTTTCGCGACTATGATTTTGATCGCGATTTGTTCTAAGTGTTACGTCTGTTTCTCTGTGCTTGTACGTTCATCATTTCAACAGATTAGTGCCTTTGAAATCGTGAGTAGGGGCACAAGCCGGCCATTGCACCTGCCATGTTTGGATTCCGAGATGTGTCACCTTAATGGGGTTGAAGTTGTTTCCTGACATAGCTTCATGGGAAAAAATGCCTACTAGCTAAGTTTTTTTCACTTAATCGGCAGATAAATTCACTCAACATTCAGTACTATGCCACTAACTCAATTTTGAGTTAACGCACTAAGGTTCGGTTTTTGGGTTGTTGTGCTCTTCGATCTCTGACAAAAGCGAATGAAATAGAGAGAAAAATAACTCAAAATTATGTTAAAAATTTTCTCCATGTAGGGCATAAATTTCATCTAGAACAGGCAAAAAAAGGGATATAATTCTAGTTATGCCAAATGATCCGCTCCCAGACAGATGCCTGGTACATATACCATGGTACAAGTTGTCAAAAAAATTATTTCAATCGACTACGCAATCGACAAAGTTGCTGAAGTATGTCCAATGTCCCAAAGTAAATAATAAAAATCGATTGTTGTCAAGGAACGTCAGTTTGAATAACACCTCGCGTTAGCGTAAAAGCTAATATACATATTATGTTGTATAATATCACTGTTTTGTGTACTTCTAGACGATTAGAAATAAGTATAGTAGATTGTACATTATGCTCGTTTTTAAATGCTATCTTGCCTGTCGAGATTCAAGCAGAATTAGCGGTTTGAATAATATTCACTTTGTGCGTGTTTAATGTATGCTTACCGCATGTACCTACACTGTACTGTTCAGATCCAAAGGCATGTTTGTTGGATCTTCTAGAGCTATCACTTTGTCTCCTTCTAGTTTAAAAAATCGTTCTTTGTGCATACGTTCCATGTGCCGCCCTATGTGCATCTTTTGCTTTGCCCGATAAACGCAATATGGACATTGAAACTGAGGTTCCTTACCACATTCCCATTTTTGATGATTACGCAAAGATGACTTTAATTTATACACACGGCCGCAATCCGGACAGGCGAAACCACCAGCGCTACCTCCATTAGCGTCCATCGCACTAATACTGGAATTTCCACATCCGCTACTACTAGAACTACCAAGTAATCCCGACTTCGTGTCAACAGGACTCACTGAGAGATCTCGTGGGAAAATAAGTGGTAACGCCCCTTCACGAAAAGATGTTACGAGTGGCATCGCTCCGCTCGACGATAGCAACGGCATTGCAAGACGTGCATCCAACTGATCCCATGTCAAACCACCAATCTTTGTGATGCTTAAATCTTCCGCTATAGAAAAATGAAAAAAAAAAATAAATGAAGAAATAAATAAAATCAAAATGAAAACATGTTTAATATTAAATTAACCCAACAACTTGCATATTAACTCCCAGATAGCTTTAAATATTGAATAAAAGGAAACTGAAACGACTGAACACCAACATTATAACGAAGTTTTATCGTAATTGTATAGCAATTTATTTACGTCTCTACATATTTATTACTTATGTTGAACTCTTAGTGGCTTAGGTCTATTGTATTAGCTGTATGGAATCGTCCACGTAGTTTCAATGTTATCAATTTAGTCAACCACCCTTTATGGAAGGAACACGAAGTTTCTTTTTTTGATTTTCGGAAACAATATTTTTGTTTTCTCAAGACCATGAAATTATTCAATGGCTTAACTTGCAATTTCTCGAGGTTGCTTGTAATCAACGTTACAAAGTTGCATTCTTGTTGATTGATTAATTAATATGAACACCTCTAACATAAAAAAACACGTGCTTCACGGACGACCCCTATTGGAAGATTAACAAAATGCTGAAAAGTTAAATAAGCTATTATATAGTGTAAATATAAACGCCTTCACGCGAAAATTATAATCACATAGACCTACTATTACAGTTTAGTAAATATATACATATACAATAATAATGAAATAACATTTTTTCTTGTAAATGAATATCTATATGTAGTACTATTTTCAATCATTTAAAAAAAATTTAGCACATTCTCAATATATTTTTTTATTAATTCGAAAAACAAAATGATAAAATTATTAAACAAATAATGATTCTTTAAAATATAAGGAGATTATTTACACACAAAATATTATTATTTGTGCACCATCCCTTACTTAAAAGCTGTACAGTTCTTGAAAAATATCAAGATCATCAATTAATTTCCATCAGCTTATTCCCTATCATTAATATTGTATCTTTCTTAATTTCAGTTAGGTTGGGCCCATGTGAACGCTCCGCAATTCAGCAAACCCAAGCTGAGAGTCGTGGGCTCGAATTCCGCTGGTCGAGAATCTTTTCGGAAAGGAAATTTTCCCGAATTCCCGAGATGGGCAAAAAGAATCGGAGCCGTTCCAAAGATCCGGATCATTCAAAAGAACGAGTGATCCGTTGCTCTTTTTTGGCGAGAGTCGGTTCATTCCAGACAATGGACATGCCCTATATTAACTGCAGCGATTCGCTGTAGACAGGATGTCCCGGCCCCGATCCATCTGACAAGCCAATCGGGCCCTCTGTCACCATAGTAGATGGTGTTCTCCATCCATGTCGATAGCCTGGTTCATTCGATCAGCACGGATCAGACAAAAAGTGAGCTGAATCGATTATTTTCCCCTATTTTCCTTCGTTCGTTTCTCGGCTTTATTATAACTTTTGACACGTGCTTTGATTTGCGTGTCACGATACACATGCAAACACAGTTTGCAGCAACTCCGCACTCTCAATATACACAAACAAACAACTAATTGGCCCCGTTTACATACAGGCAGATGACAAATAGAGAGAAAAAGTTCTCACTTGGATGGCAAAGCATATTTTGCTTCTTCCTTTTGGTTCTGGTAAAGGAAATCAAGGCGGGTTCAGCCCCTACAGCCCAATCTACAGAGTACACTGAATCAGCCTTGAGGGAAATCAGCCGAGTAGGGTAAGAATGTATATGATGAATAAGAGAGCGAAATATACGAAAGGTACGCATGTCGCGCAACAGGGAGTGAACCGCTCTTTATTTTGTTCGCTCGGATCAGTGCACTCTTCCTTTGCGAGCCGATGAGTCACTGAACCGTTCAAAAGATCCGGTTCACTAAAATGAATGATTCGGATCGGATTCGTTCACTGAAATGAACCGTTTTGCCCATACGATATATACATGTTACACTTCCTGACAACATAGAAGGAGCAAATAAAAAAGGGAATATAAAAAAACGAGAAAATAAGTTTAAAAAAATCAAAACATGGGTTTTCTATTTTATCCGTGCATATTAATTTCCCATTTGTCCCAGCACTCGTGCATTTATTGTTTTTCGATGCATCATAATGTAAAGCTTTATTTATGTCAGTCTTTGAAATAACTCGTTTTGAACGTCGTTTTTTTTTAATAACACGTTTTTCCACGCGGTGCCGCGTAAAAGAAACCGTGCAAAAATAAAGTACAAACTTCAGTGTATATGAAAATATACAATGAAGCAGAAGGAGCGTTTTTTATAGTTTTTTTTTTTTTTTAATAGAAGGAGATTCCCCCGTAGCACCCAATATAGGACATTGTTGCACCTTAAGGCTCAAGAATCCATCATCCAATCATCAGCAATCATCAAAAAGTAAAAACCAGTTTTTTCGTTCAAATTTTAATCGATCCTTATGAAAATCTATCATCGTATTTCAGATAGCAAGTGAAATGCAATGATAGATTTTCTTGAGCATTGCTTCGATTTTGAGCATAAAACTGGTTTTGAAAATTGGTAAAACGATGGTGGTTATTTTCCTCTTAAGCACCGCCAACACATTTTCAAACGGAAGGATTTTGTAGCGCTCGAACTGACAAATCCTCCGTTGTGCTGAAATTGCTTCCGTCGACGTGATGTCGAGTTCGAAGATTTGAATCGACCGTTCAAAAGGCTGCTGATGGAGAGCGATAAAAGTGTGATGTATGTTTGTCTGTGATTACGCGTTTGAAAAATGCGTGACATACGGTCTGAAAGACACTTGTTTTCTGTGTTCAACTGTGGGACATCGAAGGGACTCCTGCCCAAAGCGAAAAACTCGGGAAAGGAAGCAGGAAGAGAAGAAGCAGGATGAGTCAGCGAATTTACACGCTGCGGTAGTTTCCGGAAAGCAAGCGTTACCGGCAGAAGAAGTGATACCGACAGACGAAAAAATAATCGAAGTTCTCGATGAGGAGTTTATCGACATGCCTTCAGAAACAGACGACATGGAACAAAATGAGTTAACTTTGTGTGGAACTAAACCGGCTTCGAAGGAGGAAACGCGGCGGCAGGAGAGCTTGGAGAAAATGAAAGCGGCTGCCTTTGCCATCAAGGAAGCGTTTGAAAACGAAACAGCAAACATACGGCGAGCCAAATTTGCGAACTCGACTTCCAGTACTGATTCACAGCCTAGGAAGAAGAGTTCCCGTAGATCTTTGAATTTCTTTGAAATAGTTTATATTTGTTTTCCTCGTGTTTATTTGATAGGCACTCTGTGCTCGGGGCCACCACTGTGCCGAAATCATACACGGAAAAAAATCTGTGGTAAAAATAACTATTTTAGCTGACTACGCCCATTCTTGAAACTACCGGAAATTCAGACCAATTTACTATGTTTACGGTACACCCCACCGCATTACTAGTACATTTGACAGAAATAATTTACAACAATCTGATTCCGACTACAGACATAATAAAATCAAGCGCATTTCTGGTCTGCTGAAAATTGCCGGTGCGAACGCTTAAGTTAACCCCCTAAAATGGTAGTTTTTACCGCACAATTTTTTTGCGTGTAATTGATCTGTATCTTCTTTACCGACACAGATCTATTTTCAACTTATCTATATTTACATCTATTTTCACTCTCTTCTACTCTTTTACTCTCACACCGAGCAGGTAGGAGAGTGTTCTGCTGTTGATCCAATCAAATTCCATATAAGCCATAGTCCATTGCTCTTGCGGTGGTTCGTTTTGCCGTGTTAGTGTGTCGTATGAGGCTAGGTGCCTGCGAAGAGGGTCAGTTTGTCTCAGTCACCATCTGATACTGGCGGAGCATGGATGTGTTCCTCAAGGCACGGTCCTCCGTGCTGCGTCTTCTGGTGGCTGGACGGGTTTTTTTTGTGGAGGGGCTGGGAATCGAACCCATGACATTCCGCATATGAAGCGAAAGCGTAACCTCAAGGCTACGGACCCCCCTAAAGTAGTTTATAGGGATGGTACACAAATTATGTCACGCTAAATTTCAACTTTTTCGTCACACTTTTTGTATGAGTCCTCCGAAAATTTTGTAAGGCTTGTCACGCTTGGCTCGACCCCCCCCTTGGAGCGTGACATTATTTGTGCATGACCCCATATTTAGAATAACAAATTTTGTAAACAAGATCCTCCCCAAGTAACCGTACAGCTGTATATAGTTGCATCAATATCACTTTATATGCTTCTATAAAATATGGCATATAAAGTCATACTGCATTACATGTCTCATTAATGCAGTATTAAAGTGGAAAAGGGCGCTATTAAAGTGTAAATACGGCTACATTTTCTAGCTCTATGTTGGCAATTGCTAAGTATAGTTACTGTCTGTACCTATAAGCTTTAGCCAAAGTGTATTTAATGCATGAAGGAAAGGATTAAAAATAGAAACACAAAATTATTTTTGTATTTTTTTGTTCGTTGGATGTCAGATCAGCGTTGCTTTTTTTTGCTATGATTCATATGTGTATTTTGTTTACTCCATGTGCTGGGATTTGAACCTAAATTAATTGTGTGATGTTTTCGATGACTCGCCGCGCCTATCCTCCGGACCATGAATGCTGGATGTCTTGGCCGGGAAAATTGTGCAACTTCAAGCAGCTCCCTTTCATTTGCCAGTGATAAACATTGTCGATTTCACTCCAAGTTGGACCGCCCCAAGTGTGTAAGCTCCTTCAAAGTGTGTAAGCAGCTCAGGATTACGTCGAATCATGATGGTGTTTTTAGTGCACTGATTCCTTGTAGTTCAAGGAACAAGTGTACCGAATACGTTTTAATGATCCGATGCAAGCGTGCACCCTTATCACATTTTTGGACTCTACAAACTTTGTGATAGTCCAATTTGGGGTGAAGTGCGCAATAAGTAAGTGGACACGACTGTTGCACTTCCAAGTTTACCACGGCTGTAGCTTTTTTGCTGTTGAGATTTTGTTTTGTTTTCATTGTGTGGGGCTAAATCTTCACGTTTTATGTATCGTTTTAGCATCTCAGCACATTGAATCGTCGATAGCCGTGTGGTGTGCGCACGGGCCTATCAATCGTAAGGTTTTTGGTTTAATTCCAGGCTGTTGCCTGAAAAAACTGGTGACCGATTTCAGCGGAGTGCTTTTTTCGGTCGACGCGTAATTTGTGCTAAGCAACTATAACCAAATACCGGTGAGATCTTTTCATGATGGATTATTTCTGATTATATTTCTATTATT
This sequence comes from Aedes aegypti, assembly GCF_002204515.2. Classification (NCBI taxonomy): domain Eukaryota; kingdom Metazoa; phylum Arthropoda; class Insecta; order Diptera; family Culicidae; genus Aedes; species Aedes aegypti. The sequence continues at coordinate 228,555,156 of NC_035108.1, read as the reverse complement.
GTATGTATTTTGGGTTGGGCTGGGACCAACAGGGCACTCGAATGAAGCGATTTGGACAGGGAGCTTGGGACTGCCTCCTCCCTGTTGTTAACATTTCGTTGATTGAGAGCGGGCTCTTCGACCCCATCTATTGGGAGTATTCTGTCAATCGAGGGCTTGATTTTACAGTTGTTCGTGAAAACTTTCTTCTGGAAGGAGATTCTCTTCCCCTGACGCGGGTTTCGTGCAAGTGTCTCTGCTTGCGGGTCCGCACATCCATTTTGGCCCTTCATACAGGAGACTGATTGCTCACAAACAACAGTACAATCTTGATCAAATTGCTTTTCAGGTTATTCCAGTGCTATAGGCAGATGCCTTGCTACAATAGAAGGTAGAACCAAATCATCAATTCCAGGCTGTTGCCTATTTTTTGTTTTCAAATTCTGGTTTCTCGTAAGACAAATCTACGAATTTCAACAAGATTTCTTGTGACGAATTTTCATAAGGGATATTCAACTATTTCTATAGTCTATTTACCTAAGTGAGGGGAAGGTTGACAATAAATAGAGCAATGAAATCTTGCCATTTTTGTTGCGATGATGCATTGAGTAAGATGATGCAATGAAGCATTGAATGGTGACCGTATATCACCCATTAATGCACATTTCATTGCTACAATAGAACAATGCTACATTGCATTCATAAAATGGAATTAAAACATTACTGCACGCATATCGCAGAATAAAAGCAATGATGCATTGCACTCGTTGAATTAAAGTTAAAATACGGTAATGCCCTAATGCTTGTGGTTACTTGGGTCGGCTCCGTGAAGTTTTCAATTAAACAATTGGCTTGTTTAGGGGTATCCTGTTTTTAACATATTCTGATTCTACGTTAAAAACTGAGCCAGAATCCAAACTTTCATAATTTTCCGTGCCCTGGAACCATTTTTAAAACACGTTTGAATGTAGTATGGAAATCGCGTTTGAATCACCCCTCGGCAAATTTTACTTCGGGACGAGCTGTCATTATGTAAATGGAAATGTCATTGAGTCGACGGAATTAAATCTATTTTAATCATTTACTATATCAAAATTAAGATATTAAAGCGCAATAAAATCGTGTTACACTTGGAAAACTGTGCGCTTTCGATCAAGCTATAAAAAACTGTGAATTTTTCATCACTAAACAACCCAATTGAGCCTCTCAAATAAACGAAGTAGATAAAAAAAATGCGTGACACAATGAAAGATTATACCTGAAAAAACTGATATTAGGTATACCAATAAAATGAAAATTTTACTTTGATATCCATATTTTTCTGTACGATATCTTTATCTTCTTTTTAGCATTACGTCATTACTGAGCTTTTTTTTCGCCAAATCTGCTATTATATTGTAAGTTCGGTCAATCGTTAGAAAATGTAGTTGGAACCACGTTTGACAGTTCAATTGGAGCCTTTGTTTTCAGAATTGTTATAATTAGAAATATTTACAACTGACTTACAACTTATAAGAGTGGCTTAATTATGATTTTAAATGGCTTCAACCAGTAAGCTTAGTTTAATAGAATGAAATCTAAGAAATAAATTTCAATATGCAATTGATGTTACGTTCGATAAACGTGAAATATTCAATGCAGAATATTATTAATTTGCAGCTTATTTTTCGACTTTCACACTAAGTGATCATCCCACCAAAGAGCAGAGTTTCACTATTATAAACATGAACAACTAGGATACGCTTGTAATGACATTTACTCTACTTAAACGTATATGGTTGCATGTAGAAAAAGAAGCAGGGTCAGATGTGTTGCGGCCGAGGCAGTGCTTGATAGAAATGTAGTTGAAATTGTTGAAGAGCCATATTACACTTGTGACATGTGATAATTATGTTTCCCGTGTAGTAAAAAACACGTGTTATGGTTGCGAATAAATCTTTTTACAAATTACGTAATTAGCTTAGGGACACGCAACTTGCAAAGGCAAACGACATTTCTACACTCAGAATTTACTAAATTCACCCAGTGACTTTATTTCATTCATTTTAGAACTTAACAAGATTTATTCATTGCAAATTCTACAATAAATGCATTTTGAAGATATTTTTCAGATTCAATTTTACTATATTGAGTAAAGTGATAAAATATGTAAATTTTAGATTGGCAATACAAACCAGAAGGTCGGACCGCTTTTCCGCAGTATTCAAAATGTGTTCAATGATTGTGAAACATTTATAAATGTTTGATAATCACCTTGAAATGGCAAGAGAAATGGTAAGGAATACTTATAATCCAGTTCATCACAATGCATAATAAAATCTCTTATCAACAAATTCCAGGAATTTTCAGGAATTCAATTTTTCTCCAGTAATCTAGAATAAGTCGACATTTTAGAAGCAGGATACAACTCTTCCCAATCGCCGGTACGCCGATTTATTACATGAACCTGGATCTCACCAACGAGAAATCATGGACGTTATAGAGACTAGTGCTGTTACCAATTCGACGGAGGACATGCCAGAGTTGTGTCAACCATGTTGCTGGAAAATTGGAAAAATTATAGGAGTACCTAGCTGCCGCTTCGGACGAAAATGAATTTTTTGTGAAATTTTTGAGTGTGTATGTATGAAATCAAGAAAAATAAAGTTTTGCACATAAGCTGCTCAACGTAATGAGCTGCTTATTTAAACTTGGAGTTCATAATTGAATTATTCATCATTCTGAAACAGCTAAATAATAGTCTTAAAATGCATAAAAACTATGCATTTCTGAATGGCTCTCAAATCTATGTTTTAGATTGAAAATAACTAAAAAATAGTCATTGGTAAACTAAACTGCATAAAGTTGACTCTGTCTTCTCGCAGTTAAGCTATTTTATGCATGAACCCAGGCAAACCGCGATTATACATGAAAAATAGTCATTAATGACTTTATTTATTTCTGAGTGTACACTGTTGCTTGATAAAGACTTATCTGATTTCATCCCGGTCAACCATATCTTTAATATCTTCTTCACATTTTTTTATATCAAGCTTTTAAGACGCTCATATAACAAATCGATAGCGATCGCCATCGATTCATAAAAAAACATAACTGCGCGTAAAGTATCATCGTGAAATCACAGACAAACAGACGTAACAGCTAGAACAATTATCAATTTAAAACATTGTCACGTGAACATTTACGCCCAATGGTAAACATACTTCATTCGGCCAACCGTGAACTAGGTGGCGGTAGTGAGCAAACTTCAAACTCTAACAAAAGTGATGCGAGCGCCACGAGTGGCCCGTCGGCCAACTACCAAATATTAGAATTGAGCGCTATTCTGCTGAACGATGAAAATAATTAGAGTGTTCCGTCTGTTTGTCTGTGGTGAAATGTTATCAAAATTTCGAAACCAAAATATTTACACTTCACCTTCCAGTCACTTCACGGGCTTTGCTCTATTCCCGTTGGGGTTCATTCAAATATTACGTAACGCAAAATTTGTCAATTTTAGACCCCCTCCCTCCCCCACGTAACAGCTTTTGTATGGAAAATTATAATTTTTTGTATGGACCGTAACACCATGTAAGACCCCCTCCCTCCCCCTGTTGCGTTACGTAATATTTGAACGATCCCTTGTCACGGACGGTGGAGTGATTGAAAATGACCTCAGCACGGTAAAAAGAAGCAAGGTATTATACTCCGATAAATGACATTTGGCAGTCATTCCTATCGCAAACTCGAAAGAGTGCAAAAGTAAGCAAGGCCTGCTCTCCTTTACTATCCTGAAGGCCTCGTGCTTGACGATAGGAATGACGACACATGTTTTGATGGAAAATCGTTGTTTACACGTGGGAATAGCCTACCTTGTTGTGTCTACCGTGGACCTCAGTTGCAACGTATTTTGACAGCTACTAAAGGTACGCTGCATTTTTGTTTATCTTACACGAAAATACTCACACAGATAAAATAGTTATGAAAATACTTCAGATTTGTACTGAAATCGGAATATAAATTCAAGTTATTCAATCGGATTGTTTAGGGGTATCCAGGTTTTTACATATCATGATTCTACTTTAAAAATTGAGCCAGAATCCAAAATTTCATATTTTTCCGTGCCCTGGAACTACTTTTAAAATACATGAAGTTAGTATGGAAATCGATTTTGAATCATTGCTCGGCAAATGTTACTACGGGACGAGCTGTCATTATGTAAATTGAAATGCCATTGAGTCTACAGATTTAAATCTTCATTAATAATTTATAACGTCGCTTAAATTTCACCATCAAACTGTCGAATTGTCATGTTCCGACATGCAGGAGCAAATTATATTCGGAGAAACCCTAAAACAGAACCATGTAAACCGGTTACGTTCCATAGATTTCCAACGACCAATGTGCAGAGAAACCGATGGCTAACATTTTTGGGCTAAAACTTGATAACAAATACCACGAATCTTTAAGTTTATTCCAAGAACTTCTGAGAATCAGATAGCAGGACCATAGCGGAAGAAAATAAAGAAAATCCTGATGTAAGATTTGAACAACTATCGAAAGTTAAATTACACTGAACAATAAACAACAAGTAAATGCACCTTGTGTTATTTATTTTATTATACCTATCTAAAATATCGAAAGGGTCTATCGAAAATCTTCCAAAAACACTTTTGTACAGCTTTAAACTTTTCAGTATACTCAACTCAAAACTGACCTCAATGTCACTCCCACTCCTTTGTATATGGGCCCCTTATGTGAACTAGACATTCGGTCAAGTTTCAGAAATTATATCGGATTCAATTCCTGCATTCCGTACAATAAGGCCTTTCTATGTACATTTAGTAAATATATTCTTGTATGTAAAATAAAAAACAAATTGCACGGCTAGTTATTTCTGAGGGAGGTAATGGGTTTGATGAGAAACATGGAAAATACTCATCATAAATAGAACAAATGCATTGAATAACCTTCCAATCAGATACGTTACAAATTATTCTGCTAATCCATCGATATTTTGTTATCCTAAATACCTAAATTAACTTAAATTGCATTAAAATATAACAAACGCTATGCAAATCCAGAAAAAGTTCATAACTATCTACTAATACTAATGCACAGTCGTGAATAGCATACCTTCTATAGCTGTCAATATACTTCGCCTCAGTTGAGTGACAACTGCGGTGATGTGGTATTCATAATAGCATAGGCCTTTTCATGTGACAGATCCGTCTATGCATTTGTTTACATCGGTGGAGGACCGGTGCTAACACGGGCCTGTCATTTTCGTAGAAGAAATGTCAAAGTGCTTCCCGATCAGCTGATTTGAGACGTCATTTGAATAGGCCTATTGTTTATAGTGAAATGCAACGAATAATCACTTGTTGCGTTGAATCGTTTTTGAACATGAAAAAGATTTGAATTGTAGTATTTTGTTTGTGTTTCTAAAAGAATTACATAAAGTTTAAAATACAGATTGGTTTAACGCGTTTGAAGGAAGATTTGGAAGTTTCTGGCGGATATGAACCATTAAATTTCAATCAGATTATCCAAATTATGATCAATACAGTTATGATTATGAACAGACTTGATTATGAAGAGCATACGATAAGTCTAACAAGAATTGTATTCGTGTTCCTTGGGTTGGGTGCCATTGAATTTCATAGGCAAGAATATCGTGAAACTGTTTTAAATAGTGGTAAACTGAAACAGGATTTTCAATATTGGGTAGGGTGCCGGTGCCATTAGTGGACTACCTAAGCTATAAAAAATCATAACAAAACAACGAAAAGCCTTTACAGAGATCTTTTGGCGTCAGCAGAAAGATTTCAACCTCTACTATATGGGAAAAATATAAAAAGTGTGATAAAACTATTATTTTTAAAATAAAATCGCTTGAGCCACATTGGTACACGTGTTCCAGTAGTTGCGCTAGTGCTCCAGTAGTAGACGTTCGGGAATGATACAAGGAATTTTAAACAAAATGGTAAATTTTTACATAGGTTTAACATTTTTTCCCTCGGAACAGCAACTAATATCTTTCAAATGAAGCATAAAGATCATCTCTGGGACTTTTCTCCATTTTTATACATCCATTTTAAAACTGCTTCCATCCGTTGATCCACTTTTGGAACACGACGGCTACTACTGGTGGCAAGGGAGCCATTTTTTTGCGTAAACTTAATTATTTATATAACTTTTTGATAAAATAAAAAGCTGAAATTTGGCAAATCAACTAAACTAGAGGCGATCTCTCCACCAAAAATACCACATGTCGTTTTTATCGAAAAATGTACGTTTTATTCCATAGTCCAATCTACTGGTAAATTACATCCATTGGTACCGGCACCCTATCTTGAATATATTTCGAGATAGATCAATTTTTCCAGCTTTTAATTGTCTATCACGTTCAAAATATTAAATGTTCTTTTTCAAGCACGGAGCACTCATCAATTCTCGACAGAAGACCTAGTCCAATACTTTGTAATTAACAACTAAAACTATGCTAATTTTATTATTTTAAATTAGAAACATTTTAGGAGTTGATAAAAGAGATAGGAGTCCACATCTTTCAATTTTCATATACAAAGATTAGTTGTAATCCTTTTTTCAATAAACATTTTAGTAGGTGGTCATTTATTTAAACCTACTAGAAATATAACAAGTGTATGTTTTATTAAGGCGGGTTTACTGCTGAACAGAAAAGAAATCGGGTAAAATTCAAATAACTTGAAATATAGCTCTTTGTTGAAAATATCATGATCCTTTCCGTCGAGAAATTTATTACTTCTTTAACATCATATTTAGCTTTGGACTGCTTTGAAGTTAACAATTAAACAATTTATGTTTTTGAGCCTCCTCCAGTAGTTCCAACTACGTACTTATTATTTCGCTACATTTTTTTACATGTGTCGGCTCATATCTATTGTTCTTTTTCTTCTTCTTGGCATTAACGTCCTCACTGGGACAGTGCCTGCTTCTCAGCTTAATGCTCTTATGAGCACTTCCACAGTTATTAACTGAGAGCTTTTTTTGCCAAAGTTGCCATTTACGCATTCGTATATCGTGTGTCAGGTACGATTATACTCTATGCCCAGGGAAGTCAAGGAAATTTCCATTACAAAAAAATCCTGGACCGACCGGGAATCGAACAGACGAAACAGACACCTTCAGCATGGCTGTGCTTTGTTGCCGCTGACTCTAACCACTCGGCTAAGGAAGGCCTATATCTATTGTCTAATTTGCAATTAAAAAAATGTTCACGAGATTTGGGTCAATAGGCAGAAATTGTCTACAGCGACTCCCGACCTTTCTTTCCTTTGCGTACAGCGAACGGAAAAAAAATGTTTTGTTCGATTCTTGCCTCACTTTCCCACAAAAAAATAAAGGCCAATAAATTACTTTTAAACGTCAAACCGGGCCTAAATATAGTGTTCTGCTTCCTAGAATAACAAAATACATAAGATTTGTTAAACAAAAAGCAGAAAAATTGCTATTTTAAACTTGTTTTATTTTACGTGACAACTCTTCGCCTACCCGAACGGCGGTGAAAATTTTCCACTTCAAGTGATTGGTTTTGTCGATCTTCGCCGGGTAGCGTGCCATTCGTAATAGCTCGTGTTTTTGCGATCTATCACTTGCGATGAACTTCTCCACATTTTCCCACTTAGGTGATATCCGTAATGGACCGATGCACGAGTTCCCTAATTTGACGTTTGAGCGGTGCTGAATTCACTAGTTTGGGGTCATGCACAAATTACGTCACGCTCCAAGGGGGGGGAGGGGGTCGAGCCAAGCGTGACAAGCCTTACAAAATTTTCGGAGGACTCATACAAAAAGTGTGACAAAGGGGGGAGGGGGTCGAAAAAGTTGAAATTTAGCGTGACATAATTTGTGTACCATCCCTTTCCATGGTCACATAAATAACACGGCACCGCTAAAACGTCAAATGAACTCGCGAATTTGACGTTTGAGCGGTGCCAAATTCACTGGTTTCTATGGTCACATAAATAACACGGCACCGCTAAAACGACAACGAGTGAACTCATGCATTGATCCATAGGGCCCGATATAAACTTAGCTTAGCTTAGACTGACTACACATATCAATGGTTGCTATTCCGTGATTGACCGAAGTCAGTGAAAATGCACAAAGAATCAACTAGAAGTTCGGCTGGGATTGGCCATAATCTTCTTCAATGTGCATAATTCAATGCCTCTATTTATACAGGGTCAATAACGGCGCCGGTCACGTCCTTGCAGTCAGGTGGGATTGGGGGAAGGAATGTTAGTGTGCAACCTTTGCTATTTGGAGACCGTGTTTGCCTCTGCATCTCCACAAATGTTACTGGGAGGGATGTTTGTTAATGGGAAGGATCGTTGGGTCACAGGATTCACTTTGATAAGCGATTAGACCATGATAAACAATGATTTGTGAGATATATACATGCTTATATGTAAATATAATATTTTCATTGATATGAACAATTTCTATGTAGAGGAAAATTATGCCGACACTTGAGGTGACGAACCATTCAAAGTTTGTTGAACAAATACCTAAATTCCTACAGCTGTCAGGACGAAAGCATGTGTTATTATATTATTACTCATTTGAAACGAAAAAAAACTCGATTGGTTGGGACATCATAGAACACTCTTATTCTTATGCCGACACTTACTGTGGCGAACCATCCAAAGTTTGTTGAATAAAGTGAACCTTTCGCAAGTCTACACTTGTAGTGTCGAACCATTCAAAGTTTTTTTTAATTACAAAAATAAAGGTAAACAAGAGGTGTTCTGAAAAAAATATTAAACATAAATAAATCATAAATAAGAGTTTGTGTCGACACTCACAGTGACGAACCATCCATAGTTTGTTGAAAAATCATATTTACGTCCCACCATTGTAACGATTAAATGTGCAGTCATACATATTTTATAGATTAGAAATAGTAGCATGAAACGAGCTCCCCAATTGATCCGTTATCCTTGACTGAGCAGCCACAATCCAGTTTCAGCTTCACTCGTTTGCTCGTCTATATAAAAGCACTAAGAAAAAAAAATAGGCGCGCGACCCGAAGAGGAAAAAAACTGACGACTGCTCGGGCTTTCTTGACGCACTCCATTGATCCATAGGGCCCGATATAAAACAGACAAATTTTCTTTTCAACGATAGTTTGAACATAGATTGTTCATGGGTGTCACAATGAGTTTATCGTGTGTTACCTTAAGTTCGTTGATAAAGAAGTGGAGCGAAGCGCTCTTTCTGATTTTTATCGGGATGCACAATACGCCTGCAGCCGTTACAGCGAACTGACACCCGCAGGGTAAAATGAGTGGAAAAACTTCCCGCTTAAAATGAAAGCACGTGGTTCTCACAGAATTACAGCACTGTTAGGGATACCATCTGATCAGTTGAGAAAATCAGGACATTTCATGTATTCTCGTAAAAATGTACAAAACTCACCGGATTTGTTAAACAATTTTAGCCGACAAAAGCTGAAAATCAGGACATGTCCTGCTAAATCAGGACGGATGGTAACCCTAAGCACTGTATCTGTATATACTGCCCATAAACGCAAATTGTCCCATGTGAATAGGAAATTTTGATTTTTTTTTTAGGAACGTAACACTACGTAAGACCCCCTCCCTCCCCTGTTGCGTTACGTAATATTTGAAAGGTCCTTTATTTATCCTGATATTTTGTATAGTCAAACCACAGTTACAACAGCATTAAAAACTGTATACTGAAATTGATCATTTTTAAAATTTAGTACAATTTTTTTATCATGAGCGGTTATAGGAACACACAAAAATATTTGCTGGTCCACTGGATAAGCTACACGCGCGGCTTTTGTAAAGTTTCCAACAACGCGCATTTGCCCAAAAATTCACGCGAATGGTTCAGAAAAGGAACAACCGCGTTTGATGAAACACCGCAATAATGTTATCTCTCATAAGAATGAGGTAAGGGTTTATTCACAAATTTCATAACGCCAAAAATGGCCATTTTCGACACCCACCCACCCCATCGTAAAACTTTTTATATGAATGTTTTATAAATTTTGTATGAGCCGTAACATCACAACGACACCCACCCACCCCCTTTAGCGTTATGAAATTTGTGAATGGGCCCTAAAAGGGAGCAAAACCGCGGTTGTTCCTTTTCTAGGGAGAACGTCGCGTGTCCTTTTGATCAAATCAAAAATCAATTGCCCAATATTCATTAACACGTTTACCAATGATCCCAATTCAAAAAAAAATCTTTATTAGACATAAAACAAAATTTATTTGAAAATGCATTCGACAGTTCATAGTTTATCAGTTTATGTGTAAATAAGTTTTGTAACAATATCATCAATAGTTATCAGAAACATCCTTTTATTAGAATTTAGAACACATTTTTGTATGGGAATCTTGTGCGTCAAGGTAGGCACACACAATTTTGGATCGGAAATGAAAAATTAAATCTTTATCGGCATTCGGAAAACCGGGAGTGAGCAACCGATACGAAATTTATGTACGCCAAGGTGAACTGAGCTTCTGCTTTCACAAACTGTCACTGTGAGCCCGAATCTTGAACAGTGGACAAGCATGATGAAAACGCGTAATTAATAGTTATTAATTACGTGCTTTTATCATGTTTCTCTAATACCCAACCCCGCCTCCATGTTTAAAAAAGGTTTTTAGACGGGCTACCTTTTGGAATTTTGTGTTTTTTCTTAGCACGGAAATCAAAATGATTTTATTTTTGGCTTGAACCTTGGGCCATAACACGCATATTATTGTAAGTGCAGACAAAAGCCAGAACGAACACAAACTTCGCTCAACTACTTCTCGCGACCGAAACGCCGTTGGTCTCTGGCGACCTTTTCATGTTAGTACTCGAGCGAAACATGCTATTTCAATGCGTCGTTGGAGCACTAAACTGCAAAGCGCTCAACAGTCCAGCAACGCGACAGTTGAGAGACATTGCAGCGATTACTCGGATGCATAATAAGATAGTTTTATACTGGGAGGGAGGCACAGATACTACACACGAAATATGACACAACACTTTTCCAAATTGCAAGATAATTCCCGACCACCAACGACAATCAAGGCAGGCTTGCGAAGAATCGCTAGTTTTTTTTTGTTGTGTACCTTCGATCTTTCTGGACAAACTTGGGAAAAGGGCCATTGTTTTATGTGCATCCAATTTTAATTTTGATTGGAAAAGCGTGTTTTAATACTTTATATTCGATCAAATTAAGAGGTGCTATCGTGGCATTGCTTTAGGGCAGTGCTTCCCAAACTTTTTCAACTTTCGCCCCCTTGAGGCCAATATTTATCTGGAATCGCCCCCCTGATATGTGATTTCAATATTTTAATAAGGCGCTGTCCGCCAAAAAATGTCTTTGGCTCGTATACCCATAGAATCATAATACAATAACTATTTTGTACATTTAAAAATATTTTCTTAAATATCGATAACCAATAATTATTAGGAATGATTTACTGGACTGCATTTAAAATAGCAATTTTAACAATATTTTGCGTGCATTACAGACTACCGAATCAGTTATCGATACAAGTTCGGCCCAGTTTATACTATTTGAATGTAATATATGCAAAGGCGCCAACTTGTGACGTAGTTGGGAGATGATTAGTTAATTGTGATTTCATACTGATTTATCTTCTGTTTCTAAAATTACTGCAATAATAATTTTGCAGAATGTTTTTCAACTCATTTTTCAGGAAATTTTTTCCAGCATCAAGAAAAACTCAATTTTCTCGGACGTCCTGAAGGTTCAAATCGGATGTATCTCTGATATTTCTTCAGATCTATTTAAAAAAAAAGGGTGTAATTCGTCTTCGACATCAAACGGTTTGAACCCTATTTTTGTCTCCAATTTTTTTTTCAAAATTTGTCTCTTAAATTATTTGTACTATAGGAAATGATAAGAATTAGCGCAACCGAAACTTTAAAATGGGTACGGTAGATTTTTTTTTTCTTTAAAAACTGGTTGCCAATTAAAGTGATATTGATTTCGTTACCTCAAAGTTCCCACAAAAAAACCTTATATAAAATATTGATCATTAGCAAACAAATTCTATGTTGTTTTTTAAATGTTATCTGTGACTAATCATCCGACATTGTGAAAATCTCAAATACCGATCATTCTGAAAACTCTCATGATATTAAAAACCTGAATGCATAACACAAACATTTTGTGTTTGACAATTAGCAAGTGACAATTAGTTGATAGACAACAATATTTTGAAATCATTAGAGATGTATAGATCTATGTTAAGATATTCCTGTTAAGTTTGGAATTGATTAACCTTCAGATGTTGCACCTCTAAAGTATATGAGTTATTATTTTCAAATGATCCCGTGTTAGGCTTTTCGCCCCCTTTCTGGATTTTTCGCCCCCCAAATTCTGGTTTACAAATTTTCGCCCCACAGGCAATGAAGGACGGGACAACGGAAGAAATGCCTTCGTCGGTACTGCGGAAGATGGAAACCAACCAGCCCCCACTTTGAGGGAGGTTAAGGATGCCATTCACCAGCTCAAGAACAATAAAGCTGCTGGTAAGGATGGTATCGGAGCTGAACTCATAAAGATGGGCCCGGAGAGGCTGGCCATATGTCTGCACCGGCTGATAGGCACAATCTGGGGAACAGAACAGCTACCGGAGGAGTGGAAGGAAGGGGTAATATGCCCCATCTACAAGAAAGGCGACAAGTTAGATTGTGAGAACTTTCGAGCGATCACCATTCTAAATGCGGCCTACAAAGTATTATCCCAGATCATCTTCCGTCGTCTGTCACCTGTAGTAAACGAGTTCGTGGGAAGTTATCAAGCCGGCTTCGTTGACGGCCGATCGACAACGGACCAGATCTTTACTGTACGGCAAATCCTCCAAAAATGCCGTGAATATCAGGTCCCAACGCATCACCTTTTCATCGATTTCAAGGCGGCATACGACAGTATCGACCGCGTAGAGCTATGGAAAATCATGGACGAAAACAGCTTTCCCGGGAAGCTCACGAGACTGATAAGAGCGACGATGGAAGGTGTGCAAAATTGTGTGAAGGTTTCAGGCGAACACTCCAGTTCGTTTGGATCCCACCGGGGACTACGACAAGGTGATGGACTTTCGTGCCTGTTGTTCAACATTGCGCTAGAAGGTGTTATGCGGAGAGCCGGGCTTAACAGCCGGGGTACGATTTTTACGAGATCCAGTCAATTTGTTTGCTTCGCGGATGATATGGACATCGTCGGCCGAACATTTGAAAAGGTGGCAGACCTGTACACCCGCCTGAAACGCGAGGCAGCAAAAGTTGGACTGGTGGTGAATGCGGCCAAGACAAAGTACATGCTAGCTGGTGGGGCCGAGCGCGACAGGGCTCGCCTAGGTAGCAGTGTTACGATAGACGGGGATACTTTCGAGGTGGTCGACGAGTTCGTCTACCTTGAATCCTTGCTGACGGCTGACAATAACGTTAGCCGTGAAATACGGAGGCGCATCATCAGTGGAAGTCGGGCCTACTATGGCCTCCAGAAGAAGCTGCGGTCGAAAAAGATTCACGCCCGCACCAAATGTACCATGTACAAAACGCTCATAAGGCCGGTAGTCCTCTACGGGCATGAAACGTGGACGATGCTCGAGGAGGACCTGCAAGCACTTGGAGTCTTCGAACGTCGGGTGCTTAGGACGATCTTCGGCGGTGTGCAGGAGAACGGTGTGTGGCGGCGAAGGATGAACCACGAGCTCGCCCAACTCTACGGCGAACCCAGTATCCAGAAGGTGCCCAAAGCTGGAAGGATACGATGGGCAGGGCATGTTGGAAGAATGCCGGACAGCAACCCTGCAAAGATGGTGTTCGCTTCGGATCCGGTTGGTACAAGAAGGCGTGGAGCGCAGCGAGCTAGGTGGGCGGATCAAGTGCGTATCGATTTGGCGAGCGTGGGGCAGAACCGAGGATGGAGAGATGCGGCCACGAACCGAGTATTGTGGCGTGAAATTGTTGATTCAGTGTTATCTGTGTAGATGTTAACTAAATAAATGAAATGAAATTTTCGCCCCCTTGAGCCTGAAAATCGCCCCCAGGGGGGCGAATTCGCCCACTTTGGGAATCAGTGCTTTAGGGTGTGCAGGAATTGCTTTTCAACCGATTGTTGTCAACTTTGTTGAAACGACAGCAGAATCTCGGCTCACTATGACGTACATAAATTTTGTATCGGTTTCTCCCTCCCAGGTTTTATACGGCTTTCGAAACTTTTCGACCTGTACGAATATGAAGTTGAGCCACTATACTATAGTAATCTAAATATCTCTATATCGAGATACAATCAACTCTCCCTGATTGTTTATAAATGTTATGTTTGGGGCCGTCAATGTGGGTGTACCTATAGTTGCGGTAGTGCCGTTTTCATTGATTTTATTATTTGCTTGTTGTACACGAAATAGTTGAAAAGAGCGTTCAAATTACTTTAAAACTGATGAAATATCACTAAAATTTCTAAAACTTTTCTTGCTTGTACCAATAGTTCCGGAAGCATTAACGTGTAGGTGTCTTTTTAAAGTGTTCCTTTAGTGAAAAATCCCATAAGAAAACAACGGATACCGCAACTATAGGAACACAAATTAAAAATATACCGCAACTAAACGAACAGTGTACCAATGGAGCGATGCACGATTTCACTAATTTGACGTTTGAGTGATGCCGAATTCACTCGTTGCCATGGTCACCTAAATAACACGGCACCGCTCAAACGTCAACGGGTGAACTCGTGCACAGGTCCATGAACCGTGGACCAATGCACGTGTTCACTATGGACCAATGCACGCGTTCACTCGTTGACGTTTGAGCGGTGCCGTGTTATTTACGTGACCATGGAAACAAGTGAATTCGGCACCGCTCAAACGTCAAATTAGTGAATTCGTGCATTGGTCCATTCGACGTTTGAGCGGTGCCGTGTTATTTATGTGACCATGATAACGAACGCTCAAACGTCAAATCAGTGGACCCCTGCATCGGTCCATTGCACGAGTTCACTAATTTGACGTTTGAGCGGTGCCGATTTCACTGGTTTCTATAGGCCAGTGGAAGTGGTTCACCTAGAGTGAATTTATGTCAGAGAAAAAGTAGATTTTGTATGGAATTTGACAGAAAACTGAATGACAAATTCATCCACTTCTCCTGGCCTATGGTTACATAAATAACACGGCACCGCTAAAATGTCAAATAATTAACCCGTGCATAGGTCCATAGTGGAAGTCACGGTATACTCAACAAAGTAGGCTATGAGCCATTTTACGAGACGTTTCGGAACAGCTGATCGCCGGAATGGCGTCAATTGACAGGAGACCTGGGATTAAATCCAGCGTGATTTTCAACAACGCCTCATCTTACCAAACTTGGACATGGAGAAAATGACAAAAATGAGATCCAAAAATGTTCGTTACTGCAACATTACACCTAGTTATTATATCAGCTACCTCTTTGTTACCCATATTGCACATAAAAAAGCACTTTTGTGATCAGAAATATTTTAATAATTTTTCTCCATTTAAGTTTTCGCCTGGATGAAAAGCTACGCTAGAGATGCGCACAGTCATCAACCATCATCATCGCGAAAACTGACGACGATGATTGAAAAATCCCAGGTCTCCTGTCATTTGACCAGGCTTCGTAAAATGGCTTATTCCCACGTGTAAACAACGGTTTTCAATCAAAACATGTGTCGTCATTCCTATCGCCAAGCATGAGGCATACAGGATAGTAAAAGGTGGTAAAAGAGAGCAAGCCTTGCTTTCTTTCGCACTCGTTCGAGCTTGCGATAGGAATGACGTTACTGCCAAATGTCATTTTTCGGAGTATAATATCTTGCTTCCTTTTACCGTGAGTGGAGGTATTATTTTTCACTGACATGCCACGGATTACTGCGATGAAATCATTTTTCTCATTAAGTCAATGGTCGTTATTTCCCGTTACAACATTAACATGTACATTAATTGCGCTTTTTGAATTTAGGTGGTTCATTGTGCTTAGTACCTCCACTATTGGTACATCTACCCTATAAGTAATCAAAATGACAGTTCGAAAGTTAGATTTAGTTTCAATCTTTGTGTAACTTTTCAATTAAAAAAACTCTGCGACAATTGATAAATGCATACAGGACTCTGTAAAATAATAAGATTTTCAACATCGGTCGCAGGTAATAAGTTGCGTTTATTTACGGTAACTGAGTTTAAACAACTCGCTCGAATGCATCTGGCTAAATTATATTCATGATAGATTTAAAACAGAATTGCACAGCGAAATGAAACTAAAGTTTTAGAATTTAAAATTATTTTCGACAAATATTTGGCACTGGTTGTATTTACTATTAATTACTATCACGCTGCCTACCATTTCTTCCTTTTTTCTAGCATTAAAACAAGCGAGATTGTTCAATCGGATTGATCAAGTTTGAATTGAACATGCTCCGCTTTCAGATGCATTCAAATGAGTTGCACAACTATGTTATATTGCAATTTCAGAGAAAACTTTCCGTTTTACGGGTCAACGGAAAGTTACCGCAGCTGTCACATCACTGATTTGCACTGGTAAATCATCAATAGGCTTCAATGATACCTTGGATACCGTCTTGATGATTGTTGTTTGTTGGTGTTTTTCATAGCGTTTTCTCTTTCAAGCATACTATGATTGAATTGTTTGCTTCAATGATATAATGATTTCGAAGCCTGCGGTAGAACTTTGACAGCTGCGGTAGAACTCGGCGGCTACCGCAAAACGGAAAATTTTCTTAACAACCGTAATATTATGAACGCAGGAGATGAAGGTCAACACCGTCTATATGGGTTGAAAACTAGTGATTGATTGAATACGGGTGCCCTAACCTATGTATTCACAAAAAAATCAACAATTGATATGGAATGACTTGAGCTTAACCTAAAATTTACGCAAAATCATCAAATTCCATCAGATGTGGTTTTTTAATTATATTGTTATTTTGGCAGCTTATCAGGATTGCACTATCGTGATTGTTCATTAGGTTTGCTTCACTTTCAATTGATCCTTCAATGACAGTATTAGTGTCTCCACTGATTGATAAATTGGTGCTTGATTGATACTGTTGATTGTTTTGCATCGTACGATGTTGCAAACGAATTTGCTGAATGTGCAATAGCTCGTGCTTAATTTTATTATGCGTCTTTAAATTATGTTTGTATTTTGTGGAAAAATCGCAATGTGAACAATGATACTGAGGTTTTACACCACATTCTTTCTTCTCGTGTCGTTTCCATGTATATTTGGTACGATATAATTTTCCACACTGACGGCATTTATAGATCTCCTGACCAAGGTTTTTATATTTATTTTCAAGATATTTCCACATCATCCAAGATCGTGAAGATAAAGTTGCATCACCAGTTGTATTTTGGAGGAATTCTAAAATATAAACGGATAATGTTAGTAGATGTATATATATATTATATTCTTATTCACAGCATTTCAAATGTGCAAATGTTGTACATTTGGATACACCGAGTTCATCAAAGTCCAACCAATTTTTGATCTTCAACCAGGGGGCATACCTGAAAAAAGGAAAAAATATATTAGATAAATGTGAACTTCTTTAAAAATACGTTTTTTACATTTTACACAAATGAAATTTTTTTTTTCATATATAACGATGCACGTTAATTTTCCTTTAGGAGCGATGTAAGTGATTTACACTAACTGACTTAAAACACAGTAATGCAATGTATGAGTCATAAACATTTATTAATTTCTTTTTATATGTTTGACAAATGTTTGTATTTTTCTTTGCTATCATATATCGATAAACTATGTTTCGAATGATACATACAGTTCAATTTGTATTTTCATGTGGTACCTCAATCTTGAGAAAGATCAAAACATTAATTTGTAGGGCGAATACGAATACGTGAATACATACAGCTAATGAATCAATGGCGTTTTGTAAACAGATTTGTTTATAATTATATTCGAACCTTCTGTTACTTTACATTAGAGTCATAAATAAGTAGAATTAATGTACTTTAGAGTGTCAATTAAAATGGACATGTTGAAATTTATAAATCGATAGTGTGTAAGTCTTATTTTTTCGACGATCCCGCGATACTAATGTATGCTCAAACTGACAATTTTAAACACTTTAATTGCACTTTATTAGGCCAATAAAGCTTTTGCACACTAACAGTTTGCAAAATTTGGTTTGGATTTTTTCATCATACATTTGATTGACACTCTACTGTTCCTGTTTTGGGTCAGCATTGAATACTTAGAAAAAGATTAGATTAGACAAACTTTGAGATTGCAAAGTATATATAGGGATCCAGATCCTATTATTGGCACTTTTGATTCACTTCGACAGTGGGGTTTTTTGAAAGCTACAAAGCTCATATTTGGCCATAATTAGATTTATTCTACGAGTGGCGTGACGCCACTTACGCCATTCGTAGCATAAGCCCAAACATGCGTCATACTGAAGCGAAGTTTCAAACAATTCGGCTGAGAAACCCCCTCAAGCCAAAATGAATCATGGGAAATACCCATGTGGTTCTTCTCTTAGTCAGAAGATGCATCACAATCAAATTTTTACTCGCTTTTCCATGTCATGATTCAGCGCATTGTAGTTCCATTGATTCTTCTGATAGAGAAAACCGAATCATGAACACTATTGCACAGAGAATTCCAGAATAGCAAATAATAAGAAAACATATATGAACTCAATTTGTTCCTGGTATACTGTACAAGCACCATATTCTGAACGGTTAAGAAAATCCAATTTGAATAAATTAAATTGTGGTAATGGTTTGTTTTGCCGTTGCATTTAACTAATATCTAAATGAACGTATACAAATAAGACGTCAATCAATCAACAATAATTGTTTAAAAAATCATGTGTTAGTCTGTCCCATGCATGTGCATCCTAATTATGGACGCCATACACATCAATGTTCAAATATTGTTCCTTATTATGGACAGCAAACTAGCTTTACGTATATTAAAAAAAATAACTATGTCTTTTAGTTTTGAAATGTTACAATTAATCATGTTCCGATCTTTCATTTTACTATTTTGAATATAAAAACGATACATGTTCAGTATATGGATACGGTTCGTATATGGTTCTGGCACGGTACCATCAGCCTTTAAAGGGCATCTCTAGGAGTATATGGATGATAATTAGTAAATATGGTTTGAAGCGACAAGATGATTCGGGGAGCAAAAGGTTAAAGCTATTTTGGAGCGCAATTTATATGAATAATTTTATAAGATGACAAACATGAGGGCCACGTATTGATCTTACCATTTTACCTTTCTTGCTTGTGAACATCAATAATATTTAAGGAGATGTACCTAAGCCACATCTCAATCACAAATCTGGAGAACGATTTGTGCTCTTGAAAATTTATAGATAGCCATTCACGCTGACCAAACAATTAAGTTTTCATCTTGAACGATTATCTGGGTTGTCCAGATTTGTGCTCTTCGAGTTTGGATATTGGCTTCTATTCATCTTCACTTTAATCGCTGCGTTTCTTATGCAACATATTACATACAATCTACGTATGATTGGAAAAGGACAATTTGTTTTTTTTTTTTCAACCTTTACATAGTACGTAATACGTATTTTTTTTATATACTCTATTCTGGGACATACATCGTTGCAGCAAAATACGAGCCCATTTTTTTGTGAAAATCCATGACTATAAGTCTTTGGGTTCAAAAGTGACTAATCATTGTGTTGTTGTCTAGGCAATAGGGGTAGTATGGGCAACCTAAGGCAAAGGTCTCGAAAAGCATTACCAACTGATCGTCTTATAAGGTTCGTTTTTTGTTTGAAGTGTCTCCTTTCACACCCCGGTTGTATTTTGTAAAAAAATGTTGTTAGAATTTTTTTGAAACATTTTTGAAAAACATTATTTTGTGTGTAGTTTTACAATATGCGAGGCTAAATGGTCCCTATGGAACAATCATACGCATCATACGGGGTCAGTTCAAATCAAAGGTGGCCCATATTGCCCCGAATACGCTATGTATGAAAGGTTTAAGGTTACGTGAATAAAGAAAGGTTGGACCATTTTGCCTTTTGGCGTTTTATTGCGTTTAAGATTCTAGGAAGATAAAAAGGTCATATTTTCTCATATACGATAATCTCAAACAATATTTTCGAACCTACTATCTTGTTTCCAGAATTAAATGTGACAACTAGAGACCAAAAAAAAAGAGAAAAAATAAATCAAGAAGCTTGTTAAAGCTGATCATGTTATGTTGTGTATGTATTACAACCATATACTCCATTTTATTACAGAACATGAAGAAAAATGTTATAAAAACTAAAGATGACGATGTCTCAGAAATTTTAAAATGACCTTTTGGTGTGATATTTTTTTAAAATACATTCAATGTTAGAAACATATCAATTTGAACATCGATAATCTGACCTTAAAATTATACTTATGTATCAAAAATAAGTTTTCTTTAGTTATAAGCTATGAAATGTATCTGTGGCATAATTAAAAATAAATGTATATATATATATATATATATACGAAGTATCATACGGAAATTCCTAACGGTGAATACAAACTTTAGGGTCATCCATAAATCACTCGGAAATAAGAAAGCTAATTAAAGACCGCAATTCTTACAAAACCATTTAAAAAGTCTGAAAAGGATCTGAAAGTTCTAAAACTAGAACAATGCGGTTTACGGACAACCCTTCAGTTGCTGTTATATAAAATACACACAACTGCATTATATGTAACACACATTTTGTGTATTTTTAAAGATGACATTTATATAATCTAACCAAACACAGTTATTTAAATTGGCCTTTCCTACACCTTT
Source organism: Aedes aegypti (assembly GCF_002204515.2). NCBI lineage: Eukaryota > Metazoa > Arthropoda > Insecta > Diptera > Culicidae > Aedes > Aedes aegypti. The sequence goes on along the minus strand of NC_035108.1, from coordinate 228,534,321 downwards.
TAAAAAAGTTGTTTATAATTTAATTGACCAAATATTCTTCTTCTTGTGTTTCTTTGAATGTACGACATTGTAATACAAACAACTACAAAATAAAAAAAAAATCTTATGAAAAGCTCTGACTTGAATTATTCATACAGTAGTCTTCTAATTTCACATTTGTCCTGGACTGCCTTCTTCCATTGCTTCTGGTTTAATTGATTCCATAAAGGTCAAAGAGTCCCGATTTTTTGATTTTCTGCGACTTTCAAGTTGCGGCATATCGGCATGGTGCTTACGGATGTGAACACCTAGATTCCCACGCTGTTTTGCCCTGTAAGTGCAATATGGACACTGGTGCATCGCTTCTTTGCCACCACATTCAACATTTTCATGTCTTCGAAGAGTTGATTTCCAGCGATATCGTTTTCCACAATGTCTGCAAACATACTGGCGCATCTCACTATCATCAGTATCGCTTATTACAGATTCATTTACAGTATATTCAAAGTTTTTCATTATACTTGTATTGGCCAAGAGGGCATATTTATCATCCATGACGGTATTCAAAAGCTTAGTTTCTGATTTCACGAGTTTCTTCGCACCTTGCAGTTTTGCAAGATCTTGTGTATCAGTGCCTTCTTCATCAATATTTGTGTGAGATTCTTTGTCTGTGTATGAATCAGTAAAGTTTACTTGTACATCATCTGGTAGCTCAATATCATCAATTACAGAATAATCTAAATCGTCCATCATACTTGCTGCAAAATCATTACTCTGTGAAGTATTGGAGGTAGATGTCTCATATTCGTTCACTGTGTAGCGTGAAGGGGCGACTTTCGAAATAGCTGAAATTGGAATTTGCTGTATGTTACTTACATCGATTGTTTTTGTTCCTTGACCCGGAAATTTTCTGGATAGTGAGAAGTTTAGTAATTCAATCTTTGTAGTAGTGCCGCCTGATTGTAGATCAGTATTGGGAGCACTAATCGACTGGCTGTTAGTAGTCACTGATGGAATTGTCAGTATGGGCAATGTAGTCATGCCTTGCACAGACGGATTTTTATGCTTTGAATATTTTATCCGGGGATGGGTAGCTTTTACAATTTTTTTCGGAACAGCAATTTGACTCTGATTATTCTGAATTGTACTTGTATTAATAATCGTGTTACTACATCCGGTGGCACCAACTACACTGGAAGTTGTTGGGAGCATCGTGGTTCCTACTGGAATTACGGCAGTCCCAGCAGTTGTTACCACTTCACCTCCACCTACTTTTACAATCGAAATTGTAGTGGGTTTAATGATAGTTGTTTGAGGTGTTATGCTCAAGGTGTCAACTGATGATGTAGTTGTAACTGAATGATTTACCGCATCACGTGGTGTGCTTTTCAACGGTAATATATCTGCAAAAATATAAATGTTTGGTTAGAATTATTCAGAAGCATGATTAGTTCTCAAGTATTTCATAGTTAGCATGGCAAGCGCAATAAACACAAACAAACGCTAATTATAAATGCGTAATTCGAAACAAAACATACAATAATTATTGAAACTAGAAAATTAAATAGTTTAACCTTCGACATGTTTTTACTTATAGTTTGGTCTTCATTGCAAATTATATTTGTAGCTGTATATTTAAAAAAAAACAAACGAAAAACGTTTTATCGGTGTTATATTTTTGTGAATTTATAAACTTATCTATCAAAGTCCTCTTTCCAAACCTTTGAGGCTATTCCTTACGACAGGAGAGAAATTCATAAAATTCTGCGATCTTTTTTGCATATTTTTAACCTGTTAACTAACACTCCGCAACAAGTTACGTATAATTTTAAAGTGAAGTAAAACAATAGATAGTGTTTGATATTTTGATGACGTCGCTTGCACTTGCGGAGGTGGGCGACCAACACTTGTTCGGCGTAAAATGTGGTTACCGAATTATATAACGAATCCGGTTAGGCGTGAATATATGGAGACTCACAAATCCTTACATTATCCCACTAATATCCTTTCCATGACAACTGTGGAGATGCAGAAGATTCTTCGGTCTCTAGTAACAAGTTGTCTAACTAACATTCCTTCCCATCCCTGATGACTGCAAGGACGAGGCCGGCACCGTTATTGACTTTTAAAATTTGAGTTCTCGATGTGTGCACATTAAGAATGGTAAGCTAATCTCAAGCCCCATTCATTAAATCCCTGTGCAACTTTGATTGCGCTGGTCATGATCAAAATGAAATAAAAAAATAGAATTTATTCGCTGTAAACTTAAAAAGGATAAACTAGTACACCATCAATTTTCCAACAATATAGGGCGCTTCAGCATATTCATGGATGCATATAGTAGAATCATTAACCTAGGAATGCTAATGTTGCGACTGTTCGTGTTACCAGCTTCCAATTTGCCACGCGCTGACAAACTGAGTACCGGGCCTCAAAGTGTCAACTAAAATTAAAAAATCATAACAGATCATCTTCCACAATATGTCATTGAACATTTTTAATTAGAAACTAGTTCAATTTTGTGACAATATCTCTATTATGCAGTACCTACATACCAAATTTTCGATCAGTTTTCCAGCCATTTCTTTTGCTGAAACCAATTCAGCAATACACAATTTAACTGATGTACAGCACTTCTGAAATTGTTTACTGGAATTCAGCAATTTAACTTGCTGGATAATTGTCAACACCATTAGGTTTACTGATTTTCAGTAATTTATATGACAGGTGATTGATAATCAGCGAACGAAGAAATTTTGCCGTAAACCAGTAAACATAGGCCAGGAGAAGCCATTCATTATCCTGTCAATTTTCATACAAAATCTACTTTTTCTCTGCTATGGTCGGATGCACTAGTTCACTAATTTGACGTTTGAGCGTTATAGCAACGGAATAGTATTATTATATGTTTTTTTACGAACTTTACTTAAATTTTGCATCAGCAGGGGCTGTCCATCAATTTTCGAGATTTTTCAAACCCCCCTCCCCCATGGATACTTTTTATATGAAAACTAAAAACTGTATGGCGCGTAAGAATTCATACTTTTTCTGCTATGTCACTGATTTTCATTAATTCGAAATTGTGATAAGATTTAGTAACAATCATCAACAACGCGTACAAACTTCAATGACCTACTTCGCATAAATGTACTCTACATTTGGTGACATTATAGAATCCAAAAATACTCAGCAGCAATTGCTCACGTCACCGCCATCGTAAGCATTACTAGTAGGGTCGATGTACCAATAGCCGCATAGCTAAGAACAAATATTCATATAAAATCGGAAAATAAAGCTAGCGACATAACTTTTACATCATCTGAAAGCTTTTTATCTTGGCTTTGTGGAAAAAAATGTGAAACCTACGAAAACCAATATTTTGTATTTATTATCGCTTGTGCCACTATAGGAACACATGTGCCTATAGTAGCACTATTTCTAATTTCTGTTCCTATAGTAGCACTAGCTTCACGGTGTGGGCTAAATTCAAATCAGAAGCGTATTTTTACTAAAATTTTATATTTTTCCTTTAAAGTGTGGATCAAAAGCTTTCGTTTGATGTAAAAAAGTTCTTAATTCGTTAATTATTATGTTAAATAAAAAATAGTTTCTTTTGGTAGTGCTACTATATCAAACTATTTATTTCGATCATGTTTTGAACAAAATCGCGCTGTGTATCAATGGCACCGTCAAACGAGTCTATGACATTTGGTCGAATGACATTTAGTCGAATGACGTTTCGTCGAATGACATTTAGTCGAAAGTACATTTGGTCGAATGGACATTTCGTCGAATGGACATTTGGTCGAAAATAATTTAATTGATTTTAAAATTTTTATAGTATTTAACTGAAAGGAATTTCAGTCAAAAATTTAGTCGAATAGGGATTTTCAGATTATTTTACAGAGTGTCATTTTGACGCTAATACATAGGATTGAGTCATAGGAAAGGGGAAAAGCATGTATGGTAGGTGATATTACTGGAGATTGCAAATGCTAGGACAACATGGTGAAGGGCAAGAAATCAGCATTGGTGTACTGCAATTTCTTGAACAATCTTCAAGCCTTTCAGTATGCAACGACTGATATTCTGAAATTCAAGTTGATCACTCAGACTCCCCTGTACCACCGATAAACCCCATGCGCTGTTGACGTTACATGAGTCATTGATATCATTCAGGCTTCTTCTGCGAGTTGAATGAATCGCGATGAGCTGATCTCAAATGGAAGCAAGTCAACTTTTCTCACCAAAGTCGACTAGTCTCACCTCACGTGAGTAGAAAAACGTATCCTATTTACAGACTTTTGATGTACTTTGTCACAATCGTTTCCTTAAAGCCATGAACATCAAAATTGGCCCTGTTTTTTGGAAACTTTAATGTGTCCAAATTGTATCAGGTCTGGTCCCGCTTTCTAAATTCTTACCCACGGTCACGCTATAAAACTTGATAGATAATAAAGGTTCCAAGCACTCACTCTTGAACTTGACAAGGGATAAAGATCAGCAGTTATGTATAAAATTATGTATAAAGAAAGATTACATTTTTAAAGAATAATAAATTCAACAATGTTTAATATTCCAATAACTGAGTGACGAGAATATTTTGGAGGATTTTTTTCTAAAGAATGGCGATATTTTGAAAGAATAATAAATTCAACAGATCTTTGGGTTTCCAACGTTTAGCTATAAAAAGACACACTTATTTTTGAACTCATACAAATTTGGGTAAAATAAACGTTCCGTCTTCCAATTCAAAAATGACTGAAGAATAACATTTTCAAGAATTAGCATATATACTAACCACGATGTAAAGCATAGGTAACAATTATCATGTAGATAGATTCGTTTTTGACTTCTGATGAAAAGTTTGTTTGCCCAAAAATAAACTTAAAATCATCCATTGTGCAAAAAATCTAGTTCGGTTTTGTATCTGTTAAACCGAACGGTTTTTCGATCAACAATTACTAAAAAATTTTGACGTAATGTTTTACTCATTCGACCAAATGTCCATTCGACTAAATGTCCCTTCGACCAAATGAACTTTCGACCAAATGTCATTCGACCAAACGTCATTCGACCAAATGTCTTTCGACCAAATGTCGTAAAGCCCCGTCAAACGGGGTAACTTGCAACACTTCGACATGTAACCGAATTGTCGTTTCGTTCAGCATTGAGTTATTTTTTTTATAATTTATTCCGCCAGTATACAACAGAAGATTTTGGCGTGGGTTTGGGAATTGTTTATTTTTAGTTTGGTTTGCTGGAGGTGAAAATCATATTAAATGTTGGATTGCATGAAATTTATGCTGAAAAACGTTCTTCGTACCACTCAAACGGTAGATATATGTCATTCGAGGCATTTGCTATCAGTTACAGTACTTAGTAGTGTACTAATTGACAATATAAAAGTTTTGATAATTTAATGCATAAATACTATAATAATTCAAAAACGGTTTTGACTACCCTTGTGGGGTAACTTGCAACATCTATTTTGTTCTCAATTGTTTGATATTTCTTGCCGTTTATCATCGTAAACACATGAAAAGGCAAAATGGAACATAAATATGTTCAGTAACATTAAAATTTCAATACACGTTTGGTAATAAATATTGAAAATATTACATGAATCGCATTATTATTAGATTGAGATATATTTTCTTCATGAAAATGGTAACGGCAGTCTAGCGTAGGGACAGTATGGACCACCTAAGGAAAACTCTTGAAAAACAAAGAAACAAAACACAAATAATCGTTTTATAAGGGGTCATTCAAAAATGACGTCCATCATTTGGGGTAGAGGGGGTTTACGAAAGTGCATGTCTAGAAACCCCGAAAAACGATGGACGTCATATTGCATGCAAGTTGGCTGAAATAGTCAAATTTTGCATTTTCAATAGTCAATATTTCAAAAACAAGACTTGCTATGATGTTTTTGAAAACGGCAATGGATTCAGACAGCCTTAATCTAGTAATTAGCTATATTTTAGTGCTTGAGACAAAATCGTGTTTCATAGTTTAACAGAATTAGGAAATAGAAAAGCCCTACATAAAAACTGTCTTTAACAAATTTGTTCATCTTGTCTGAATCTATAATTTTACTGAAGATACCATAAAACCACAGACAAAGTAAAAAAAAATATTCCTTCAACTTTTTGAGTCAATTATTGAAATACTGTAACCGTCCTTTATTCTGCGCAGCTTATTCTGACGTTCTGTAAACGTTTCGTACAAATCGGTCTATCAATAATTGAGATTATTGAACATTTCGTACAAATCGGTCTATCAATAATCTCAATTATTGATAGACCGATTTGTACGAAACGTTTACAGAACGTCAGACATAACTTGAGTTTCAGTGTATATTTATGAGCGTTTTTTAATCACGAGTTCAAGAACAATAACAGTTTGACTAAAGTGAATTTCAAGCCATAAAAAATAAATTATTTTGTATGGAAAATCGAAAAATATGCAAATGTATTTGTCCAATACGATACATACACGTAGATTTTAAATAGCGTTTACGCACCACCTAACGTTGCACAGCGCCAAACATTGAGCATTTGGCCAAATCAGGGAAACTCATATTGAAATATATTATTCGTTGGAATTTTCAAACTTCTGCAGACCATAGTACACAAAGCTTTTTTACGCGTGTTTTAAGCTTTTACGTTAACAATGTTACGTTTAAATATTACGTAATACAACAGGGGGAGGGAGGGGTCATAATGTTACGGTTCATACAACAATTTTAAGTTTTCATAAACACAAAAGCTGTTACGTGTGGGAGGCAGGGGCACTAAAAATGGTAAATTTAGCTTTGCCTATTTGAATAAACACTGGTTTATAATTGCTTAAAACAACGAGCCACACTCTCGATAACTTGGCGAGATAATAATTTATGCGAGAACTGTTAATGTTTGATGGGGTTTGTGTCTTCTGGTAATTTAGTAATGCCTGTCACGTTTTTCATAACCCCTCGTTCTTCTTCTTCTTTTTCTTTTTGGCATTACGTCCTCACTGGGACAGAGACTGCTTCTCAGCTTAGTGTTCAAAAAGCACTTCTACAGTTATTAACTGAGAGCTTTCTTTGCCAAAGTTGCCATTTTCGCATTCGTATATCGTGTGGCAAGTATGATGATACTCTTTGCCCAGGGAAGTCAAGGAAATTTCCATTACGAAAAGATCGGGAATCGAACCCGCTTTGTAGCCGCGGAATCTAACCACTCGGCCCCATAATGTGTACATAACCCTTGTGTGGACAATATGTTGAACTCATAATCCATAAAAATGAAATAAACATAATTTTTAAAGAGAAATTACCGCACTCATCAAAGATGTAGGTAGTTGTAGTGGTTCCATCATTCTGTAGTTCCGTTTTTTTAATAATTTTATCCTTCTTCAAAAGTTCTTCAATGCGAACTGTGTCGATGACTGTAGCTGTTTGCACCGGATGAATTGTTTGTATTGTTTGCGATTGATTGGATAGTAACGGATTTGATTGATGAGGTAATGCTGCTGTGGTGAAAAGTATATACTTGTTATCTTTCTTGGAGACAACAATATTTTTGCTTTCCAACAAACAATCGTTCAAAACAACAGGCGTTGATTGTGTAACTGGTGCCAACTGGTTGGATGTCGTTGCGGTTGTCGGCAAAGGTGGTGTTATTTTCAATATCTTCGTTGCTGAATTGTCTGATATCATTGAAGTTTTAACAAGACGATTATCTGCAATGAAAGAATCGAATTAGAGGGTGGAACGTTAATTAGCAACAAGAACTAGAAAAGCATCCTTATCCATTTATTCCCGTGCTCTGACTAGTTATGTTCAAATGAGTTTGAGAGAAATAATATTTACATAAGCAATGTTATCTAAAACTAAGAATATAGAATATGTGATAACTTGTTCAATAAGTAGTTCAAAACCAATGGGCTAAATTATTGATCGTTTACCGTAAAGTGCCCTAATCCAGTGCATTGAATCCGCGTTTTTGATTCAAAATATAAATTTGAACACTTCAAAATTTATCCACATTGCTATGTATATGAAAATATTGCACAAAACCGTAATTTTCGATTTCATAGAAATTTTCAAAAATGGCTTGGGTCTCAAATGTGCTAAATAATGGTATTTTACGGTACTTTGTTGTTGGACACGGTCGGTTAGAGTAGCCAACCGAAGAAGTGTTTGATGAAAATTTTCGGAATGTTCGCTCATTACTACGTATAAAAACAAAATTTAGTGTTAGCCGATTGTTTCTCCCCCTTCGGCACTCTACTCACTCTGATGTATGCCATATTCGTATTTCGACATTATCTGATCTCTTAAGGGGCCGTCCAATAATAATGTAAGGAGTTATTTGTGGGGAGGGGGGTTCTGAGATTTCTTACGAGCCATACAATTCTCGCGTTCAGTATCATAAGGGCGTAACTGCAATGATCGATTTCTCTTCATCGATTTTCTCTTTAGTTAATAACTTGCCCAGGCAAACGTTTTTGACTGCTATTTTTGATTCAATAGAAACCAGGGATGGGAAATGTACTGTAGCAAACATTTACCACCTCGACATTCACATTTTTCTACACGACCATCAAAATCCAAAGCAAACCATGACCGTTCAAAACAAAAAAAATGTCACGGCTTTTCAAAACTGTAATCTTCTTCTTCGCATCGTTTTTTCAAACCCGTATGCGAAATGACTCGAGCACAGTGGTAACACGATTTTTCCGGTTTTCGGGGTTTTGCATTTTTGCTCGATAAAGAAATGTGCATGCGATGCATGAAATTGAACTTGTTTATATGTATCGCAACGGAATGATTGTGCTCTTGCTGTTAGCGCTAATAGATTTCAATTAGTTGAAAACACAAGCGAAATATTAGCAAAAACAGTCAAGCAGTGTGTGAACTGTTGGCAGCGCAACACCTGATGGTATAGATGCTGCTGTTGCTTTGTGTTTTGGTTTACTGGCAGATTCGATGAACTGTGGCAAATTGTGATCACAGTTCCCAAGCCTACTCATCATCCTTCGTCATGCTGCATTGTAAAATGTTATGAAAATTGTTTGAATTTCGTGCACAAAACCAATGAAGAGATACGTCTGTATGATACTCAACGCGAGAATTTATTTTTAGTTTTCATAAACATTCTTCACCAGGGGACAAACATTCTTACCAGAGGAGGGGTGTGGGGAGTTGGTATTGAAAAACTTCGAAAGTTGTCTTACATAATTTATGAACAGCTCCTAACCGAAAATGTTGGGAGATCAGAAGATAAGGAATTGTCAATTATTACGTAACGCAACAGATGGAGGGAGTCTTCTACAGTGTAACGATTCACACAAAAAATTTAAATTTTCCACACAAAAGTTGTTTCAAGCTGAAGGTTGTGGAGTCGAATCTAGAGTTACATATTTCTCAGGAGCACATAAATGTACTGACGAGTCTCCAATCAAACTGTCTCGTGGTCCATGAAAATTCTAAAAGCGCGCGTTAGGTGGTGTGCTCTCGGGGAGCCTCATCTCATGCGCTGCTTGGCGCTACGGCTCGCCATCGGTATCCAAGTTGTGAAACAACTGCTTAAGCCTGATTCGCTGCTGACAAGTAATTTCTCGGCCTATCTTGATGCACGGGAAATTTCTGCAAGGAATCGATCAAGAATGCGCTTTTTTCTGATCGCAGTACGCGGTTGAAAAGAACTGTCAGTTCAAATGGGAGTCGCTGTAGAAAATTTCTGCAAGGAATCTGTGAGAAATTTCTTTAGCGATTCCTGTTCAGCAGCAAATCAGGCTTTAGTAACGAAGAGTCTTGAATCTACAACTATTTTCGCCTCATTATGCAAGTGTCTAGATGGCCTACATGATATGGTCGAAGACTCGCGATCCAAGAGTTAAAGTTTCGATCCACGTTGAAAACTTTTGTAATCACTTCAATTATTGCGCTGAAATAAAAAAAAAAAAAAAAAGCACATGTGACGGAGCGCATGAGACCGCCGTTTCTCAAGAAAATTAGGTCTCACAATGTACAGCGTGCGCTTGCAAGCAATGAGGCTCTTGCACCTAAGGCTACAGCACGTGTACAGTAACTCTAGCGAATCCTCCTCTCCGGTGTAGGATCTTTTCGGGTTGGACATTTTTTCGACTTCCCGGGCATAGAGTATCATCGTACCTGCACCTGTTGTACACATGTAAAAATGGTAAATTGGCACATAAAGCTCTCAGTTAATAACTAGGGAAGTGCTCATAAGAACACTAAGCTGAGAAGCAGGTTCTGACCCAATTGAGACGTTACGCCACAAAGATGAAGATATCGTGAGACAAGCATCGATAAGATCCTCGACCAGCGACCATTGAATATACGACACTCAACATTTAGATCTTGACAATGGATCATTGAAAATAACTTTTTTTTGCAATTTCTCAGCGTAATAGGCTGTTTTTCATCACGCCAATCTGTCATGAAACGGCCTACTTTCGCAACTGTTTAAACAATTTTCAGAAATTGCAATTGGTCTTCTACGAAATTGCAAAACTTGTTGCAGAACTCGATTCTTACAACACTCGCTGTAATTATCCAACTCGGCAAGCCTTGTTGGAAAAATGTACAACTTGTGTTGCAAAATCGTCAATCTGCAACTTGTTGCGTAAACTACTATTTCAGCACTCTTCGCATAAAAAGGCACCACCGTATGGCTTTGACATTGCGACAGCATACTGTCAAACACACAATACTACGGTGGCGCTATCTATGCTTTTCATAGCGACCGTTTTGCTTATTTTGATGATCCATTAACGTTCAAGGATCCGTCGTCATCTTCATCGAAGGCAGTTCTTGAGCAGTTTTACTGTTCAAAACTATTAATTATTCCGATGAAAATGTGTTCACTCTGTTTCGGTTGGAGAATAGAATACAGTGAACACATTTTCGTGTATAATTTTTTTTTGGTTTTTAATGAAAAAACTGCTTTTGAAAATTCCAAAGTCAATGACGGATCCTGCCCCTTAAAAAAAGTATGATTTTCGATAGTCTAGTTCACAGCGTGAATGTCTATCAGAATCCCAAAATCACGCAGAGAATTAATCGCTATTCAAAACAATAGTTTTTTTTTTGTTGTTTTTGACAAGCGCTTTCTATTTGTTGTAATCAAACAAATTGCGTTAAAACAGCAAAATAAAACAGAAATATTTTAAAATTTACTGACAGCATTTTAAATCAGATTAATTTTTGAAACAACAACAAAAAACACCATTTTAAATTGAAGATTTTTTTAAGGACAATTTACACCGTCTTCAGCCAACGGTTGCACAGACTGAACAATCACGAACATTAGGCAACGGACAACACGGAACACCCAGAAGCCCAGTGATGAATTCTTCGTTTGACGAAAAGTTTTCACCGATTGGTGCGGGAATCGAACCCACACTTCGTGGAACAATACGCCTAAACGACTGACGCCGCTAACCACACGGCCACGAAGCCCACAAGATTTGTTTGTTTCAAATACTTTCATTGTTGATTTTGATATAAGTTCAACTCAGTGTAAAGCTGAAGACCAGAACTGCCAATTTGTTTCTCGCTCTAAACAGTGTAAAACTAAAAATGTCAGTCGCGGGTGAGGAGAAAATTTCTTCTTATTCAATAGTTTCGAAACATCCGAAACAATAACCGAAGCCATGCTGGGTAAGTTATGACGATTTTCCTTAATTTTTCACATAATTGCAGTTAATTCCTACTCGAATCCACTCGGAAAGCGGAATTAAGCTGATGAGTCCAATTCCGTCGCTTGCTGTGCAGAACAAATTCATTCACCAGAGATTTGGAAATGCCATTTTTGTTTACCTGCATATTCTAGAAAATGTAAATATATTAATATATTAATATCCCCAAAACTGATCATTATTTATGGATAGCACCTTAAGAACCGCCAACACATTTTCAATCGGAAGGTTTTTGGCGCGCTCGAACTGACAAATCCTCCGTTGTGGTGAAACTTCTTCCGTCGACGTGATGTCGGACTGTTTTCAAAAACAGTCGAGATAAAAACCGAGCCGGCAGAGCAATGACAGTTCGTGCAAAACTTCGCTTCCGAAGTCCAACCGGCGAACTCCAGATTGGTGCTGCGAAGTCAATATGTTGATTTCAGCAAGGCTTTTCATAAAGTACCGCACATGATAGCACGCATAACTATACTGTTAATTACTTTTACTTACGCACAAATAGTTCTTTCGAAGTAAAATTAACTTACGCCAACACTAAATTAACATCAAATCAAATACACACACTTCATTGATTCAGCTATCCACTTGCCCTTATATCAATTATAGTTTGGATAATTACCACTATCCGAAAACATTCACATCCCTAGACTTCAAGTCATGCTCACAAATCTACTTACTTTTAACTTGCAAGGAATAATGTAGGTGCTAAGACGACCACCTTGCACGCAGGAGACCACTATTAAGTTAACCGTCGCGCACTTTGATTTTTGCAATGTTTTTTTTTTTTTAGATAGATAAAGTATGTATGTTGAACGGCAAATTGCAAAATATTGTAATTATTATTATTATTATTTATTAGCGACACTTTACCATTTGTTTGGCAATCTTGTCGTCGCAAAGTATTGTAAACTCAATCAAATTTACTTTGAGTCAACTAAAATATAGTTGAATTTGGACGTTTGTTAATACAATAAAAAATATTGTTGTTGACAACTATATGACATAGTTATTTTAAACAATATATTTATAGTTATCTCTAAATTAACCTTAAAATATAGTTAACTTGACCGGAAAAATGATTACGAATACTATATTTCGCTCTCCGTGAGCAGTGGATAAAATGAGGTGTTTAGGTCTACCTGATTGGACAACGCAATGGCTAAGTTCTTATTTAACAGACCGCACAAATTTTGTCAACATTAACGGCATCAATTCGTCTAGCTTTGAAATACCATCAGGGGTCCCTCAAGGAAGCCACTTAAGGTAATTATAAAACGAAGCCAAACTTTGAATTTTCTGATGCACAAGACTGGAGAATCTGTAAACAGTTCGCGGTGAAAACCAATCAAAATGCTTGCTTGCTGATGGTGACCACTGGGATAGATTATCAACGCGGAGCGCTGTTTGGTTCTCATGTCTTGTGCTCTTGAAAATTTGAGGTGTGGCTTCGTTCTATAATCACCTTAAGTAGGACCCTTGATTTTCATCTTGTTTGTGAACGATATGTGTAACCTTCTGTCTTTGTTTAAGTTAATATTTGCCGACGACTTAAAAACGCATCGAGTGATAGAGTCTCGACTAGCAACTAGGAGAAAGCTATTGCAACGGTTTACTGAATGGTCATGTAGATTGCAACTCCCTTTTGGGTCAACTCAATTTCTCCATTCCCCAAAGACCCCTTCGCAACCAGCTCATCGCACCAACTATGGATACAACAAGCCTTGTGCAGCCGTTTGTTCAACGACACATGTGACGTCTTTGATTTTAATTTGAGTAAGTCTGCGTATAAGCATAGAATTACATATCTAGCCTAAGTAAATATCTGTGCAACACTAGTTGAAGATGTAAAAAATAAATAAATACAAATAAAGCAAAACGTATGAATTTCAATATTTCAGTTCGCTGCGTGTAGCTTTTGAAACAATAGTTTCACACAACTTTTCAAATAGTTGTCAAAAATTGAGGTAGCTACCGAATCCTGTTATTGGCACTTTTGATTCACTTCGCCCCTGCCGAAGTTTTTGAAAGCTACAGAGAGCTCATATTTGGCTAAAACATGCGTCATATTGATGTGCTTCTTATCGCTAAGTTTCAGAAAATTCGGCCTAGAAAAAACGTGTATGTGGTTCTGCACCCTAATTTGTAGTTCGCGAAAAATCGGTTGTGAAACGGTGGAGATATAGCCATCTGACCATCTTGCATGGGACAACGGCTTTGGTGCATTTTATATGTCCATGTATATGCGATGTTTCACTTCAATTTACACATCTATAGGATTGGTGTACCACTAACCGATCAGCTTAATGAATTCGATTGTTTTTTTTTTTAGTTATGCATCAAGAATAACCTATATTTTCAACTGGTTCCTCTATCCATGTAACGAATTTCATAACGTGAATGTTTAGAATTACAAACAGAACAATTACGAGCACATTACATTATCTCAATTCATGAGGAATTTTGAAGAAAAAAAAAAAATATTTACATCCGATCCTGTTAATTCGTTTACAAATTGTGTGGCAAATTTTACACAAACTGGCAATACTATGCAGTGTAATTGTTATTCTTTATTCTTTAATACATCAACAGGCAATCAACAGCCCCAATGATGTCAACTTAATTCTAGTCTTAATACTAACAAAAGGTCAAATTAAACTTAAAGTGAACACAAGTCAATACTACACAAAACATTCAACTATCACCAGCGGCGTTTGCAAAAAAACTTGAAAAACGTCGGCGAAGTGTGCGTCGGGGAGTGTCAAAGTCAAATTCTGAGGCTATCCGATTAAATGTTCTTTGCAGACCATTAATAGCTCCGTGCATACTATAATTGGTTCGTCTCAACGGTAAGCGGAGCATGAGGTTGTTGCGCAGTGTACGGGGTGCAACATTTATGTTGATTTGCTCCAAAATAGTGGGGCAATCAAGTCGACCTTGAAGAGAGTCAGCGATAAACAAAGCTCTGGCAGTATTGCGTCTAACGTGCAAGGGTTCAAGATCGATCAATCGGCAACGGTTCTCGTAGCTGGGGAGGCGGAAAGGGTCTCTCCACGGTAGCCTACGGAGGGCGAAGCGTAAGAATCGCCGTTGCACAGACTCGATACGCTCGACTCCATTGGAGTAGTTTGGACTCCAAACCTCCGAGCAGTATTCTAGAACAGAACGTGACAAGGAACAGTACAGTGATTTAAGACAATACACATCAGTAAAGTTTTTAGCTATCCTAAAAATGCATCCTAGAACACGTGACGCCTTACCAACCACGTAAGACACATGTTGATTAAAAGTTAAGGTCGTGTCTAAGACCACTCCCAAATCCTTCACATGGTCGACACGTTCGATTTCAGCACCCATGAGCTGATAACTGAAATGGATTGGACTTCTCTTTCTAGAAAAAGTGATCACAGAGCACTTCGTGGGATTAACAATCATGCGATTGATAGTACACCAATCTGCAAAACTAGAGAGTTGTTGTTGGAGAAGGTCGCAATCCTCGATAGAGTGGATTTCAAGAAAAATCTTAAGATCGTCTGCATAAGACAACCGGGGGACCTTTATCTGACGGTGTACATCATTGAAGAAAAGCAGAAAAATTAAAGGCCCCAAGTGGCTTCCTTGAGGGATTCCTGACGTAGACATGAACGAAGCAGTCTGACAATCACCAATAACGACCTTCAATTCTCGACCTGTCAGATATGATCGAAACCATTGCAAAAACCTGCCATTGATTCCAAACCTGTCTAGTTTGGCGATTGCTATGTCATGGTTCACCATATCAAAGGCTGCAGTTAGGTCCGTGTATATCACATCTGTTTGATTACGGCGAACCATACTATCCATTATATAGGAAGTAAGGCAAATAAGGTTGGATGCAGTTGATCGCCCTGGCATAAATCCGTGTTGATCCTCGCTCAGTTGCTGCTGACAATGAGCCTTCAGGGGTTCCATAATAACCAATTCAAACAGCTTCGAGACGGCACATAGGGATGTGATTCCACGGTAATTATTGACGTCACGTTTATCGCCCTTTTTGTACACTGGGTACATGTGAGCAATCTTCCAGCAAGATGGGAAAACACCGCTGCTAATCGATGCCCGAAAGATGAAAAGAAGCGGAGTAACTAGAACGTCAATGTGCTTTTTTAGAAGAACTGAAGGAAATCCATCCGGTCCGGGGTTGAAAGATGATTTCATCTGAGATGAGGCCTTGGTAATCATAGTTTCATCGATATCAAAAACTTCCAATCGCATGAGATGACCGGGGAACGTTGCTAACGGCGAGCTCAACTTGATCCGCAGTTAAATCTTCTCTTGAGAACACACTTGCAAACTTTTCCGAAAACATGTCGCAAATTTCGCGGGGAGTCGTGCCTTCGATGCTGTTGAACCTCATAGCAGATGGTAGTCCCGATACTTTTCGTTGCTCATTGACGAACTTCCAGAAGCGCTTTGGGTTTGACTTCAAATTTCGCTGGATATTGTGCTGATATCTGGAGAAGCACCGCTGACTGGCATATTTATACTTATGATTGAGCCTAACATAAGCAATTCTTAATGGAACTGTGCGGTGTTTAGTAAACCGCCGCAAGGCAGCTTTTTTAAACGTTTTTAACCGTCGCAGGGAAGTGGTTTGCCAAGGAGGTCCGGTTTTGTGCTCCTGGCTCTTTTTTGGTACGTGCCTGTCAATCGCGTACGCCAAAATAGCGGAGAAAGTCTGAGCCGCAGACTCGATATTATTAAGATCTAGAACATTTTCCCAGTCGAGAGTCGTGAACAATTCAGCGATACTGCGATGATCCGCTTTATGGAAATCGTAGGAAAAGGTGGCGGAACATGGAAGGTACATAATTTCAATGGTCGAACATTGTGTGGCACTGAATGTTTTAAAATATGTTTTTGGTATAAAACCACAAATATAGGACAAAAGAAGAACTACAGATTTATGTTATAATGTAATTTTGATTTCAAAATTAACTTTTTTACTTCACTACACTCAAGATAAAAGATAGCTTCAACACTTCACATTACAAAAACGACAATATCTAGGTTTTGGACACTGAAATACGATTTAAGTTTCAACACCGTGCATAGGTCCTCCATAACAGGACGGATACCCTACTAGAAAATTTGTTTTAGAAGCGCGAATACTGAAACCAAAGGTAGATATACCACTTGTGTGGAACTGTAAAAAAATGGAAGACAAGAAAATAATTTTGAAAGAGCTCATTTCTAAAGCGTAGAGCCATGGCCGAACAAACTTTTCATATTAAATTAATGCCTGCTGTTGAAAATTTTACCTTTATAATAAAATAAAAGGTCCTCAATCATATTTTAGATCGTTCACTTAGTTATTTTATGCGCTAGTTTCAATTATACAATCAATAACTTAAATTTCCTTCTCAAGATAATGTGCGAAAGTATTGTTTTAGTTGCGCCTTAGACCAAGTAAAGTCAATTAAATTGTAATGTTTGTTATGATCAATCGTAATTTAATTCAATGGTCCGAATTTTGCATAATTAGTACGGTGATAGTTTTTCAAACTAAAGTTGCTCTTATACGACACTCAAAATAATCCAAAAGTCAAGGCAACGTGAAATATCACGTAAAACGTGGAAAATTATTTTTTCAAGAATTTACCTGACAAACGTAACAATCAATGAACTGTCTATAGTTGTTGCTGAAGTTCCCGATAGGCTAAAGTGACCAGACGTCCCGGAGTATCCGGGACAGAGCAATTTTTAACTTGACAGTACAGTGTCAATACTTTTATTTCAATTAACTTAATATGTAGTACATGTCTTAGATTGCATATGAATGTAAATTATACACCAAACATAGGCAGCGCTTAATTGGGGATGAGATCTGACAAACGTTCCGGATTTTTCCGGGACACATCTGGTCACATTACGATAGGCCTTTTCATGGGACAAGTCCGTCTATGCATTTGTTTACATCGCTGGAGGACCGATGCTAACACGGGTCTATCATTTCCATAGAAGAACTGTCTAAGAGCTTCCGGATCAGCTGATTTGAAACGTCTCGTGAAAAATTGACCACAAAAAAGTATTTGCATTGCAGGGCTGTTACAAAAATTTAAAAATCTTATCCGCGAAAATCGCGGTTTACCAAAATTAGATCCGCCCCTGGTAGCACCAATCCGCGACAAAAAAAATCTAATTTCTTAATGTAATTTACATGCTCGCTCATAAAAAAAAACAATAATTTTCGGTGCTTGAAGTAATTCTCTCAATCTTTAAATTACGCAAGCCAAGTTCTAATTTTTCTACGCGTATCTTTCCCAAAAACTGTGCGTGGAATAAAAAGTGTTCTCAGTTTGTCATGTGCCAGGTCTAAAGGATTAATTGTCTTAAGGTGAAGATGAATCAAGCCAAACCATCAAATTTTCAAGAGCACAAATCTAAAAATCCAACATTGCTGTACGCTGAAAATTTGATCTATTGGTCACCTCTAGCGAATGACCCATCAATCATGTTTTCAGTTCGAACTCCTTTTTGGTTCTTTAGATTTTGTACTTTTGAAAAATTGAGGTTTGGCTTTGTTTTATCTTCCCCTCAAGTTGTCACGAGTTTTGGGAATCCCAGAAAAATGTTAAATTTAAATATTTTGTTTGACAAAGTCATGCGACGCATTCATATTTGCTAAAATTCATATTGAATGGTTCGAGCAAACTTTAGCTGAAATAAAATTTGAAATTAGACTTATTATACGGTAATCTTAGCTTGAAAATGTACTCAATTCATACATTTTGTCAAACCAAGCATAGTCTGAATGCATTAAGGTACCGCGGGGCAAGTTGGTAAATGGGGTAAGTGGAAATTATTGGTATATTTTACCGAATATGTGAATTAACGTTTTAAACTCATGTTTAAACCTTTGAGGACATTCAACATATTACGAAAGGTAAGAGATTCCTAAGATTTTTCAGCCATTATTGCATAATAGAGCGAAAGATTGTTAACCTGTCAACTATCACTCCGTAACAAGTTGGCGGCGTGCAATCTTATTTTAATATTTTTAGTGGAAAAAAGTTGCGGGAAATAATTGTATGTATCACTTCTAAGTTGTCCCCTTTGACAGTTTCAAACTGCAATGAAAAAAGTTTCATAATTAATTCGACGTAGACCTAAAAATAACTAAATTGAAACATCGTCAACGTGGGGCAAATGAAAAGTTTCTCATTGGAGATTGAATTTTCGTTTAATATTTAGGTAACTATAAGTAAACAAGGTTCGCAATTATAGAAAAACAGAACGTGCTGATAACTCAAGTAACATAATAAAGGGTGTCCACGATGAAATTGCTCTAACTTTTTAACCGTTGGGTAGAATTTAATGAAAATTTGGGTGGATCATAGTGCATTATTTACATCCTGCAAGTTTTAAAATCCTGTGATCAAAACTCGCGGAAATGGAGTCGAAAGAACAGCTCGTGCGTGATAAAATCTTGCGCATTCATCACGTTCCATCGCTAAAACGTTGGGAATCGCGAATTCCACGGTGTCGCGAGTGATTAAGCGGTTCGAGGAACGATTGACCACCGGAACGAAGCCCAGAAGTGAAGGAAAAAGTATTCCGTACAACACCAAAAATCACAACCGCGTAGTTGGGGCCGAAGAACCTGCACCTAAGCCGAAGTTTTGTCCAGAAGGCCAAAACTAAGGCTGGGCTTCGAACGGTCAAGGTACAAAAGACCCCTAATCGCGACGAGAAGCAGAACAAGTCCGCCAAAACTCGTGCCAGGAATTTGTACCTCAACATGCTGATGAAAGTTGAATGCTGCATCATGGACGACGAAACTTATATGAAGGTCGACTTCAAACAGATTCCCGGCAACCTGTTTTTCACGGCCAAGGATAAGTTCAGCGTTCCGGAGCATGTCCGCACTCAGAAGATGTCCAAATTTGCGAAGAAATTCTTGGTTTGACAAGCCATCTGCACGTGCGGGAAGCGGAGTGCACCTTTCGTGACCCAGGACACGGTGAACGGACAGGTGTACATGAAAGAGTGCCTCCAGAA
Source organism: Aedes aegypti (assembly GCF_002204515.2). Lineage (NCBI taxonomy): Eukaryota > Metazoa > Arthropoda > Insecta > Diptera > Culicidae > Aedes > Aedes aegypti. The sequence continues at coordinate 228,514,593 of NC_035108.1, read as the reverse complement.
GCGGCTGCTTCCTCTCCTGAAGGCCCACAACGTCCCAACAATCTTCTGGCCGGATTTGGCCTCATGCCACTACTCCAAGGACGTGCTGAAGTGGTATGCGGACAATAAGGTCAATTTCGTGCCGAAAATGTTCAACCCTCCCAACACTCCGGAGCTCCGCCCCATCGAGAAGTACTGGGCGATTATGAAGCAGCACCTTCTTAAACGACCTAAAGCAGTGAAGACAGTCGAGGAACTGAAGAAAGTATGGGTTACATGCAAAAACGGTTGATTCACAGGTTGTGCAGAATCTTATGGCCGGGGTTAAGGTCAAGGTGCGGGCATTTGCGTATGAACTGTAAATAAAATACGAGTAAAATGGTAAAATGAAGTTGAATAGTTATTTTTCAATCCCTGAAAATTTGATGGCAATCGGATGAAAACTCAAATTTTGCGAAACAATTGTGTGTGTGGCAATTTTATCGTGGACACCCTTTACTAAAAGCGTTGAAAGCTATTAGAAATCATGGAACTTCTCTAAAAGAGGTTGCCAAACATTACGATATTAACCCTCTAATACCCAAATTTTTATTTTCGATCTAAATATAATTTTCAGTTATCTAAAATCGTTCTAAACACGTTTTGGGCAATGATTTATTTTTATTCACAAATCTATGAATTTTGGTTTTCGATTTTTATAATTTTTAAATCATCCCTGAAGCCTCTTCTAGTTTCCGATTTTAAGCAATAATAAAAATTCAAGTTTTTACAATACTTTTGAAAATATTAATTTCTAATTATTATTCTCTTTTTTTTTTTATTTTCCGTGTAGTTAACAGAAAAACAGGTTTGAAATCATTTTTATTCCACCAAGCTCTTCTTATGTGATAGGTTGATCGTAGAAAAATATAAAACGTACAATTTGTTACGTTACACGTTAAAAGAAAGGTTAAAGTAGGTTATATAAGAATTCAATTTTTCAAACAATTTTAAAAAATACAAAAAAGTTTCAAAAATCATAAAAAACTTTTCTTATTTGCGTGTTATGAGTCAAGGTTTAAGCCAAAAATAAAATCATTTTAATTTCCAAGCTACGAAAAAATACACAAAATTCCAAAGTGTACCCCGTCTAAAGGCGGGGTTGGGTATTAGAGGGTTAATATGTCTACTTCGGACAGCCGATTAATGGGAAGACGTTGATTGAAAAGATCCAATATAAGAGAACGCACGGAAATCTCGTGGAACGTCTATGTAAATTTGTGGATGCCGTCTTACTTCACTTGACTTGTGGGGCAAGTGAAAAGCAAGGAGACATTTTTCAAAAACATTTTCTGTATGTTTTTCTTCAATTTAACATAAAAATCAATTTTACCATAATGCTAATATTTGTTGGGAGTTAAGCTAAAAAATATACACGACCTCATTTATTTCAATTAAAAGTCTCTAGAATTTAAAAAAATCGTAACTATACGAATTTCATTACCCACTTGCCCAACGGTGCCTTATATGAATTGATAAAATAATATAAAGAACCCATCAGAATGTCTTCGATTTTCTAAGTTAATTTCGTTCAGTTTAGTAATACGGAATCAGGTTCTGGAAGAATTTCCTACATTTTGGCGAAAGTTATCAGTTAATTCAAGCGTGTGCTAGAATAAGGGCGTAAGTCGCATGATCGATTTCTCTTCATCGATCTTCTCTTCTGTAAATAAGAGACAAGACGCAAGTTTGTCAACATTTTTACACCACAGGACGCAAGATTGCATTGCTGCCTAGCATCCTGAAGTGAAAAAATGCTTACAAATCCGTATCTTGTCACCTTTATTTACAGAAGAGAGGATCGATGAAGAGAAATCGATCATGCGACTTACGCCCTTATTCTAGCACACGCTTGAATTATCAGAAATTCAGTTCATACCTCAAGGTCAAGATGGCGCTCTGTGAGTAAAGTGATTTGCATATTGCAATAAAAGAATTCAGCTGTTAAATTGCATGTGTCTAATCGCAGATCTAATTATTCTAGAAATGTTCTTTTTCGGTTTGAATCATAGGAAACTATACACATTAATTAACACTTCCCTACATCTAACTTGATGGCTGCTTGGGCACGTCAGGAGGTAATCATCAATATTAGCTTCCTTTTTCCGAGCAGTCTAAATAGTCGCGTAGTGTCGGTAGCGATTGTTTCAATTGGCTAAGAATAAACACGTCAGCCTGCCTGTCCCGGTGGTAAAAGTCCACCTCACAGGTGACCCCTAATTCATGCGGCATCAAGCTTACCGTGCCTAAGAATGAATGGTTAGGGAGGTCTAAATGAAACCTAATCGAATACGGAGCCTATGGAGTACCACAGTATTGTGCCCTTCCTGTGCTATCCGGAGCAATGGTGCAGGTGATCTTGTGTTTCTCCGAGATAATCGGCTACCCTTCTTCAGTCTCAATCCTGAGGCCAAAAGGGTGGGATTTTAAAAATGTTGTAATTTAGTTTAAATTTCCACCTTTATGGTTTCGCATTATGCGTTCTACACAGTGTATTCTGTGCTTTTCGCTTTTCGACTTTTAGGAGATAAAGTTTTATTTTTCCGCTACTGGTCTTTTCCGTGCTGAGAAAGAAGCTTAATCCTACTTAGTTTGGGTGGCTTGTGGCTACGGTTAGGATAGCTCAGATATTTTTTTAGCATAAAAAACAACTGCGATCAATCTTTGCATACCTATGCAAAATGCTACAGCCGAAGTGGTGTTTATTCAAGAACTTTACTTTCATAGGAGAATTTCTATCTTGGTAACCTAGTGGACACAGTTTTTGTTACTTTCTGTAAACATGAAATGGTAAACTCGCGTGTCATACCTCGTGCATACGTGCTCGTTGATAAAGCAATCGTTGCTACACTCATTTCTGAGCTAACAACCAGAAATGTATGTGCTATCACAATAAATATTTCTGTTTGTGACCACAATAGGAAATACGTCTATCGTTCAGTGTATCTACCACATGATGAACTATCCCCAACGGATGATTTCAAACGAGTTACTTTACATTGCCTAAGAAAAGGCCTTCTGCTGATTGTGGGCAGTGATGCTAATACTCCCAGAAAATCCATTTTTGGCGAACTGCATTTTCTAAGGATTGACCGATCTTACTATACTGGTATGGGAACGGATCGTCCAGCATTCATAGAGGTGGCAGCAGAACCCGCTACTGTTCTCGCCATCTTACCTGTTCTGTCATCCAATAGGGAGTATGGGTCTGTATTAGCGTTGGGCGAATTTGACCAGAACATCGATGTTACTGAATCGATTCAAATTCGATACGTCGAATCGATTCACCGATTTAATCGAATCATTCGAATCGATGTTTCTGAATCGATTCGATTTTCAAGCTCATATGAAAAATTAACAAAATATGCTCTACAAATAAGACCAAATTATTTTGCATACGATTTTTAAAATTCCTTAAAATGCATAACGTTTCAATTTGAACATTATGTATCAAACACTTCAAGGCGGATGCAAAACTAGGCTTATGCGTCATCAACTCGTTAAAAAATCATATAAATTTCTACCATACGAATCGAAACAAAAAACCAATGAAGAAAATCGATTCACTCAATTTTGACATCGATTCAAAAAATCGATTAATCGGATCGAAAAAATCGATTTTCGGAACATCGATTCAAAATCGCCCATCGCTAGTCTGTATGATATCAACGAGAAAATTTGTGACATTCGTAGCTACTACTATATCGCAGCCTACGCGATTGAAAAATACTGAAATGATACTACACATGGATGTATGACCACTAGACTGATGCAAAATTTGAAGTTTTTGCTCCCCTATGCTTAAACGGTGTCAATTATGATGAAAAGCATTCTCCCAAAATTTGAAGTGATTTATAAGAAATTTAATTGTGCACAGGCCATTTGAAGTTTCTATGGAAATTACTATGGATCCTTTTGACAAAACAATCCGTCCGTTGTTAATTTAGAGAGGATTATTCGGTATCTAAACCATATTTACATTGAAATCGATTGATTAAAATTATTCGGCAAACTAACTGATTAACGGGCACCATCTTCATAGGCCAGGAGAAGTGGATGAACTTGTCATTCATTTTTCTGTCAATTCTCATACAAAATCTACTTTTTCTTTGACAGAAATTCACTCTAGGTGAACCACTTCCCCTGGCCTATTTACGAGCACAATACAGAATGAACACAAAGTCTAGATACCAGAGCTCATGTAAGAATGAATTAAGTGTCCACGTGATTTTCACGTAAGAGTGATCAGCTCACCACAGTGATAATTACCGGGTCTCCATTTGGTGATATATTTGATCAGGTGATCGTTATCTCTGTCAGGTAAAGTCAAGGCAAAATGAATTTGGATGAATCTAAGTGATTTTTCACGTAGCAATGACATTTGGATTATTTTGAGTGTAGTAAATATATATGACATAACATAGCCGCATGAAAATATTGAGAAAAGTTGTGAAGAACGCTTCAATTGGTGCAGATCCATTAATTACGTAAGGGAATAATGGATGAGATGGTGGTTTAGGATTTCTTACGCGTCACACAAATTATTTTCATTTTTCAAACAAAAAGCGTACTGTTCGGATCCAATTTCACAATTTGATCGAAAGAAAGTGTTAGTTTCTGAATCCATTGCCGTTTTCAAAAATATCATGGCACGTCTGAGATAGTGGATGTTAAAAATGCACAATTTGACTATTTTAGCTAACTTGCATGCAAGTTTGTCAGTTTGTATGGCAATTTATTTGCCTTATTTACCACAGAATTCAAACAAATACTTATCAACAAAGTTTATAATAATTTCTGCTCAAATGTTATTTTTGGATGGTTTAGAAAAGTATTGTATTTTACCATATATGAGAAACGGAGAATTTTTGTATGGAGACCGCAAGCATGTTGAAAAATCGATTCAATCTATTTATAGCTAAATATTCAAAAGCGCAACAAATTATGGACCTAAAAGTTTATTTTTTACTTGTTGTTGTGTGTATACACAAACAAAATTGACAAAGGTTCAACAAAACATTTAAATCAATAGAGTTACGTGGTGTAAAAACATATTGAACACTCTATATCTAAGAAAGTTGTTTGAGATCTACTGGCGCATATTCCGAATACGTACTTATATAAGGATTCAGATCATTCAAATAGCTAGAGGAAAATCTGTAGAAACTAATTCACATTTCAACTTATTGTATTTTAAACTCTCAGATTTTTTTTCGAATGTTAGCGTTAGCGTAGTTACGATATACTTCGTAGATTGGATAGGTACTGGTACCATTGTTTTCAGGTTTTGTTGAAGAGCGAAAGAGAGAGAATTTCGCCGTGAAGTGAGGTATACTGCCCATAAACGCATAATTGTCCCGCAGACAGACGTTTAAGCAGGAACAAATTTATTCAAAATTCCTGTGTAAATTCTACCGTGGTGTCACCTAGGGAGCAAATTGCTGCAGTACAGTGATAGTTCGTAAAAGCACGTGGTTTCCACTTCTCGCTTACCACCCAGTCCACCACCCACTGAACAAAAATATCAAAACAATCACTTTAAAAATGATTCACACAATTGTGATACTTTCACGTGCTTTTACGCCAATTTATTTTACATGAGTAACGATCATTTAAGGGTATTATACTAGCATGAATCTGTGAGTAAATTTAATGCCAACTTGTGGTAAAAATTTCAATAGATTTAATTAACTTTTACATGAGAAATAAGATCCAAAAGGGAACATCACCCACCCTGCGCAAAATAAAGGTGCATCGTTTTTAGCGTTGAGCACGCCGGCTGTGGGAGCGGTTGTGTGTCATGCTGTCAACGAAATGTGATCGGGGTGGTGGCGGGACGCATACGACACTAACGCCATCTGTTTGCTGATTGCCACTTGGCGATTTGTGGCGGCCATGTTTTTACACAAGTGGCTGAGTCTAACTTGAACGTCTGTCTGCGATTGTCCCATGTGAATAGGAAATCCAGCAAACATGGGACTGCACACTTAAAAACGATATCGCTGTTCGGTAAATTATTTTACGGTTCTTGTTCAGTAAATCACAAAAACTACTGAGATTCCAGTATTTCTTGATAAAAATACTGATTTTTCAGTAATATATTTTTTTATTTACTGAACACGGTAAACGCTTGTGCTGATAACACCGTGAAATTACAAATTACCGAGAAAATGTGAAAAGTCAGTAAATGTTACTACTGACTTACCAGTACCGCATATTTTTTACCGAGTTTTCATTAAAACGCAACGAAAACAAATACCTAACCAAATTTGCAATATGTCAAGCGAAAATTTTATTTTTGTGTGAAGCTCCTGCAACAGAATACCTCTCGATGAGGATTTTCTCGGAATGGACGGACGGAAATTCCATTTTATTAGTGTTCTGCCCTATCAAACGATCGCCCTATCGCTGCTCACATCGAACTGGCGGGAAAGACAGCACATCTGTTATTGTATAGATGTATCATCTTCCTTGAGATCACACCAGCAGGTTATAAGCCTTCAATTCCATATATGGTATACTTCCGAAAGGCCGTTCCGATTCCGGTGGAAAGATTAAATACATTCGCAATGAATTTTCGATCTTTTCTTGTATGCCTGCACATCCCAAACTTTTAGCGGCGATCCAGCTCGTCGGAGGCTAGTTTAGTCTGCATAATTGAGCGAACTTCCGACAAGCCAAACGTCGTGAAAATGGAGTTGTAGGCACCAGATTCCAATCACGAGCAGTCGACAGAGGCGAAATATGAGTATTGTGGAAATATTGTGGAAATTAATGAAATTATGGTCAAGTTTGGGACAATCGGAATGGGATTGGGGCTGTCGAAAGAGCTGAAAAAATCAGCAATAAAAAGTAAACAAAAATAACTTTACCGAAAAAGACAGTAAAGTTTTTGGAAGATTGTTACTGGCTTTATCGGTAATGTTTTGACAGCTCAATATTTTATAGTTTGCGGAGTTTTCGGTACTCACAAAGTATTACCGACTTATCTCTGCTGTTCAAAAACCCAGTAAAATTTTACCGACTTCGGTAATAAAATCTTAGTGTGTGACATGCGTTTATGGGCAGTATAGTTATATAGTGATTGTTATTCGACCCGATCTTACACACTCAATCTGTTCGGTAAAAATAACTGGGTTTTTGGACTACCGAACAAGTCAGTGAACTAAAAAAATATGTCAGACATCGAAAAACAGAGATTTTTCACTGAAATTTTGCAGAGAGCTTTCTTTTTATATCATATATTGATAAAAAAAAAACATGGCGAAATTTGCTTTTCAATTACGCGTGGCGACAGTTTTCATTTAACTGACTTTCTCGGTAGTTCCGTTTAACCGACTCCGGTAGTTTATCGACCCCAGTAATTTAATCTAAGTGTGTATATCGGACAATCGATTGCGGTAGAGAGACCATTGCTCTTTACTTACCCTAGAAAATACGCCGAAAAAATCTTTAGTCTGAATAAGGATAAACCAAAAACAATTATATCAAACGCATGTGTTATTCACATTCGAACGCCACTTTATTGTTCTTCCTACAGTGCACCACTTCCATCATAGTATTGTTTAATTTACGTTGTCGTGCCTTGCCAGTATGTGTCTCTGCAACTGATTATTTCGTTTACACCGTAAAGGACAATATGGACAAGCATATTTTGGCTCCTGATGACACTCTAATCGTGCATGGCGTCTCATATTTTTAGCCAGTGAGTATGCCTTGCCACATTTGGGACATTCGAAGCGTGTTTCCGTTTTGGTTCTGGGACGCATGTGCAGAGGAATTCTTCGCATTTTCTTGTCCGATTTGTTTCGAAGAATGTCATTTTTAGGACTTGGTACCGTAGGACTATCATCAGACACAATATATTCAAAAGAACATCCATCGATCGATTTCACTTCTAGCATCACTGTAGGCGCCGTAGTTGACGATTCTACAATTTCTTCCAGATACTCAATTTGACGCAGCTCGAATCCTGAAACAAAAATAAGCAAATGAGAAAAAAGACCAAAAACACACACATAACTATTGATTACTACGTCGCTGTAATAAATTTTCAAAGGTTTTTATTTGTAGTATTTAAACAATAATGATTTATTTCCAAAATATGTACATAATATTACAGATAGGATTGAAATTAAATCGGATGTTCTTCATCGAAATGCTTAAGGAGAGTTTCACGGACTGCACAACTGAATCCGCATAAATGGCACTTAAAATTTAGGTTACTGAAATTTTTTTTGTCTATTTTACCGAATCTTTGATAAGATATTATTTCCTTCGGCGACGTGTTCACATCCAAATATTGCACTTCATTTAATGAGCTATTGTTTTCGATATTGTCTAAACCAATGTGTCGATCATTATTGACGATACTATTAGCACCAAGATAATCGGCCGATGCAATGGAATCATTCTTAGAAGTATGCCCATACATAGGGCTAAGATGGATGAAACCATCGTCTTCGCCCTCCGTGGTAATTTCTCCTCCAAATATTTTGTTACAGTAACGGTTGGAGATATTTATCAATCCGTTGACATCCATGCCAATGACATTGCCACCTTGAATAAAAAAAAGTAAACAAAATAGCACGGTAAGGAAAAGTGTTCAAAAATTATTCACTTTAATGATATGCATAATTTTGATTTTTGTTCTGAAACAACTATTCAAATTAACAATATTTTGTTGAATGATTTATTATTATCTACATCTTTTTCCTCATTACAGTTCATAATATAAAACAATAAAATATAAACACTCTAGTTCGTCTTTGCTTCTCTAAAGAATTCACAGTGTCTATAATAGAAAACAACTTTCCTCTTTTTCGTATATAAATATTATTAAAACAAAACAAAGTATCATACAAAACCATCAAATATCAACGATATTGTTTGACGTTAAATATGCTATAAAACAATTTATTTACATTTTATCTACAGTTATTTCAATGATAGATATTTGGTACACCATATTTGATCTTGAATCTTCATGCAATTTGTTCGAAGTTGACTAATAAAAATGTACAGAAGATAGGGTGCCGGTGCCATTAGTGGACTACCTAAGCTATAAAAAATCATAACAAAATAACGAAAAGCCTTAACAGAGATCTTTTGGCGCCAACAGAAAGATTTCAAACTCTACTATATGAGAAAAATATAAAAAGAGTGATAAAACTATTTTTTTAACATAAAATCGCTTGAGCCACTATTGGTACACGTGTTCCAGTAGTTGCGCTAGTGCTCCAGTAGTAGACGTTCGGGAATGATACAAGGGATTTTAAACAAAATGGTAAATTTTTACATAGGTTTAACATTTTTCCCTCGGAACAGCAACTAATATCTTTCGAATGATGCATAAAGATCATCTCTAGGGCTTTTCTTTATTTTTATACATCCATTTTAAAAACTGCTTCCATCCGTTGATCCACTACTGGAACACGACGGCAACTACTGGTGCAAGGGAGCAAATTTTTTGCATAAAGTTAATTATTTATATGACTTTTTGATAAAATAAAAAGCTGAAATTTGGCAAATCGACTAAACTAGAGACGATCTTTCCTCCAAAAATAGCACATGTCGTTTTTATCGAAAAATGTACGATTTGTTCCATAGTCCAATCTACTGGTGCATTACAACCATTGGTACCGGCACCCTACAATATTTCTTCACCTTTTGTTACGAACGACTCGTGATATATTGAATAACGACTCCTATATTACACGCTTCCACATCATTCTCAACAAACACAAAGAATGAATACACAATTTGCTTAGGATGATTCAAGTATTGAACAGTGCTGTTAAGTGTCAAAATTTTAGAAAAATTGAAATGCTTATAACGCTATCCCATGCGGAACATATCAGCAAATATGACCAACCGATAGTAGTTGGTCACCAGGAAGACATTTTTCGATGACCTTTTCCACGAGGATGAAAGCTCTCGCAGTATTCTCTTTCCAGCAACAAGATCAAATCGATCAAATAGGATTCTTTGTTTGTTGTTTTCATACGGAAACGGTTTCCGTATGAAAACAATCCATATGCGTGCGTGTGCAAGGTAGAAAAGGTGATTAAACTTTAGATTGCCGTATTTGCAATACACGTATTCAATTGTCACAAAACCACAGTGTACTGGTTTACTGTTAGACAGCTCGTTTTATTATAGTCACTAATGTTTTTTGTTGTTTTGATCATATATGAGCAAATTCGATAAATTTGATCGAAAGTAACCTAGTGCCAATCATAGAAATACCATGTACTAGCTGGCAAAGGCGTATTTAACATGAATCGCAAACCATACTACTTTGAGCTTTCTTCGTTTGTTTCAATATGATGGGAAGCGATGGTATAAAAGGAACATATCACCTATAAATTTCGTCCATCAACTGAAGGCGCTAATCCCCGTTTATTTTATCATTTTGTTAAAAGTAATATTTGATACAGACTCCTGACTCAAGATGTCGTTTAAGGTGAGATCCTTGTGAAAAGGCCTTGCCGCACATAACACATCGGAATTTCTTCATGCCACCGCACTCATATCTGTAAAATATAGGTATAGAAAAGAAAAAAAAATCATTTCATAATGACAGGAGATACATTTGTTGAATATGTAAGACAATAAAATAATTACCTGATATGACGCTGCAAGGAACTGGCGTCTTTATAGTTTTTATTGCAGGAGCGCCTCGGACACTGATATCGACCATCAGGATTTATAAATTTGGACAGATCGGAAAATTTAATGTTATATAACAGATCGTTAAACTGAAGCAGACGCCTTCCATCCCTGCACCGGGCGTTTGCAATTGTAAGATCTGGAAAAATTGTAGTACAGTGTTGAACTTGAATTTGCTCCATTTCTTCTATTATTTCAAGGATATTACGTGAGATGAGATTGGGTATAAACAAACAAAACAAATGGACCAAAACTGTTTAATTTAGATTTGAATCAGGTAATAAACAAGACATTGAAGAAAGGTAATGAATGCAAAGTGAACGTTCAAACGAAAGCTGTTATTTTTCAGCAATGAATGGCAAGGCTTCTTCGTGTAGCTTGTATAAAAAAATAAGCCCATGTATTGTACGCAATAAGAAAAATTTTATTGTGTTTCCTACTCTACATCTTACTAAGAAAATACATCAAGTCTGCAGATCACAATTAATATGTGATCCATTTAAAATTGACACTAATACTAAAAATGGCATGTTCGTTTGGTTTCAAATTTATCTTAACTATACTGTAAATGTTAATATAGATGAGGAAGAGAAAAAAAAAGCTTACAACATAATTGAAACATTAAAAGAAACTTATGAGTCACGACAAATAAAATAATATACAGCAATGGACAATATTAATGCAAGAAAATCGATTTTAATATAAATTACCAGATGAAAAACCGAATTTAGTACTATAGTAGGTATTTACTAAATTCGGGTGTTCATCTACTTATAGGTATTTCACTAAACAGCTCGAAGATTTATTATAAATGAATTTCAAGTTATCAGTTTTTAATACCGTACGATACAGTTATTAAATTTAAATCACACACGGTTTGTTTTGAAAACAATGAGCGAATTTAAACACTACGATGAGATAAATTTTAAAAATTGCTTAGAACTACTGTAGCTGGACGATATTGAGATAGGACAAATTGTGTCATATTAAAAACAACAACAATTGATCTCATTCTACGAGTAGGATGAGGTGAGAGACCTCGATATCGAACATCAAATTGACACTAAATTCGAATGAAGGAAATCGTCCTAGGTTCATTCACAAATTTCATAACGCCAAAAATGGGCATTTTGGGTACTACCACCCCACACTCTTATAACGCTTTTGGTAAGGACATCCTACAAATTTTGTATGAACTGTAACAGTTTTAGCACACCCACCCTTCTCATTCAGCGTTTCGTAATTTGTGAACAGGCCCCATGTAAAGCAAACGAAAACTTACCTCATTCAAGTTACACCAAATCGGGCTCTTCTGGACCAACATATCTGTATGTAATTTACACATGCTGAAAAATCGGATTTGTAAATAATAAAACCTTCCAGTCGTCGCGTGGTTGACCACCGTCAGAACCACCACGCTGCTGTTGTGAACGAAAAGCGAGGTTTCACTAGTGTTGTACAAAATACAACAGCACGACGACTGGTGAGTGGTGTGTTAATGTTTAACAATAGCACGAGCGAATAATTACCTGATAGTTACTGAAACGCGAATTATTTAAAAAAGCGTAATTATTCTTCGTACATAAAATAAATAAAAATATGTGCCAAACAATGAATTGCTTTTTCAGTTCTAAAGTGGTCTCTGGAAAATAAGGTCTGTACGGGAAATGAACTAAAAACATATTTAATAACCGCAAAACAGATAGGTCGATTTTATAAACAATGTATAATACGAATCTATATGAATTGCATATAATTATGGAGCTATTTTTCCTCAAATACTCATAATATTTGATAACTTTTTAAAATAACCACTATGCGTTTATTCCGCATCGAAACATATTATGTACCGTAAGGACGCCATTCACCGCTCATTAACAGCATTTCAGCATGTTAAATTCTGTCAAAAATCAATCGTTTGATATTTTTCATAACTTTTTGCGTCAGACGCAAGATAAACCATTGTTTTTGTAGGAAAAAAGTTGAAATGTGTACAGTGTATACTGGTACCAAATGACATGTATGCCAATTATACATGTTTAGGGCGCCATTCACCGTTCATCCTAAGTATGAGGCCCTATGCACAGTACTAGTTGGAATCAATTTACTCTCATTTGCTGGTTGTTATCTTTGTACGACAACATATTTAACATTAGCAGCTAAGAAGCATTTTTTGATCTGCCATAGTAAAATAATTGTTGAACTCATATTTATTGCCTTAAACAGCCTAAAATTATTTTTTTGAAAAAAAAGTTTTAGGTAAAATCATATACATTTCATTCTAATACAACTCTTCTTGGTATACCAATATATGCTAATAACTTTTATAGCGAAAATTTGTTCAGATTTTTCAAAATACCTTAATGAGCGGTGAATGGAGTCCTTACGGTAGTTACATTACAAGAGTTCTTCGATTCGGGTTTTCTTAACGAAGGGTCTTAACGTTTGGACATTATTTGGATATTTATGGTACTATAATGATGATATCATCTTTTCGGCTATGCAGCTTCGCCTCATAGTAAACCAAAAGTTGGTAAATTTTCTGGATCATTTTCGACATAATAAGGTAAGAAATTTATATTTTCCAACCACCACATTTTACGACACCATTGTTATCGTTTTGCTGTGTGTATTGTGCATCCGGATAAAAAACAAAGAGAGGAGCTTTCGTCAATTTCCTCTTTGTTACCAGCGAAATTAAGGTGACACACGATGAACTCACTGTGGAATCCATAAACAATCTATGTCTCGACCATCGTTAAAAAAATCTGTTCTATCGGGTCATATGCTTGTAACAACAAACATATTGATACACTTTCAGTTCATCTCTGTCCACTAAAAGGGGATTCATATCCACAAAACTACAAGCGATTGAGCACGTACAACACATTTTCATTCGGATGGATTTTGGCGCGCTCGCACTAACAAATCCTCCGGTGTGTTAAAATTGCTCCCGTCGATATCACGTCGAACTACTTTCAAAAATAGTCTAGATAAAAGCCGACCGGTAGAACAATGACAGTTACTTTGCTTTAAACTTCGCTTTGCTAAGGCAATAGTCTGAAGCAACAATGGAATTCCCAAAATGCTCCAGCCCTCCTTTTACTAATTGCCAACAGTTTACAAAAAAAAAATGCAAGACCAAAAGGACGTATTTTTAACGATGATTTTAAAAATTTACTGATATAGCACTTCAGAACTTAGAAATAATATTCTTTTTAGGTGATGCTTAACTTTGCAAGGTGCTGTAGTATCTCGATTGCGTGTTGCAATACGATTCCATACTTATAATTGGTAATTTATCGAAAATAAAACGAAATGGTTGAAGCTTGGAAATGAAAATTAGAACGTTTTGAATTAAATTGTGATTGAAACAGACGCAAACCAAACAATAAAGGCAACGCGATCACAATCTCGTTTGTCTCAACTTTTGCCGATTGGGATACAATCTCAAGAAAAATTGTCATGAAAAACACAGTAGGTCATCATTGAAATTTGTACGCGGCGTTGATGATTGTTGCTAAATCATGTACCAATTCCGAGGAATGAGTTTTATTACTTTGAAATTGCGAGCTGCAATGTCAACATGGCTTTCAAAACGAATGACGGGCTACTTAGCATTAATCAATTATTTTAAACACAACATTAAATGTGCTTCCTGGATGTTGTTTGATAATGTTCACCAGCACGGAGAAAGTTCTCACAAATTGCACTGCAAGATTTTCTGAGTAGTATGCCATAAAGGCACTTGACCCGGAAAGGTAAATTTACTGAAAAAAAATGCCATCGAGTAAATACGCTGATCCATTAGTAACTTTTTTAAATCACTTTACACACTAAAATAGGTAATGCACATTACAATGAATAACTAAAGTAATAGATGAGATAATGTCTTAACCACAACAGTAAAGTGATATTACCTTATCAATAATAGACATAAAACCGTATATAGCTATCCAGTGCCAGAAATTGTTTCTTCCATAGTAGCAACAATTCTCAACTTGCATGATACTAGTATACAAGATACTGAAAAGATATAAGCAATTTCTATTTTTATTCAATGTTACTATTATACCAAGTTTGATATTTTGCATAGCGAGTTGCATAAAGTTGATAATTAATGCAGCCACATAAAATATTATCTCGTCCATAATGTGGTCAAGCTGTCCTATTATCTCATTCGCAGGTGTACTTATGACCTGGTCGAATTTAATTTTGTGGGATAGATAAAACTAAAAACAATAATTTTAACCCCCTGCCTCATTCGTATCGGTTATGGTATTATTATTTTTTTATTTAGGGTTTATAGGGGAACTTACGTTTTTTCGGCAGTTTTGTTCACCTCGTCATGGGTTTTTTTCGGCTAAATGTTCGGTAGTAAAATGCGGGTGTATACTTTGAGCATTGGATTCAAATTTTGAGTACAATAGGTTTTAGAAAACCATCCATCCAAGAGAACACAGTCGCCAAAAATACAATACATCTTCCAATATGCTACTAGGTTTCACTTTCAAGTTTAAAATCGATTTTATTGCAACTGTATTGACCATTACGTTAGCTGTTGAGTCATAAAAAGTAGATGAGAAAATGTCGCAAAGCAAAAACTGCACTTAATCTTACTGAAGTTGAGTCGGTACATTTTTCAATGCGTAATCAAAAAAGAGAGTCTTGAAATTTTGCAATAACGAAGACTGAGAGGTAACTTGTTCGATCATTTCTTGTTTCATCATCAGTGCGTCTACCGAGAATTTGTTATCGCCCTCGTTTGCGCTTGGCTTACAATACTCGTTTTCGTTTTTGATCGAATGTAAACTGCTGCCAATCATTTTATCCATCTGAACTCCATGCTTAGAGGCCATATGTCTCACTAAATGGTATTTACGACGAAATTTCGAATCACAGTGATCGCAGTTAAAGCGTGGCGGTATTCCAATGCACTCATCACGCATATGTCGCTGTAGGTGACGCTTTCTTAGGTAACTTTTGTCACACACGGTACACTGGAATCGTTGACCGGAGTTTGCATAGTTTGCGTAAAAGAAACCCGTTGGCTTGCGGTCTGGAAACAATTGGAGGTGAAGAAACGAAATGATGAGGGAAATCATAAATGAACAAAAGAACAAATACAACTTTACTAAAAACAAGACGAAGAATAAAAGAAAAAATAATACTGGAAACTACCAAAACTTTGAACTAAAATACTGTTCTAACAAATACTATTAACGTGCACTGACTGAACATTCAAATACGAACTCGTTTTGAAATATATCTATCTCAATGCTATCTTATACGTCCTTTACAATAGAAACTACATTTTTGACCTGTGACAATTTGAGTTTATGAGTAGCTATAAGATTTTTTTTCTCACAATGTAGAAAAATATTATAGGCTATACGGCTGAAATAAACCGTAGAAGGTAATTTCTTAATGTTACTCTAAGGATACCTAAGTCGCCTACTTTGTACTTCAGAGTTGAACTCACATGGAAATCATACGTTCATATTACATATCCTTAAAAATCACACCTTCCTAGACTGTTTTCTGACATTTTATGACATATGGTATGATATGCAATATGATTTCTGTCAATCTATCTGCATGTCATAAAATGTCAGAAAAAACAGTGATTTTTCAGGATATGTAAAAAATGTGTTGGTCCAAAAGAGCCCGATTTTGTGTTAGTCATACTCATTATGTAGAACTCTGTTGTTTATGAATCATTAACGCCAATAATGAACATATTGGCTTTTAACCAAGTGGATATTCAAAGTATCGTTGGGCGAGTTAATAAATTAAGCGCACTCCAACAACGCAAAAACTAAAACGACATAAGTGACCATGGAGTTTTAACCGTATACGTACATAATAAGGCGCTCCCAGCCTTTTCTTTCCAGCAACAATTGTGGTTTCCGTATGGAAACAATCCATATGCGTCCGTATGTCGGAAAGAGAAAAGCGATTAAAAGGTCATATCGTAAACTTGCAAAATTTGTAAACTTGAAGGCAGTGTTTGGATTTCGATCAGAATAAGCCGGTCGAACCATATTCGGAGAGTGTTACAGTTCGCGAACCAGAACAGTTCGTGGCACATCGCATAGGCCAGGGGAAATGGTTCACCTAGAGTGAATTTATGTCAAAGAAAAAGTAGATTTTGTATGAGAATTGACAGAAAAATGAATGACAAGTTCATCCACTTGTCCTGGCCTATTCAGAGAGCCCTATGAATGTAAACATTCACTCTCTCGTTTGGTACGTGGCACGAGAGCGTTCGAGAGCAGCAACTCTCACAGACTGCAACAGTATCGAGTCGTTCGGGTTATTTATGTTTTGCATAAAATTGGTAATAACTTTCATATTTACTGATAATGTAGCCTTTAACAATCTAATTATAATCTATTAGACTATTGAACACCATTTGGTTGCAAACATAGCACAGAAAATAAAAAATATTCGCCTCTGTTTCTTGATCAGAATGAGTATGGGTCAGCGAATGTTACAAGTGTTGACACACAGTGATCGGGGCCAAACAGTGGGTAGTGGGTTTCTGTCTTGTTTTACGTTCATGGCTCGTTATCTTCCCCGTAAACCACGTGTAGTACCCATATACTTAAACTGAGTTTAAGGCCTAAGCGGTGGTGAAGAAACCGCTTATAAATACAAGTGTAAATTTCAAATGTTCCATGCTAAGATTATAAAGATGGGGTTAATACATATGGCTATGATTCATTTGTGTTCATGAAATGTTTACGAAGATAAAATTGTGACGAATGATTTGTTATGACCCCGTTGGTAAATAAAACAGACACGAAAAATGACAAATTAAAAATAAAATCATTCATTAATTATTGAACTTTATGAGACAACGGAAATCATGCGGATCCAAGATTTTTTGGAAGTCTTGCAAAAGCTCGACGATTCAAGAATAGTTTGAGCACTTTTATCAACTTTACCTTAAGATGGTCAAACTACGACCATACGAATCATTATGTACAACGCGGAACCGCACAAAAAAAAGTGTATTTTTATGCCACAATGTATAGGCATGCAGCAAACCAAAATGTTCATCAAAATATGATTTGATTGCATTTTTGCTGCATTTGAATGTTCCTAATTACCGCTCAAGGAAAATGGATTTTATGGCGAACATAATAAAAAATGCATTACTTCGAATTTTATTATTTATCCTGATATTTTTATGATAATACAAACAAATAAACAAATAATAACTACAACAACAATAAAGAGCTGGTTTATTGTCAGCCTTCCGTCACTTTCTGTCATCTGATGTTCTGCCTTGAGGTATTCTCGGCCTTTTGGAAATCCGCGTGGCATTTTTGCCTTCTGAAATTCTGCCTTGTGGTTTTCCGGCTTCAATTTTGCCCATTTTCCCAACAATTCAAAGAACAAATACTCAGTTATTACCAATTTATTTTTCCGAAAATAAAATGCAATTCATTATAAACACCTACAAAAATTCAAAATCGCTAAAATACTCAATGAAATACAGAAGTTTCCACCGGCTGCTAATGCTTCGATTGCATTCTTAGGTTTTCTGATCGCTTCTTCGGGAATTCATACGCTCTGAAGCTCGTAAAATTTGACTAAATGCTAAGCTAAATAAAAGATTGTTTATGTTGCGTCAATTTACTGTTAAAAATGTCAGATTCGGCTGTAATGTAGCCTATCCAGCTTTTTACGAGCGCTAATGGCTGCCGCAAACAGGCTCGCTTTCTGGTAGGGATTAAACGATTTGACGTTTAGCTTGGGTCCAAAACGACCCAAGCCAAACGTCAAATCGACATGTCCCTACCAGAAAACTGTTTACGGCAGCCATTAGCGCTTTTAAAAGCCTGGATATCAAAGAATTATAAGAAACATGCATCAGTGTGAACCTTTTGAGAAACGATTTAATTGGATAACCATGTTTCCTGCATTTTGATAATTCCCACAAATGACCTGGTCCCCGGAAGACCTCAAACTACCATAAAATGGCAAATTTGTATCTAAACATCTATTCTCTTCTCGAGGATTGGATCGATTTAGTATCCAGCCTATTATTCAGGGCATTAAGTCCGTGTGGTCTTATCCGATACATTCCAAACGGTTGAACTTTTCATTTATAATGTTGAATATCAGATCTTAATGATTTATGCAAATTATTGCAAATAAATAAAGAAAACTTTGCATGTCCCAAAAAATCACTTTTTACCCGACCTGACCCAGTGACCACCTGGAAAAACTCCGGCCACAAGAAATTATTTGCTGAGCGGTGAGGGTTTTACTATTTTTGCTTTGGCACTCAGGCCTATACGGGTTAAAAATATACTTGGTAATCCTTACATTTTTCCGACAACCGACCACACCCCCCTCTTCCCCGATTACGTCACTGGTTGACATCTGCCGCAGAAAATTACACTGAGGCTGATCTTATACATTGGTGTTTTGTAATCCTACGGAATGAAGGAAAATTATTTTCCTCAAAATATTTTTTGCAAACATGTTTATAAATGAAACTAAACATTCGTTTATCTGGTTTATATTTTTTTATTAAAAATTACGATTAAAATTATAAATATTTCATACAATTTCTTATGATTCGTGATTTTTTTCATAGCATGTCCGAATATTCAGGTGCACTAAGTATTGTGTTTTAAGTATTAAGTCTGTTTGTGGTATATTGAACTAGTACAATGCAATTTGGTATTGGAAATGTGAGCTTTTAAAATGTCTTTTCTAGAAAACCTTTTGCCACATTTCAAACATCCGAACTGTTTGGCTACACCACATTCATATTTCATGTGTCTATCTAGTGTGTAAGATAATGAATATGCACGCGGACACCGAGGGCATTTAAAAGCCGGCGGCACTGAGGCAGAAGACGAATCAGTACAAATTGATGGTGGGTCGCTAGTGGTAGCTGCCATCACGGCTGCTGCTGTGTTCATAGTAGTGGTTATCAGCTGTTGCGTACTTCGAGGACATATTCTACGGAATCCGCAAGCCGGCGACATCATACATGCCGCTGCAAATAAAACGATGAAGGAGTAATTGTTAAAATGAGTTTTTGACTCAAATGTATCAAACATTGTCTCTTTTATCATTTGTATTATTTTGAAATACAATTAGCATAGCAATAACACAAAAGCAAACTGACATATTATCCTTCCCATTAATACTAAATAATGCAGATGAATCAAGTGGTTCAAACGATGAGATGCTTGAAGCGTATATTGATGACAGATTTATGAGTACTGTTTTCATTTATTTCGTGTTTATGAAGGTCCGATTCTGTCAACTGGAAAAAGGTTGACTGTATGTGGAAAGTAAATAAAATTTAGCAATTGTATAAGAGCGGTTTAAATTAAATTTAAATAGTAATTTTTATCGTGTTTTCACATTAATACCTTTGAGCAGGCACAATATTTAAAGCAGATTCATACTTGATACATTTACCCTTTCTTTTCCACACCGAATGAAGTGAAGAACCTGATGTGGAAAATCTGTGGAGCAAGCCCAGCCCAGGTAAGTTAATTGCTTAAGGTGACACATGTCAGAATTCAAACATGGCTGGCACAATGGCCGGCTTGTGTCCCTACTCGCGATTTCAAAGGGACTAATCTGCTAAAATAATGAATGTACAAAATCGATTTTCTTATTTTAAGCTTTCTGCTAGCGATAGAAATTGCACTGTAGTATCGTGCTTCATTCGAGAAATTTGTGCCTTCAAAGATTAGGTACATTATTGAATTTCGATTCCAAGCTGTTTCACCTTAACAGTTTTAGAATAACCCGAAACCATAAATGAAGCTTTCTTGATAAGTTTTCGCCATTCTTTCGTAGAATTCAGATTCTCATCAGCCATTTTGTCGTGATTGTAGGAACCCGATTGAAACGCTGCGGATACATGCACAACCACCTATGAATAACTCAAGGAAGGGACAAGCCATCATAAGAAAATACAGCCGAGCCAAGTACGTAAAATGATAAATACAAACATATAAGCTATTCGACATTGTAATCATTTTTCTAATTTTAAAATAAGAGCGAAATTAAATTTGGCGGGGGTTGAGGTGGAGTATTTCTGAAATCAATGAAACTCTTTTTTATTTCAAATCGAAACCCCAATCAGGTTTATTTAAAAAATGTGAAGTTTTATTTTGAAAAAAAAAATAAATAGATCAAAAATATTTTGTTGCCCAATGCCCAGCAGTCAAATTCAACAATTACTATTCTTAAACTGAACTACTAGTGGTTATTAAAACAATGAACGGCTGTTTTAAGCCGGCAAATAATATAAAATGGTTGTAGTTATACAGAATATTTTAGATATTAAAAATGTTTTTTATGTGTGTACCTACACAACGAATTACTTGAAGCATTTTTCAACAAATAACATGAATAGAGGATAAATTGTAGGTTATATACACAAAAATGGACGAGTTTCTTAAAAAAAATCGTGGATGAATTTCAGAACATCCTGAAACAAAATCCTGGTAAAATAAAAAAAATCCAAAACAAGCAAAACTAATAGAATAGAAACTTAGGCATTGAAATAGAAACTACTTTTATGGCATAATTTCCGCAAAATTACACCCTTTCTTCCACATAAACAGTAACTCAAAAACACAATAGATTTTTAACAAAAACTCGATACAAACCAAATTAAATGAATGTTGTGTCTAAGCACCTAATTAGAAAATATTTTATGCGTACTTAACATATTTACGTATTCTTGGCAATCTAAGCTGATGTCGCGCTTCTTTTGTAATTTTCTCGGACATCAGCTCCGAAACAGACGCATTTTGAGGTTTTCTCATTTGAATTGATGACATCTCTGGCGAAAATGTTAGTTCAGTCTCGGAAATCTCGAAAGCTGACTAAGCAAAGAATCATCTGAATGTGGTGTATTTTGATAGAAAAATACTGTGTATTTGACGTTTGAAATTTAGTTGCCGATAACAGTCGAATGATCCCGAAGTCATAAATTACCATATACATTTTAACTGAACGTTTCAATATAGCTTAGTGACATTTGAACACACCAACACTCACATACGCTCATCATACACAGTTTGTTGTTGTTTTCCTCAACGAAACTTGCACACGCTTTCCAGACTCAACAAAATGCACATGTAAATATTATCCTATTTGATTTTTTTTTACCCGGATTCCTCGTGTTTTTAAGACAGAGTACATATTATTTTCCTCTGAATTTCACAACTACATCTACACTAGGGCACCCACATCATTGAGCGTAATAACAACTATAAAAGAATTCAACACGTTGTGAACTAGACTATTGAAATGCATACATTTTGCCTTATGAAAGGTGAAACGGTTATTGCGATACGAACGCTTTATGTATCGTTTTAGCATCAGCTCACATCAAGGCGTCGATAGGCGCGTGGTGTACGCACGGGCCTAACGATCGCAAGGCCCTTGATTCGATTCCAGGATGCCGCGAAAACATTTTTTTTTTTCAAAGTTTGGTTTCATAAGGTAAAGCTATGAATTTCAACCTGATTTATTGTGGCGAATTTTCATAAGTGGTTCCTATCCAAGTACCATGGAGCATTATATCATTGCTTATATAAAGCAGCTGCATTGCCGTAAGCCTACCATTAAGGTGATTGTAAAACGAAGCCAAACTTTGAATTTTCAAGTGGACAAGACTGGAGAATCTGACAACTGTTCGCGTTGAAAATAAATCAAATTGCTTGCTTGCTGGTGGTGACCAATGGGATAAATTTTCAACGCGGAGCGCTGTTTGGTTCTCAAGACTTGTGCTCTTGAAAATTTGAGGTGTGGCTTCGTTCTATAATCACCTTAAAGTAGCTTAAAAGTGGAAAAGACCCTGAAATAGTCGAACTAATGCAAGAATGTTTAGAAAGCAACCAAGCAATTCATAAAGTAATATTAGTGCATTGATACATTTGTATTGTAGCGTTAATGCTCCTTTGCTTGACAGCTCTTGTAATTTGTCAAATCAGTATTGTTGATATGCAGTAGATTACGTGCAATGTTATAATGCTTGGTGTTACTTGGGTATGTATTTCGATAGTCCATTTGCCTGTGTGAATGACGACTCATTTTTTTTCGAACCCAACATATTTTTAGTAACCGTTGGATACATAAATGCATTTCAATGCGGATACTCAATTGATCTTGACTACTGTCAAGTCCATTATGTGGGTTTGGGGTGGCCATATACGTGGTAACATTCAGGAACAGATCGATTTCACGTTAGGGAATTGCCGCTGATATCACTATTAATTATTATTTTCCAACAATGTTCAAGCATTCATTATAGAAAAGTGTTTGTTGTAGTCGATCAAAGTTATCAAAAACTGTATTAAGGTACAGTGGGGTAAGTGAATCATTCGTCAATATTAAGCATAAATACTTGAATATGTTGAATCTTTTCGCACAATTGGTTCGTTTCAGGTTATATTCTTACGCCCACACTGAAACTATTTCAAAACTGGTACCACACGTACACTAATACAAGCAAACTAGTTAGCTGCGAAAATTAATTAATTTGAAAATTGTTTTCCATCAATCAAAAATCCATTGTATCTCTGTCTAAAATCGAACACTATTATTTTTTTCGACACATGATGAGCATTTGAGTTCTAATTTAATGAATCACAATAAAAAATGTGTGATTTTTATATATAAATTCAGATATATTGTACAAGGTACAGTTACCCCTACTTTTCAATGGGGTGGGGTAAGTGGATCAAATATTATTATCATTTATTGGCAGACTGCTTACGAGAATTATAATAAGTTTTATTATCCGCAAATGTTGTTTTCCTTTATTTGTTTCCAGCCCCAGCTTAAATTTGTGGAATTGACCAAAGTTTTTTTTAACATTTCTGGTATAAAAAAATATAAGAGTAATATTATCAAAATTCACACGAAACTTTTTATGGTTTATCTAAGCTGAGTTGCAAAAAAGTAAAATATACCAATTTTCTAATTGAAAGCATAGTATCGTACCTTATTTGACCATATAAATTGTTAAAGACAGACGATACAAATATATATTCATAAATAGAAAAGAGGAATTTCAGTTTGTTATTCAAAATTAAATGTAACTAATATTTTTAACAACGAGTGTTTTTCGAAAACATCGTTAGGAATAATCCTACAACACTTCTGTATAACTTATGTGTATAAATGGAAGAATTTTCTCCACATTATTCCACTTACAATGTTTTTTTTTTTGTTCGAATTAGTGTGAACATATTTTTCATTGTATTTTGATTAAATAAAGATACTTTTTAATTTTAAAGTATTAAAATGTAACATTACTAGCACTAATAACAAGAACGAGAGTAATATCATTCCTACTATACATAATTACACCACATTTGTTTTGAGAACAGATTTTTTTTATTGGTGATCCACTTACCCTACCATGGTGGGGCAAGTGGATCATTTGGCCCAAATTTTGAAGTCCCTCATACTCAACACACCAAATTTTCGATCAATCTTCCAGCAATTTCGTTTGCTGAAACCAATCCAGCAATACACTATTTTACTGATATACAGCATTTCTGAAATTGTTTGCTGGAATTCAGCATTCTGACTTGCTCGATACTTGTCATCACCATCAGTTTTGCTGACTTTCAGTAATTTATATCACACATGATTGATAACCAGCAATCCATTTGAAATTTTGCTGTAAACCAGCAAACATTATTGCTGAACTCGTATTAGCGAACTGTTTTATCTGTCACCCGAAAATTAAAAAAAGAAAATAATTCTCCCACTCGTTTCACTCATAATATTAGCATGGAGTTAAAAACAAAATTTACCCGAACATTCATATATTTATGTATATTTTTCGTAATATCGTATTTGGTAAGTACTAAACATTCACTATGATATTGATGGTATAATAAATATCAAAATGTTTATTTCTAGGTGGCAACATTACCGTTACGGTAGACGGTGTCCATTTTCCCCCAGAGCGCAGAAAATTGCGTTTATTTTTAAATAAATGTTAATGACATACAACGCATTCGCATCTTATATTGTTTTCCATGACAACTTTTACAAATATTACCTAAAATTTTTCACCTACCGGGTGCTGGCGATCTGAAATTGCTGGAAATCAGCAAGAAATCCCACGAGAATAACAAATAACCTAGTGCTGATTGATCAGCAAATTAAAATTCGCTTTGCTGAATGGTCAGTAACCCAGCTGTCATTTGGATGAGAATTTGCATTGCTGATCAGTTCAGCAAATTTTATTTTGCTGGATCGATTGCTGAATTTACAGCACAAAAAAATCAGCAAAAATTTGCTGATTTACAGCAATACAAATTTGGTGTGTACATAACAATCAGAAAAATTTAAATACATTACGATTTGAAGTATATTAGTCCTTCATTTGTTATCAACAGAAAAAAGTTTGAATTACATTATTCACGTTAGCTGTACATTAAACTGATGCAAATTTTGAAGTTTTTGCTCCCCTATGCTTAAACGGTGTCAATTATGATGAAAATCATTCTCCCAAAATTTGAAGTGATTTGGAAGAAATTTGGTTGTGCACAGGCCATTTGAAGTTTGTATGAAAATTACTATGGAAAAGAAAAATCTTTTGTGTTCAGTCTTCTAACAGCTCGTAATAATAATCTATGGAAAAGTGAACCAACTTTACTCATGTGAAATCTTCCCAGGTACAACTTTGCCGAAGACCACATTTTGATGGGACGTAAGGATAATTTGTTATTAGTGATAACAAAGTCTAAATCATGCTGAGATGATCATTTAATTACATTCAGAGCAACACTGCTGTTTTGCTGTAGAACATAGTAGCCTGGATTACTTTGATCTATTCTACCCGCCAGGAGCACCACTGTTGCCTGCCGAGTAGTTGGTTAAGCATGCAAAATGAAAACCTAGTTTATGATTAGGAATAGCAATTTATCCTTAAGTCCTATCAAAATGTGGTCTTCAGCAAAGTTGTAGCTGAAAAGATTTCACATGATCAGAGGTTGTTCACTTTTCCATAAAATATTATGTCGAAGAGATAGAGGCCTGGACACAAAAAGTTGGCGTTTTTCACAGTAATCTCCATATAAACTTCAAATGGCTTGTGCACAATCAAATTTCTTCCGAATCATTTCAAACTTTGGGAGGATGCTATTTACCATAATTTAAATCGTTTGAGCATAGAGAGCAAAAATTTCAAAATTTGCATCACTCTACTGTACATAACAATGAAGTTGACTACTGATTTTGCTGTGCTTCACGGTACCTTAATGGTTAATCAATGGAAAACTGTATTTAACTTATATGTTGGAATTTCTAAAGTAATCTTTTTTTTCTAGCAGAATTACTACTTGTTTATGAAATACAGGAAGAGTTGCTGGCAAACTATTTGAAGTTTTTTGGTTGTTGGCTTCAGAGAACCTTTCGTGAGATTTTTTTCAGAAGGCAGGTTTAAGATCTCTTCTATAAGATTATTGCACAAACTTAACTAGCAATTTATTCAGCAGGTCTGTCGAATATTGGCTTTCGTCAAATTTATTAAAATATTTCGGTCATAAAATTCAGTCCATGATCGTTTCCTGAGTTTTGCCACAATCTCCTCCAAAACTTTTCTTCACAAAAGTTTACATTTTCCGTTGCAAATGTCTACGAAAAATAAGGTTAACAAGGAATCCTTATTTTTTGACAATTTGTAATATTTCTTGTTTACGAAGCAAGATGTAGTGATTCTTTATACTACATCACAAAAACGTGATACGGAAAGTGAATGAGTTTTCTGTGATAATGCAAATAGATTAACGATGAAGAGGAATCGATCAATGCAAATAAATCCTCATGAAGAATCAATGTCGAATACCTAGTCTTTGCTATTTGTGTTTGAAATGTTGACCCAGCGCGTTCGAGCGCGCCAAAATCCTTCACGATTGAAAATGTGTTGGTGGTGCTTAAGGTGCAACTGTTTGCTATCCATAAATGATGATCAATTTTGTAGTTTTGGGGATATTAATCCCGTTCTACCGAACAGAGATAGAAGTGTATCAATTTCTGAATTTTATCGGGACTGCCGATCATGGACCGCAACAGATGGGATGTTTTTCTTCGCATGCTTTGTTTGAGCTTCAAAATCAAATCAAAACCCTTTTTTACAAAATACAACTGTGGTAATGAAAGGAGATATTATTTCGAACTACAAATAACCCTTATGGAACGATTAAATTGTATTGTGTTTCTATGCTTTTCGAGACATTTTGCTTAGGTGGACCAAACTGCCCTTATCGACCCTAAATCGTATAAATAAGCTTGCACTTGCAGCAGTCATTGGATTGAGGTAATCATATCTAAGAAATGAAAAACTAAATGAAACCAGCCAACGATTTTAAAAAGCACCACCTAGTATCAAATGATTTGTTTGTGGCAAAATCATTGGATTGGGGTAATCATATCCAAGAAATGAACAACTCAATGAAACCAGTCAACGATTCTCAAAAGCGTTTCAAATGATTTTGTGGCAAAATCCAGTATATTCCAGTGAGTCTCCTAATTCGTATGTATTTAGCAGATACTATGGTGTTACATATCTCGTTTAAATTAGGATTTTTGCGCCATCATTTGAATTCCATCGTTGGTTTCTGAGCTGCCATTGGAGTTAGCGCATTTTACCCCACGTCATTTACTTTCAACGTGGCTGTTTAGAAAATGTTAATTTTTCCTTTAAAATTGATAAATGTATCGAGAACAAATGATCGAATTTGACTCAACAGGGTGCCGGTGCCATTAATGCCATTACCTAAGCAATAAAAAATCATTACAAAACAACGAAAAACCTTAACAAAAATCTTTTGGCGTCAACAGAAAGATTTCAACCTCTGCTATATGGAAAAAAACAAGAGTGATAAAATTATTTTGTTGAGCATAAAATCGCTTGAAGCCACTATTGATACACATGTTCCAGTATTTGTACTAGTGCTCCAGTAGTAGACGTTCGGGAATGGTATAGAGAATTTTAAACAAAATAGTTGATTTTTACATAAGTTTAACATTTTTACATCGTAGCAGTAACTAAAACCTTTCGAATGAAGCATAAAGATTATCTCTGGGATATTTCTTTATTTTTTATATCTGTTTAAAAAAAAACTGCTTCCATCAGATGATCCACTACTGGAACACGACGGCAACTACCGGTGCAAAGGAGCAATTTTTTTTTGGCGAAAACGATTATTTATATAACTTTTTGATAAAATAAAAAGCCGAAATTTAGAAAACCGATTAAATTAGAGAACAATCTATCCACCAAAAATAGCGCATGTCGTGTATTTATAAAAAAAAATAACGTTTTATTCCATAGTCCAATCTACTGGTAGATTACAACCATTGGTATCGGCACCCTACCTTTTATCTTGAAGATATTGCGGTGGTTTTATCCCGACGGCCCCTTCATATGAAAATTCGCATGTTTACACCGATATTTTAATGAACTAACATTTGATATTTTGTCTCCAAAACAGATCTCGGAAAGTAGAAATTTAGCGTGACATAATTTGGGTAACATCCCAATTAAAAAAAAAACGACGTAAAAACCAGTGTTCATTAAAAAAAAAACGACGTTAACAAGACCTCATGTTTTCCGACGTTTCATGACCATACCAACCCCGTTATAATGTAGAACATTGTTTGAGAAAAACAATTTTTGACGCAAGTTTTTTTACGTCGGTTTTAGAAATAACGCGGTATTTTACGTCGTTTTACCGCGTAAAAAAACTTTAGTATACTCGTCAATCTACAGAATTTTCCATGTATTTAGGCAGCGTCCATTTATTATGTAATGCTAGAATAGGTAATTCTTTACCCTTTTTTCGTAGAAAAAGGTAAAAAACATGATAAACATATTTACAACAGGGGAAGGGCTACTATGTTGCACACTGATTAGTTTGGAATTCCTCCGCACGATGAAGCTATCACAGAAAACATTATTTTTTAATCCCAAGAATTTTATATTTTTATATTTTTCAAGATATTTGAAAAATAATCATGTGCGAAACAAACAACTCGTGGATACGCACCAATATGTTATACAAAAAATCGATTCACCAACAAAAATAATTACAGACCTTTAAAGTTCTCTGGGGTCATTATTGATCCCAGAAAACAGACAAAGGGTTGAACATCCACCAAATTTGAATCCGACCATATCACAAGCTTATGGTAAACCCAAGATATACAACATCTTGATATCCATAAGAACTATCCTCACCGTTGTTGAGTAGATGTTGCACATCGTATCATCTTCCCATTTTTCGTAATGGAGAAAATGGCCGACAATGAAAGTTGTGATGTTTTTTTTTATCTCTAATTGCGTGATTGTTTCTCTTGAAATTATTTGTAATAATTGAAGTAAGAGTATGGCAAATTCAATATATGTTCTACGATATACTCCTGATTTTGACTATGCTTATGTACCATGCATCTCTACTCTGAACAACATCTAATGCAATCTATTGGGATTAGTTTGTAGGTTCAATATGTACAGTATTGGACAAAACATTTAATAGATTTGTATATCTAGTCATTTTAGAATTTGTTTTTACTATTTTTATTGTTTATTTCTTGTTTATCAGATCTGCTCCCTGGCTCATAATGCTCAATTTCGCGACGTTTCAACTATTCTTAATTCGGAAGATGTTTGATTAGCGTTAAACGCTACTAACATTAAGAGCGGTATGATAAACTGGAGATACAACCCAAAATAACAATCAAAATTTATGAATGAATTTGGCCAAACAACTGCAGTGACATGAAGTTATAACCAGACTTGATAATACTCCTCAACATCATCAGAGTTCGGTGCCATACTCTAGAACAGTGTGCTGCCTGTGCCTCTTTGCGAGGGAGCAAAAAAAGCTAAGCAGAGGCAACGAAAAATGAGAGAGGAAGATGCATTGTTTTGTGCAACAGAGTAAAATTTCATCAACAAAAAGTACCATCACAACTCCCCTAGGCCTGTCTTGGTCGGGCGGGACACTCAAGAATTCTTTTGAAGCGTGGGTAAAGGTGAGCTCAGCAACAAGAGTACCAGAAAAAATCCACGCATTTTTTACACTTTCTCTCGATTTGCTTGATCTGTGTTGAAAATTTAAAGTTCAGTTTTTACTCCTCAGAAAAACGTCAAAATCGCCTCATTTTTGCATCGCAGTTTTTATCAAGCCTTGTTATAATACGTTACAGAGCTTTACAAGGGTAATGGTGATATCTATATAAATAAAAATGAAAGGCATTAGGCGATAAATGTTGTAGAAAAATCATATTTATTAATAAAAACTTTGATACTTATTATATAACTTTAAAATTTCACGATTTAACCAACCAATGCATGCATGCATGTTAATATGCCAACATTTTTTGTAGGGTTCTGCCGTTATTCTACATGTTGCGGCTTGTATAATCGGGCCCGGAATGTTTTGATGAATTTTGTAAGAGAGTGTCCAATTACTACGTAGGACACTTTTGAGGATTCGTTGAAATTTCAAAGGTTTGCCAACCTTCACTTCACATACCTTTCGTAAACCTGTAAACTGTTGTTGAAGATGTATGTTTCAGATAACAATATTTGCAAGGGTAGTTTAGTTTTATTTAGAGCACATTTTTTACCACAAATTGTAATAAAAACGCCCGTTACATTCAATTGTTTCTGCGCACTTGAATAATGACACACATATAATTACATCGTACTCAGGCAAATGGACTATGAAAATTCGGTACAAGAAATCGGGTTGAATTTCATAATTTTGCCCAAAAATTAAAAAACAAAAACAACCTGGAATCGCACCAAGAACCTTGTGATTGTTAGGCCCGTGTGTATTTGAAGCGCCTGTCGACGCTTTTATACAGAGTTATACTAAAGCAATACCGTCATACGAGGCTTCCTTTGATTATGGGGGATACTTTGGACAATCTTGTTTTGGATTTATTTGCAGCATATATTTTGATTTTGTGTCTTCAGAACTTTTATAAACCATGATAAGCTCTACAACCAGGCAAGGGAATTGTATACAACATCATCAACAATAACAGGAAAACAAGAACATATTCTAAAAAAAGTCCAACCTAATATTCATAAGCAACAAAACATTTGCTATGTAAACATTGTTTATTTTTTTCAAATCGCATAACAAAACTATAATGTTTCATAAATTTGGTGATATTTTTATGCTTAAAATTGTTATACAGTAATGACCCGATTTTGTCAGCCCCCCATTTTGTCTATCCCCGATTTTAGCAACCTTTTTGACCCGATTTTGTCTACCCCCGATTTTAGCATCCTTAGTTCCCGATTTTGTCAGCCTAAAATTTATATATTTTTTTTAATTAGACTTAGCACGTCTACACTAGTAATATTGGGCGCATAAAGTCAAATATGACCTTGGCCACGTCTAAACAATCATCTAAAGATCGAATTTTTGAAATTTGCAATTCTTAATAATTATCCAACAAACTTATCACTGTTACCTTGGATTACGGTACATAGAAAATGGAAGTAAAAAAACAATGTTTATATTAACAAAATCATAAAACTAAGTCCTTAAGTTAAAATAAAACTGAAACCCGATTTTAGCTCTTTTCCGATTTTGTCAACTCTAAATGCAGCATGGGGGCTGACAAAATCGGGATATTACTGTTTTATAAACACAATTAATTAGAGGTCCTAATTTCACGACTTTTATGTGTCGGTTTGTATATTTTACAACGTACAAAAATAAGTGTTCAGAAAAGTGAACAAACATAAAACATACATTCTCGTACAAAAGTTTGGGTTCACACCCTTAAAAACATACAAAAGTGTTTTGTCCATATATCTCTGTGAGTACACTTCTAATTGAAACTCTCTATGGCACATTCGAAAGGCAATGTTAATCTTACTTCGTAAATATTTTTACTAAACATTTTTGAATTTTGTTTACTAAACTTATACCTTAAGTCGTGAAATTTTTCAAAAAAAAAAAAATGAAAGCACATGAGTAATTTTCTCAGCATATTATTTGAGAAACACTAGCAAAATGTTGACAGTCATCGTACGAACGTGTAAGTTCACAAAACCTAAATATACAGTCGTTTCATGATAGCAGTATAAAACAATTCTATGTTGTTTTTTTTTCATAAGGGCTTATCCGCATTTTTTGATTTCTCTTCATCGTTGCTCTCTTTGCGTTATTGCAGAAAGCTGATTCTCTTTTCGTAACATATTTTTGTGCTGTAGGATGAAGATCCAAGTAACACCAAGCATTATAACATTGCACGTATTCTACTGCATATCATCAATACTGATGCGACATTGCTTTTATTCGACTAATTACAAGAGCTGTCAAGCAAAAGAGCATTAACGCTACATTACAAATGTATCAATGCACTAATATTATTTTATGAATTGCTTGGTTGGTTTCTAAACATTCTTGCATAAGTTCGACTTCATCAGGGCCTTTTTCCACTTTTAAGCTACTTTAATGGTAGGCTTACGGCAATGCAGCTGTTTTATATAAAACATGATGTAATGCTCCATGGTTTCTTGGGTAATCATTATATCTTGCTTCATTATGCGTGGTATGCACCTGAAACGTAAAGCGCTCAAGTCAATTTGATGTAGTATGAGCACTTTTAGTGTCACTTTTACTTGAGGAATAATTGAGCGGCACATTTTTCCGTATACGGAAAGGTGACAGCTCCATTTGATTTGTACGGCAGGCGTTACCGATGTTTTGAAATCAGCTCTACTTCTAATGCGTGGTATGCTCCTGAAACGTAAAGCGCTCAAGTAAAATTTCTCCTATTTACCAAAGTAATTTTGACAACTGATCTAGTATGAGTGAAGTGTCACTTTTACTTGCGGAATAATTGAGCGGCACATTTTTCCGCACGGTAAAATGACAGCTCCATTTGATTTGTATGGCAGGCGTTACCGACGTTATGAAATCAGCTCTTCTTCTCAGCAGCGTACAGCTCAAGTAATTTCGGTAGCTGAATCATTCCTTGACCGTTTCTTGTCCTATCCTTTTGCACAGTACTTATGATCAGCGTACAGCTCAAGTAATTTCGGTAGCGGAATCATTCCTTGACCCCTTCTAGTCCTATCCTTTTGTACAGTACTCCTATAATCAGCGTATAGCCATTAACAAGAAGTAATCTGCAATCTGTCTTACTTACTTACTTATTAGACTTTACATCAATTATCTTGATAAAGCCTCGCCAACAATCTTTCGCCAATTCACTCGGTTCATGGCCGCTTCTCTCCATCCTCGACTGTGACTCCTGGTGCACCTGGTCAATCCACCTAGCTCCCTGCGCCCCACGCCTTCTTGTTCCGACCGGATTCGTAGCGAACACCATCTTTACAGGGTAGTTGTCCGACATTCTTGCAACATGCCCTGCCCAGCGTATCCTTCCAGCTTTAGCTACCTTCACGATACTGGGTTCGCCGTAGAGTTGAGAGAGCTCGTGGTTCATCCTTCGCCGCCACACGCCGTTCTCCTGCACGCCGCCGAAGATCGTTCTTAGCACTCGGCGTTCGAAAGCCCCAAGAGCTTGCAAGTCCTCCTCGAGCATAGTCCACGCCTCATGCCCATAGAGGACTACCGGTCTTATGAGCGTTTTGTACATCGTGCATTTGGTGCGGGAGTGAATCTTTCTTGACTGCAGTTTCTTTTGGAGCTCATAGGGTAAAAGCACCGGTTTTGGCCAGTCTAAGAGAAAATGTCAATAAAAATGATATGGAAAGTCGTATTTATACTACAAACATGTCAAATGCAAGCTTTCAATCCATATTTGAAGCTGAGCTAAGACCATCGTTTCGCGTCGAAATTATCGTTGGTCAGTATAGGCCACCAGAACCAGTTTTGGCCAGAGACTTAACTTCGGTTCCTAAATTGGCCAATCACATTGATTTCTTATGAGAGTGGCCAAATTAGGAATACCCTGGCCAAATTAAGTGTATGAGAGTTAAAATTATAAGGAAAATGAATTGGTTTTCTTATGTTTTGAACCAATTTGGACGATTCAATGAATGTAGCTCTATCATGTGAATGTGATCTACTGAACACAAAAGGTTTCATGCTGAATAGCTATTTAAAACGGTGTATAATCCACTATGGCTACAACTGGCGTATGGCTAAAACCGGTGCTTCTACCCTAGTAGGCACGACTTCCACTGATGATGCGCCTTCGTATTTCACGACTAGCATTGTTGTCAGCCGTCAACAAGGATCCAAGGTAGACGAACTCGTCCACCACCTCGAAGGTATACCCGTCTAACGTAACACTGCTTCCTAGGCGGACCATGTCGCGCTCAATTCCGCCAACCAGCATGTACTTTGTTTTCGACGCATTCACCATTAGCCCGACGCTTGTTGCTTCGCGTTTCAGGCGGGTGAACAAATCTGCCACCGTTTCGAATTTTCTCCCAATAATATCCATGTCGTCCGCGAAGCAAACAAATTGTCCGGATCTCGTGAAAATCGTACCTCGACTGTTAAGTCCGGCTCTCCGCATGACACCTTCAAGCACAATATTGAACAACAGGCACGAAAGTCCGTCGCCCTGTCGTAGTCCCCGCCGAGACTCGAACGAACTGGAGTGTTCGCCCGAGATCTTCACGCAGTTTTGCACACCGTCCATCGTTGTCCACGGTTACAAAGCAAAGCCATGCTGAAGGTGTCTGGGTTCGATTCCCGGTCGGTCCAGGATCTTTTCGTAATGGAAATTTCCTTGACTTCCCTGGGCCTAAAGTATCATCGTACTTGCCACACGATATACGAATGCAAAAATAGCAACTTTGGCAAAGAAAGCTCAGTTAACAACTGTGGAAGTGCTCATTGAACACTAAGCTGAGAAGCAGGCTTTGTCCCAGTGAGAACGTAATGCCAACTGCTAAAAATAAGGTCGAAGACATTCTAGCCTACCACCAAAGGCCGAAACACGGAAGACCGAAGTAAAGTTGAAATTTGTAAACCTATAGAGTAAGGCTTGATTATAAAGAAATGTCATGTCAGTAATCATTTCAAAATTTCGGCTTTTTGGGATTTTGATCTTCAGTGATTCCGGCCTTTTTTGATACTTACCGTAATCCAGGGTAACAGTTTTTTATGTTTCTTAAAAAATAAGTTTGGCAACGCGAATGTTGCAAATCTTATATTTTTAGAACAATTACTTACACCCATCGCTCATGACTATTTACGTTATATTGTTTTCTAAAGCTTCTAAACGCATGCTCAAAATATGTTTAAAGTGTTTTTTTATATTTAGCTGTTTTGGGGTAACATTGATTACCCATACAAACAATATTCAATATAGCATTGAAAAGACTTACAAATACAAAATAATTTCCATTTCAAAGACAATCGACGCAGCAATCTGACGTGCCTATAAAGTAAAATCATGAAACTCTTCAAAACTATTCCGTGTAAAGCTGCAGTGTTCTGAATCAATAATAATTACGATGATTTTAATATTATTCAATTTCATCAATGAAATGACCAACACTAGTCCAGATCCGGATCTCGAATAATCTTTGTACCATGACCCCACAGTTATGGATCAAATAGTGTTGAATCCAATCTATTAAATTCAATAAAACAATTTAGAAAACATACAATTTTAGGGCCTTATTTTATAAGTCGAGTCGATCAAAAGCAACTCGACTGGAGTCACTGTCGACCAAAAACTTCGCTCGACTTGGCTCTGTCACTCGAGTTTATCGACAGTTGTCACTCTATGTGCACACTTAAAAACGATATCGCTGTTCGGTATATTATTTTACGGTTTTGATCAGTAAATCGCAAAAAAATACTGAGATCCCAGCATTTCTTAATGAAAATACTGATTTTTCGGTAATATTTTTATTTATTTACTGAAAACGGCAAACGCTTGTGCTGATAGGACCGTGAAATTTCAAATAACCGAGAAAATGTGAAAAGTCAGTAACATTTTAGTACCGTCAAACGGGGTATCTTGCAACAGGGGTGAAACTTGCAACACTTCGAAATGTAGCCGAATTGGCGTTTTGTTCAGCATTGAGTTAAATTATTATGATTTATTCCGCCGTTTATTGACCTTAGGTATACAACAGAAGGTTTTGACAAGGGTTTGGGTATCGTTTCTTTTTTGGTGAGTTTGCTGGAGGTGAAAATCATATTAAAATTTGGATTGTATAAAACTAATGCTGAAAAACGTTCTTCGTACCACACAAACGGTAGAAATATGTCATTCGAGGCATTTGCTATCAGTTACAGTACTTAGTAGTGTACAAATTGATAATATAAAAGTTTTGATAATTTTTAGCTTTAACACTATAAAAATTCAAAAACGTTTTTGACTACCCTTGTGGGGTAACTTGCAACAGCAATTTTGATCCCAATTTTTTGATATTTCCTGCCGTTTGTCATCGAAAACACATGAAAAGGCACAATTGAACATATATTTGAACAGTAATATTGAAATGTTTGTACCTCAATCAATTCAAATCACTTTTTGTATTAAATATTGGAAAATTTAAATAAATCGTATTATTATTAGATATAGTCTTATTTTCTCCATGAAAATAAAGAATAATTTAGAAAATCTGCATTAACATCAAATTACAGATCAGTCATTGGGAACTTTCTGCATGAAATATGATGACAGTTATGTCAAAACACCAACAGAGACCATTTTAAAACATACATATCAATATGTTATACGTCGCTTTGATTCAAATATGTCTAAAAAAAATAAGTTATGTGAAGTATAACCTAAAATACCATTGTATTTGTAGAAAAGTTGCATTAAAACGTTTTGATGGCTTTCCAATAACTGTCAAGACTTATGACATACTAGAATTTTCCAGTTTGGACACCCTATGCAATGCCAATGAAGTTTTCAATCAAATTGGTCCAATACTCATAATTCAATCAATAGTTTTTAGTTTTCTAAGAGAAAAGTAGCCTGTTTCTGATAATTGTCATGCTTTTACTGTAGAAAATTATTAAATGACCATAATAACAAGATCTTTAGGTAGCACTGTGTGTTGCATGTTACCCCACATCAGGGATAGCATTAAAAATGCATATTTTTCGTCTCTCCTAATCCCAGAAAACTAAATACTGATAAAAATAATACCGCGTGGTATTCTTTACGTAGCGATTAGGGTACCAGATGGTTTTTGTCTCATCTGAATCCTCAATTTTTTCATCCATATAGCTTTGAAGTTGAAAATTGTTGCAAGTTACCCCGTTTGACGGTACCGACTTATCAGTATCGAATATTTTTTACCGAGTTTTCGTTAAAATGCAACAAAACAAGTACATAACCAAGTTTGCAACCTGTCATAAGAAAAAAAATGTCTTTTAGTAAGAAGCTCCTGCAACAGAATTTCTTTTGATGAGAACTTTAATGGAATGGGTGGACGAAAATTTAAATTTATTAATATTTCTGCCCTTATCGCTGCTCATGGTAAGTATTCAAAAATCTTTCGAAGGACCAGAATCCAAGCCAAAATCGCAACCGTCTGCCGCCAATGTTAGCGTAGCTAAACTCGCACAACATCGAACTGGCTGGGAAGATAGCAGATCAGATTCTGTTGTACAGATTTGTTATCTTCCGTGAAATATAACGCAACACCAACAGGTTAGTCCAGCATCACATGTTTTCTATTCCATACTTCCGAGAGGCCGTTCGGATTTTGGTGGAAAGATATTATTCGTCATGAATTTTTGATCTTTTCTTATATGGCCGCGGAGACCCAACTTGTTGGAAGCTAGTTGGGCCTGTATGGTATGCGATCCTCCGACAAGCCAGACGTCGCGAAAATCGAGTTTGGGATGAATTACAATAGGATACCAGATTCCAACCATGAGCAATCGACAGAGGCGAAATATGAGAATTATGAAGACGAATTTGAAACTAATAAAATTATGGTCAAATGCGGGACAACTGAATGGGATTGGGGCCGATGAGAAAACTGAAAAAATCAGCAATCAAAAGTAAACAAAAAGAACTTTACCGAAAAAGTCAGTAACATTATTAACAGATTGTTACTGACTTTTTCGGTACTTATTTGACATTTCAATATTTTCTAGTTTGTGGAGTTTTCGGTAGTATTACCGATTTAACTCTGCTGTTCAAAAACCCAGTAAAATTTTACCGACTTCGGTAATAAAATCTTAGTGTGTAGTGTGTGACTGGATTACTATGGGAGTCGACGGGTGACATCTGAAATATGCATGCTTACTTTGATCGACAATGACTACAGACGAGTCACGTGAATTCGCTCGAATTACAAAATAGACCCCTTAATATCGAATCGAATCGTTTCAAATTGGAACTCGGTTAGTGTAATAGTGTAATATTTACTCAGGATTGTAGAAAGAAAATAAAATTCTATCAGTTTCTGAAAATTTGCAAGAAAGTTTACAAAATCAAATGATTTTCAACACATTGCATTTGTATTGCAGTGATTTAGCGAAAGTTAACAAGGCGTTACATATTACACCCGATTCTGTTTTTGCACGGATTTTTTACACGACCGTGCAAAAAAAGTTTCCATACATTTTTTTTCGCCAAATCTTATTTCTGCTTGACACGAGAAATAGTGTTACTTTTTTTGCAAGGTTTTTGAAATTTTGAACTGAAAACTTTTTTTTGCATGGTACGCATGCCCGTGCAAAAACAGAATCGGGTGTATCGCAAAGAATAGCAGAGTTGGAGCTGAAAACAACATGAACATTTTTTTGCTCCACATCAAGTTTTTCACCCATTTGTTTGTCCAAAAATGAAATTAATACACCTTGATGTTTTAAGGGTTTTATCCTTAAGCTATCAGTACACGCTTTGCTAAATGTGCAAATATTTGGCTAGGCATAAACTATCAGGGGCCCAGATAGCCGTAGCGGTAAACGCGCAGCTATTCAGCAAGACCAAGCTGAGGGTCGTGAGTTCGAATCCCACCGGTCGAGGATCTTTTCGGGTTGAAAATTTTCTCGACTTCCCAGGGCATAGAGTATCTTCGTATACGCATACGATATACGCATGCAAAAATGGTCATTGGCACAGTAAGTTCTCAGTTAATAACTGTGGAAGTGCTCATAAGAACACTAAGCTGAGAAGCAGGCTCTGTCCCAGTGGTGACGTAATGCCAGAAAGGAAGGAAGGAAACTATCAGACAAACATCGGTTTCAACCCTGACAAAATCTTTGCGATATCAAACATTTGTTAGGCTCTGTACCAATCCAAGCCAAATATTTGCCATAGTGTACTCACATGTACTCATATTGTATTTTTTGGTAAAATCCAGAATATGATCGCAGCTCAGTTTGGAGCTGCGAACTTATTTACACAGTGAAAGAAAATTGCACAGAACAAAGTATAAAACTCTCTTGATTTCTTAGCAAAATAAATGAGAATTCACATTGCCTCTTAATATTCATTGCCAAATTAGAGTAATGCACATTAGAATTGATGAAAATAAAACTGTTTTCAATCAAATTTCGACATCAGAAATATCAATTTCACAAGCTGTATAACATTTCATTGAAGTTCGTCAATAATGACTAAGTGTGTAAGAGGTCAGTTTAGCCGTTTGTTTACATCTGTTAAAGCCGCCAGGAGTAATCACAGCCGCCTTCCCATTGTTTCGACTTTGACATTAGCTTCGCATCTCATAAGCAGGCGCGATTACGGTTTGGTGCTGCGAAGTCAATAGCTTTAGTGCTATTGCCTGAAAATATCAAATCCATTGCTTATAATAGCAGAATTCTGCATAATTTGAAAGTTATCCATAACTGTGATATATAATCAGGTCCTAGACCATATTGTGGATCACTAATTAGAACTGCTTATATTCAGTATTGCTGTGTGCGTTTGAAACGCAAATATCAAATGCGGGAACACCAAATGCGGTAAGATTTTTCAAAAGGAAGACGAAGTCAAAGTTTGATTTTCTTTACTAGGTTGGCGGTGATATGGATCATGGTTGCTAAGTATCCCTTGATTGCTTTATGTTAGCGTATTTGTAACCCAGTTAGCCAAGGTTTGCACGTCGAACGCAAACAGCAATATATTCTCATTGATTGTAAACGCATAACAGTCATATTGAGATTATGCATAAGCTTCGTAATGTAGTAGCAATAAAATTTCTATCTGAATTATTTTCTGACTAAATATTGTGATATGAGTTGTACAAAATTTCGGCCTAAAATAAGCACTTTTGAGTTCTGTGTTTAGAAATTTAGAAAATTTAGAAGTTTTAGTTTCCTCCCATACTGCCATAAAATGCACACTTGGTATTCCATTAACTCAATGTCTACTTTTGTCGAATGTTACAAATATGTAGTTATGGGCAGTATACTGCCGTGAATCGCAAGTCGGTCCCATTTGCATTTTCGTCAAAATTGATTTGAATTCAGTTTTCAACATGTCTCTTTTAACTGCACTAATGAGTTAATATCATCGGAAAAAAATGGAAATTGGTGGAAACAAGAGAGAAAGATGAAGCGTGTAAACGTTAAACGTTGGGACACCGCGAAACGAAACGCAAGCTGTATGCAAGGTGCAAAAATCCCCCTCACGGTGGCTAGATGCAAATAATCCAAACACGGAAAAATACGTTGTAGTGATTACTTTATTTTTCAATTCCAATTTTAACTTGTAGTATTGTTCCTTTTATTTTACTTGTTTGTTTGAATGTGTTAACTGTAAAATAATTAGTAACGTGAAATCTGTG
This sequence comes from Aedes aegypti, assembly GCF_002204515.2. Classification (NCBI taxonomy): domain Eukaryota; kingdom Metazoa; phylum Arthropoda; class Insecta; order Diptera; family Culicidae; genus Aedes; species Aedes aegypti. The sequence goes on along the minus strand of NC_035108.1, from coordinate 228,474,158 downwards.
AAAACTTTCAATGTGATCCGTCTAGGCTAGCTCGTCTGGCCAACCTTTTTGTTGTTAAAAAGTGCCCAACTTGTCAGGGGCGAAAAGTTGAATGGCTAAGATAAATAATAATAATAATTAAAATTACTATTTAGAATTATGTTAAAATTTAATGTATTTGTCTTTACATTTACTACAATATTGTTAAAATTACTATTTCCGAGATAGATACATTTTACTATCACTAGAAATCAAAAGAACTACTTTCCTGCATTGGAGATAAATACAATGAACAAAGTTGTCATTTTTACCATGTGCATGGTAATTCAAACAACAAAATCGTGGTAATAATGCCTCTATTAACTTTACCGTCTTCGGCAATATTCTTCATCGTAAAAATACCTATCGAGGTCTGTGTTCAGAATTTTTATAGAGGAGAATGGGCGACCTCTGGCGATTTTTCTTTGTAAAAGTAAGTTTTCCCATAGTAAATCCCATGCAAACTTTAAACGGCTGGCGCTAAAATATAGTTTCTCCGATCAAGCTGAAATTTTGCACAGTTGTTATGGGACTTAAATTCAATCCAAAAAGTGGACTCGAACGAGAATCTGAATTTTGTCCCACACTAATGTACATACCAAACCAAATAACTTTTATGATCTTCGGGTCCATGAACTTTACGTTTGCAGTTTTATTAGTGTACTAGTTGCGACGCTCGGGGCCCGAGAAAAAATGAACTACGTGCTTGATTTCTACTTGCTATAATTTCCAAGGGTTATAGGTCTATAGGTTAGGGGAAGTGGATCACCTAGATTGAATTTATAGCAAATAAAAAGTAAATTTTGTATGAAAATTGACAAGTTCTCCCACTTCTCCTGGCCTACATGCAGCGAACTGGACTATCAAATTTCATACATAATGCCTTATGAAAGGTGGAACGATTATTGCAATACGAACGCTTTATGTATCGTTTTAGCATTACTCCGCGTCAAGGCGTCGATAGGCGCTTGGTGTACGCTCGGCCCTATCGATCGCAAGATTCTTGGTTCGATTCCAGGTTGCCGCGTAAACGTTTTTTGATTTCAGATTCTGGTTTCATAAGGCCATTTTAGGAATTTCAACCCAAATTCTTGAGGCGAATTTTCATAAGTGGTTCCTATGTTTATCGATAGTCTATTTGCCTGAGTGTATGGCTACCCCAACGTGTAGCCTGTTCTAAAATGTAAGCAACCATACGAAATGACGACCAAACAATGGTGAAGGCGTAATCAAATTTCTCGAAAACATCTATTTCATTAATTGAGCAGAATTTCTGATTAAATCGTCAGCAGCGCACTGCAGTAGTACGTAGTATATAACTGCTTGCTAACAAAATCTTCCAATCGCATTGATGAGCTAACATTTTGCAAATAATGATTTTCAATTTTTCCTCGTTAAAGCTAAGTACCATCAGTGCACCAGTATCCGATCACTAGTGTAAACATTGATTTTTCGTGTCAAAAGCCAACATTTTTCGCCCGGATATATTCTATTAATATTAACAACTTTCAAATGAAGTCATCTAACATTATTTTAATTTGATAAAATAATTCTTTATATTGAAAACACAAAACCTCGTGAGTGGTTATTGGATCACTAGGTTTTTTTGTGTCGGGGCCTTCCTTAGCCGAGTGGTTAGAATCCGCGGCTACAAAGCAAAGCCATGCTGAAGGTGTCTGGGTTCGATTCCCGGTCGGTCCAGAATCTTTTTCGTAATAGAAATTTCCTTGACTTCCCTGGGCATAAATTATCATCGTACCTGCCACACGATATACGAATGCGAAAATGGCAACTTAGACAAAGAAAGCTCTCAGTTAATAACTGTGGGAGTGCTCATAAGAACACTAAGCTGAGAAGCAGGCTCTGTCCCAGTGGGGACGTTAATGCCAAGAAGAAGTATTTCTGTGTGCCAATAACCGCTCATGCAAAAAATCAAACAAAATTTTAAACAAATGTCGATTTTAGTATACGGCCTTCTTTATCGCAGTAGTAGATATGGTTTGACCAGAAAACATATCAGGATAAATAACGAAATTGGGGGGGTCGCGTAGCCTCGAGGTTACGCTTTCGCTTCGTAAGCGGAAGGTCATGGGTTCGATTCCCAATCCCCTCCACACAAAAAACTCCGTCCAGCCACCAGAAGACGCCGCACGAAGGACTGTGTATTGGGGAACACATCCATCCTTCGTCAGTATCGGATGGTGACTGAGACACACTGACCCTCTTTGTAGGCTGTTGCTTCACACGACACATAAACATGGCAAAATGAACCACCGCACACCAATGGAATGGACTTCGATATGGATTGGATCAACGGCAGCACTCTCTTCTACCTGCTCGGTATGAGAGAATTAGCAATTAGAACTAGGATATAAATAGATTCTGTATATATGATACTCGCCATAGTAGTAACCAAGTGCTCGGAGTGCCTAACAAACAAATATAAGGAAAAAAAAAATATTACGAAATTTGAAATGATCCATTTTTTAGTAAGTTCGTCATGAAATCTGTTTATCGTGAGCGGAAATAGGAATACTTAGATGCAGTAACAAATGCAATTTAATATTTTTTATGAAAGTGTTTCAAATTCTTTTTATTTTGCCGCTGATTACCTATACTTTGAGCTACATTGTGTCCCACATCTTCGACTTCGGTAACGGATGGGAAGGAGATAACCCTCATACAATGGTCTAGGACTGTACCACCTACGAATTTGTGCGAATTGCTTAATGCTAATGCTAATATCGAACAAAAAATGAATGGATCACGTAACGTATATAGGACGTAAGATACCTCTAAGCATTTGAGATTTTTTTTTTAATTTCTGGATTTGATGAAGAAATGATTCCGGCATGTAATAATGCTTTTCACTATGAAATTTAGGACCAAATTCAAGTTCTACTGTAACCAGGCTGTCAAGGATAAGTGATTTGTAAGTGTTTTGGAAATGATAAAATCGCAACGAATTTTTAAATTCGAATATAACGCCTGAAATACTCTAGATTAAAAAAAAAATCACAATAGATATTGACTGTTCAACGATAAACTTCCGACGATCGACGCGCCACCATAGTTCATATAACGGAGGTTATTAGAACTAACTTGGAGGGGATGATTTGGAGGTTATTTTGCAATTTGTAGGTTAAAATCCCCTCCAAACACTAGCGGTTTTGCGGTGGGATGTTGACGTTTGATGACGAATAGGAAACTATAGAGGACGAATGTCGTTGCTGTTCCCATTGTTCTCGCTCAGAAACATGTCGGGTACTTAATTGTCAAACTGCATACATTTTCGCTTTGACATTTATAGCCCCGCTTATCTCCGCCAGCAAAAGATGTTCCGACAGCGACATTCTTCTTATATGGTTTATTATTTCTATTGTATTCTCGGATTTCAATTATGTTTTGTCAGTATACTTCAATTATTTCTGTCAGTGCACATATCTAGTTTTTAAAAGTGGTCTCGGGAATGTTCCTTGGACCGGATTTATTCAAATAGGTCACTGGGTCAGGGAGAGCATTTTTTCTATGCCCCTGGAGGTAAACACATTTCAAGTTACAGATAATTTCCGGTATCGGCTAGAACAATGTTCTACAATGTAGAATCTACATTATGATTCGAAAAGCATGAAGTTTTTTACGTTGTTTTTTTAATAACGCGGTTTTTACGTCGTTTTTTTTCGAAACAACGCAGTTTTGTTTAAAATAACGCTGTTTTTATTACGCGGGACATCGACCAACTTAAAAAAAAACTTAGTGTATACCACACTTTATCAGTTTTTTAAATATTCAATTTCACCTAGAGGTGACTGACATTGAGAATTTAATATAAAAAAAGTAATTGATTTTTATTTTATGGGTATGAGAAAACAGCAATGTGATGACTTTAATTGATTAATTATAATCGTATTTTAAGAAAAAAAAACACAGCTTTTGCAATTTGCAGTTTTTTTTAAACGGGCGAAATTGAGCTTGAACTTGATTGGGTGGTTGCTACTCCAGTATCGCCAGATCTGCAGCAAGGAACCGACCAGATAAATGCTTGAGACTAACATACACCCTCGGTATATAAGTGCTGGTAATCTTCCATTTTTAGGCAACAATGGCTAGGGCAGGGGGAGGAATTGATGTTGCATTAAAACTAGCCAACTGTAGACCGGATATACCCCTGCATCTACGCCATTTCATGCGGGAAGGTAAAGGGGTGAGGTAATTTTATGGCAGAGAGGCTTGCATTAGTTAGTAGACTGCTAAGTAAAGCCATGCTATAATGATGGAAGAATTAGAAACGGGGAAACGGTTTCATGTCCGTCTCTGGTTCTAGCGATTGCTATGAACGAATAGTTTAAGTGCACTGTGTTATTATGGATCCGACAGAAATAAGGACAAACATATTTTTTTAATATATTTTTTCTCAATCTCCAATCGTCGCGACTAATATTTGAATAGTGCGCTGTGTTCGTAAACATCGTAAGAATGCAGCGCCAGACATGTCATTATGACAGTTATGTCGGGAACGAGTCACACGTCGCGTGTCCCACACGCGCGTTCCGATTTGGTGGGCGCGCGACAATATATTTTCTCGATTTCATGCGCTTTTTAAATTAGCACCCAAACCGTTGATTTTAGTTTGTTCGGAAAAGTTTCTTGGTATATTAAAGCGCATCTTCTGATGAAAAAAGTTTTGTGATCAATCCACCTAGCAGTGAGATAGTAAAACTATTTTTTCAAAACATTTAGATAGGCATATGGTGTCTTCGGCAAAGTTGTAGACTTGGCTATTCGAAACAACTTTGTTGAAGACATGATTTTTCTATCTCTTATACTTTTTGAGATATATGCCGTTATATGTGAATGGCCCCTAAAAATCATATTTTTAATCATAGCTTTTTTCCAAGAATTTTGATATTTATTTGTGTTTTCCACTAAAAAAATTGTCATGAAAAAACCCGTGTTTTTGCTGAACATATCATCATCACGCTAACTTTGAAAGTAACAAAGTTATTCGTGAATTACTCTTTTTTCAAGCGGTAGTTTACTGCCCATAACTGCATAACTGTAACATTCGACAAAAGTAGGCATTGAGTAAATTGAATACAAAGTATGCATTTTATAGCAATATGAAAGGAAACTAAAATTTTCTTAAAATTACCAGGAACTCAAAAGTGCTTATTTAAGGCTGATATTTTGTACAACTCATATCGCATACTAGATGAATAGTCCGAAAATAATTCTGATAGTAATATCATTCCTATTACATTACGAGACTCATTTATAATATCAATGTGACTGTTATGCGGTTATAATTGCCAATGTGACAAAACTTGGTATTTTTTTTCGAATTTTCTAGAACAATCTCACAGATTTCAATAGATGATCGAAAGTATTTAGCATTTGATGACTCTCCACCAGGCATTGCAGAATTCGCTCTCATTTGAGAATGAAGCACGATCAAAGCAAGCAAAGAAAATCATCCCATCTGTTGCGTTCCACGATCATCATTGTATCGCAAGGTGTAACAAGTCTGATAAATGGAAGCAGCGAGCGAGAGCCCCAAAGAGAGGCCGATGATAAAATCCATTTTTCTCGCTTGTTTACCGTTGGGGATAGGTGTTTTTCTTTACTGGCACGATAAACAATCCAAGAACTTCCATTAGCAATAGTGTCCCCCAGGCTTGGAGCATGTTTAGAGGGGTTTTATCATGCACTACTATCCCCCCAATCTGATCAAAGTTGTAGCAGTATACGATAAACAGTCTCTCGTAATGTGCAGCATGTTATGATAGTTACAGAGAGCGATACGTGAGAGATTCTCTCAATTTTCTCAGGATTCAATCCCTGCTCTCCACGGTATTAACTCGAAATCGACAAAAATGTCGAATGTGACTGTTAAGCCCCAAACGCAATGATAGCGGAACGGCAACGGAAAGCGGAACCGATTCGCCAGCAAGAATCACACCACCTCGACTGAGCTGTCAACGGATGAAAGTGAGCCAACACTGAGTGGATACGCAACTAATAGTTCATGCTGGCGAACCGGTTCCGCTTTCCGTTGCCGTTCCGCTATCATTGCGTTTGGGCCTTTATGCAGTGTTTATTTTACCACCCCTGTTCATTTTACCACCACTTCCCCTAATGATTTCAAACGATTTTTTTCGTACGACTTTGTGTACATTCTGTTAAAAAATTTGTACCTCTTTTACAAGATTTTTAACATTTTTCATGTCTTCTACAAAGTTGTTAGATATCTTAAATCGCGTGTTTTTGCTGACCATCGCCCCTCTCTATCTCTTGAAGTAAATGAATTATCGGTAGATATCGTTTTAATGAGGCTTATTTGTTCAATAGTAAGAACCCATGAAAAGACGCTTATAGACACATGTTTTTGTCATATGCCGAAAAAGAAGATATGGTACTTTCATGATTTGTAAGAGTTGTCTGCGCCATTTTGCGCCGAAGGCAGTTATAGGGGCCTAACCTACCCCTTGAAAAACGAATAATTCATAAATAACTTGTTACTTGATATGTTCAGCAAAAATACAAGTTTTTTCATGACAAAAAGCTTTGCAGAAAAAAAAAAACAAAAAATATCAAATTTCTTGGTTAAAAGTTATGATTAAAAATATGATTTTCAGGGGCCATTCACACATACAACGGCATATATCTCAAAGAGTATAAGAGATAGAAAAATCATGTCTTCGACAAAGTTGTTCACCAAATCTTTATGTTGCGGCAGATCCTTGGCAGACGCGTGATGATCGACGGGGATGAGTTCGAGGTGGTGGACGAATTTATCTACCTCGGATCATTGTTAACGTCGGATAACAACTGCAGCAGAGAAATTCGAAGACGTATCATTGCCGGAAGTCGTGCTTACTACGGACTCCACAAGACCTTGCGGTCTGGTAAACTTCACTTCCGTACTAAGTGTACCATGCACAAGACGCTGATAAGACCGGTAGTCCTCTATGGGCATGAGACGTGGGCAATGCTCGAAGAGGACCTGCAAGCGCTAGGAGTTTTTGAACGACGTGTGCTTAGGACGATCTTCGGCGGAGTATGTGTGAACGGCGTTTGGAGGAGAAGAATGAACCACGAACTTGCGCAACTCTACGGTGAACCCAGTATCCAGAAAGTCGCCAAAGCTGGAAGGGTACGATGGGCGGGACACGTTGTGAGAATGCCGGACAACAATCCCGCAAAAATAGTGTTCACCTCAAATCCGGCTGGTACAAGACGAATGGGAGCGCAACGAGCTAGGTGGTTTGACCAAGTGGAGCAGGATCTTGGAAGTGTGGGGCGATCGAGAAATTTGAGGTTAGCAGCCATGGACCGAAAGTTGGCCGTAACATTGTGGCGCAGATCGTGTCTTGAAGGACGTAGAGCCAGTAAAAGTAAAGTAAGACAAAGTTGTTTCAAATAGCCAATTCTACAACTTTGCCGAAGATACCATATGTCTGCCTAAATGTTTTGAAAAAATATGTTTTCTATCTCACTGCTGGGTGGATTGATCATAAAACTTTTTTCATCAGAAGATGCGTTTTAATATACCAAGAAACTTCTCCGAACAAACTATATCGCTAAAATCAAGGGTTTGGGCACAATTCAAAAAGCGCATGAAATTGACGAAATAAAACACAGTGAAGTGTGATTGATTAAGACTGGAAAGATAGAAGCATGTGATAGATTAGGGAGGTTCAAATTTCAAAGCAGTAAACAATTCAGTCTCCCATATCTTAATTATCATCCTTACTATAAAAAAGTGTAGTGCGACAGTGATTTCTTTATTAGAATTTGAAGAATGCATTTTCACTATGAGATGTTAATTTTGTACTTACATTATAGTACTAACTTGTTGGGAAAATATTTCAAAAATTCTTCTGAGTAATTTCCATATAAATCTACTTTATATAGATAATAAGTTTATATTATACATGTTATACCTACCTATCTCAAGCGGAATTCTTTATTCTACTTCATGATTTTGGTACATTTTACTTGTTCGTATCTACGAAATGTATGTTCTATAAATACTGGCTGCCGTAGGCGCACAAGAGAGAAGAACTGTGGACTGATTAACATATTATTTTATTTTTTATTTACGGGATATAAAAGTGGCGACGAGGATCATGAAAACATGTGTTGGAGATATTCGTTTTTTCTTTGGGTGGCGAATTGACAATTTTATTTGTTTTTGAAAAGTGTGGTGAAATTGGCGATTTAGGTTGAACCAAATTGTTCTTTAGAGCTGACGAATTTCTCGTTTATTGTGAACATAGTTGTTCTTTTGTGAAACGGTTTCTGAATTGAGATGAATGAAATTGTTCTTTAGTGTTGACAAAGTTGTCAAATGTAATGTTGAGCAGCATGAACCCAATGATTTGCTTGTTTTGTTGTAGATATGAAATAATCAAAACGAATTGTGGAATTTTCCGGATATATTTTTGACTGTCTGAGTTGTTGTTAGAAGAGTTAACATTTTTTAAAGGGCAAATGACTGTTATATCTACCTATATCAAGTGGAAATCTTTATTCTACTTCATGATTTTGGTACCTTTTACTTGTTCGTACCTACGTGATTTATGTTCTATAAACACTGGCTGCCGTAGGTGCTTAAATTAATATACAGGTATGTTCCGTTTTTATCAACACGATCGGTGATTTTCAGTTGACAAAAACGGAATAATTTTCTTAGTCAAAATATTTGCAAATTTGAAATGAAAATTGCAGTTTTGTCAGGATAATACATATTTTCATCATATAAATGCACAGTATTTATGTTGAGGAGCTGTGAGGAGCATATAGATTGTTCATTCTTATAGGTTCGTCTTGAAAGTTGTTTGCAGACTCCTATCAATCAATATGATTTTGTAAAAAAATCATTAATTGTTTTAGTTTTCTTAGTTAGAATTTCAATACATTTAATATGGAATATTGAAACGATAATCACATAAATGTCGTTTGCATCACAAGGTACACCATATTTGTAAAAATAACTACAAGGAAGTGGGGCAAGCTGATCATTCTTTTTTGTAAGAAATGTTAAACAAGAAACAACTTCTTTTTCTACTGTTCATCCTCATTCTTCTGCTTCTTCTTTTTCTTTGTGGCGATATATCCCAACTGAGAAAGAGCCTCCTTCTCAACTTAGTGTTCTTATAAACACTTCCGCAGTTATCAACTGAGAGATTTTTGCCAAGGTACATTTTTTGCATTTTTGGTCACATCCGATTGATGATGAAATAAACCGAATTTAGTACTATACCATTTAATTCCACTATAGTTTGTATCTTTTGATAGATACGCGTATTTCGACCTCAAATGTAAGGTCGTCTTCAGTGCCGTGTACTAGAATCGACTAGTACAGACGAGTTCACTAGTAGAGTCGAGTCTAGTACACGACACTGAAGACGACCTTACATTTGAGGTCGAAATACGCGTATCTATCAAAAGATACAAACTATAGTGGAATTAAATGGTATAGTACTAAATTTGGGATTTCATCTATTTTCTTGTGGAGTTATGTTGTGAAAGTTTTACAAATCAATACTTACGGTTTCCTGTGCTCTGAATTGCCAAATTTAACAGTAAAATGATTGTGGCGATCTTTCTTCTAAAGTTATTACTACCAAATTCGACAAAGATGCACTTCGCCAATCTAGAACAGCACCACCATCGCCATCGTTAGATCACTAATAGACTGGCAATAAACTAACCTTAAGTTCTAGTTTTTTGTAGAGTAAAAATGATATTAAATAAAAGTGGTCCCGTCAAGCTTTGTTCTGCCATCAAGTAGGTTGCAGAAAAATGGCATGCAATTTCCCATACAAAACGACAGATTAGTTTCCAAGTATTTTTCCAGTTATGCCAGATTATTTTTCAAATCATTTCCTTCACTCAAACACGTCAGCACACTTGACCAATGCAATAGTGAAATAATCATGTAAGTGTATCAGACCGTTCTTAAAGTATTTCGTGACGTACAAACACCATTCCATTTTCATTTATATAGAAGTTCATCAAAAACACAAAAGTGTACAAACTCTAGACCAAGCATCACCAAATAACCAAATAAGAACTTTTTGGTAAGAAACTCTTCTGTAAACTTTTCTGAATAAACGTATGGCTGTTGGTATAAGACTTCTTATTAACCTTTTAGTCTTCATGTGGGAAAGAGGTTCATGATCTGCTCAAAGATCAAGATTCCATCAAATTTGGGATGGCAATAAAATCCTCTACAGACTGCTTAGTTTTGCTGGACCACTTCCGCTTCCCCTTGTCCAATCAATTGCTGTTTGCTATAGTTTGTGCAATGCTATCGAGTTTGAGAGATAGAAGATAGGGGAAAAGCACATTTTTTTACCTAACATACGATTTTGGCCTACTTTGTATGAAAATCCGAAAATTGGCACAGAATTCCTGTAGGTCGAAAATTATTGCTTTTCCTCTAATGTTCAAAATATGACAAGGTCGACAGTCTTATCAAGAATAAAATAAACTTGATTATGTCTCTTGCCGTTTCCCAAACATTCTTGAGTTTATTCCTAAGTGCATCCCTTATCGAAAAGAACTGAACATATATGGGATCGTCTAATAATCATGTAAGCGGTTATTGGGGAGGCAGGGGGATTTGAGATATCTTAAGTGCCATACAAATTATTTTTTATTTTCATACAAAAAAAATCATACCATAAGAGGAAGGGGGTATATATGTCTATCAAATTTACATAGAAAATTCTTTAAGGTCATGTTATTTAAGAAAAAGGAGAGGTCTCTGCTACTGTCTTAAGTAAGTATTCAACTAATCACGAATTCCAGTTGTTACTAGGACGTGGCCAGAGCAATTCGCGATTGTTGAAGGATTGGCCTTATCCAACAGACCTTGCTAAGTTTGAAAACTCCAATTTAATAATTGCGTAAAAAGGGGTCAACCCTTATTTAATCGTATATGACTTGACATCTACCATGTATCGTAGATGCTCAATATTACCAAAATGTCGAAAATTCAACTCTGAGGCTATTAAAAAGCATTTCAATTGCTTCAAAATAAGTATTTAGTTTAAATTCGAAACCTTTTGAAAATTAAAAATAAATCAATTTTTGTCTGTTGATAAAAACGGAATAATTTGTTGACGAAATCGGAACGTGACAAAATCGGAGCGTGAACAAAATCGGAACGTGACAAAAACGGAACATACCTGTATTATATTGCCGTAAGAAGTTATATACAGTGGTCACACTATTATGAGTCATTTAGTCACGATTATTAGTAAATCTGTTCCATATGTATTTCAAATGGAAATGACCCATAATAGTGTAACCACTGTAGCTGTAAGAAGTGCCGTCAGTAAGCTCCCACAATTCTAATTTTATAGCATAATAATTCTGTATGCTTTCTTAAAAAGGTCGAATCTTAAAAATATAAACAAATTTAGTTATGACAACTCAGTACACACAATTTATTTGACTTTACTACAAACATTATCATTAACCCGTATAGACCTGAGTGAAAGCAAAAATACGGAGACCCTCACCGCTCAGCGAATTCATAACGGATTCAAATGATTTTTTGTCAGTTCACTGACCCACATATCTAGTTTCTAGAAGTAGCCAGAGGAACTCGAATATCCCAAGTAACATTAGTAGCTAAGTAAAAGCTTAGTCAGCTGAAATGAGTATACTTTAGCTGAATAAACTGTTATACAGCTGAAAATGTTACTTGGGATATTCCTGTGGCCGGAATTATTCCGGTGAGTCCAACCTCCTGACACCGCCCATACAACCCCTTTGGAAAATAACGAACAAACATCTCTGGTTCTCACTGGCAACTCAATGTTTGTAAACAAATAGTCGTTTAAGGACTAACAATCGAGGAAGGCGAAATCTATTTTGCCGAAAAATTTCTTTTCTCACAACAACAGTTATATTAGCACATACAAACGGTTGCAAACTATTCGTTTACAGTACAGCAAGTCAATTTGAGTTGATGTGGTTAACGTAGAACACATTTAAATATCGGAGAAAAAATCCCTAATATGATTACGCCAATGTTCTTGAGATTGATGCTGACCTCAAAAACATGGCGGCCTAGCACCGTTTTTCATATTTGAATACGTCATTTAAAAGCTATTCTATACTATTTCAATCTTAAATAATCATCTTAGATAAAATCATTGAATATTCTAAAAAATCATTTCCTCCATTACTGGAACATGTTCCAGTAATAGTGGTATTTGCTAACTTGTGTTCCTATACTAGTGGTTTACATTGATTTCCCATTGAGACTCACTATTATAGGAACGACCCACTATTACTGGTGCAAGGGAGCAAAAAAAGGTTTGGGTTTTTAATTGTTTTTTTTTTTCTACTATTTCTTTAATGATATCCAAGATTTTTATACACATTCATATTATTTCAACAAGGGCCATGTTAGAAAAATAATTGTAATTGTAATTGCTCAATCCACACCCTGGCAGACAATTATCCGCCCATCTAGACACGGGCTGGGTGAGGACCTACCAAGCCTCCCCCGTTAACATGTCCTATACCGTTTAGCACACCGGGATCTTCCACAAGCAGGCGCCGGAATTAAAGCGGTCCCACAAGCTTCAGATACATTAAATAGATATAGTCCCTCTGGCACTAAACCGAATAGCGGCCTTCATATCATCACTAGCACTGCCCATCCCGCACGCCAAACAAAATGCCGGAAGTAGCGTGCCGTGTAGAACATCCGATGTTCTACACAGCACATCACCTCCGACACCATGCTCAACGTACAGCAAAGACATCGCCAATAAAATGCGGAATGCGTCATACGATTCAGTGCCAGAGGGACTATAAATGTAACGAAGAGGAAATGAAAAGATAGTAGAGATGGTTTGGTTGTTGGATTGCTGAAACGAGAAGAAATAAAGTCATTACGTTAAAACGTGGTTTTTATAGTTGAATAAATGTATCGATAGTTTCTCATCTGTTTCTTTTCCGTGTCGTAGTTGCGTCGATTCTATCCACCTCGAGTTTTGTCGTCTCCGCTCGAGCAATGAGGACCGCGATGAAATGAAAATATAAAAATATGACCATTAGTGTTTATCTATTATTTAATGTGGTTCTCATTTGCTTTTAAATACCTAAGTAACATGTGAACTCTGCCTCTATCAGAAAATTCCAATGAATTATATTTTATTCTCCTGCACTTTCCCTAACACAAAGTATTCCTATTTAGTAAGACATTTACAAGTGCAAAAGCGCAAATAAAAGTGTGGGACCTCATCGAATCATGTTGATGCCCTCAGAGCACTCATTCTTCGATTTGCGAAAAATGAGTCCGCTGAAAACACCGACCCGACTCGACGCAATCGCGCACCTCTACCAACGCCTCCGCACATGTAAAAACTTCTGCGATAAACCTGTGGTGTGAAAGAAATGCGCAATATTATTTTAATTTCAATCCTAACTGCATGACCCGTAGGCTCTATGCGTATGATTGTTCATTATTTTAGCTAAATATACCAGTTATTTCTGTACATCAGAAGAAAAGAAAAACGATTAAGAATATCTTGCAGCGTAAAGTTTAAGTGATCAAATATTAATCCTTTCTTCGAACCTAATTTCATTATACATTGGGTTAAATTTTATCAATTTATACATGTGTATTCGAAGAAAACAAATCACGAGCATTTATTACCTCGCAACACATTCCTAAGTGATCAGATATTTATCATTTTCTACAGCCTAATTTAATAATACCTAACCTACATTGGGTTGTAACAAAAATTTGATCTTGGGATGTTGATTTGCCTCCTAATCATTGTTTCGACAATAGTCACATGCTTACTATCCCTTATGGCAGTGTTGTTGATTCTATTGTCTATCGCTCATCAGTTTCGCGCTACCCGGCAGGGACTTGGTCCTATGTACCCAATACTCTGCTGTGTCTTAACTTCACGCAATACATTATGTAGATGTGTGATACAGTTTGCGGAATATTATGATTTATCACTTCATCCAGATGAAAAATTCTGTTATGGTACCATATTCACATATCAGATAACTCCCACCTGGAACGATGTAATACATCGGAGACATGTAGATTCAGATGTATGTAGACGATCTATGCCTAGTTCGGCTCTGATCGACAGGCAATCAGTGTATTCAGTTTTTCAACTAGCTTGAAGCGATGAACGTATCAAGACAAGCTCTCCACTATATCTGCTAGCAATCACCGGTCGTCGATAGACATTTCGGTTCTTTTCTGCTAAAGAAAGACCCGATTGTATGCCAAAGACTATGGCTCATGCTTTTCAATACAGCTGGAAAAACAAGAACTACACCCAGCACCAAATAGTACGTAACTATGAGGCGGACCGGAAGGTTTGATGAGCAATCCCCACCAACAAGGGCCATGTTAGAAAAATACACATAAAAATACAAATTGCCCATAACTCGCTTAAAACGGCACTACCACTATTATTGAGACACACACTACCACTGGGCTGACCCTATTCAACATTATATATGAAAAGTTTTGCACCGTTTAAAATATACCGGATGTGGCCATTCGAACGTAATGCCCAGAAGAACCAACTATATATTTGTTGGATACTAAACCGTTTTAATTCTCGAAAAGTAGAAATCAAACATGCACTAAAATGCATTCCCATAAGCTTAGCACAGATGTTCAGATACAAATTGGCCACTTTATCGTAAGTTTGAAGCTTCCCGGGACCTGAAAATGGTCATTTGTAAGATTAGTCAAATGCAAAACTCATAGTTCAATCGTTTCTCAAAAGGTTTACATTGATGCAATTTTCTTGAAATTCCGTCATGTAGTGGCCACAGTATAGCCGATTCCGGAAATTATCTTTGATTTGAAATTTACCTACCTCCAGGGGCATAAACGCACAGTACCCTTTTCAACCGACCTGACCCAGTGATCCTCCGGAATAACTCCGGCCACATGAATATTTCCGCGTTCCTCTGTCCACTTCTAAAAACTAGATATGTGTGCCAGTACACTGACAGAAAATCATTTGAATCCATTAAGAATTCGCTGAGCGGTGAGGGTATTAGAATGTTTGCTTCCACTCAGGCCTATACGCTGCCGTGAATCGCAAATCAGTCCCATCTGTAAAAAGTAGGCATTGAGAAAATGGGCTGTGAAGTTTCCAAACTCGTTTTCCATACGAATATTCAAAAAATTCCAGAGGATTGGAACATGTTTCAATCTTAATGAAACTTTCACAATTTGCTTATCATTACGATATCCTTCCGAGAAAAATGTAAAGATGATCAAAACACGGCTCATTTTTGTGTTCCACGGTGCTGAAATCTGTAGTGGGACTGATATGCGGTTACATTTCATTATGGGACAATTTGACTTGCTGTTTTTTCACAATTTTTCCGAACAAAACATATTATCTCATCAGTGTAGTTGAAAGAGCATTGGAAGATATGTTGAAAATTGAACTCAACTCAATTTTGCCAAAAATGCAGATGGGACTGACTTGCGATTCACGGCAGTACGGGTTAAGCAATTCGCACAAATTCGTAGGTGGCACAATCCTAAACCGTTGTATGAGGGTTGCCTCCTCCCCGTCTGTTACCAAAGTCAAAGATTTGGGACTAACCCTTGACTCTTAGACAAGATTGACGCATCCTCCAACAGTTGAGAGCTGTCCTGGCCACGTCCTTGTGAATGCTGAGGAATGGGAAGGAATGATCAATAGAACACCTACTTAAGAAAAATGCAGAGAACTCTACGACCTCTCATAGATGTTACGGGATATTGTGGGATGGGAAAGGCCATAGGATACGTTTGGCAGAAGTTCTGGCACCCATGTATAATATTTTGGCATTGGTTCATATTGGAACAAACTCCATCGAATTTTGCATTTGAAACCTCTCTGCAATCCAACGTTCGGTCGACCGTCCAAATAAAATTTTCTACAAACCGGATGCTTGAGCTTCAGAACCACACTGCCCAGCAAAACGGAAAAACTCACTCCGACGGAGCAAAAACAAAACCGCATGATTGAGCTTCCGAATCGTACAGCCCAGAAAAACGCGAAAACCAAAAACTCACTTCGGCGGAGAAAAAAACAAAACCGCATGCTTGGGCTTCCGAATCGCACTGTTATTTGACTTTACTACAAACAAATAAAAAAATGCGCATAGGTGCAGAGCTAATTATTGGGCACATGATTCACTTTGGCATGGGGGATTTTCGCGTCTAGATTATCTGGAACTTTGCAATAAGAAGCATATTGTTGCCCCATTCGCGATGACGCAGGTAATTACCACAGTTGACCCTATGCGCGAAGCTCCGATTTCTTTACATGGCAAAGCATAGGAAGTCAATTTTCAAATGCTTCAAAAAAATTCAAAATATAATTTAATTAAATTCTGTTTAGTGTACGGGGTTAGATTTATGATAAGCTATAGAATCCACAGATTTTAGAGGAAAAAATATATAAAATCAAAATAATGTGTCTATAATGTAATGTAGCCCATCAAAAGTTTATCAAAATGTACTAAAAAGATTTTAAATAGCTATTGTAGTTAATTTTATATAAGCATTTGAAATTTCACTTCCTATATTGCGAATATTTTGTAAAATTTTACTTTCGTCGAGTTAGTTGCGCGCCGGCCAGTTACGCACCAGTGTTACGCGCTGCCCAGATGCCCCGAAAACGAGGACAAATGTCAAAACTGGTCTACCAGCTGACCGTTGTGAAGTGTTTATGCATGCTGCAAGGTACGGGTATAAATTTTGGTCCGTTTAAATATCAATTGACTGTGATACAAAAGTTGCGAAAACTTTTCTTAATTTTTCTGTGGTATTATTAATTGTGCGCCAGGTAGTTGCGCGCAGTGTTGTGTGGATTGAATGCTACCGTTAAGGGCAGATTTGCTCTTAGCAGGGAAAATAAGCGCACTATCTATGACAAGAGATTCACCCTGGCGCATAACTGTTTGACAGTCGCAAAAAAGAAAGAAACTAAAATATATCTCAAGAAGCGAGTAAAATTTTCGAAGCTTCACGCACCGAGTAAACTTTTTCCAGATGGCAGCACCGTTCCTTTCGTTAGACCGTTCAGTAGCTTTCGAAATTAAAAAAAAAAACATTGGAACACATTCATAGGTACCAGTAAAACGACAACTTCTTTACCAATTGTTTTCAAGTTTAGTTGAAGAGCGAAAGAATTTCGCCGTGAAATGCCTAATGGTGCCAGTACGTGTCAACTTTGACAGGTACTGGTACCAGCAAAACGACAATTTATTTACCATGGCTGTCCTGATTAGGAATTTCACGGCGAAATTCTCTCTTTCGCTCTTCAACAAAACTTGCAAACAATGGTGAAAGTACCTGTCAACTTTGACAGGTACTGGCACCGTTGTTCTCAGATTTCCCGATGGAGGGAAAGAGAGAGAAGAGCGCTAATATTGCTCTTCGATCAACTTACCTCTGGCAACTTCTACTGGAACTAGGTAGAATCTGAACATCTCACATACCTGACCATGGTTTCTGGTGGCATTTCTACCGATAGAACTTATTCAACTTCTACATAACACATTTTCACAATTATATTGCTGTGTGCGTTTGAAGTGCAAATATCAAATGCGGGAACACCAAACGCGGTAAGATTTTTCACAAGCAACCCGATGTCAAAGATAGCTTTTCATTGCTAGGTTGGCGGTGATATGAGTAATCGTTGCTAGGTGTCATTTGACCGCATTTGGAGCTCATTTAATTGAGATTTGCACCTCAAATGCAAACTGCAATACAGTTACAATGGACCAATGCACGAGTTCACTCGTGGACGTTTGAGCGGTGCCGTGTTATTTACGTGACCATGGAAACGAGTTGATTTGGCACCGCCTAAACATCAAACTCGTGCATCGGTCCATACATTAACCTTCATTCTTGTTTCTTTTGGATGTAACTTCCCCATTAAACATTTGACAGATCAACAGCCGACTAAATTGGTTGAAAAATCGGTCGACGCTTATGGAAGATTAACACAGCACGCTATGTCTAAACCAGCAGATTTTAAAAATCGAATGTACCTCGGATTTTTTCCCGCTCGATATCAGTATTTGGTATATTATTTCATAATTGGAAGGTTTCAAAATATTCTATCGGTGAAATTTTTCCCATACATTTTGTATGGGCTGAAATGTGTAGGAAAACGTGATTTTCATAGGCTGTATATGAAAAAAATAGCTGAAAAGTGGAAATAAACAAAATTTCACCGCTGGAATATTTTAAAACCTTTCGATTATGAATATATAACCCAATTACTGCACTCTAGCGGAAAAAAAATCCGAGGTACATTCGATTTCAATAATATGCTGCTTTAGACATAGCGATCAACCGAATATCATCTGATTTAATAGGGTGGGCCGACGCAATCCTACTAAATAGGTGGATAAATCGGTATTTTAAGTAAAATCCAAACAAGTTGACTTACTAAACATCAGATTTCCTCGGTCACCGATTTAATCTAGGGATTAGTCAGTTGATCGCTGAGTTAAACTTCCATAAGCGTCGGTGCAATATCCGACCTTTTTTTTTCAACCAATTTAGTCGGCTGCTAAACTGTCAAATGTTCAATGGGGTTTCGATCGAATCCTATTCGCGTCTACGAAGGTAATTACCACAGTTGACCCTATGCGTGAAGCTCCGATTATTTTACATGGCAAAGCATAGGGAGTCAATTTTCAAATGCTTCTAAAAAATTCAAAACACTTGTTAATTAAATTCTGTCAAGTGTACGGGGTTAGACTATTGATCAACTATAGAATCAGCAGCATATTGAGAAAAAAATATAAAACTCAAAATTATATGCCTATAATGTAGCCCATCAAAAGTATATCAACATATACTGAAAAGATTTTAAATAACTATTGTAGTTAATTTTATATGAGCATTTGAAATTTCGCTTCCTATACCTTGCCGGGTAAAATTTTCGACGCTTCACGCATCGAGCAAACTTTTCCCAGATGGCAGCACCGTACCTTCGTACACTCGAATGGGCCTTTTCATGTGACAGGTTCGTCTATGCATTTGTTTACATGATCGGTAGAGGACCTTTGCTAACACGGGCCTGTCATTTTCATAAGCATAAGCATAAGCATAGATGACCGTACAATTCGTAGTTGCTACTCCGTGTTTGACTAGAACAATCGTAATTGCACAGAGAACCAATGAACGGGGCTCGGGATTAGCTAACCATTCTCAATGTGCACAATTCGAGAGCTCAGAATATAATGAAGTCAAAAACGGCGCCGGCCACGTCCTTACGGTCATCGAGGAGGGAAAGGGATGCTAGTGTGATTACCGTTGTTACTAGAGACCGAGATCACCTCTGCATCTCCACGGTTGTCACAGGAAGGATTTTTGTTAGTGGGAAGGGTTAAAAAGTTACATGGTCAGGATTCACCTTGGTAAGTGATGCGACTCATGAAACTTTGAGTTTAAATATAATTATGTTTATGGCTGCATTATGAATGTTGACAAATGTTTGTCGACACCTGTGGTGACGAACTACTTAAAAATTATTGTTATTGAAAAAATTAATATTTTTTATTCTAGTTGATGAGTATTTTTGATAAAAGTTTTTGCCGACACTCGGAGTGACGAATCATTCATTATTTATTTATCTTATTCACTTTTCAAGGAACCAAAGCTAACCAGTTGAAGCTGCCACGTAAAAATGGAGCAAATGTTAAAAGCCGTTGAAACGGAAAAATTGAAAAAAAAAACAGCTGTTTTATTTGTAAAATAGAAAACGTGTGGCACCATTCCTCTTGACTTGTTGATTTCAAGATCGAAAATCGCTTTTTCATTCCTGACACCCTCTCCACTTCGTTCTGGGCCTTTGGGTTCATTCAAATATTACGTAACGCAAAATTTGCCAATTTTGGACCCCCTCCCTCCCCCACGTAACAGTTTTTGTATGGGAATTTTTAAATTTTTGTGTGGATCGTAAGACCCCCTCCCTCCCCCTGTTGCGTTACGTAATATTTGAACAATCCCTTTCAATGATGTATTTACCGTATCACATACACGTTCAAGTTTTGAACATCAACCAACGGACCAATGCACAGGCTCACTAATTTGGCGTTTGAGCGGTGCCGAATTCATTGGTTTCCATGGCTACATAAATAACACGGCACCGCCAACACGTCAAACAATGAACTCGTACATCGGTCCATCCATTTCTGTTCATTATTTACGTTTGTAGATTCGTGGTTCGCTAAACCTACACAATCGAATGCATCTCGCGATCCCCAATGCATTATTCCATGGCAACATCCAGCCACTTTATGTTCCCTCTCCTCTCTTCCTACTCTTTTGAACATGCCTAACATCACCCGAAAAACCGCCACCAACACCCCCAACACCACACTTGGCACTCATCGGTCGCAAAAACTGAGAAGTGAGAAAGAATGAAAATAGTATTCATCCCTCCCTCTCGCCTACCTAACGCCTTTCAGACGGAATTCTTTCTGTCTGCCTTAAATTATGTGAAAATTTGGACCCTAAAGCGATTCATGATAACCATCAAACACGCACCTAATCTTTCTAATGCTCTGCGGAAAATTATGCAATTCATCTGCTGTTCTATAGGCATCTCCATTGGTTTTATCCACTGGTGTATCAAACTAACTCGGTCGAAGAACTCAGACACTAAAACGGGTCCAGATCACGTGGGAATCATTCGGGAGCATGCACCGCTCAAATGTAACAATTCTCAGACCCGAATATCATCCGGTTTAATAGGGTGGGCCGACGCGATCCTACTAAATAGGTGGATAAATCGGTATTTTAAGTAAAATCCAAACAAGTTGACTTACTAAACATCAGATTTCCTCGGTCACCGATTTAATCTAGGGATTAGTCAGTTGATCGCTGAGTTAAACTTCCATAAGCGTCGGTGCAATATCCGACCTTTTTTTTTCAACCAATTTAGTCGGCTGCTAAACTGTCAAATGTTCAATGGGGTTTCGATCGAATCCTATGGGCCTTTTCATGTGACAGGTTCGTCTATGCATTTGTTTACATGATCGGTAGAGGACCTTTGCTAACACGGGCCTGTCATTTTCATAGAAGAACTGTCAAATAGCTTCCCAATCAGCTGATTCGAAACGTCTCGTGAAAAAGCCTATTCGTTCGAATCCATCGCCCACTTGCTGGCGAGTGAATGGGAATGCAAAACGGATCAAAAGAGATTCGAAAATAAACGAGAATTGGGGGGTGTATTCCGTGAAAAAACTTCTCTAAAATGTAAATCCGGAAAAGATGCACATAGCCATAATTGCTACCGGCAATTGAAAAAAGCATAAACAAACTGGCGTCCAATTGGACTCAGCATCCCCTAGGATGCATAGGATTGATGGGATTTATGCTTAGACAGAATTCGAATATTGACTTCGCAATCTGGAGTTCGACGGTTGGACTTTCGAAACGAAGTTAGGATCGAACTGTCATTGCTCTGCCGGCTCGGCTTTATCTCGACTGTTTTTGAAAACAGTCCGACATCACGTCGTCGGAGGTTGGTAAATGGCTGGGCATGGCGTACCATTGGTACCTCGCGTACCTGAAGGAATAAAATAGACCCCTCTGTGCGGTCCTTAGCCTCTTGCCCAGCAACTCCTATCCCTACCTCCTCGTGGTACTGGCCGGGGTACGAGTAACCTCAGGGAAGATCGGGTAACCAACCCCCGGTGGGAACTTTGGTCGTATGCTGACAGGGAAGGGGGGTTCGCTTTTGCTTTTGCTTCTGCAAACCTGGAGCGTCTGCACTCCATGTTAGGAGCGGCTCACAACAGCGTCTGTTCCCCATGTCAGGGGCGGCTGATCATCGTCCGAGTGCCAGAGAAGGACTCTAAGCTAAACTGCGCACTATGGCCCTCCGAACATTTAGGGGGAATGGTCCTCCGGAAATCTAGGGGGTTGGTGTCAGGCCCTGCAAGCCAACCGTAAAAACACATCAGCACAGGAACGTCAACGAGAGAATACGGACCGGAACAATCGGCAAAGACCACAGCGACGAAAATGGACTAGCGATTGGAAACTCGGTACGTGGAACTGCAAATCTCTCAACTTCATCGGAAGCACACGCATACTCTCCGATGTACTGAAGATCCGCGGTTTCGACATCGTGGCGCTGCAGGAGGTGTGCTGGACAGGTTCGATGGTGCGAACGTTTAGAGGTAATCATACCATCTACCAGAGCTGCGGCAACACACGTGAGCTGGGAACAGCTTTTATAGTGATGGGTGATATGCAAAGGCGCGTGATCGGGTGGTGGCCGATCAACGAAAGAATGTGCAAGTTGAGGCTCAAAGGCCGGTTCTTCAACTTCAGCATCATAAACGTGCATAGCCCTCACTCCGGAAGCACTGATGATGACAAGGACGCATTTTACGCGCAGCTCGAACGCGAGTACGACCGCTGCCCAAGCCACGACGTCAAGATCATCATAGGAGATTTGAACGCTCAGGTTGGCCAGGAGGAGGAGTTCAGACCGACGATTGGAAAGTTCAGCGCCCACCGGCTGACGAACGAGAACGGCCTACGACTGATAGATTTTGCCGCCTCCAAGAACATGGCCATTCGCAGCACCTACTTCCAGCACAGCCTCCCGTATCGATTCACCTGGAGATCACCACTGCAGACGGAATCACAAATCGACCACGTTTTGATCGATGGACGGCACTTCTCCGATATTACCGACGTCAGAACCTATCGTGGCGCTAACATCGACTCTGATCACTATCTAGTGATGGTGAAACTGCGCCAAAAACTATCCGTTATCAACAATGTACGGTATCGACGCCCGCCTCGGTATAACCTAGCGCGACTGGCCCAACCGAACGTCGCTGCCGCATACGCGCAGCATCTCGAGGTAGCGTTGCCAGAAGAGGGCGAGCTTGACGAAGCCCCTCTTGAGGACTGCTGGAGCAACATAAAAGCAGCCATCAACAACGCAGCCGAGAGCATCGTCGGGTACGTGGAAAGGAGGACATGTAACGATTGGTTCGACGAAGAATGCAGGCAGGTTTTGGAGGAGAAGGATGCAGCGCGGGCTGCAATGCTGCAGCAAGGAACGCGACAAAACGTGGAGCGATATAAAAGAAAACGAAAGCAGCAAACCCGCCTATTCCGGGACAAAAAGCGCCGCCTGGAGGAAGCGGAATGTGAAGAAATGGAACAGCTGCATCGTTCACAAGATACGCGAAAGTTCTACGAGAAGCTTAACGCATCCCGAAAAGGCTTCGTGCCGCGAGCCGAAATGTGTAGGGATAAGGACGGAAGCATCTTGACGGACGGACGTGAGGTGATTGAAAGGTGGAAGCAGCACTACGATGAACACCTGAATGGCACGGAGAACACAGGCGCCGAGGGTCACGACAGCGGAGGAAGTAACTACGTCAGCACGGCGGATGAAGGAAACCAACCTGCCCCCACATTGAGGGAAGTTAAGGATGCCATCAACCAGCTCAAGAATAACAAGGCCGCTGGTAAGGATGGTATTGGAGCTGAACTCATCAAAATGGGCCCGGAGAGGTTAGCCACCTGTTTGCACCGGCTGATTGTCAGAATCTGGGAAACGGAACAGCTGCCGGAGGAGTGGAAGCAAGGGGTTATATGCCCCATCTACAAGAAGGGCGACAAACTGGAATGTGAAAACTATCGTGCGATCACTATCCTGAATGCCGCCTACAAAGTGCTATCCCAGATTATCTTCCGTCGTCTATCACCGATAACAAATGAGTTTGTGGGAAGTTATCAAGCTGGTTTCATCAACGGCCGCTCGACAACGGACCAAATCTTCACTGTACGGCAAATCCTCCAGAAATGCCGTGAATATCAAGTCCCAACGCATCACCTGTTCATCGATTTCAAAGCGGCTTATGATAGCATCGACCGCGAAGAGCTATGTAAAATCATGGACGAGTACAGCTTTCCCGGGAAGCTCACAAGACTAATAAGAGCAACGATGGACGGTGTGCAGAATAGCGTGAAGATTTCGGGCGAACATTCCAGTTCGTTCGAATCCCGCCGGGGACTTCGACAGGGTGATGGACTTTCGTGCTTGCTGTTCAACATCGCGCTAGAAGGTGTCATGCGGAGAGCCGGGTTCAATAACCGAGGTACGATTTTCACAAGATCCAGCCAATTTGTTTGCTTCGCGGATGATATGGATATTGTCGGCAGAACATTTGGAACGGTGGCAGACCTGTACACCCGCCTGAAACGTGAAGCGACAAAAGTCGGCCTGGTGGTGAATGCGTCAAAAACGAAGTACATGCTGATAGGCGGAACCGAGCGCGACAGAGCCCGCCTAGGAAGCAGTGTTACGATAGACGGGGACATTTTTGAGGTGGTTGATGAGTTCGTCTACCTCGGATCCTTGTTAACGGCTGACAACAACGTTAGTCGTGAAATACGGAGACGCATCATCAGTGGAAGTCGCGCCTACTATGGGCTCCAGAAGAAGCTGCGGTCGAGAAAGATTCACCCCCGCACCAAATGTACCATGTACAAAACGCTTATAAGACCGGTGGTCCTCTATGGACATGAAGCATGGACCATGCTGGAAGAGGACCTGCAAGCACTTGGAGTGTTCGAACGAAGGGTGCTTAGGACGATCTTTGGCGGAGTGCAGGAGAACGGTGTGTGGCGGCGGAGAATGAACCACGAGCTCGCTAGGCTCTACGGCGAACCAAGTATCCAGAAGATTGCGAAAGCCAGAAGGGTGCGCTGGGCAGGACATGTTGCAAGACTACCGGACAACAATCCTGCAAAGATGGTGTTCGCGTCGAATCCGGTTGGCACAAGAAGGCGGGGAACACAGCGAGCGAGGTGGCTTGATCAGGTGCAACAAGATCTGGAGAACGTGGGCCAAAATCGAAGTTGGAGAGACACAGCCATGGACCGAGTAAATTGGCGTAACATCGTTAACGAGGTTTTATCAAATCATTGATGTAACACCAACTAAATAAAAATAATAATAATCACGTCGTCGGAAGAAGTTTCACCACGGATTTATCAGTTCGAACGAGCCAAACTCCTTCCGATAGTCCATTTTAAGAAACGATAACATTGATGATATTGCTGTTACTTTTAAACGATACGCAACCGCCTACTGTCAAATTTTCATTCATAAAATGGGCGATCAGCTGATCCAAAACGGCTCGTAAAATGAACTATTGTAAATGTGTTAGCGGTGTTTAAGGTGCAACTGTTTGCTATCCATAAATAATGATCAATTTTGTAGTTTTGGGGATATGAATTCCGTTCCACCGAACAGAGATGAACTGAAAGTGTATCAACATGCCTGTTGTTAGCAAGCATGTGATCCGATAGATCACCGAATGACCGATATGATATAAAACAGAAATATTTTCTTTTCAACGATAGGGTGCCGGTTGTAATGTACCAGTAGATTGGACTATGGAATACAACGTACATTTTTCGATAAAAACGACATGTGCTATTTTTGGTGTATAGATCGTCTCTAGTTTAGTCGATTTGCCAAATTTCAGCTTTTTATTTTATCAAAAAGTCATATAAATAATTAGGTTTATGCAAAAATTTTGCTCCCTTGCACCAGTAGTTGCCGTCGTGTTCCAGTAGTGGATCAACGGATGGAAGCAGTTTTTTAAAATGCATGTATAAAAATTAAGAAAAGCCGTAGAAATGATCTTTATGCTTCATCCGAAAGATATTAACTGCTGTTCCGAGGGAAAATGGTTTAACCTATGCAAAAATTTACCATTTTCTTTAAAATTCCTTGTACCATTCCCGAACGTCTACTACTGGAGCACTAGCGCAACTACTGGAACACGTGTACCAATAGTGGCTCAAGCGATTTTTTTTTTTTTCAAATAGTTTTATCACTCTTTTTATATTTTTCCCATATAGTAGAGGTTGAAATCTTTCTGTTGACGCCAAAAGATCTCTGTTAAGGCTTTTCGTTATTTTGTTATGATTTCTTATAGCTTAGGTAGTCCACTAATGGCACCGGCACCCTAATCGTTAAGCCTCGTTTCAAAACAAGTGAAAAATAAGATATAAGCGGCGAGGGTCGTTTAAAAAAAAACACTTCTTTACTTCAAATAAAAACGTTGTAAAATCAAAAAATAACAATTTATTTAAAAAAAATATTTTAATACAAAAATATTGTTGTTTCAATTGGAAAAACATATAAAATCAAAAATTTGTTAAACCGCATCTAATAGTGGTTATCACGCTCAATGGTATGGGTGCCCTAGTGCAGATGTGAATGTGAACCTTAGAGGAAAACAATATGCACTCTGCCTCGAAAAACACCCAGAATCCGGATGTAAATTTTTTAAATTGGGTAATATTTTCATATGCATTTTGATGAGTCTGGAAAGCGTGTGCAAGTTTCTCTGAGGAAAACAGAAACAAACTGTGTATGACGAGCGTATGCTAGTCTTCGTGCGTTCGAATGTCATTAAGCTCTATACAACTGCTAGTCGCTATTATCAGAGTCTATGAATGTAGAGTAGGCCGTCCCTTTTTTTCCGAAAATGTGAAATGTTATAAGTTCGTCATTGTAAAGTGCTCGTTTGGTAAGAAAAAATCAGATAAAAATTTGAAGTCCGTACGTGGACATCGCAAAATCGAGCTCGCTACTCTAGTGAAGAAAATAAACTCCTGTGCTGACTATCAACTTCACTTCGGAAGTCCAACCGCCCTATTGAAAATTTGACAGTTCAACAGACGGAATTTGTTACTGGTGGCATTTCGAAATTATTTTTTTTTATTTCTACGGTTTAGGTTGCGATGATGTAACAAACTAATTACTCTTTAGGGCCTGTAACGGTAGGGTAACGGTATGTAATGTAATCTTCCTCCATCACTGGAAATATATAACACCGTTTCATAGTTGAAATGCAACTAAAATTTAATAAACCATACAAAATTAGATAGTTTGAAAACTGTATAATAGTTATTCAACCCAGACTTACGCTACAGATGCGACTGTTTTCGGTCAATTCAAGTTTTTAAGTTCATGCGTTTGTCGTATGTGTTGTTACAATTCTCTACTGAACAATTCATTGTTTTTACTTTATAGTTACAAAACCGGAGATCAATTTCAATTTTGTTCTTTGCAACTATGTAAACAAAAAATCGAATTGGGGGTGCATTTGAGTGAAGTCACTGGAAAGCGCACAAAGTCAAGTAGGCAATAAAACTCTCAAAATAATCCCAATCTACGTGAAACATCACGTAGATTCATCCAAATTCATTTTACCTTTAATTTACTTGACTAAGGTAATGATCACCTGACCAAATATAATCACCAAATAGAGACCCGGTAATTTTCACTGTGGGGAGCTGATCACTCTTACGTGATAGGGTGCCGGTACCAATGGTTGTAATGTACCAGTAGATTGGACTGTGGAATAAAACGTACTTTTTTCAATAAAAACAACATGTACTATTTCTGGTGGATAAATCGCCTCTAGTTTAGTCGATTTGCCAAATTTCAGCTTTTTATTTTATCAAAAAGTCATATAAATAATTAAGTTTGCGCAACAAAATTGCTCCCTTGCACCAATAGTAGCCGTCGTGTTCCAGTAGTGGATCAACGGATGCAAGCAGTTTTTAAAATGGTTGTATAAAAATAAAGAATAGTCCCAAAGATGATCTTTATGCTTCATTCGAAAGATATTAGTTGCTGTTCCGAGGGAAAAATGTTAGATCTATGTAAAAATTTACCATTTTGTTTAAAATTCCTTGTATACATCCCGAACGTCTACTACTGGAGCACTAGCGCAACTACTGGAACACGTGTACCAATAGTGGCTCAAGCGATTTTATGTTAAAAAATAGTTTTATCACTCTTTTTATATTTTTCCCATATAGTAGAGGTTGAAATCTTTCTGTTGACGCCAAAAGATCTCTGTTAAGGCTTTTCGTTATTTTGTTATGATTTTTTATAGCTTAGGCAGTCCAATGGCACCGGCACCCTATATATTTTCATTATATTCAAACGCCGGTTCCAAAAATGTATGCAACCGCGGTTAAAGTTTTAGTTCAAATCTTCGGTGGCATCCGAGGTTCCGAACAAACAAACACAAACGGACAGTTAGAAAACAGGTGATATCCACGCTTATCAACTTCTACTTATCGTCTCTTGTTGTATGATATAGTAAAATCCTTGTTTTTTTCATAATGTCACCGCTAAATGTTATTTGAAGTATTGATTTTAGTGGATATGCTTAAATAAAACATTTATTCAAGCCTCAAGGGTCTTGCGTTTTGAACCAAGATTGTACAGTCCAGGGGGGTATACGCAACGAGGTTCGCCTACCGTTCATGTTTTGTGGGTGTATTCGCTTGGCTCACAACGCTGCTAGGCATCCCGCTGTTTGAGTGTTGAAATGCATCAGCATTTGCTGTCTGGCATGGCCCGCGTTTCGACCTGTGCTGTTTGGGTCGGCCCGCGTGAGAGATGATGCTGTTTGGGACGGCCCGCCCGAGAGATGATTGTTAGGCGAGCTTTGTTTGCAGTTGACAGCCGTACACCCACCCTGGTACAGTCAACTTTCGTTTGTTGCACTAAACCTGTAGCCCACTTAGTGAAAGACTTTCACTAATTGGGCTGAGTTTCGAGCTGTCAAATGGCATAGAACAAAAGAAAATCAGGCTACTAACATTGATAAATTGCGTCGTATGTCAGAAAATGACGTTTGCCTTTGTTTTAGATGGGCTATAGCCCAACTAACGGGAGCCCAATTAAAACGAGGCCCACCTAAAGATAGTGCAACGAACGAAGTTGGACTGTATAAATGATTGTAGAAATTTATCTGCGTGGATTTCGACCGTTCCCTGTCTGTCTGTTTTGTGCCATTATTTGAACCCAAGCTTGAACCGAAGTAACTTCGGTGAACTGTTCACATGTACCGGGTTAGGTTTGATACACTAGTACAGAAAAGAATCGCGTTTGCGGTTCAGCACAAGTTGCAAGGTTCAAACCAAAGTTACACATCGATTCTGTTCATGGGAAGACTGCTTTTTTAATGTTGGACAATGTTTGTGTTTTATGGTGCCAAATATGCCATTAACATTTAAAATGAAGATAAAGCCGTTTTCGTGAAGAAAAGTAGGTTTTAAAAGGAAACCATTCTTATCGATTAACGATATGTTCATTTATCCACTTCAACTTCACTTCACTTTAATCCACGGGCCTCTGATCAATACTCTTTAGTTGCCTGTGATAAACTGACTGTCTTAAATTCCAAAATTTAAAGTCGAGAAAATCACGACTGAAATTCAAAAACGTGTTTTACTTCCATTAAAAAGTTTTGTGTCCGGGCCATTCCTTCAATTAATCTAGAAAACAGTTGCCTCAAATAATTATAAATCACACAGAGTTGAATATGCTGAACTTGTACAAGTAATGAGCATTTTCAGATCCGTGTTCCTCATGGAGGACACACAAATTTTATTATACCTAACGCGAGTAGGTGTGAGATGAAATATGACCAATTTCTGATTGCACGCCTATTTTTGATAGGACGATCAAAAAATCATACAGAGGATCCTGGAAATCGAGATTTGATATAATAAAATGTAAACAAAGCTTTTGGGACAAAGTTTTAGCGTCATATAATGTTTAGATATAGTTATGACCGTTGTGTTATTGAGCAAAACACACGTGTGAAATAAAAAATATATATGCGCAACTATAAATATACGTTCAGATTTTTAGTGACTCCAGTTTTAGTTAATGTTTCCGTAAAAAAATAAAATAAATAATTATGCTTCTGGACTTATGAACTAACAATATGTGAAAGATAAGAACAAATATGTCTTCCGCAACGATACATTTACGGAGGAATATACTCACCTTTTGTTGTCCTTGTCGTATGCAAACATGCATTTCAATTGAACACCATACATCTCATGGTTGAACACCACTGGTAAGCAAACTACATGTCTTCTAACCGCATTATTGATTTAAAAATAGCGCAGCCTAAACTTTACCTCACTGTAAATTAATTAAAACTTACAGCTACATGTTGCTGTTGGCGTCGTCCATTCTATTATTACTCAATTACTGTTACACTTTACAGGTACTCGAACTAACATAGATTCAAATGACAGTCGCAAGTATCGCACACGTAATGAAGAACAGGTGAATTTTGCAATGACAGTATTATGAGAGACAGAAGGCTGAATTTAACATTGTTTGAATAATATAAACTAAAAACATGATTTATCAAATATGTATATCAATAATTAAATTGTGTACGAGAATAAATAAAATAAAATCATATTAGATGAACATGCAAAATAAATACTACAATAATATTACTATTTTGAGAATATACAATCAATCAATTGAAACACAAACTTCAACCCCACTATGTATCAAAAAGTCAAATTTTTTTTTTCTAAATTTGACTGATGAATGCATAATTATACAAAATAATGCAGTCTTAAATTATACGTTCGATTTCAACGGTTATACTATCTTATATTTAATCTACCTACTAATACACACACGATCTCATCAAATGTTATGAAGTTAGCTTAATCGTTATAAGCATTATTCAAAAAAGCTTTGAAGCCTACAAGCAAGAACGGGATGCAAATTTTGACCGTGTGTATATTGAGCACCACGGAGCCCATATAAAAGAATGGAAAAATCAATACAGTACGAGTTAAACAAAAACCAAAAAAGCTAAACAAACACCAATGAGTACTGAAGTGATACTAGTAAGTGATTAATGGTGAAATAACTACGAAACGTCAGAGAGAAATATAATCAATTTCCATCAAGAAAACATAATCAAAAGAAACGCCATTTTGACAGTTAATTTGTCGAACAAAGCTGTGGGAAAGAAAGGGTTAGAGATTTTAATTAACTACATCTGTATTTCAAAATGCTACTATTTCGAATTTCGTCATCTATTGATATTTTTCACGGTCAAACCATGTTTTACGGCAACAAAGAGAAATTTATGCTAAAATTTATTTATTTTATTTTTTTTTTTTTAAATAACTGTGAAATCCTGACTTATTATGATGATCAATGCAAGCATCAGATTTGTTAAATTAGACACATGGGAGCTTAATTTTATACAAAGACGCTACTTTGTTTAAAAATCTGTCTTGGGCATAATTCTCGTTTCGCATGGCTACATTCGCTACACAAATTGTAGCAGTTAGAAGTGAATACTACAATGCGCAAACATCTTGGATGTTAATCATTTTTCTCTCTGACGTCACCAAAGTTCTCAATTTGAATATGCGGAATTATTAACACAATAATGACATACGATCCATAAAACTATCGGGGGTCGTATTAAATACGGCATATGTACTAGTAAACATACGCTAATGTAAATTTTCATAAAAATTAATATAAACGCGAATTTTCCACATCTTGTGTCATTTTTTAAATGCTCATCAAACCCCGAATGTTTTGTGCATCGCAACAGTCTAAAAAAAATGTAGCTTACCTTGTGCATCTCGGTGTTGTCCACCGACAGCGTCCTGAGCAGCCATAAATGCTTCGTTTTGTTCTCGATCCATTTGCCATTGGGCATAACCTGTGCAAAAAAATGAGAAAATGAAGTTTAAATGTATTTCAACTATCAAAAATTGTAATTACTTTGACTAGAGCCTTCACCACCATGACTGGGTCCTGCTTGATCCAAATCATCCAGCAATTCTTCCTCATCAAGAGTTAAATCTTCAACATTCTCATCTTGACCATCGTCATACTCGTTTTTTGGTTCAATCATTAGTTCGGATTGATTGATTGTTTTGTCTTGACTTTCAACCAACCCTGTCACTCCCTGTACAGGACGTTGGGAATCATCCGTGTCGTTGTCCGAATCTTGATCATCATGTGCTTCAGCATGTTCTGCACTGCTCCGTTCTTCATCATCCGTCTGCTGAGTTTGTTGCAGGTGCTGTTGTTGACTTTGATGCTTTACTAGCTGTAACTTCAAAGCATCTGCGACTTGCTGCTGCTGAACGGAATCAGTCTTTTTGACAGAAGCAGCGGCCGCCACTGCAACGGCTGATGTGGATAATATATTCGAACTATTTGAGGGAGTTGGCGCTGATGGTACGATGGAGGTAGCAACGTTGTTGTTTGCCGGTACACCGACTACAACTGGCGACGTCTGTGTTTGAGGTTGCAAAGATGTGTGCATAGAATGTGATGAGGAATTTGAATGCTGGTCATGATTATCTAAAATGTAAAAAATGAAACAACATAGATTATAAATGCGAAGCAAATATAAAGACATAAATGTCATGCCAATACTAGGGGTAGGCCCTGATTTGCTAAAAATGAAAATTGATCAGGATTAAAGATTAATAATCAAGATTAGGAAGGGAGTCTTCTTCTTCTGGAACAGGGTCTGCTTCTCAGCTTAGTCTTCTTGTGAGCACTTCCACAGTTGTTAATTTCAATTTTATGTATTTCTTCGAAGCTCGGAAATCAAAAAGATTTTATTTTTTGCTTAAATCGTAAACCATAACACGCATATATAGAAAATATCTATGGCTTTTGAAACATATTTGTATTTTTTGAAAATGTTCGGTTGGTAAAAATTGATTGAAAAACCTGGGTATCATTCAGTGGTGGAAAATTTCGCATCACGAAGCAGTTCACGAGTGTTTAGCACACATAAAAAACATGACCAGTGTAAAATCGACTCAAGTAGTGTTTTGTTTTGATTCGTGGTTAGGGGTCATCCAAATATGACGTCCATCATTTGGGGGAGGTGGGTGTGTCTACGAAAGTGTGACAGTGCATGAATTAGGTATTGGGAAAAGCGTGACAGAGGGGGTCTAGAAATCCCGATAAACGATGGACGTCATATTTGAATCTTTCCTTAAGGTAACACGGGAGACCGTGCAAACAATCATATTTACACGGATGATTCTAGAGACATCAAAAACTTTCAAACTAAGCCGTTTGACGTTATTTTTATTTGTTTAAGTAATTCGTTGTGTTGTAAACACATGACCGCGAGAGTGTAAGCTGATATTGGATCAATATCTATTTTAGTGTGTTCCAATTGACGAATATGTTATGTTTCTGAAAAATTGAAAATTGATTCTGACTTGCTGTCGCCTAAACTATGAAAAACTTGTCGAGATTCTAATACAAACACTTTTCCTACATTTTCATCACAATTATAACTATCTGGCAAGTGTCAGTTTTCAAAATAGATTTTGCAATATTTAACCTCTTTTTTCGTCAAATACCACTTAAAATTTTAAGCTAAAAATTAAACAGAATTAAAAAAACATACAAATTTAGTGCACAGTTTTCTTTTGACTGTAGTAACTATGGTTTGATCATAAAAAATACACGATATACAGGTCGGACTCGATTATCCGGAGATTCGATTACCGATCGGTACCGCGGGGCAAGTGGGTAAATGGGGTAAGTGAAAATAATTGGTATATTTAACTGAATATGTGAATTAACGTTTTAAACTCATGCGTAAACCTTTGATGCCATTGAGAACATTACGATAAGTAAGAGATTTCTGGGATTTTTCAACCATTATTGCATAATAGAGCGAAAGATTGTTAACCTGTCAACTATCACTCCGTAACAAGTTGGCGGCGTACAATCTTATTTTAATATTTCAGCGAAAAATAATTTTCTGTATCACTTCTAAGTTGTCCTCTCTGAGAGTTTTAAACAGCAGTAAAAAAAGTTTTAGAACTAATTCGTGATAGACCTAAAAATAACTAAATTGAAACACCGTCAATTTTCAACCGTCAACAAAGGTTGCCAAATATTACGATATTAATATGCTTACTTCGGACAGTCGATTAAAAGGCAGACGTTGATTGAAAAGTTCCAATAAGGTACCGTGGGGCAAGTGGGTAATGGATTTCGCATAGTTGAGATTCTTCAAATTCTAGAGACTTTAAATTGAAACAAATGAGGTTGTGTATATTTTTTAGCTTGACTCCCACCAAATATAAGCAGCATGCTGAAATTGATTTTTATGAAAAATTAAAGAAAAAAATACAGAAAAAGTTTTTGAAATATGTCTCCTTACTTTTCACTTGCCCCAAAAGTGGGGCAAGTGAAAAGTTTACCGTTTTGAATAATCAATTCAAAAATAAACAGTTATATCCACGATTTCTACAAGCTTTAACATTTGATAAGGCTTCCCAATGAACAATAACATAAGTAATATGTAAACAAAGAAAATGTTATTCTTTTCACTTGAATTTTCTTCTGTTCAGTTATGTTAGTTGAAATGATTCGACAACATTATAACTGCAACATTTCCAATGTTAGTTCTTACATTATAGGACAGCAATTATTGCATTTCTGCTCTGTAGAATTTTTACCGCTCGTTATT
Source organism: Aedes aegypti (assembly GCF_002204515.2). Taxonomy (NCBI): domain Eukaryota; kingdom Metazoa; phylum Arthropoda; class Insecta; order Diptera; family Culicidae; genus Aedes; species Aedes aegypti. The sequence continues at coordinate 228,439,736 of NC_035108.1, read as the reverse complement.
TGTTTTTGAGAAAGTCGGATATAACGTCGGATAACTCTTCGGGAGAAATCAAATGGAATCCTTCAATAACGTATTTAGAATCTTTTTTATGTGGATAGACCTCCCATTTTTATGTTTTGAACTAGCTTTACATAGACATTCCACGAGATTTCCGTGTGTTCTCTAATATTGCAACTTTTCAGTCAACGTCTTCCTTTTAATTGGCTGCCCGAAGTAGACATATTAATATTGTAATGTTTGGCAACATCTTTTAGAGAAGTTCAATGATTTCTAATAGCTTTTAACGCTTGAGTATAGTGTTTCTTGAATTATCAGCACGTTATGTTTTTCTATGATAATTGCGAACCATGTTTACTTATGGCGACTTAAAGAGAAAACACAAATTCAATCTCTAATGATAAACTTTTCACTTGCCCCACCTGATTAGAAAATTGACGGTGTTTAAATTTAGTTATTTTTAGGTTTACGTCGAATTAATTCTAAAACTTTTTTTACTGCAGTTTGAAACTGTCACAGAGGACAACTAAGAAGTGGTACAGGAAATTGTTTTCCGAAACTTTTTTCCACTGAAAATATTAAAATAAGATTGTACGCTGCCAACTTGTTACGGAGTAACAGTTGACAGGTTAACAATTTTTCACTCTATTATGCAATAATGGCTGAAAAATCTCAGAAATATCTTACCTATCGTAATGTTCTCAATGGCCTCAAAGGTTTACGCATGAGTTCAAAACGTTATTTCACATATTCAGTGAAATATATCAATTGTTTTCACTTACCCCATTTACCCACTTGCCCCGCGGTACCTTATAAGAGAACGCATGGAAATCTCGTGGAATGTCTATGGAAGGCTAATTTAAAACATAAAAAATGAGGTATAGGTGTATCCCCATAAAAAAGTTTCTAAATACTTTATTGAAGGATTCCGTTTGATTTCTCCCGAACAGTTATCCGACGTCATATTCGATATTCTTAACAAATAACGAGCGGTGTAAATTCTACAGAGCAGAAATGCAATTGCTGTCCCATGAACTAACATTGGAAATGTTGCAGTTATAATGTTGTCGAATAATTTCAACAAACATAACTGAACAGAAAAAAAATTCAAGTAACAATAATAGACTTTTCGTTGTTTACATATTACTTATGTGATTGTTCATTGGGACGCCTGAACACATGTTAAAGGTAATAGAAATCGTGAATATAACTGTTAGTTTTTGAATTTATTGTTCAAAACGATAAACTTTTCACTTGCCCCACATGAGGGGCAATTGAAAAGTAAGGAGACGTTTTCCAAAAACTTTTTCTGTACTTTTTTCTTCAATTTTACATAAAAATAAATTTCAGCATACTGCTTATATTTGGTGGGAGTCAAGCTAAAAATTATACACGACCTCATTTGTTTTAATTCAAAGTCGCTAGGATTTGAAGAATCCCAACTATGCGAAATCCATTACCCACTTGCCCTTATCCGGGATTCGATTATCCGGAATTTTAGACTCGATTACCCGGAGTATGTTTATTGATGTACTTATTTTTCAGTTTTTATGCATAAATTTGAGATGATTTAATACTGCAATATACAATATGAATAGTTTAGCAGTTTTGGACGTAGGTAGGAAAATGGGTGTTTAATAAGCGGGTTTTTGTGTATGCTGGTAAAACAATTTGTTTTCTACTCAAGACCACTAATGTTCCTAGAAATAATTTGTGGCTACGCCACTGCATCATAAGGTGCCGTGGGGTAAGTGGATACAGAAAAATCAATAGTCAAATTCATTGTTATGTTCAACTAACCTAAATAATGTAATTCAAACTTTTTTCTGTGGATATCAAATGAGGGACTAAAAATCGTAATTTGTTTCGATCTTTTTGATTGTTATGTATTGAATATGAGAGACTTGAAAATGGGATAAGTGGATCATCAATAACAAAAATCTATTCTTAAAACAAATGTGATGTAATTATGTACAGTAAGCATGATATTTTTGTTATTGGTATATTGTGACAGCTTAGAAATCAAATTTTTTATTTTATCAAAATATTATGAAAATATGTATAAGTTGTTTCACACTAATCCGAACAAAAAAAACATTGTAACTAGAATATTTTGGAGAAAATTTGTCCATTTTATACTCATAAGATATACAGAAGCATTGTAGGATTATTCCTAACGATGTTTTGGAAAGATACTAGAATTTTTTTTTTGTCTTTATTATCGAGATTTTTAGCCCTGGGCTAGTTCATCTCGGGACCAACGGCTTTGCTTCCCTTCCGAAGGAAGTCGTCACTGAAAAATTGTTAGTGACCATCTCGGGGATGGGATTCGATCCCAGGTCCTTGGCGTGAGAGGCGTGAGTTCTAACTACTACACCAGGTCCGTCCTCTAAGATACTAGAAGTTTAAAATCTAAATTACATTAATATTTGTTTTACAAACTAAAATCTTTTTATTCTATTTGTATCATATATTTGTATCATCTGTCTAGAAAAATCAATACGGACAAATAACGTACGATAATATGCTTTTAATAGGGGCATTTGTATATTTTGCTCTTTTGCAATTCAGTTTCGATAGACAACGAACAGTTTTGTTTGAATTTTGTAATACAGTAATGACCCGATTTTGTCAGCCCCCGATTTTATCTACCCCCGATTTTAGCACCCTTCTTCTTCTTCTTCTTCTTGGCATTAACGTCCTCACTGGGAGAGAGCCTGCTTCTCAGCTTAGTGTTCTTATGAGCACTTCCACAGTTATTAACTGAGAGCTTTCTTTGCCAAAGTTGCCATTTTTGCATTCGTATATCGTGTGGCAGGTACGATTATACTCTATGCCCAGGGAAGTCAAGGAAATTTCCATTACGAAAAGATTCTGGACCGACCGGGAATCGAACCCAGACACCTTCAGCATGGCTTTGCTTTGTAGCCGCGGACTCTAACCACTCGGCTAATGAAGGACCCTTTTTGACCCAATTTTGTCCACCACCAATTTTAGCATCCTTTGTTCCCAATTTTGTCAGCCTAGAATTTATATTTATTTTAATTAGACTAAAAACGTCTATACTGGCAATATTGGGTGCATAAAGTCAATTATGACCTTGGCCACGTCTATACAATTATCTAAAGATCGAATTTTTCAAATTTGAAATTTTTAATAATCATCCGAGAAACTTATCAATATTACCTTGGATTACGGTACATAGAAAATGGAAGTGAAAAAAAAACAATGTTTATATTAACAAAATCATAAAATTAAGACCTTAAGTTAAAATAAAACTAGAAACCAGTCGAAAAATTTTATCCCGATATTAGCTCTTTCCCGATTTTGTCAACCCTAAATGCAGCATGGGGCTGACAAAATCGGGACATTACTGTATTCATTTTTTTATATATTTTATCTAAAAAGACTTAAAAAACTTTTAGGTAGAATAATTAAAATTCTCTCTGGTCAATTTGATAAGTTTAAGCTAGGAATGAAAAAAGTTGAAGGAAAACAACTCTTTAGGATATTTTTTTTTGTCAGTAGCGATAGGGGTACACTCAGGCAAATGGACTATCGATAAACATAGGAACCACTTATGAAAATTCGCCACAAGAAATCGGATTTAAATTCATAAATTTGCCTTATGAAACCAGAATTTGAAAACAAAAAACGTTTTCGCGGCAACCTGGAATTGCACCAAGAACCTTGCGATCGATAGGCCCGAGCGAACACCACGCGCCTATCGACGCCTTGATGTGGAGTGATGCTAAAACGATACATAAAGCGTTCGTATTGCAATAATCGTTCCACCTTTCATAAGGAAAAATGTATGAAATTCGATAATCCAGTTCGCTGCGTGTAGTACTGTCACTTTTAATCTGCCCTAAGCTCATTGCCAGCATTTGCTTTTATAAGCCTCTGTTGCGTTCATCACACAGACGTTCCTAAGCAATGTTGCTCAAATGGTCACTTGTCAGTGTTTGGATTTCGATCAGAATAAGCCGATCGAACCATATTCGGAGAGTGTAACAGTTCGCGAACCATAACAGTTCGTGGCACATCGCATTCGGAGAGCCCTATGAATGTCACTCTCTCGTTTGGTAAATGGCACGAGAGCGTTCGAGAGCGGCAACTCTCGAGTAGTGCCAAAAGATACGTTCGGTAGACGTCTTGCCGACAAATGGTTAGTATTTACGCATTGTGATTATGCGCTGCTGATCAGAACAAACTCACCAAATTCCATTTTCGAAAATCCTCCGCAGTCTATCGCTCTAATAATGAACAATAGCTTGAGCCGTAACTTAGCACTGCTCATCAAAATGCACGCACTGCAATTCTTAATCCATCTCGAACCGAGCATCCACAAATCACATTCAATTTTTGAATCAACACGCACGGGGGATAAAAAACGAGTCACGCGAAACGAATTCAATTGATGGTGCCATCACAGAGCACTCTCGAGCAAAACGCAAACAAAACTTCACAAAACATCTTCGGTTTTAATCTCCGATAAAAAAAATCTATCTAGGGCAAACGCTCCCTTAGTGGAGGTAGCTCCAATAGTGGAGGTAGTGTGTTTTGGCATGTCTCGCGCTAATAAATGATTATGTTATATTTTTGTATTATGCACGATGCGAAAATGATACAAGTAATTGAATAATATTCATGAAATTTAACCGTAAAACTATTTAAAACAATTATTTTGCTTAATTTTTTTGCTCCTTTGCACCTATAGTGGTGCATCAGTACCCATAGTGGAGGGTCCCATAAGAAATCAATGGTTTGCGCCACTAAAGGAACCATCCTTAAAATATACCTCCACTAAAGGAACAGTGTTCCTATTATTGGTGCAAGGCTTTTTGCAGGGAAATTTTAAATGAATCGTGATTTTTATACATTTGAATGATAGAAGGATTTGAGATCTATCGAATGATACGTTAAAATCATATATTTCATGATCTTAACACCGTGTTTTAGCAGTTTTCCCTTAGGTGCACCACTAATGGTACACTTGCCCTATCACTTTGAAAAACATGTTCCCACAGATCATTCGCACGTTGCGTAGCACCATCCGCCGAATCTAATTTTCACCAGCGAAATGGAAAAAAAAGCGAAAGAACGCGGACGAGGTAAACGTGACACAAAATTCAAAACGCAGCCGCCCGCGCGTGGCTTGCTGCGATCACTCGATATTGACTCATGAAACTATACAAAAAAATCAAAATTATTTTATTGCATGGTTAAAGAGCATTCAAAAATTACGTCCATCGTTCAGGGAAGGGGGAGTCTACGAAAATGTGACAATGCATGCATTAGGTACTGCAAAATCGCGACAGGGGATTGAGGGGACGGAGTGTAGAAATGCTTAAAATATGATGGACGTTATATTTTTTATATATTCCCTTGCTATGATGGTCCCCTCAAACAATTTCCCAAAGCATTTCTATTCCATATCTTGATTGTGTCGACAAGTCAATGGTTCCCTTCGACCTCTGGAGGGTTGATTGTATGTTGAAAATAACGTTTTATAACTGCTGGCGCATAGTAAGGAACATAGTTGAAAAATGGTTCCTTACTATGCGCACTCAAGAAGAATAGGAAAATGAAGAGAAAATAAGTTGCACTTTACCAGTGATGATTGCTAGATAAATAAACTAGTGCCTACGTACAGTGACCCCACGCAGTTGAATCACCCACAATTTATGAATCAGCTGACTTCAAAAGACAAAATTATTATCAAACTTGTCACAAAACATCACAGAATTATTTTTACACATAGTTTCTTATCAGTAAAAATAATTCTGTGATGTTTTGTGACAAGTTTAATAATAATTTTGTCTTTTGGAGTCAGCTGATTCATAAATTGTGGGTGATTCAACTGCGTGGGGTCACTGTATACTAAAAATCTGAAATAAGGACTGTTCATTTTATAAAGTGGACACCTTGTGCATGCTGTATCTTTTTAATTTATCAATGAAATTTCTATCGGTTTTCTGTACATCGTTCAACTAGTATTGTACAATGTTGTGATAATAAAAAAATCTCCAAAATTATTATATTTCACACGAATATGGAACAACGTTAAAAACGATCGATTTTTAGAGGTTATCAAAATCAATGATTGCTAGAAATTGGCTGGAAAACTCGACCAACTAGGGAGATTTATGGCTTCGGCACCATTCGACTATTATCGGCAATCAAATTTCAAACGCCAAATACGCAGTATCTTCCTATCAAAACACATCAATGAAAACGTTCAGATGATTCTTTGTTCTGCCAGCTTCCCGCTGACGAGATTTCCGAGACTGAACAAACAATATCGCCAGAGATGTCATCAATTCAAATGAGCACGCCTCAAAATGCAACTGATTTGGTGCTGCCGAAGAGATTGACCAGCAGTTCTTATGGGAAAGTTGCCGAAGAGAATTAGGCTGCCGACAATAGTCACACTGACAAGAGATGTTCGCAGCGTTGTAAAAACATTTCCAAAAGCATTTTAACAAGTCTGTCGGTGTGAATCGATAGAAGATTGATCTACGCATAAAAAGCTTGTTCTTCGAAAGGATTATCAATCAGAAGGCTGATAGAAAAGATCAAGTAATAATCATTTTTCCCCGATATTTTTAGAGAAAAATATTTTACATTTGAAGGGAACTCATTTGAGTAGATTTTTTTGTTTTTAAAGTACGTCCTGACGGAAGTGCCAATATAGTATTAATACGAAAAATAACGTATGCCTTCATATAGTTACTATATACCCCACGACACATTGAAAGCGCAATAGAAAAACAATTTTGCTTTTTTTTTAGAAGACCTTTCAACGTACATTGACAATTATCAAAATTGGCAACACTGTTGTACCGTAAAGTGCCCTAATTCAGCGCAGTGCCTAACTCCGCGCATTTCATACAAAATTATTTATATATGGAAATACACATTAATATTTCAGCAACTTTTAATGTTATTCGAGGCTACTTTGATTTAGCATAAGTTTGAATCACAAATAAAAGCAAATAAGGCATTTTTTCGCGGCATAAAAAAATAATCAGTGAAGGCCCGTCGGAGTAGACGTCATTTTTCTAATTTTCTTAGCGTCCGTGCTAAGACTGTAGGACAACAACAAACGCGATTCCTTTATCTAAAATGTTTTATTTTTTATGCAATATTCCATGGAACTACTTGCTACAGATATGTTTCATGGTGCTTCTATGAAATCTTATCAAATATTAGCATAATTATTGAGTTTTATTCAAAAAAGTATTGCGCGGAATTAGGCTACGTCTTTTTTCATAATGCCCTAATTCCGCGCACTGTTCTTCGTAGAACAACAGACAAGTAAAACATGCTATATCCGTCTTCACATCTGTCTATTTCTCTGAAAAGTAACTTCATGCATACATACGTTTCATGTACAAGCGGAATATCGGGAAAGTCCACTTAGGCAGCGTCCATAAATGACGTAGCATTTTTTGACCAATTTTTGACACCCCCTCCCCTTTGTAGCCTATTTTTCCATACTTAATACATGATTCGTAGCAAAATCGTAGACTTCCCCCTCCTCCTAAAATGCTACGTCATTTATGGACGGTCCCTTACAGGGAAAAATACCACGTGGTGTGCATAAACATAAACCCCAAAAACATAGTCTATACATCTGTGCGCACAAAAATGACTTAGCATAATGAACCACACATAACATTGCCAATGTACACTTGTTTATGATTCTTATTTATATTATACAATCCATATAGAATTATTGGAAAACAACATATGTCGTAATTTGTAGTAGACTCCACAAATTACGACACATTCTCGGGAAATGATTCACGGAAACGTTACGATCCCTACATAGTTTACGAAGCCTCCATACAAAAAGTGTGATAATACGGATGAGAGGGGTTGAAAATGGTCATATTTTGTGTGACGTAATTTATGGGTGACCCTTAGGTGCTTCTGAGGTTTCTTTTTTGCTTAAAAAATTAAGTTTCAGTTGCTCGTGGCATTAGTGGATACCATTAACTGATTTGCTTAAAACTTATTGATTCCAAGCAATAATGCGAACTAGTCCTTGTATTGTATGAACGAACAGTGCAGAATACAAATATCGACTACTTTTTCAAATCGACGTAAGTAACTTTCATACGGTTTTGAGAAAGTTAATTAAGAAGAATCACAACCTTTCTTCTAAAACTGTTTTAAAATGAAACCCCTTTTTATTTTTTTTTACCTTGTGTATCGCTTAAATTTTGCATGCAATCAGCTCGCGTTAAAACACTAGGGAGTTCCTACCATTTCCCACAAAAAATGTATGACAAAATGATAAACCATTTCAATCAGTTACTTACGACGTTTTTGTACCAGTGTAAAATCGACTCAAGTAGTGTTTTGATTCGTGGTTAAGTCACTTTGTCTCTCCATACAGCGGAGCGGCGAAAGTAGGTTAGGCTGCAAAAGTTGAAAATCTTACTTTCGTCGTTTTGTAAATTCGGAAATTAAACGTTCTAAAAGTGAAAAATCGAGTTGGTTTAGAGCGGAACGTGTAGAATTTCGTCTGCAAAACACGTAGGATTGATGAAGTAAGTTTGTTAACTTTTCTGACTTGAGTCTGTTTGAATAAGTCTTCGAGAAATAGGGGTAGTCGGGGCGGTTTCGCTAATGGGTGGAATGATTCACATTGGCATGGGGGTTTTTAAGGGGCCTTCCTTAGCAGAGTGATTAGAGTCCGCGGCTACAAAGTCAAGCCATGCTGAAGGTGTCTGGGTTCGATTCCCGTTAATGCCAAGAAGAAGGTTTTTTTCTCGACCGAATTGTCTAAAACTATGCAATAAGAAACATATTTCAGCCAAATATGAGCTCAGCAGATTTCGAAAGAGTATTTCATTTCTTAATTTTCCAGTTCAGTGAATAAAATAATTAAATTGTTAAATTCTATGAGATAATTTCACAACATAAAATAGGGTGCTCATATCACCCCATCGACAAAAAAAATCGACGAAAAATTCATTCGTGATTTTCTAAGACAACGGAAATCGTGCATATCTAGTGTATTGATCTAAAAATTGCAATTCTAACGACTTTTCTTAAGATGGCCAAATTGCCCCACTTTCTCATAGACGAAATTCACACGTACCAATGCCACGGTATTGGTTATCTTTATTTCATGTGATAGACAAAAAAATAATAAAAAAAACTGAACGTAGACTAAAAAGTTACGGTTCATACAAAACTTTACGTTTTCTCATACAAAAAGTGTTACGGAAGGGGAGGGGTTGAACATTTTCAATTTTAAGTGTTAACGTAACGAATGGATGCAGCCCCTCATCAAAATTAATGTTAATTTGATTGTTTCATGAGTGCGCAGAATTAGGCATTCTTCTGCGCGGAATATGGAAAAGCGTTTAAAAAATGCGCGGAATTAGGCAATTTCAACGAGTGAACTATTTAAAAAAAAAATCACGAATGTAAATTATGAATACAGTCTAGTTTATATTTTCCCCATAATCTAGAATAGACTTGCTAGCGATTCATCCATAAAGCTTTTTTGTTGATGCAATACTATTTTTGAAGTAACCATTTGAAACGTTTTATTCCTTAACTGCGCTGAATTACGACACTTTACGGTAATAAAATCGATTTTATTTTCCACATATTATTTTTATAATATGTAATTCTGAGATTACCAATCGAAATATTCTGAGTTTTTACGTTTGCAATATGCTGTAGATTGATAAATATGCGTACATGATTTTAAAAGTATGAGACTTTTTAGTAAAACGACCATAAAGAGTAAAATTTATATTAAGACTGCGGTACAAACTCACGATTTAGCTCTTGTTTATACAAATATAGGTCCTTTAGTAATCTAAACCAGTTTTGAACATGCTTTTTACTTTTCTCTTTTGCTGGGAGTGAAAAGATGGTGTATCAGCAAATGTGGTCATGAATGGATAAATCACCAAAGTTACTTAATGTCAGAAAATGGTGGACTATAATTGATAACATACAAGTTGTTCATAAGAATGGGGATTTCTGTCTTGCGAAAAATAATATCAAACTTTGACGAGCAGCTTTTCTTAGGAGTTTTTGGAAAAACTTTTCAGCTCTTCAACCAAAAGCATTTTGTACGATCTTCTATTTTGATAGCATCGTAAAATAATAGTTAAACGATGCATAGAAAACCGATTACTATTTTATCAATAAATGAAAAAAAAATATAGCATAAACAAAGTGTCCACTTTATAAAATGAACAGTCCTTATGTTCTCTTTAATTTGCTTCAAATGATTTAAGTGATGAGGTACCCCCTTAGCATTTTTGCTAACGGGCAGTCAATTTGGACGTTTTTTAATATTTTTATTATTTATTAAAGTTCTTCTTCTTCTCCTTGGCATTAACGTCCTCGCTGGGACAAAGCCTGCTTCTCAGCTTAGTGTTCTTTTGAGCACTTCCACAGTTATTAACTGAGAACTTTCTTTGCCAAAGTTACCATTTTCGCATTCGTATATCGTGTGGCAGACACGATGATACTCTATGCCCAGGGAAGTCAAGGAAATTTCCATTACGAAAAGATCTTGGACCGACCGAGAATCGAACCCAGACACCTTCAGCATGGCTTTCCTTTGTAGCCGCGGACTCTAACCCCTCGGCTAAGGAAGACCCATTTTTGATAAAGTAATAAACGTAAATTTGGCAAGAAAATTCTTCGCGTACTTTTTTATTACTATTGTAGCAATATATGAAAAAAAAAAATAAATAAAAATTTAAGTATTTTACCAGATTTTGGTGGATTTTGGTAAAAGTGCGCAGAGTAAGGGGCCCTCACGGTATACGATTTCCTACACCTAACTATCCATACAAACAAAAAAATGGCTATCATTGCCATCATAGTTTTACTAATTGAAACAAAAACATAGTTTACTAATTGAAACAAAAACATGAAAGGAGCTCACTAGTTTAAACTGTTTCATCAACATGCTGATCAAACATATTGAGATATAAAAACATTCCAGAAACGCGCACAAACGAACTGGATTGTTTAAGTCTATACACAAGATTATTTGACAAGAAACATTTTTAAATGATTATCATTCCTAGCAAAGGTTGATTACATTTTAGTGCTTAGAAAACTATCTGTCCACACATAGAAGACACTCCCCTAATACTTGATGAACATTTTTTTAATAATCATGTAGGTATTACTTACCTATTACATTATTGTTGTCGACACTTCTTCGACGAATTTTTTTACGCTTCCGTAACGTAGGACTGACAGAGCCTTCCCGTGACCCAGATACATCTGTGTCAAGAATATCCTGCTTCAATGGCCTTTTATTTTCAATCGTTAAACCTGAAGCCTAATCAAAGAAATAAATATGTATTAAAAATGGAATAAACCATTACCATCAATCTTACCTTGTTTGCAGGTACCACTGGTGTCAGAAGCGATTTTGTCGACGAGGCTTCGTTTTGTGCCTGCTTTTGTTGTGATGGCGCAGCAGATGTACTCCGATTGTCCGAAAGTCCTTTGATTTGCAAGGACTCAGCCGCTTTCAGAAGAGCAGCAAGCTGATCTTGTGAGATGTTTACTTCGCCACGATACATGTAGTCCATCATGGCGCGTAATTCTTGAAATTTCACATCTTTGAGTATGAAAATTGGGTGTTTATCGTATTGTTGTGAGAGTAGCGCCTGTGTTACAAAATATAATATCAAATTATTATTAAATTATTAATTATTATATCATTATATTATTTATATTATTAAATTATTATTTAGTAATTTAACAAAACTTACCGCAAAATACGGGCTACAAGCCGAGAGAACAACTTTGTGTGCTTTCAGAAATTTTCCTTCAGCTGCCAATGTGCAATCAACTAACGTTCCATTCTCCAAAAGTGTGTCGAACACGGAGATTAGTGTGCTCTGGTGATTGTTCCATCGAAGACAGAACTGTTGATCATCATCCATTTTTGGGTTACTGATTATTTGCGTTGATTCTATAAGAAAAAGAAACAGAATATGATTTAATCAGTAAAATTGGGTAACAAACAAAATTTAAATAATGACGAATTTATTGTTTTTCGCATAAGGTACAACACAAGATACATGAAAAGTTGTGGGATAAGTTGTTGAACGCTTTATACCGAAAAATAGTAATTTATGGCCAACGGTTTTTTTTTTTCGAAAAATAAAAGTTAAAAATTGGCCTCGCATCGTTCCTCATTTTACTTTTCAATGTTAACGAATAACGAGCTTAAGGCTGATACAAAATATTATTTTACTTTGTCATACCATCCCACTCCCTTTAAAAATTCGAAAATTTTGAGGGTAAAAAATGTTTTGAACTAGCTTTACATAGACATTCCACGGGATTCCCGTACGTTCTCTAATATTGACTTCGCATCACAATCTGGAGTTTGCCGGTTGGACTTTCGAAGCGAAGTTTTATTGTTTTTGTCATTGGCTTTTATCTCGACTGTTTTTGAAAACGGATTTGTCAGTTCGAGCGCGCCAAAATCCTTTCGATTGAAAATGTGTTGGCGGTGCTTAACCTATCCCGCCCATGACTTTCTTCATCATTAAAAATAGAAATGCACCTTTTTGCGCAAAATCGCAGAACTAAACCTTGTTTTTAAACTAAGAATTAGTGGTCAAGATAACTTTTATTTTGTTGTATGGTATTCAGTTGGAGCTGCCTGACAGCTTAACTTGTCAAGGCTGAACCCTCGGTCTGGTTTTTTGCCAAGTTTCCCCTCTACCAGGACCAATACTCAGACGGACTAGGCTATGGTGCCCACATGAACACTGTTTTTTTTATTAGTGTAGTTTTTTTAAAAATACCCGCATAACAAGAGGGAGAATCACTGAGTAGAAATAAGTGGCGACAATCTTATTTTAATATGGTTTTTAAATTGCCATAAAAAGAAATACCTATTTTGCAACAACGGTATAAATAATCTAATTCCAGCTTCATTTTCGCAAAATTTACAAGTAGAAAGTAGGCGTTGTGAAGCATTGCATTTGCCACCGAAAAGTGAATCTTGTAGGAGAATGACTGATATGATATAAAACAGAAATATTTTCTATTCAACGATAGCTTGAACATAGATTGTTCATGAATGCCACGATGAGTTTATCGTGTGTTACCTTATGTTTGTTGATAATGAATAGGAAATCGAGCGAAGTCCTCTTTCTGAATTTTATCGGGATGCACAATATTGGGAACTTTTCAATCAATCCTTTCAATCGGCTGTCCGAAGTAGATACATTAATATCGTCATGTTTGACAACCTCTTTCAGAGAAGTACCTTGAGTTTTAATAGCTTTCAACGCTTTAGTGTTTATTGAAAGAAAATTAATAAATGTACCAGCCTAATTATACTTCATTAATAATTTAAGAACTACTAGCCTTCCTTTTCAGGAAGTGACTGATTCAGTATGGCGAAAATAACATTGCTGGTTAAACCCAATAAATTGGGTGGGCAATTCTAGGAGTGTACCAAGCGAATATAACGTCATCCGTCATATTTGTTTCTCGTGATCGCGCCCTAAAAGCTATTATTGGTAAGGGATCGTTCAAATATTACGTAACGCAACAGGGGGAGGGAGGGGGTCTTACATGGTGTTACGGTCCATACAAAAAATTATAATTTTCCATACAAAAGCTGTTACGTGGGGGAGGGAGTGGGTCTAAAATTGACAAATTTTGCGTTACGTAATATTTGAATGAACCCTAACCGAGTGTGTAAATTTTTGTTTCCAAGCAAATGAAAGGACCAAGATGAAAACTATCACCACTGGGAGATAGAGGAGGATCTTCTCTTCATCATAGCATTGTTGAATAACGTGTAAATCCATTCGTTTGCTCGGTAACAACAAGCTACACACTCGGTTACTAATGGCTTTCAGGGCGAAATCAAATGTTATGCGAGGTTCGGCTGCACTCATGATCATTACATTTCGGAAAGCACTGGTCGACAGTGCACAATTCGCCAAAATGACCAACATGGTTTATGTTACAACTGTTGAAAAATGCATTGTTAATCAATATTAGCGAGATGCTAACGCTTCGAACAATAAAAATGTTCAGATTTTGACTGGTACTAGCTTGCAATAATGAGGATGATACATTTAAGCTTATTTACTTAACAGGAAAATACATCGAAAAGAAGGAATTTCATACATTAACACATGGCACTTTGGTACGAACCCAAGGAAGGGTTCAGGTTGCATTCAAACGATTCAACTTCTCAGTGACCCAGTTGGTGTATTTGCACCAACAGCGACAGAGTACTGCCGAAATAACCAATATTCACAACGGAGAAAAATTACTCGCTACAAAATCGCCCATGTTGGGTTTTAAAAATAAACAAACCTCCCACCAATACAAATCTGCGTGATGCTTATGTGTATTAATTTTAGCACTTGACATATCCAACAATTGAGAAGAAAATGGAGAAAATTCATTTTTGTCCAGCATACAACATACAGCGTAGAATCTACCCTGAGTAGTGAATATGGCACCTAATGTCTTGTTCATTTCCTCTTTTTCTCAAATCTCGCGTGATCGCAACAACCAAAATAAAAAAAAAATACGAACACGTATGCAATGCTTTGCGTTCTACTTACAATAGGGCGCTCATTTATTGATCATGAAAATATGGTTGACACTTAATAATTACACTCACAAAAGTAAGCAAACTCGTTCTAGTACGAACACTATTAGGAGGCATCGGCTAAGAGAAACTTCACTGTATTTTAGTTTCTATAATTATAATCCTTCGATGTAGTAGGCGAATAGAAACCGTATGCTTTCCTTTTTTACTGTTTCTTCGTCGCGTCGAAGTTGGCTAAGAACAACGATGGCAAGAAGATGACTGCGATGTTCAGCATTCGAGTAGCTCACAGCAGCTGCGGTGAAATGGTAAAATATTTCTCCACTACTGTTGAATCTCTCATACAAGCAGAGCATTCGTGTATACATATGCGAGTTGTTACGAGCAGCATACAATCTCGCAATTTGTATGATCAGCAACACAATTATGAGAAATATGTGATAGGCACAGGAAGGAGTCGAAGCCAAATGTCTATGAAAAGTGAATATGGATGTGTGGGGGACAATCATCGAGAAAATTAATGCGTTATTGGAGAAACGAGTGCTTGAGAAAACAAAATTAACGAATGAATTTTAAAAATCTGCAGCATGTGAATGCTTCATCTCAACCTTCTTATTCAAAGTATAAGCTTTGGTAAAATTTGAATAGTTAGATCTAAAGAGACTAAATTATAAAGAGACGAAATCTGATCATATTCAAAATAAATCAGCTAGCAACTATGCCAAATCTATTACGCAGCACTGTCAATGTTAAATCCCACGCTAAAAGGGAGTCACAGGTTTTATGTGTTGAATTTTCACAGGTTTGGGTAACGAATGAAAAATTGACTGAATGTGTGTAAAACCAATGTAATGAGTAGAGCATTCTTTATGCAAAGCATGAAAATTGCAATCGACACTCATGTATTCAGAAAATATGCTACTTCAGAAGAAGCAAAATTTTCGTGGGCGGTAACATTTTTGTGTGAGCCGTTTTCAGCTTGTGTGAAAAAGTGTTTGACAAGTCTTCTGCTCGATTGGAATGACATTGACAGTAAACTTGGAATTCCAATTGGAACATTTCGTTTCTTTGCTTATAGTTTCTTTAGTTAGATCCTAGGACAGGACGTGACAGCTCAACGTTGCTTTTCAGTTAATAACCTTGACGATACAAAAGCCAGTGCTACCGGTATCCTTGTTAAGCAGATCTTGTGAACATTTTTAAATATCAAGGCTCATAATTTGGTTGTTTCTGGCACGTTACATTCCTCCAGAGCCATAAAGGATACTAGCTTATTAAAAAATCAGGTTTATAATCAAACCCGTCGATATTTTTAGAGAAAATTGTCACAATTTCTATAATATTGCTTTCAATTAAGTATTTTCTATTCTTTTTAGCATTGTAGAAGCACATGGGGTAAACTGAACATCGAATATAAGGTACCGTGGGGCAAGTGGGTAATGGATTTCGCATATTTGGGGTTCTTCAAATTCTAGAGACCTTAAATTAAAACAAATGAGGTCGTATATATTTTTTTGGCTTGACTCCCACCAAAAATAAGCAGTATGCTGAAATTGATTTTTTGTAAAATTGAAGAAAAAAGTACAGAAAATGTTTTTGAAAAATGTCTCCTTACTTTTCACTTGCCCCATAAGTGGGACAAGTGAAAAGTTTATCGTTTTGCACAATAAATTCAAAAACTAACAGTTTTATTCACGATTTCATAAGTAACATGTAAACAAAGAGAATGTTATTATTGTTACTTGAATTTTCTTCTGTTCAGTTATGTTTGTTGAAATAAATCGACAACATTATAACTGCAACCTATTCAATGTTGATTCTTACATCATGGGACAGAAATTTCATTTCTGCTCTGTAAAATTTCCACCGCTCGTTATTTGTGTTTAAGAAAATCGGATATGACGTCGGATAACTCTTCGAGAGAAATCAAACGGGATCCTTCAATAAGG
Source organism: Aedes aegypti (assembly GCF_002204515.2). Taxonomy (NCBI): domain Eukaryota; kingdom Metazoa; phylum Arthropoda; class Insecta; order Diptera; family Culicidae; genus Aedes; species Aedes aegypti. The sequence goes on along the minus strand of NC_035108.1, from coordinate 228,423,191 downwards.
TATTTAGAATCTTTTTTATGTGGATAAACTTATACCCCATTTGTATGTTTTGAACTTGCTTTACATAAACATTTCACGAGATTTTCGTGCGTTCTCTTATATTGGAGCTTTTCAATTAACGTCTTCCTTTTAATCGGCTGTCCGAAATAAACATATTAAAATCGTAATATTTGACAACCTTTTTTTAAAGAAGTTCCATGATTTGGCCATGATAATAGCTTTGAGTATAGTGTTTTTTGAATTATCAGCACGTTCTGTTGTTCTATGATAATTACGAACCTTGTATACTTATAGCTACCTAAAGAGAAAACACAAATTTAATCTATAATATGAAACTTTTCACTTGCCCCACGTAATTAGAAAATTGACGGTGTTTCAATTTAGTTATTTTTAGGTCTATGTCGAATTAATCCTAAATTTTTTTTTTACTGCGGTTTAAAACTATCAGAGGGGACAACTTAGAAGTGGTACAGAAATAGTTATTTAGGCAACAAGTTGCAAAATGATGATTTTTTCAGCACGAGTTGTACATTTATCCAACGAGGCTCGCCGAGTTGGATAAATACAACGAGTGCTGAAAAAATCGAGTTTTGCAACGAGTTGCCTACAACATTTTTTGCTATTTCGAAAAATGCCATTTCAGCTGGATAAACTCTAAAAGCACAATCAAACATTTCAAGAGAACCCACATGGCACACATCCATCCATTTAGTATTTTTCAATCACGTAGGCTGTGATACAATAGTACCTACCCATGAATGTCACAAGTTTTCACGCTCCCATCGAAATCAGGTAAGACAGCACAAACAGTTGCTGACTACAAATGTTGGACTATTCGATTCCAAATCGGAATCACGTGGTCATTCATGGGGAGAGGGAGCGTTCAATGATCACGGTCCATACAAATTTTATAAATTTGTGTATGGACAAATGACCACCAGGGGGGAGGAGGTTGGCCAGGAATCCCAAAAAAACTGATCACGTGGTTAATGGACAGCCCCTGTCCGAATCGGATCGCACAACGGATCTAGAATCAGATGCAATTATGCTTATTCTGCGCGGCATGTGAGGCGAGACGAGTCGAATGAGGGACAACTGTCGACTCGCTCCCATTGGATTAACATTAGGGTTTGTTCACAAATATCATAACGCTAAAAATGGCCATTTTCGACACCCACCCACCCCCACGTAACGCTTTTTGTATGAATATTTTACAAATTTTGTATGAGCCGTAACAGCACGAGGACACCCACCCACCCCCTTCAGCGTTATGAAATTTGTGAATGGGCCCTTAGTCGCCTCACATCACCCGAGGTGAGAAGGACTCGTCTCGACTCACACGCCGCGCAAATAAGCACAAATGGCATGAAGCGACTGGGTTGTTCGGTTGATGCCTACCAAAACAATACTGAAAAGTGCTACTTTTCAGCACCGAGAAGAGTGCTGAAAAGTAGCACTTTTCAGCACTGTTTTTTCAGTAGGAAAAGTAGGCCGTTATGTTGATCAACTTCTCAATGAAAAGTTGATTGATTTGCAACGGAATTGCAAAAATTATTTTTCGCAACTTTTTTTCCGCTGAAAATATTAAAATAAGATTGCACGCCACCAACTTGTTACGGAGTGATAGTTGACAGGTTAACTATCTTTCGCTCTATTATGCAATTATGGCTGAAAAATCTCAGAAATCTCTTACCTATTGTAATGTTCTCAATGGCCTTAAAGGTTTACGCATGAGTTTAAAACGTTAATTCACATATTCAGTAAAATATACCAATTATTTTCACTTACCCCATTTAGCCACTTACCCCGCAGTACCTTAAATGGATTTGAAACAAAAAAAATCATAAAAATATCTCGAACTTTTGATAAAAACTCTACTCACTCTATGAACATGCAGCACGGCCAGGTTAGCAACAAAGTGCCCTGTTGCAATTCAACTCAACGATGTGAAAGTAGGCCTTTGCCAAAACGACCAATCATAAGTGGTCTTTTTAGACAGGCAATTGGTTTCATTTTTGGACTTTGACCTGACACGTGTTGTCTAAGGTTAGATCAAATACGAAATAAAAGTCTTTACGTCGCTTGCACTTGCTTACAATTTCAATGGTCATGAAGTAATAGAGCAAAATCTAGAATGCTGTGAAAAATGTTTATATTTATCGCTGCCATGTAGAAAATATGTTGATACTTTTTTCAGCTATGTCAGTACACTGCTTTCTTCTTCTTTTTGGCATTAAGTCCTCACTGGAAAATAGCCTGCTTCTCAGCTTTGGATTCTTACGAGCACTTCCACAGTTATTAACTGAGAGCTTTCTTTACCAAGTTGTCATTTGCGCATTCGTATATCGTGTGACAGGTACAGTGGCCCAATTTCATATTCGTACAGGATAATGTTTTCACATCATAAGCATAAGCATAGATGACCGTACAATTCGTAGTTGCTACTCCGTGATTGACCAGAACAATCGAAGTTGCACAGGGAATTAATGAATGGGGCTTGGGATTAGCTTACCATTCTTCAATGTGCACAAATCGAGAGCTCAAATTTAAAAGTCAATAACGGCGCCGGCCACGTCCTTACGGTCATCGGGGAAGGGAAGGAATGTTAGTGTGACTACCGTTGTTACTAGAGACCGAGATCACCTCTGCATCTCCACGGTTGTCATGGAGAGGATATTGGGTTAGTGGGATAAGGTATAGATCTGGGAGTCACCAATGTTTGGTGATGCGAGCCATGATATAATCACGCCTAACCGGATTCGCGAAATAATTCGATAATCGCATTAAACGCCGAACAAGTGTTCGTCACTCGCCCACGCAAGAGCAAGCGACGCGATCAACAGATCAAACACTACTAGCGATCCGCGGCGCTTTTTCATTTCTCTGAGCGAACGACGCGCGACAAGTTTGATCCTGCCCCCATCGCCCGCCCCCGCAGGAGCAAGCGTCAAGGTCGAAGGATCAAACACTACTTACGAACCGATCACTTTTTCACCGCTTCACTACCGACGCGCGACATATTTGATCCTGCCCTCATCACCCGCCCCAGCAGGAGCAAGTGTCAAGGTCGAAGGATCAAACACTACTCTATTCAAAAGATGTTTTTATTAATGACGAAAACTGAAAATTACATGTATATATTTTAAATTATATGAAACAGGAATAATGCCGACACTTGTAGTGACGAACTATACATAGTTTGTTTGAAAATTACATATGAGTATTACTGTGCATTTTGTCTCGATATGGTACAAGTTTTAAAAAATACGTCAACATTCACAATGTCGAACAATTCAAAAGATAATTTTTAATAACGTATAAAAGAGACAAATATATGTATATTGAAATTGTATAAGAAAAAAACATAATGCCGGCACTTATAGTGACGAACCATACAAAGTTTGTTTTAAAATTACTTAAAAGTTACGCTTTCAAGAAAATATGTGTTATCACAAGAATGAAACGAACTCACCAGTTGGTAATCCATCCTCGACTGAACACAAAACTGATACTGACAGCAAAACTTCTTGGCGTCCCGAAAACAAACCGTCTTGCTTGTGCCTTCCAAATACCTACCCAGCAAGACGCTCCAAAACAGAAAAAAAAATCTTAGGAGCCGAAAACACGCGCGAAACCGTGAGCCAAATCTATCGGACGACGCAAAACCGAACTGTCCTGCTTGGGCTTCACGAAGCACTACCCAGCAAGACGCTTGAAAACAGGAAAAAAAAAATCTCCGGCGACGAAAACATGCGCGAAACCGTGAGCCAAATCTATCGGACGACGCAAAACCGAACTGTCCTGCTTGGGCTTCACGAAGCACTACCCAGCAAGACGCTTGAAAACAGGAAAAAAAAAAATCTCCGGCGACGAAAACATGCGCGAAACCGTGAGCCAAATTTATCGGACGACGCAAAACTGAACTGTCCTGCTTGGGCTTTACGAAGCACTACCCAGCAAGACGCTTGAAAACAGGAAAAAAAATAAATCTCCGGCGACGAAAACATGCGCAAAACCGTGAGCCAAATCTATCGGACGACGCAAAACCGAACTGTCCTGCTTGGGCTTCACGAAGCACTACCCAGCAAGACGCTTGAAAACAGGAAAAAAAAAAAAAATCTCCGGCGACGAAAACATGCGCGAAACCGTGAGCCAAATCTATCGGACGACGCAAAACCGAACTGTCCTGCTTGGGCTTCACGAAGCACTACCCAGCAAGACGCTTGAAAACAGGAAAAAAAAAAATCTCCGGCGACGAAAACATGCGCGAAACCGTGAGCCAAATTTATCGGACGACGCAAAACTGAACTGTCCTGCTTGGGCTTTACGAAGCACTACCCAGCAAGACGCTTGAAAACAGGAAAAAAAAATCTCCGGCGACGAAAACATGCGCGAAACCGTGAGCCAAATTTTTCGGACGACGCAAAACTGAACTGTCCTGCTTGGGCTTCACGAAGCACTCCAGGATAATGTTTTCACATCAAGTTAGTAAAAAAACTGTTAAATTATATATTTAGTTTAAAATACTCTATCCATATTTAAGATAATAGGTGTCATCTATTTATATGCCAATCACAAAATGTTTCCATTTACATTTATCTTCGAATTAATGGAAAAGTATTGAATTTATGTCTGAAATTCACCCAATTCCCAATTCCCCCAAACGTACAACATTCAATTTTAAATTTGAATGCTCTGTTTTATTGGTGAAGTGCTTGATTATGATGTTCAGATGTAGTGAAGTACATTTGGACAATTTATTAGCTGACATATACACTACCCGTCATAAATACGGACTCACTAAAATAAGTAATGCAACACACAGCTGAATATTGAATCACCCCTTAAAAAGTTTAGCATCAGTTGTCAGTTGTTTAGAGAATCAAGGACATCCGGAAGACAAACAGTTTGGTTCGCAATTTTACCACTAGGTGGTGTAAAATAGAGCATTTCAAACTACACTGAAATGAATTGCACTGTAAGCCGAACTATGTTTGTGTAGTTAAACTTACATTGCATGGTTGTCGTTAAAAATACCAAAAAAATCAGTAAAAGTAACTGCCATTCGCTTGTTTTAAGAATGTTATTAGTCATATTCATATGTTAAAACTAACTACACGCTATAGTTGAAAAAAAACATACAATTTGACAACATTTTATGGTATAGTATAAACAACTACACTACAACTTATCTGGAGGATACCGAATAATCCGATGGTAAGGCTAAACATTTTTTTTTTTTTTTTACATTTTGAGATTACTTATCTTTTGTTGTTTATTTTAGATGCGGATTTGGACTTTGAGAGAAATTACGAGCTTCTACAGTGAATTACCTAAACCCGGTGTTTAGATCCCGTAGTGACATGCTGCTGACACATGCTGATTAGTATACGCAAGCTGTAGTTACCAAGTTCCTGAAAAAAAAAACATGGCAACTTCATCGGCAGTCGTATCACCGCAACGTAAGCTGATTTCGACGAGGTGGCAGAACCACTTGGGCACTTCATGATTCACTTTGGCGTGGGAGTTAGTTTGGATATGTTTGTATGAATGCAGAAGTATTTTGTGCAAAATAAAGCAATTTGAAACAAAAACAGAAATCATCGTGTTTTTTTTTATTTTACTATGAAAATATTATCAAGAAAACTATTTTAATATGTTGTAGTATTTCTATAGAAATATCCATTCTTAAATTTACTACAACATAGTATACATTGTATATAATTACTTGAATATTACTATTTGTGGCTATTCATAAAAACTGTGCTATGGTTAAATTGAACTTACTAATGGTACAACTAACAGTTGATTTTACTACAATGTGATCAAAATTACTATCTTCATCGCAAACCGCAGTGGCAGTAAAATAAACAATAAATCTTGTTGTTTTCAAGTTTAAATAACTCCAGTTGAAAATCGTTGGTGCTGTTCTGTTAATAGTAACCCCTAAAATGGTATTTTTTACAACAAAGCTTGTTTCAGTGTAGTTCTAGCTTGTGATCCACAAGAGATAGAAAGATCGAGTCTTCGGCAAAGTTGTTCAGAAGGTCGAGGACATCTGAAAGACAAAAAGTTTGGTTCGAGATTTTGCCGCTAGGTGGCGCTAGTGAGTTGTTCAGTCAGGTCAAGGATATCCGGAAGACAAACAGTTTGGTTCGCAAATTTGTCGCTAGGTGGTGCTAGTGAGCATGTAAAATTGAGCATTTCAAACTAATTCTCGAAGACTTATTCGAACAGACTCAAGTCAGAAAAGATAACAAACTTACTTTATCAATCTTACGTGTTTCGCAGACGAAATTCTACACGTTCCGTTCTAAACCAACTCGATTTTTCACTTTTAGAACCGTTAATGTCCGGATTTACAAAACGACGAAAGTAAGATTCTCCACTTTCGCAACCTAAACGCTACTTTCGGCGCTCCGTTGTATATGGCAGACAAAGTGACTTAACGTTCAACGCTCCGTCATCGTCGAAACTTCAAAAGCAGTTTTTCTTTTCAAAACTGAAAATTATTCGATGAAAATGTGTTCACTGTGTTGCGGATGGAAGATAGAATACAGTGAACACATTTTTCTGTAAATTTTCTTGATTTTGAACGAAAAAACTGCTTTTGAAAATACTACTTGAGTCGATTTTGGTACAAAAACGTCGTAAGTAACTGATTGAAACGGCTTATCATTTTGTCATACATTTTTTTGTGGGAAATGATAGGAACTACCTAACGCGAGCTGATTGCATGCAAAATTTAAGCGATATACACGGTAAAAAATGTTAAAAAGGGGATTCATTTTAAAACAGTTTTAGAAGAAAGGTTGTGATTCTTCTTAATTAACTTTCTCAAAACCGTATGAAAGTTGCTTACGTCGATTTGAAAAAGTAATCGAGAATTTTAGCTTGTGATCCACAAGATTTGGAAAGTACGGGTCTTCGGCAAAGCTGTTCAGAAGGTCAAAGACATCCGGAAGACAAACAGTTTGATTCACAATTTTGCTGCTAGGTGGCCATGTAAAATTGAGCAATTCAAACTAGTTCTAGCTTATGATCCACAAGAGATAGAAAGTTTAAGTCTTCGGCAAAGTTGTTCGGAAAGTCAAGGGCATCCGGAAAACAATTTTAATTCTAATTTTGCCATCATGTGGCGCTGTTGATCATGTTTAAATGAGTAGGGGGAGATCCCCCAGTGCCGGACAGCACCCAATACCGGACAAAGTCGAAACATTGAGAAATCATGGTCCAATCAAGATGGTGTATTAGTAGAAAAGAAAGCTATTATGTAGACTAATGTTTGCGTAGAATAACACATACTTGAAATATGCATGCCTTTTTAAAAAAGTAGAAAAGTTTGGAAATCTTTAAAAAATTGACGTATCTTCTTAATTTTGAGCCTATTTAGTAATTATTTTGAATATGGAAAAATACTTTGGATCCCGCAACCATGATCGAACATAAACCTAATTTGATAGTATGAATGTATTTTGTACCATAATTGAAGTAAATATGGACAAATTACAATTTTGGTTAAGCACCTCCTGTCCCTCAGTTTCGGACAGCTTGATTTGTTATATGATATCTTTGTAATTATTGCATCAGTGTCTCAAAATACTTTCATTTTTCATGGGTTCCGTCGACCATGGTATCAAACATGCAATAAAATTAAGAAGAATGAACATTCATAACAACATCGTAAAATGTGCTATTTTTCATCATATATGAAAGAGGTTTTCAATTGGCATCTTGCAAACTAAGAAAAACTCAAATATTTTTTGTTAACCTTCCAGTCGTCGCGCGGTTTGGCACCGTCAGAACCATCACGCTGTTGTTGTGAACAAAAAGCGAGGTTTTTTCAACAGTGTTGTACAAAATACAACAGCGCGACGACTGAAGTGTTAATGTTGCAATTGCATTGAATTGGTAATTATAAACTATTTCTATAGTGTACACATTCAACGATGTTCAAATTTACAGAATTCGAGGCATTTCCAGACCGTGTCCGGTATTGGGTGCCACCTTTCAAGATCGATCAATTTGGTACTAAAATACATCATCAAAACTCTATGTCAAAATTCATATTTATATTTTCAAATTTATTTTTGTACACTATAAAAATGATAATATTTATCATAAATGGGTAAACACGAGCCCATCAAATCAATATTTTTCGAATTATGAATTTAGTGGCTTAAGTGTCCGGTACTGGGGGATCTCCCCCTACTTTATACTAGCTCTATCTCTTGATTTTACTACGGTCCAAATAAGCCATGAAAACCAAATTTTACTCTAGTTCTGGAGGGATGACTGTCCCTAAACCTTATGAATTTGAAAAGATAAAATCTCCAGAATGCTGTTCAGAAAGCCTTTATGATTTGGAAGTTTAAGTGATTAGGGACAAAATCATATTAAATTAAAGTGATTCAGATCTGATCAACTGTATATTCAGATCATTCAGATATATCAGATCTGATTCTGCTATGACTTACTACATGTGCGAGTGATTCAGTCAGGACTCATATTCATCATATTAAAATTATCTCTTCATATACTAGTGTTTCAAGTTTGATTGACTTCATATCTAAGTGATTGATGTTTGATTCTCTTTATATTCAGATCTTTCGGGTTTCGTTCACTCTATATTCAAGTAATTCAGGTTTGACTTGAATATAAAGTCAAAAAATATCATGTCAAATTCACTCCATGTTCAAGTGACTCAGGATTGATTCATTTTATATTCAAAACATTCAAGTTTTGTTCGCTCCATACCCGAAAATGTTTCACGTCAGATTCACTTTATTATTAAGTGATTCAGAAATTATTAACTTCATATTCAAGTGATTCAGTTCGCTCCATATCCAAGTGATTCTTATCTGATTCGCTCATATTCGACTGTTTCAGGTTTGATTCACTTAATGTTCAAATGAACTGAACAAGGAAAAGCTACTAAAACATCTTATGTTTAAATTCAAGTTATATCTAATATCCATATAAATCGGTGCATGAATAACTGAAATCTAGCCTACCAAATTTTACTGTTTTGTATGCAAAATATGCAAAAATTGTATGCAGATAAACTTTTGGATAAGTTAAAAAAAAACTTAGTTGAGAAAGTCACATACTGTGATTCTGTACAAATGTATTATTAACTTTTTTAATCGGCTACACTAATTTAAAAATTGAAACACTGTCCAATTAATTTCTATTCACAGGAAAAAATGATTGCTCATACAAAACAAAATTATTATTTTGCCAAACTATCAGCAAATTCTCGATATTTGATTTTTTTAACGAGTTAGTAGTAAAGTATGGTTCGTTACTGTAGGTATATGTCACTATCAATTGAATTTCAAACCAAGATTGCCCCTGTCTTGTTGATATTTTCAACCATATCAACCCCTCTTTCAATGTCAGTTGTATTTTGTTTAGCACTATGGGTGGAAAAACTATATATCTTTCTAACTACCACAATATGGGGGGTACATTCGACGTGCAGAGAACATGCGCAACATCATTTCATTGCAGCATACTTCTCCCTTCTTCATTTTATGCACACCCCATCGTCGACAGTATTACCTACCCCTCTGAAGCTCTATATGGGATAAGCTTCAACAACTACACAATGCTTACAATTGGGTACGAATATGGAATACAGGACATCCATATCCATGTTTTGTACTGACTGTACCTATCACCCCACACGGAGCACAGGGAACAGCAGTGCGTGATGTTCTATTTTTTTTCGGCGAATGTTTCTCATTCGTGCCAGATGTTCCGTAAACCGGCCGGCCACTACTAACCAAAAACAAACTTGAAAAGCTATATGATAATGTATTTATCCTCGAGTTGATTTGATATTCAGCCATGTTTGACAGTTTTCAGTTCTTCAGATAAATCAGTTTTAAGTGTTTTTTTAATGCTGACTCATTCGAGTGAACTCAACGTGGGGCAAGTGGGTCATGGAAATCATAGTTGAGATTCTTCGAATTCTAAGGATTTTAAATTGAAATAAATAAAATTGTGTATATTTTTTAGCTTGACCAAAATACTGAAATTGATTTTGAGGTATCTGCAGAACAAAAGTTGCATGACTCACCTCATTTTGTGCGGCCCGCGGAGGGTTAGAAGATTATTCTTATATTTGGCCCGTTGACTATTCTACCAACCCAAAATTACAGCATACCAGGACTATTTTATTTTCAATTGAGTTTCATCCTAATATTTTAACTTGGTAATTATTTAAATTTGAGTTCGTTTGGTGCCAGAAGTTACAACATTGGCGCCTATAATTTTACAGAAATCATAGATAAGTCTGTTTGGTTCCAAAAGTTTGTTTTTTTTTATCTTTTTATATATTTAATTTTATGCATGATTCAAATTCTAAATCTTAAATTCTGGGTGTTTTCAACAATGTTTTACCATGGTGTTTTTTGACATAAAAAATATGTAGCCTGAACAAAACTTATATGCAAAGGCTAAATTTTCTTACATAATTTTACTGAATTGGGTAATATTCTCACAGAATACTGAAAATAAATTTAACCAATACCGGAACGCAGAATCTTTGACAGTACAGTCAACTTTCGTTCGTTGCACTAAACCTGCAGCCCACCACGGTAGACACAACAAGGTAGGCTATTCCCACGTGTAAACAACGATTTTCCATCAAAACATGTGTCGTCATTCCTATCGTCAAGCATGGGTCCTTGAGGATAGTAATGGAGAGCAGGCCTTGCTTTCTTTTGCACTCGTTCGAGTTTGCGATAGGAATGACGTCACTGCCAAATGTCATTTTTCGGAGTATAATACCTTGCTTCTTTTTACCGTGTAGCCCACTTAGTGAAAGACTTTCACTAATTGGGCTGAGTTTCGAGCTGTCAAATAGCATAGAACAAAAGAAAATCAGGGCTACCAACATTGATAAATTGCGTCGTATGTTTGCCTTCGTTTTAGGTGGGCTATAGCCCAACTAACGGGAGCCCAATTAAAACGAAGCCCATCTAAAGATAGTACAACGAACGAAATTCGACTGTACTATAAACAATACGGGCTTTTTACTAAACCTTGAACAGGATTTTAAATATAATTCTGGACACGACTTTGATTGAAAACATTGCCAAGATACTCACAGAATTTTCTCCAGGATTCCAAGGTTTCTTTTGAACTACTTTTCACCACTCTCAAAGATTTCAAGCTTTCGAAAGATTCTGAAGGAATCGAAGATTTTCGTTATAGCTTGATCAAGATTTTAGCATATGTTGGATTTTAGAATATACTGATTACAAATTGTGGTCTACTTGAACCGTATATAGTTCGTTCATTATTATGCGACTTCTATGTACCTTTGTTAATTTTACCGCATTATACAGGACCATACTGAACACAAAAACTGTCAAGTGGTTCTTAAGAAGATTCTTGAAGAATGCATTTTGCTTTGGTGTCGATAGACATCCTTGTTGCAAAATGATAGCATATAAATCACATCTGTTGTACAAAGTACAAGTAGGCCTAATATCCATGGCACTAGAGATTTGGCAGTCGAAAACTGCGATCTGCCCCAGTGTGCTCCACAGCAAAGCTTGCATCTAACTACATAGTACATTTGAAACGTTTTCCTTATACAGCATAGTCACTTTAATGTCTGTTTAAAAGACCTCAACTCGGTTTTTCGTTCAAGTACAGAAGTAGTGTGGGTCTGGGTTATTTTGCATAAGGTCATTTATCATAACGCCATTTGGCATAAAATATACTTGGCGGCCTTTTGAATTGTTGGTCTTAAATTTTGAAATTAGATCAAATTCGAATTGCCCATTGCACGGTAACGTCATCAGAAAATCTCTCTCTTTCCCTCATTCGGGAAATCTGAAAACAACGGTACCAGTACCTGTCAACTTTGTTTCTTTGTTTTTTTTTTGTTTTCAAGTTTTGTTGAAGAGCGAGAGAGAGAGAGAATTTCGCCGTGAAATGCCTAATTGCATGTTAGGGTGTTAATTTTAACCTTGATGCTAGATGTTTAATTCATGGATCAACCAATGGATCAAAGCACTAAATTTCCACCTACAAGAATTCTGTGCCAATTTTCAGATTTTCATACAAAATTGGCCAAATTCGTATGAATGGGTCGAAAATTGGTGCTTTTCCTCTATTAAGAAAAGTTCTAATGGAGATGAACTAGCCACGGGCTGAAAATCTTCCTAATAAAGCTAATAATAATTAAGAATAGTCAGTTAAGATGCACAAACACAACAAGCACATTTTTGTTGATGTAAATTTTAAAAACAATGCTTTTTTCCTTTGGGGTGTCTAGTTAGACGACTAAGACCGATCACGGTCTATCTCGCCAAAATGATGCTTTTATACCTTGTTCTCTGCCAGCGCCAACTCCTACGCTTTTGTAAATATGCATATGTGCACCGTGACGGTACCCTTCGAAGTAACTGTTTGGAAGACCCATTACAAATATTTACGATCAAACTACGTGAAGTCACTTCTAAAGGCAGCACAACACCGGGGCATATTTCCATGTGTGTGTACGGGTTATTTTCAACAGATCTGTAAACACAACTCGACTATTGAAGAGTATGGGTGATATGATGATTATGATGTGCACTTATCTTTCTCCACTATTCGCTTCGTCACCTACACAGTCTCGTGCTGAGAATTCGACATATGCACTAATACTTAGAAAAGTCCAATCTCATTTCATTGAAAATAATGATGGCTGGTATGGTTTTCTGAAAATGAACAAAGCCAACATAAAACAAAATGGCGGATTTTCACTATCCAGAATTTTCAATTGCCAAATTATTGTCATTACAATTCTTTCAGTTTCACGAGCACTAAGCACTGTATCGGATTCATATATGATGTTCTGGCCATATTTTTCCATTATTATGATTATTCGTTGCCGAAATAACGGACGCTTTAATGATTAAGACAGTCACCCACATTTTTCACTACACCTACGCCCCATGGAAATTCTACACAAAAAAATCGAATAATCAAATCTTCGTTCTCCATCACAATTCGCACGTATGCGAACATAGATATCCTTACCTTAATTAGCACAGTCTTCATTTAATATCACACAATTAATACTAATTTTCACTCGAAATTCTTCGAAATTTCCACAATGGCGTCCACTTGGTTCTCTTCACCGACTCACTTTAAGCAAGCAATGACGACGACCGACTAGAAGAACCCACTTCTACTCTTTTCTTACCTGACAGTGAAGTGAGAAACGTAGGAACACAACACTAACACAACTAAGGCGGGTGTTGGAGTAGTATGCGTGTCAGATCTCACCAATTCATCGTCGCGTTTTCGATTTTATTTACTTAAGTTTCGTATTTTTTATGCTAGCTACGAAGAAGGATATGAAGTCTAGCGCTACCCGAGGAAAAAAATATTTATTTCCGTTTTTTAGGCCTGAGTGAAAGCAAAAATACCAAAACCCTCACCGCACAGCGAATTCTTAACAGATTCCAATGATTTTTTGTCAGTATTTATACTGGCACACATATCTAGTTTCTAGAAGTGGCCAGAGGAACGCGGAAATATTCCTGTGGCCGGAGTTTTTCCGGTGGGTCACTGGGTCAGGTCGACCCGGTCAACCTTCCTATGAACTACTTTAAATATACTGCTTCGCGACTAAAAATGGGTTAACCAACGTGCGAAGTTCGATTTTTGGCCAACTTCGCCGCGTCGCGAGTCACTTCGTTATAGTGCGCATCTATGCCCTCCGCCGTGTGCATCATGCGCATTATTGAGAATCGAGTTGCGACGCGTCGAAGTTGGTCAAAAATCAAACTTCGCACCTTGGTTAACCCATTTTCTAACGCGAAGCAGTATATCTTTATCCAATAATAAATATTTCTGTCGCTTGTTCTTTACTGTTAATTTCGTTATTTAAGTGATTTTCCTTGGAAATTTTCTAAAATCCCTCTTGAGTTTAAATGGAAATCCTTCAAGAAAACTACCGGACAGCCACTGGGATTTAAAAAAATACCTATGAGGTTCCTTGATTACTGATTTCTTTTTTTGAGAATCTTCTGAAAATTACTGTTTAACGCTTCCGGAAATTCCATTTGAAATTATTCCGTAAATCTTTCTGGAGTTCTTCTGGATATCGGAATTATTCTGGAATATATTTATGAAATTTTCTGGATGTCTGTGAATTTTCTTTGAGTCTTTCAGTTAATTTCGTTATTTAAGTGATTTTCCTTGGAAATTTTCTAAAATCCCTCTTGAGTTTAAATGGAAATCCTTCAAGAAAACTACCGGACAGCCACTGGGACTTGAAAAAATACCTATGAGGTTCCTTGATTACTGATTTCTTTTTTTGAGAATCTTCTGAAAATTACTGTTTAATGGTTCCGGAAATTCCATTTGAAATTATTCCGTAAATCTTTCTGGAGTTCTTCTGGATATCGGAATTATTCTGGAATATATTTATGAAATTTTCTGGATGTCTGTGAATTTTCTTTGAGTCTTTCAGGGATTCTTGCAAAATAACTTCTGCGATAATTTCGGATATCACTGTAAGAAACATTAAAAATCCATTTGGAATTCTCCTGGGATTTTTTCAGATATATACGAAAATTCTTAAATAATTACTTTAGAAACATCCCTAATAATATTTTAGCGATTTCTCTACGGTTCTTCTGTACATCGACCTGGGATTCTTCCAGAATTCCAGAAGAATTTCCTTAAGAATCCTAAATATTTTTTCCCGAAGAGTATCAATGCAATTTCTGAAAAAAAAAACTAGAACGATTTACGGTTGAATCTTACAAAAACTTCCGGTGTAATGCTTATCATTTATGGCCGGTACGCTGATCATAAGTACTGTGCAAAAGGATAGGACAAGAAACGGTCAAGGAATGATTCCGCTACCGAAATTACTTTAGCTGTACGCTGCTGAGAAGTAGAGCTGATTTCATAACGTCGGTAACGCCTGCCGTACAAATCAAAGGGAGCTGTCACTTTTCCGAACGGAAAAATGTGCTGCTCAATTATTCCGCAAGTAAAAGTGACATTTCGCTCATAGTGGACCAGCTGTCAAAATTACTTTGGTAAAAAAGAGAAATTTTACTTGAGCGCTTTACGTTTCAGGTGCATACTACGCATTAAACAGAATTCCAGTCGTATTTCCGGATGATTCTCGGCAGGTTTTACGGAAGAATCCCAGCAGAATTTCTTGAAAAATTTCAGCGAAATTTCTGGAAGAATCTGTAAGAGATGTTTTAAAGCCCTCCAGCAGGATAACAGAAATAAATCTGGGGGCATTTCAGAAGAATTTCCGAAAGAATCTTAGGGAGATACTCGAAAGAATAACAGAGTTTTCTTGAAAAAATCAGGATGCTCCTAGATCCTAGAGGTAATTCTGGAAGAATTTCTGCAGGAATCCTCTACAAAATCTAGTAGAAAGGATTTGAAGGATCCTCAGAAAGATTTCTGAAAGAATCCCAGAAGGTTTTCCGAAATAATGCTATAAACACAGACACACACAGACTGTGCTAGAAAGATATCCATCCCAATAAAATGTCCAGAAGAATCAAATAACACATAATATATATAAATACTTTGATTCTAATTTATTTCTTGTGTAGCATTAGGTTTCACCGTAGACACAGCTAATAACATCAATAATAAATTTAACTCATAAATCTTTATCCAGGTGCATTTAAAAACTACTGCTCGACAACTGTTTCACGAATGAGGTAGTAACAAAAAGCGTGCGCTAACCAGAAAATTTGTTTATTATAGAGAAGCGCGAATTCTGAAACCAAAGGTTCAATAGAGGTATTGACAATTCGGGTGACAGTTAGAAGTTCGGCAGTCAAAACTTCGGCGTAGTTCGGCGTCGGCATTCTAATTTGGTGCTTCGCCGACGCATAAGGATTGCCTCTGGCGGCGTAGCACTTCGGTAGAATGCCGACGCCGAACTTCGGCGAACTTTTGTCGGTGGTATTTTATTTCTCTTATGAACTTCGGTCTAAATTTAATCTGAATGCACAATAATAAACTGTGCGCTAACCGCACGGTGATGACAGGCAGAGAATTTGTTTATACTAGAGAAACGCCAAGAGGATTTTGACTTTGTTTATAAACACTATTTGCAATGACTATCAACAATTGAGGTCATTCAAACAAAATTTTAGTGTGCGTGTCATCCCGTCAGTCGCCATAAGAAACTAAGCTTATCAATGACGTCATTTTTGTATCGCTTTTCACTAACACACATCCATCGTCTCTTTTGCGTAACATCTCTTTGAGGCTCATTGAATTTGCTCGATTGGAACCACGTTTGACGGTTCGATTGGAACCTTTGGTTTCAGAATTCGCGCTTTTCTATAGAGCATTGCATATGACGAGCCTAACCTCACTTATTTGACAGCTGCTGGTCCTGTTGTTTACGTTTCGGACTTAGTCGTTTTTTCCATCATTTTTTCATCTTCGCATTTCTATCACCAGCATGCTGATGGTGACGATTATCCACAGTAGGAAGATAGAATAATACGATCCGTGGGTATCTGCAGTGGATTTGACCTCTCCTCGCAGCAAACTTTCACGAAATTAAGAATGATTCGAAAAAAGTACTAAGTCCAAACTGTAAACAACAGGACCAGTACCTGTCAAAATTGATGCGTGACGTCACAGTGCAGTGGAGTATAATAAACAAATTCTCTGATGACAGCAGGCTATCGACATGATGGAGACACCATCTTCTATGGTGACAGAGGGCTCGTTTGGCTTGTCAGATAGATCGGGCCCGGGACATCCTGTCTACTGCAAATCGCTGCAGTTGATATAGGGCATGTCCATTGCCTGGATGACAGGGATGGCGCGCTACCTAAAAGCAACTCCAGTGATGCGCACGCTAAGAGCATCTCCACCGTAGGGGTTGGAAATTGGTACCTCAACACCCTCGCTAAATTTCCGAACTTCATCAATCCCAAATTGTTACTATCGCTATCGCTAGACGGAAAAATTTCAAAAGATCCGCAATAAATCCAAAAACATTGTAAAAAAATGCTAATATAAGATAAATAATTTTACCATATCAAACTTAAAAATAATAATTTATATTTGTAACTATTCCATGTTGAAGCTATTAAGGAGAAATGCTATGAAACAGGAATGAATATCATTATAAATGCGTGAATAACAAACAATTGATTTCTGCATTGAAATGTTCAAGCGGTAATGTTTAATCACAGAGAACAGATGTAAAATTTAAGACCAAATAATTGTAGCACAGATAAACTGAAGTAAAACACGAATGACCAGTAATGCATACACTGGCATCAGAAGGTGGTAGTGAGTAAATATCACATAAGAACAAAAAGTATGCGAGCGACACGAGTAACTATTGACTTTTAAATAAATATTTGGAGTTTTACATTAATAAAAGGGACATTCACTCGTTCAACTTTAAATTATGTATTGGTCTAACATTTTGTTGAATTTTAGTTTTTAACATCTAAAACCTTGAAAATCAGACACAATTTTGACCATGAGACCATACATATGTTTAATCGTAAATGAAGGTTCAAGACCACGATGCAAAGCACATAAGGTATGGTCTCAGTATAAAATAAGCATTTAATTAGTTAAAAATGTATTACTGGAATGGAAAAGCCTGTAGACCTAAATATCAATTGTTGGAAAAGCATCATCCCATACTATCATTAAGATATTGAAGTAAATCCACCTGTCACTGAAGGGAATTACGGATTCCAGACTGTCATACGGAATTATAGGAGGTTCAAAGAACTTTAGTCTAATTCCTGTGGAAAGCGATGATTACCCTCCGCTACATCCGCGCACCCCCCGATCATTGCAGGATAAACGGCAACACTGCCAACCATCGAACATTAGTTCGCGCCTTATAACTACCGAGAGCAGAAGTGTATTTTTCCTTTTTCTCGCTATTAAATCGTTTGTTCAAAGTGAACCTTTCCGCGTGTTTATTATTCCGCCGGTCTCATTCCGAATCCCGTTCGCTGTGTGTCCACTTTGTGACTCTGCTACTGGTCTCCGCCATCAGGTGATGGTCCCAGAAAGTGGTCGGTTGTGAGACGGAATCGGTGGTGAAAATAATCCGGTCGCTGGCGTCGGTCGGAGTATCGCGAAGTGCAAAAACGTTTGCCTGTGTGAGTGTACAGTTGGCGTGCTGTTGGCTTCCGAGCGGCAGGCTGCGAAAAAGCTCAGTGAAAAAGCTCTCTTGCGAAGGGCGGTACGTTTGCAATCGTTTTGTGACTGTGTGAGTGAAAAGAAGAAACCATGTCGGATGCCAAGTTTGCCATAACCAAACTCAACGGCACCAATTGACAGACATGGAAGGTGCGAATTGAAATGTTGCTACAACGGGAAGATTTGTGGCGCATAGTGGAAGAAGACGTCCCGGAGGACGAAGACGATGAGTGGGTCAAGGCTGACCGAAAAGCGAAGGCAACAATAATTTTGTCGATTGATGACAATCAGTTGCCCATCGTGAAAAACAGTGTTTACGCGCATGATGTGTTTGAGGCTCTGAAATCATACCATCAGAAGTCAACGCGATCGGTACGGGTTTCGCTACTCAAAAAGTTGTGTGCGTCGAATCTGTCGGAACGCGGTAACCTCGAAGAGCATTTGCGAGAACTTGATGAACTTTTTGATCGGTTGGACGCCGCGGGTACCGAACTTGATAAGGACACGAAAATCTGCATGATTTTGCGTAGTCTACCGCCCTCTTTCGACGGAATCGTGACCGCTTTGGACAATCGGGCTGATGACGACATTTCGGTTGACATCGTTAAATCGAAATTGATGGACGAGTTCCATCGTCGCTTGGAACGCGAAAGTGCCGGTTCGAAAACGGAAAAAGCGATGCGTTCGGTGGAAAAGTGGAAAGAAAGTCGCGTGTGCCATTTTTGTAAAAAGCCCGGTCATCTACGCCGTGACTGCCGGAAATATAAGGCTTCAGTGAAGGAAGAAAGCAGTTCTAGAAGCGAAAAAGAAAACCCGAAGGCAAAAGCAGTGCACAGTGAGAGCCGGAATGTAGCGTTTACCGGTGGTGACGAAATGAAATCGCGCGCGTGGATCCTGGACAGTGGGGCAAGTGCCCACATGACCAACGATCGTGGATTCTTTGACTCGTTGAAAAACTTTGCCGGTGGGTGGATCACGCTTGCCGATGGGAAGAAAACGGAAATCCTCGGAGAAGGTAGTGGTGTGATTCGCGGAGTGGACGATCGTGGGAAGCCGGTTCGTATTGAAGTGAGTGATATGAAGTACGTGCCAGGTCTGACGACTGGCTTGATTTCGGTGGCGAAGTTAGCCGAGAAGAATCTCGAAGTGAATTTCAACAGTGAAGGTTGCCGAATCATGGATGCAGGAGGAGCTGTCGTGGCGACTGGCTGTCGTTACGGTGGCCTGTACTACTTGCGGACGATCGAGGAATCCCACAAAGCGTCGACGGGTGAGCACAACGTAAACTGCCAGCATCAGTGGCACCGGCGGTTGGGCCACATAGATTGGGCCGCCGCTGAACGAGTCGTGAAGGAGGGCCTTGCTACAGGCATTAAGGTAAGCGACTGTGGTTTACGTCTTGTGTGTGAGTGTTGTCTGGAAGGAAAGTCGGCGAGACAACCGTTTCCTCCAGTTACCGAGCGGAAAGCAGATCGGGTCCTCGACATTGTCCATACGGACCTATGCGGGCCAATGAAAACGACAACGCCCAGTGGAAACCGCTATGTAATGCATCTTATCGACGACTACAGCCGCTTCACGGTTACGTATCTGCTGAAGCAGAAATCAGAGGCGACGGAGATCATCAAGGAGTACGTGCGATGGACGGAGACTCTTTTTGGAAGGAAGGTTCGTGTGATCCGCTCCGACGGGGGCGGCGAGTTCAACAACAACGAGTTGAAGGCTTTCTACCGTGCTGAAGGGATCAAGCCGCAGTTCACCGCGCCGTACTCGCCTCAGCAGAACGGCGTTGCTGAGCGAAAGAACCGTTCCATAACAGAGATGGCTACCTGCATGCTTATCGATGCTGGTATGGAAAAGCGGTACTGGGGAGAGGCTGTGCTCACTGCAACATACCTGCAGAACCGTTTACCGTCGAGATCGCTCCAGCAAACTCCGTACGAGCTCTGGTGGGGGCGTAAACCGGATTTGGCACATCTCCGTGTATTTGGTGCCGAAGCCTACGTCCATGTTCCGGACAAGAAGCGCAGTAAACTGGACAGCAAATCTCGCAAGCTGAAGTTTGTGGGGTATTCGATGGAGCACAAAGCTTATCGGTTTGTCGACTGCGAAACAGACGAGATTACTATCAGTCGTGACGTTCACTTTCTAGAGTTGGGAAGTGGAAAATCGATAGTTGAATTCCCGATTTCGGAACTGGAGAAGCGTTCTGAAGATCAGCGTCGTCCTGCTTTGCGCGAGGAGGAGATCCAGGTGTCACCCAGGAAGGAGGAGCACGATGAAGAAGTTTTCGAAGATGCTGAGGATGAAGTTACGACACAAGGAGAAGACCGGCGTCGTTCGCAGCGGTCAACCCGTGGAGTTGTTCCGCGACATTTGGAGGATTACGTGCTGGTTTCCGCAGTAGGTACAGCAGCGTGCGCTACTCAGGAGCCGGTGAATTATCGAGAAGCGTTGGAGAGTGATGAATGGCGAGCAGCAATGGAAGATGAGCTGGAATCGCATCGCCGGAACCACACTTGGGAGCTTGTACCGTTACCAGAGGGGAAGAAGTTGGTAGGCTCCAAGTGGGTATTTAAGCTGAAACGCAACGAAGAAGGCAAGATCGTGAAGCACAAAGCTCGAGTCGTGGCTCAAGGCTACACGCAGAAGTTTGGCGAAGATTTTGAGGAGGTGTACGCACCCGTTACACAGCACGCGACATTTCGGACGTTCCTGACGGTTGCGGCCAAACGAAACATGACAGTGAAGCATTTGGACATAAAGACAGCCTACCTTTATGGAGTCCTTGAAGAGGAAGTTTTTATGCGTCAGCCTCTCGGATGTGAAGCGAAAGGGAAGGAGAAGTTGGTCTGTAGATTGCACAAGAGCATCTACGGGCTGCGTCAATCAGCGCGATGCTGGAATAAGCGCCTCAACAACACACTGTCACGCCTTGGATTCAAGCAATCAAGCGCCGATCCGTGTATGTACGTGAAGAAGAGTGGAAAAACCAGCGTCTTCCTATTGGTGTACGTAGACGACATGCTTGTGGCGTCGTCCGACGAGGAAGAATTGCAGAAGGTGTTCTGGAGTCTCAGTGAAGATTTTGAATTAACGTGTTTGGGAGATGTCCGCCACTTTCTTGGCATGGAAGTGCGTCGAGACGAGCAAGGCTACAAGATCCGGCTACAGAACTACATTGAAGAGCTGCTGAAGACCCATGGAATGAGCAACGCGAAGCCAGCGAAGTCCCCTATGGATCCGGGGTATTTGAAGAGTGAAGACCATAGTGAACCGTTGAAAGATCCAGAGAAGTTCAGAAGTGTTGTGGGAAGTTTGTTGTACTTGTCCGTAGTGGCCAGGCCGGACATCGCGAACAGTGCGGCCATTCTCGGGCGAAAGTTCGCTGCTCCCACGGAGTCAGATTGGACAGCCGCAAAACGTGCCCTGCGATACCTACAGAAGACGAAGAGCTGCAGTCTACGTTTGGGCGGAGCATATGAAGAACCATTGTCGGGCTTTTCGGACGCCGATTGGGCCGGCGATCTGCAGAGTCGAAGATCAACATCTGGATTCGCATTCCGTTTCGGTGGAGCCACAATATCCTGGGCCAGCCGTGGACAGACAAGCGTCACACTGTCGTCCATGGAGGCCGAATACGTGGCGCTCAGTGAGGCTTGCCAAGAGGCCATCTGGCTGCGGCAACTGCTCGCTGATTTCGGAGAACGTCAAACAGAACCAACTACCATCAAAGAGGACAATCAAGACTGCCTAGCCTTTGTTCGGACCGAAAGATCCAGCCGCAGGTCCAAGCACATTGATACTCGGGAGAAATTCGTCCAGGAACTATGCCAGAAGGGGCAAGTTGCTCTGGAATACTGCCCTACCGATTTGATGACCGCCGATATTTTAACGAAGCCATTGGGGCCGATGAAGCACGACCGCTTCTGTGGCTCCCTAGGATTGGAGTAACATCGATTGCGGAGGCTGCACATCGAGGAGGAGTGTGGAAAGCGATGATTACCCTCCGCTACATCCGCGCACCCCCCGATCATTGCAGGATAAACGGCAACACTGCCAACCATCGAACATTAGTTCGCGCCTTATAACTACCGAGAGCAGAAGTGTATTTTTCCTTTTTCTCGCTATTAAATCGTTTGTTCAAAGTGAACCTTTCCGCGTGTTTATTATTCCGCCGGTCTCATTCCGAATCCCGTTCGCTGTGTGTCCACTTTGTGACTCTGCTACTGACTCCGCCATCAATTCCTAGACTCCGCCATCAATTCCTAGTAAGAAACGTAGGGAACATTGTGAATGTTCTAGTCCGTTTCTGCATCCAAATATAGGGGATAAAGTTATCCTAGTCTATTTGGAGTTGAAAAATATGACGGAATGCAGGGGATTACGAATCCTAGTCCATTCTCTTGAACGAAGGGTACCTTAGAAAGTACCAGTCCGTTGAAGACCAAAATGAAGGAGTAATACTCAGTTCATTTGGAGTAATAACAATTTATCACTTGATGAAGGAAGCCTGAAGATCTTTAGTCCATCTTAATAAGTGATAAAGAGATATGCATAGGGAACAGAAATGTTCCAGTCTGCAGTTGAAAAGACCAGATGTAGGAGATCAGTCTCAGTCCTTCTGGCAATCCAGTCTACCATGAGATGTAGGAAGTAAGTCTTCAGTCCATCTATGGTAAAGGGATAAGCAAAGGAAACAAAAAGTTTCAGTCTGAAATTTAAAAAGACCAGATGTAGGGGATCCGTCTCAGTCCTTCTGGCAGTCCAGTCTACCATGAGATGTAGGAATTATATCTTCAGTCCATCTATGGTAAAGGGATATGCACAGGAAACAAAATGTTTCAGTCTGCCTAAAAAGAAAAAGACCAGATATAGGAGATTCATCTCAGTCTATTTGGCAGTCCAGTCTATCATAGAATGAATGAAGTTTATCTGTCAATTGAAACTTTTCATCTAGTGATAAACGGACAACATATAACTTTGTATGATAAGTTTCTAAATATAATTTCAATGTTTAAAAAAACATGTATTATTTATAGTTTCTGAAGTAGAATACTACCTGGATTGACGGAACATACTAAGATCACGCGTTACAACATCCGAGATTCAAGAAAGAAGAATAGACTAAGGACAACCTATAATTTGGCTGTAAACAGAAGGTCTATTCGGTAATGTATTGTTTGAAAACCAAAAGTGAGAAAAGAAGGAATAATAGAGGCTAAGTATACTGACGATGGTTAATATATTGTTAAATTTCAATAATTGATTCCTTCTTCATTTAGATATCAAACAAATATGGACCGTGTTGCGTTACATACGAAATACCATACACATTAGAAGTAATGCGACAACTTACGGATGGCTCGTCCAACTTTGCGTCCAGCGAATCGTTCACAATGTATATTCTTAAGTTATGGAAATTACTTCATTCAGTAATACTTAGGCTGTCTATGATTTTGTAAATTTAATTTATTTATAATTTCGATTTATGGAAAAAGGGAGAGATGTAGTGTTATGGTATTTCATGCAATCAAGTAGGCTAGAGAAGAGTGTCAAATTAGGATGAGGAAATAAACATTATTCTGATTCTGTACTTCACTGAAGCAAGATCTGTTTTGTGATTTCTACACATCGTCTCCTCGAAATACCAGTCCAAGGTCAATAGTACCACGTAGGTCGAGATGTCAACGTAACGTACATCAAACATCCAACCAACTCTCGATATGGCTTGTCCGTCCGCATTGATTCTTCTCCTTTCTTGAGCCGCAACCTGCATTCCATCGGTGTTGATACTGGTTTACAATCACTCATGTTGAACCGTTTTAAAAGTCCTTCCAGAAAACTCCCCTGAGTAATTCTCAATAACCTTTCCTCGACATTTCGTTCGATTTTCATGCCGAGAAAACAGTTAACTTCCCCAACGTCAGTCATTTCGAATTCCATCGAAAGGCACTTTTTCACAACTTCAATAAACTTCAAGTGTCGTCCAATAAGCAAAACGTCATCCACATAAAGTACAAGAAACACTTGATTCTGTCCCGTACCCTTCACATATAAACACTTATCACTTGTGCTTCGACGGAACCCAAGTCTCTCCACAAAACTATGAAAACGTTCATTCCATGCTCTTGACGCCTGATTCAGTCCATAGAGCGATTTATTCAATTTACACACTAGGTTCTTACCTTTCACATATCCTTCCGGTTGGGTTATGTAAATTTCTTCAGATATCGATCCGTTCAGAAAAGCCGACTTCACGTCCATTTGGTGGACTGCCCAGACAACCAAAATGTACGTATAACGAAATCACCTGGAGGCTTTGTATGTGCAAAATTTCACTTATAAGATATCGCGAAAAGGCCTTCTACGTACAAAAGTGGAGGCGATATGCGTGCATATATTATGTGATGAATAATAGCATACAATGCGAGTGTATAAATATTCTACCGAACTAACTTGTGATCTCATGCGATAACAAATGTTGATGTGACAGCTGCTACGGATTGATTCGATTTACTTTGTACGAGTTTACGGGACGAAACAAAATGTACAAATGAACTCAGAAAAGAAGTGTTTTATGCGAGGAAGCTCATCAATCTGACGAGTTTATCCACGGTGTTTTGCGGGTTTGATGAATAAACGGGTTGTAACGTGAACTTTCATGCGATTTCTGGTTGTCTGGGTGTCATCTGTTCTTGGTTTGCAATGGATAAACTGCACGGAGCTTTGCCACCGGATAATACGTTTCGGAATAGTCAAATCCGTATCGCTGCGTAAACCCCCGTGCCACAAGTCTTGCTTTGTACCGATCTTCTTCGCCGTTTTCAGTTCTCTTCACCAGGAAAACACACTTACAAGATATCGGAGCACGCCTTTCTGGATGTTTCACTAGCGTCCACGTATGATTCCGCTCCAGTTCATCGATCTCTTCTTGAACAGCTGTCTTCCATTTTGGCCAATCCGCTCGTTTTTCCATCTCACACAACGAACTAGGTAAGTTCTCCACGTAGCTCGTAGCGTTCAACGCATATCCGGTAATGTTCATATCATAATTACTGTGCCAAGAAGGAGCATGTCGATTCCGCCGCGATCGCCAGTCACTCCTGGCTTCTTCACTCATTTCCTGCGATATTTCTCCACGAAGCGTATCGTCCCCACAGGATTCATATTCTCCCTTATTGTCCTCTTCATTTTGCTCCAGGTCACTTTGCTCTTCTGCGTCTTCATGTTCATTCGCCGGATCCGTTACTTCTTCACTTTCATCATCACTAGAATCCGCTTCTCCGGAAGATACAGGAACCCGAACGATTTCACTGTTTCCAATACTTCTTCTAGGATCCGCTTGCTTCACACCTCTATCCTCAACAAAAATCACGTCTCGTGCCACCACAATCCGCTTCCGCCTTGGATCCCATACTCGATAGCCGTTATGTGAGTATCCGATGAAAACTCCTTTCCATGATTTGCCGTCGAGTTTCTTCCGCAGCTCCTTCGGAATGTGCACAAAAACGTCCGATCCGAATACTCGAAGCTTTTCCACGTTTGGTTTCTTTCCTTCCCACATTTCGAAAGGTGTCTTCTTCTCGCCGATAGCGCTTGCTGGACTGCGATTCGCCAAAAACACCGGCGTTTGAACAGCGGAACCCCACAGCTCACTACTCACCCCAGAATCTTGCAGCATCGATCGTGTCTTCTCTACAAGCGTTCTGTTCATGCGTTCACTGGTACCGTTTTGTTCCGGCGTGTACGGCACCGTCCACTCTATTTGCACACCCTTCTCCTTGCAAAAACTCAGGAAAGCCCGATTCTTGTACTCCGTACTGTTGTCGCAACGAAAACGAGAGATACAGCGGGAATTCGCTGGTTGGAACACGACTGCCTTCCATCTAGCGAATCCGACCCGTTAGTTGGAACGACTGACGGCTGGTGAAAATGCTCCAGACTAACGCATCTAGAGAGCAAAACGTCACGAAACGCACATATACATACACATTTGTTCTATATATGGAGACTACAATGCGACGGTACTCAGACGTCAAAGTCAGTTGACATATTATCTTGACATTCGAGTGCTTTTTAGTTGGAATATTTTCCAACCAGCGAACATCCAACCATCGAGTCATTCCATGTAGCGGACCCCCAACGAGCGAATCCCCACTGTACTTCTTCCGAACTTCGCGGACACTATCCCAACTAACATTCACTCATTTATCAAACACCATTATGGCAGTTTTATTCAGCATCATGTTTAATAACATTTTAATAATTTTCATGGCCAACCTTTGTTCAGGCGTTGTTCACACAAATTTGGAGAAACTTTAAAGCATGTTTTTGAATTCCAACTTTATTTTTCAGCTTTCAAAACGTTTTACAAGTATTCAGTTCAGCTTTTATACGACTGGTCCAAAAATAATTAGAAACAAATAAAAAAATATTTTCCTTGGCGCTTCAAATGTAGTGTACACAATGATATATTTAACAACTATATTTAAAAATCGCCTGGATACTGGATTCGAACTCGAGACCTTCCAATCGTCAGCGGTATGCTTTGCCATCTGCGCCATCCTAGAATTGATGAATAAATCGTCCAGTGCAAAATATAAACCTCTCATATGTAACTGTTTGGTTACAAATTGTTGGTTTTTGTTTTATATTTGTTTGTTCGTTTCGGAACCTTCACGTTTCTCGTGTAATAACAGCAGAAAATATCACAGAAGCGTTAGGGTTTGTGCCGCTGTTAATAAACAGGCTACCAATTATTCATCATGGTAGTCCTGGAGAAATGTTAATAAGATGGAATGTGGGAAAATCGAGAAAGAACGGCCATTGCTAATAACCGGCCTCTTTCTAATCAGGCGTCCGTGTGCTGAAGACGTGGTTTTTATAGTGCAAAAGTGCAGTGGTTCAAGTGGAGCTAAGTGGGCGTAAGGGAAGAAACCGAGCTCAGGTAACAAAATGCCCTGCACCGCTACGAGCAAATAGTTTATAATTTGTCTTCGTCCATAGGACCTCTTGTTCTTGTCATTGTTTCCGTTCAGCACACGGTTCGGCCCGTGAAGCCATTAGGCTTCCGAGCCTAAATGTTAAGGATCTGTCCTCTATAGAGGACCAATTTCTCGGGCCGTTGGCCCTAATCGCTAAGGAGATCCCCTTCTCGGCTTTCCAAGGTGGCCATGCCACGGCCGGCCGATTATCGTCTATGAGGGAAGACGCCTGCAACCCCACCGTCCAGCAACGCCCGCTGGCCCGTCAACGGAGTTCAGTACAAGCCCGTACATCCGCCCGCTTCGCCATTCCGGCGAGAGTTCCGGCCGCATAGCAGGATTGGTGTCGCTGTGTCGGCCATTCGACAACCCAACAACATAAGGCAGCGGTATGTACCGGTACAGAACTAGAATAGGCTACACATAACAAATTAACACTTAATTGGAACACAGAACAACACGCACACGCCACAATTAGGATTTTATAATAAATACTCAAGTAAAGTGAAAGTTCCCGTGTTGTTAGTTTTTGTACGCGAAAGCCCTTGATTACCCGGTAGCTAGCCGACCCTGGGATTGCCGGAGAGATCTTGTGTCCTGAGTTGGCCTGGCACTGTAGCATTTCCCAACGGTAGTTTCACATAGCTGAATATTGATCATGTTTGAGCTTCTATTCGACATCGTCTAATCAACACATGGTACGCTAATCAACAACTGAACAAGCATATTATTCAGCTGCTGTTTAGTGCTGATCCATGCTGAGTTCAGTCGGCTACACCGAAAAAAATCCACACGCTTGATCCGTGTGTTTAAAATTATGGATCGATTCATGAACGTCTATGTCGATTTGTTGTGATTTTCTTACAAACTTCGTGTGTATTACACATTAAATTCTTTAGTTTTGCTTCATGGACTGATTCATCAACCGACAACATGAATTCCAAAGTTTTCCACATAAATTCCTAACGCTTTCCATTTCAAATTCGTATGCGTCAACCTATGGCTGCTATGGATCTGATGATCCCAACACTGATTCAGTATGTTTAACTTATGATTATCTTGTGTCATGATCATCATGTTCAAGTTGGTCGATTTGAAATCGATGAGCTTGCTGTCGATTTCCGTGTTCCAAATTTCTAAATTATTAGTGATCAACCCATAGCGAACTAAATTGCGGATGGACCTCGTATCGAACGACAGTCATCATCATGTTCCAAAGAGAAGAGGCAAATTCGGAAGCTGAAAGTGTTAGAGGAAAATTTGCGGATTCGTTTTTCTTTCTATAGGCCCAAACGCAATGATAGCGGAACGGCAACGGAATGCGGAACCGGTTCGCCAGCATGAACTATAATCAGCTTGTCGACTCAGTGTTGATCTAATTTCATTCGTTGTCAGCTCAGTCGAGATGTTGTGATTTATGCTGGCGAACCGGTTCCGCATTCCGTTGCCGTTCCGCTATCATTGCGTTTGGGCCTTATTAGTGAAGATGTCCGAGTGAATATGAGGAGTTCATTCTAATTCTCTATAAATAAAATGCATTACTTCCAGCGTTGGATATAATGTATGGTGTTAGAGAAAAATCGGATTCCACTAACAGATTTTCTCAGCTTTCAGCTTCGAATAAAATGATATATGCTAATCCCGGGCTTCCCAAATTATGGATTTGCGGCGCCCCGCTTGTTGCTGACTCACTTGTTTAAAAAAAAAAACATTCAAGTGAGCTTGCGTCAAGCAGAGGAGCCTCGAATCCATATTTTGGGGAGCAAGATTTCTTCTATCAAATTTCTTTTTTCAGTCTCATGACATTCACACGGTTGTTTGCGAATACCCTTTAATGGGTGAAAAAATACCCATTGTCGAATAGCGATCGGATCTGTCAGAAAACGGGTAAATTCATGTTTGTAAAACGGGTAAATAAATACCCATTTTCAATAAGCCATTGCTGTTCAAAATCGGGTGATTTTATACCCATTTAAGGGTGAAAAAATAGTTGGCAGATATTGCCTGCAGCTGTGCGCAGTACGGGAATTTTGCTGTGAATAATTCAACTCGTGTTGGTATTAAGGCCCAAACGCAATGATAGCGGAACGGCAACGGAATGCGGAACCGGTGCGCCAGCGTGAACTACAACGAGCTTGTCGATTCAGTGTTGGTTCAATTTCATTCGTTGTCAGCTCAGTCGAGATGGTGTGATTCATACTGGCGAACCGGTTCCGCATTCCGTTGCCGTTCCGCTATCATTGCGTTTGGGCCTTTATGCAACGTATTTTCCGATGGAAACATTTAAGGGATTGTTCAAATATTACGTAACGCAACAGGGGGAGGGAGGGGGTTTTACACAATGTTACGGTCCATACAAAAAAATTAAATTGTCCATACAAAAGCTGTTACGTGGGGGAGGGAGGGGGTAAAAATTAACAAATTTTGCGTTACGTAATATTTGAATGAACCCTAAAGAGCTGGTAAGTTGTGACCTCAAATATTAAACCACAGACAAAATTAAACGTTATTTAAACAAACTGACTATAATCTCAAAACACTAATAATTTTCAGATTGTCCCGTTGTTCCTGCCGTACGCATCTTGAAGCACCAGCATCCTTGGTGTAATAACACTATTGTATCATTGTTAATAAAGTTTCTGAAAGAATTATACCAATAAAACTGTTTTTCTACAATTTCATTCAAGAGTTGTAGTAAATAATTAGATTATTATTTGTCCATATCTACCAGTCACAAAATGGGTAAATTTTTACCCATTAAAGGGTATTCGCAAACCACCGTGCACGGTCGTTTGCGAATACCCTTTAATGGGTAAAAATTCACCCATTTCCGCCAGAAGTGCCTTTCCACATTTAAAGAGTAAACACGGTTTACTCTTTAAAGGGTAAAAGCGGTTTCTGTCAATGGGTGGGTATTTTTTACCCTTTATGTAAATCTCGCTCGCGGCACAAAAAGGGTAAAAATTTACCCATTTTGAGGACGCTCAATGGAGCTATTAAGAAAAATGATACTTTTGGGATTGTTTTCGTGTTACTTCTATAAGAAAGTTCCGTTAAACAATGTTTCTATGCAATTTATTCTAAAATATAAGTCTAATTCAGCATTTTTTTAAAATACATTCATATCCGCTGGGCAACTCTCGGAACTAATCTTGGTGCAGCCTAGAAGTGCAGAGAAACAGAATTAATTCCAATTATTGCAATAAATTTACAACATCATCACTTACCTTTCAAATTAAGTCTCCTGTGGGAAAAACAGAATAGTTTAAATCTTTTCAATTATAAATAATAACTGCTAATGCACACCATACACACATGCGGATTGACGAGTTGATTAATCATAACTATTTTTCACCCATTAATGGGAACGCTATTGTATTTTTAAAATGGGTAAATTTTTACCCCTCTCGAGATTTTAAATTCCCCCATTTTCTGACAGATCTGATCGCTATTCGACAATGGGTATTTTTTCACCCATTAAGGGTATTCACAAACAACCGTGTTCATGTTCTATCACACATGACTATCTAAAGCCACTACATTTCGAAGTCAATAAGCAAATCAGTTGGTTTTCATGATTTAATATTTAGACATTCATGTTTGTTTCTCATGACAACCTAATGTTGATACACATGTTATTATACCGTGAAGTCAATGACGAAATCCATATGACTACCACACTCAAGTCATGTGGTTTTCCTCATTGCGCAAATCTATAAGTAAAACACACGACCTTGGCGTGTAGATTTTTCTCAGTGTAGTTTTAGTGCACAGTGAGAAAATTTATGTCAATGATGTTCAAAAATAATATTTATTTACACAAAGTGAAATCAGTCTGAAATGATTAAGGTGAATTTGCATCGAAGCCAAACCACAAATTTTCAAGAGTACAAATCTAGAAAACCAGACAGCGCAGCGGTTTGAGCTGAAAACCTAAGCGATTGGTAACACGTTGGTGGTGAACAATCGATTAAGTTTTCAGTTTGAACGTATATTTATTACGGTTCTTTTGAAAATTTTCCGTTCTGCGGTAGCCGCCAAGTTCTACCGCAGCTGTCAAAGTTCTACCGCAGGCTCGAAAATCATTGTATCATTGAACGAAACCATCTAATCAAAGTATGCTTGTAGAGTCCCAAGCTTTGAAACGCGGCAGAAAACAACAGTCATTAGCGTGGTTTCCAAGGTATCATCGCAGCCGATCGATGATGCTTTGTGAAAATCAGTAATTTGACTGCTGCGGTAGCTTTCTGTTCAACCGTAGAATGGAAAGTTATCTCTAAAATTGCAATAGTTCTCTTGATTTGTGTTCTTGAAAATTTGAGGTTTGGCTTCGATGCATCTTCACCTTAATCTAACTTCATAATAACCCGGTCAACCATCCTATGAGCCATTTTACGAGACGTTTCGGAACAGCTGATCGCCGAAACGGCGTCAATTGACAGGAGACCTGGGATTAAATGGAGCGTGATTTTCAACAACGCCTCATCTTACCAAACGAGGACATGGAGAAAATGA
Source organism: Aedes aegypti (assembly GCF_002204515.2). Taxonomy (NCBI): domain Eukaryota; kingdom Metazoa; phylum Arthropoda; class Insecta; order Diptera; family Culicidae; genus Aedes; species Aedes aegypti. Next base: position 228,391,503 of record NC_035108.1, on the reverse strand, counting down.
CATAAATGAGATCCAAAAATGTTCGTTACTGCAACATTACACCTAGTTATTGTATCAGCTACCTCGTTGTTACCTATATTGCACATTAAAAAGCACTTTTGTGATCAGAAATATTTTAATAATTTTTCTCCATTTAAGTTTTCGCCTGGATGAAAAGCTACGCTAGAAATGCGCACAGTCATCAACCATCATCATCGCGAAAACTGACGACGATGATTGAAAAATCCCAGGTCTCCTGTCATTTGACCAGGCTCCGTAAAATGGCTTATGCGCTACTTTAAATATCTTTATCCAATAATATAGATTTCTGTCGTTTTTACTTTATTGATAATTTTGTTACGTTTATTTATGTATCTTCATCGATCCATAACACTTCATAAGTAACTTCCTTTATCAAGCATACGATATAAAATTTTAATTTATTTAATACGATTTAATCTTCAACGAAACGGTACTAAATTTCGTTCAATCATCTTTTATCGGTGGAACTTCAGTTACCTTTATGAATATTCATCGGAAAATGTGTCACGAATGATGCCAAAGTAACGTCATAAAATGACAACGAAAAACTAAGCTTGGTATCGAGGTACCTTTATCACTCTTTTCAATATCATTTCGTAAATCAGCGTAAAGATATTCTGGTACATCGTATGACAGGTTTCGATGTTTTGATTTTGCAAAGATCAAACTATTTGAGACCAATGATGATCCTCGACTCTTTTAAATTATTCTTTTCAGATCCAAAGCATTACGGATTATCGCCTTTCGTATTACCCGAAGGATGCTATTTAACCAGTAGGTATTATTACAAATATTTTTCGGCAGTGAGCATGCCTGCAGCTAGAGTTCTGGCTATTCTTGAGGCCAACTCTTCCCCTGTATTGAACTGCAAATGAATCAATAGTTTATGAATACTTTCTACCACCCTTATAGTTAAGGAATACAGTTTGGCTTAGTTGGTAAGTATCCTCCGATTTCCCGTATCATTAGAGTTCAAATCTCAATTTAAAAAAGTGACAAAAAAGTTCATCATAAACATAAACAAATTGACAAAGTACGTGTAGAACCCCACAAATGTTTTGGTTCACGATCAATTTTTTTTAGCAAGTCGATAAAGTAGGAGATTTTGGTCTCGAAATTTTGATAAAAATCTGTATCAACATTTCACGATGCTACTTAATGAGCGTTAAATTTCTTTATGAATCGATGACGATCGCTATCGATTTGTTATATGAGCGTCTTTAAAGCTCGACATAAAGAAATGGTTGACCGGGAAGTTTTAGTTTGTTCAAAACTTAAATTTGAATGAATCATTAACTTAAATTGAAATGCATTTATTTTATACATTATATTTGTATTAATTAATTATATTATTGTTTTGTATTTTTCATAAACCTATTATGCATTAAAGAAATAGTCCTCTGACCGGTTGACAGCTGTATGAATATATTTAAATCATTTGAAGTGTTCTGAGCACTATGCGTCTGAATAGAAAAATGTTCGAATATCTTGGGATTTTTTTTTTTCAAAAATGGCCAAATAAATATTTTTTTTAGATCACACTATTTAGTTGTAAAGAAATGTCATTTCAAATGTAGCTATTGAAATATATTTAATCAATTCTGTCAAAGAAATTTCCACTTTGCTTGTACGGGACAACATCCCAAGCAGGCGAAAAAAGCTTAGCAAATTATAGTATTACTGTGTGCGTTTGAAACGCAAATAGCAAATGCGGGAACACCAAATGCGGTAAGATTTTTCACAAGGAAGGCGAAGTCAAAGTTTGATTTTCTATGCTAGGTTGGCGTTGATATAGGTCATGGTTGCTAAGTATTCTTTGATTACTTTATGTTACCGCATTTGAAGCCAAGTTCAACCAGATTTGCACGTCAAATGCGAACAGCAAAATGGATAGCTAAAAGTGATATTAACTTGATAGATACACAGATAACAGATGTTTATGCTAGAACAAAAATTTTCTGAAAACCTGTGTAAATATTCAAATTGAAACTCCTTGCAATCATTAGCGCCGCCACACAGTGAATTGCGTCAATCAGTGGTGAATATCAGTGTCTTGAAATATTTCATATTCACCACTGACATCGTCATGGGAACTTAGCGATGACAACGCCACCACTAAGTTGCTACTTGTGTTGCCATTCAAAATGACCGTTAATTGTCTTACACATTTCTACAATCGGACTTCAACATCTGTTATCTGTGATAGATATAACGATATAATATTGATTTCGCAGCACCAATCTGGAGTTCGCCAGTTGGACTTCCGAAGCGAAATTTTGACCGAACTAACTGTCATTGCTCTGCCGGCTCGGCTTTTATCTCTGTAGTATCTCTAAGTTTCCATATACCGTACACCCCCGTTAATTTGAACGGTACCTCATGCAAACCATCGGGGTTCGTTTTTAATTTGAACATCTAGTCACCCTAGAAACGTGTATCTGGTTACCCCTTTGGCTGTTTTGTTTTGATTCTGCGTTCCGTTTCGCAGCGTTCCATTTCACTTCACTCCGTTCCAAGAGCTAAATGACGTTTGAACCATTTTTAATATGAACGATGTGCAAATTAGCGGGGTACAAATTAAAAAGTGTTCAGACTAAATGTGGTCAAACCAACGGGGGTACCCGGTATATTAACCTTGCCAAGTGAACATCGACCTTAATACTTGAGCTTACCATTTCATATCATACCTTTGTATTTCTATCTACCTTGCTTGTGTGTGATACCTTTGTGTACGAATCCGGAAATAAAGAACGAAGAGGCAGTTGTATTGCAGACGAATGAAAGAGCGGACGCGTTCGTGTATATTGTCGATCCGAATCTTCTACGACGTTACATTGGCGTACGAGGAAAAATCATTTCGCGTTTGATTTAAGATTTTGCGTTGTTTTGTTGGAAAAAAGTGTAAGCTACTGGTTGTTGTAACCGGAAAGGTGGGTGAGTTGAAGATAATTTAGAAATTCGAAGAGAAAGTGCATTTTCAGTGAATTTTCAGAAAGTGCCAATATGGCGGCTATTAAATTTGGAGCTGGGCTGGTTGGGTCGGCTTGATTATGAGTGGATGGCTTTGAAAGGTTGGGGAGGCTGCGTGAGTTGAAGTGCATTGGTGTTGGTACTGGTTTGAAAACCAGAAAAAAAAACTGGTTGGGAGCCAGAATGCAGACAACGTCGGATTCCGGTGGCAATGATATGACATAATTGGATGTTTGAGTGTGGAGTAATTCAGGCAGCAGATGGATGTGGAGGTGGCAGTGGAGAGGCAGCAGATGGAAAAAGTTGTGAGGTTAACGTAATAGTATTGGTGGAGGAAGTGTGGATTCATTCAGAAGGGCAGCACAAAAAAAAAGTTGAAAGATGCAAAGTTAGAGTAATAGTATTTGTGCAGCATCTATTCTCGCATAACATATGATCTCGCCCTAAAAGCCATTGGTAACCATGTGTGTAGCTCGTTGTTTCTGAGCATTTGAATGGTTTTACAAGTTATTTAACAACGCTATGGTGATAAAAGGATCATTTTCTAGCTGCCTGTGATGTTGGTTTGGATGCTTATTCATTCATTTGCTCATAAACAACGAGCTACACACGTGGCTACCAATGGCTTTTAGGGCGTTATCCCAGAGTACGCGAGTATTGAAAGAAAGCGCTCGTGAAATATTAGCACATATGCATTAGTGAATAACACGGTGAAAAATAATCAACGATTGATGAAAAGCAAATGGTTTGGTGTGGATGTGAAAAGCGCTGGTTGATGAAAACAGAAGACAGAAAAAAAGAGAAATTCTTATGCGATGCATTTCAACTACAAAAAAAAAAAAATATTTATAATATGATTTTAAAACAGAAGATAGTGTATACAAAGGATTTGTTTGCAGTAGCGGTTTGATGTAACCCAGAGTGAGTATTATTTTCAAGAGATTGAAACCTCGATACCTGCTTAACGGTAAGTCATTTAAGCAAATTTAATTTATGAGCTGTCTAACGTTAAAAAGAATAGATTTTGATTACAAAACGAAGTTGTTTGAGTTATGTGGTATATAACTGATAGTGAAATGGGACGAGTTCCGGATTCACTAGGAAAACGTGAGACATTAACGGAATTTATGGAGAATGATGGTTATAAACTGATCGACAGACTAGGGTGAATCTTCAGAAAGCTGGAGCAAAGGTGAAGTTCAACCAAAAAGTTGATCGTACGTTCAAAGCATATGGCTCAGATTGTCCCTTGAGTATGATTGGGATGTTTTCAGCAGAAATTGAAGCAGAAGAACACAAGGTGGAGGCCGTGTTCTATATTGCAGAAAACGGAAAGCAATGCTTACTTGGAGACGAAACTGCGAAACAACTTAAAGTGTTGAAAATTGGGTACGGAGTGGCAGCAATCCACCAGCATGCTACACCGTTTCCAAAAATTAAAGGCATTTTAGTGGAGATCCCGATTGACCCGAACGTTAAAGCTGTACAACAGTCATACCGGCGAGCACCGTTTGCTCTAGAGGATAAAATTGCCGAAAAGCTACAGTACCTACTAAATCAAGATATCATCGAGCAAGTGGACGAGTCTTCTGCCTGGGTCTCTCCTATTGTACCAATCTTGAAAGATAACGGGGAAATTCGTCTCTGCGTAGACATGCGCCGGGCAAATCAAGCCATCATCAGGGAAACGCATCCATTACCGATTGTGGAAGAGCTTTTCGGGGGAATTACCGGAGCAACCCGATTTTCGAAACTCGACATAAAAGAGGCGTACCACCAGGTCGAAATATCCGAGCGTTCCAGGGGAATAACGACCTTCATTACAAAGCAAGGTCTTTTCAGGTAAAGTGATACGAGAACGGTTTTTAAATAAAGATTTCTGACTTTCCGATTGATCAAAATGTTGTTTTATTCGATACTTTTTTTTCAGTAGATTATTGTTTTGTTATTCTTCTAAAAATCAAATTTGTTTGCTTGATTGTCCATGTGTTTAGATTCAAACGTCTGATGTTTGGAATTAGTTGCGCCCCTGAGTTATTCCAGAAGGCTATGGAATCGATCGTAGCAGGACTTGACGGAGTAGTGGTGTATTTGGACGATATTCTGGTGACTGGTCGAACACAAAACGAACACGATGCAAGGTTGACACAACTCATGACTCGCTTACAGCATTATGGTATTCTATTGAACGAGAAGAAATGTGTTTTCAATACTGATCGTCTAGAATTTTTGGGTCACGAGTTATCAAGCGAAGGAATTAGACCAACGGAGAGCAAGATTACAGCAATCAAATCATTTAGAGAACCAGCCAACGTCAGCGAGCTAAGAAGTTTTTTGGGGTTGGTAACGTACGTAGGTCGATTCATACCAACTTTGGCGGATAGGACAGAGCCGCTTAGAAATCTACTTCGAACTGGAGAAAAATTCAAATGGCAAGCTGAACATCGTCGGGCATTTGAGGATATTAAATTGTCACTCTGTCGTACACCATTTCTGGGATACTACGATCCCCAAGACCTATGTATTGTTATTGCAGACGCAAGTCCAACAGGTTTGGGGGCGGTATTATTACAACAAGACAAGAAGGGTACGACACGAATAATTTCGTTTGCTAGCAAGGCTTTAACGGATACCGAAAGAAAGTATTTCCAGACCGAAAGAGAAGCGCTGGCTCTGGTTTGGGCGGTTGACAGATTTCAACTCTATTCACTGGGGAAACATTTCAGACTCGTAACAGACTGCAAACCGTTACATTTTCTATTCAAGGATAGAGCAAAACCTTGCGCTAGAATAGAGCGATGGGTAATGCGTTTGCAGAGCTATTCCTACGATGTAGTGTACGAGCCAGGTTCCAGTAACTTAGCTGATGCTCTTTCAAGGCTGGCGGTAATAAATCCTGTTGACTTCAAAGGTTCCAACGAGACATGTATTTACCAACTGGTTCTGACAGGGTTCCCAAAGGCAGTTACAGTTCGAGAAGTAGAGGAAGAAGTTCTCAAAGACGAAGTTATACAAAAAGTTATAAAATGTTTGGAAGCTGGAGCATGGAATGAAGAAACAAAGGAGTATAAGCCATTCAGCTCCGAGCTGTGCGTGGTTGAAAACTTTTTGTTGAGAGGAGATCGGTTAATAATCCCAGATAAACTGCGAGATCGAGTAATCGAAGTTGCTCACGAATCTCATCCGGGAATGGTCACCATGAAACGGAGACTCCGTCAAAAAGTTTGGTGGCCGAAAATGGATCGACAAGTAGAGAATTACGTAAAACGATGTAAAGCGTGTACTCTGGTGGCGACTTGTGATCCTCCAGAACCAATCATTTGTACTAAGATTCCTACAAAACAATGGGCTAATCTTGCAATTGATTTTGTTAGGCCGTTACCATCGGGTCATAATCTCCTCGTAATCATCGATTACTTCAGTCGCTTTGCAGAGGTTATTATAATGAAACAAATCACGGCACACCTCACAGTGAAAGCTTTGCATGAAACATTCTGCCGATTCGGAATGCCGGAATCAATCAAAACAGATAATGGACCACAGTTCATTAGCTCTGAATTTTACGATTTCTGTAAGCAGTTTGGCATTGATCACTTGAAAACTACACCCTATTGGCCACAAGCCAACGGTGAAGTGGAAAGGCTGAATCGTTAAATTGGTAAAAGATTAAAAATAAGTCATGAAACAACAAGGAAGGAAACTCAAAGACAAGTTGCCGGGGTTGATGATGAAAGACGAGCACATATTAGAGGAAATTCGTGACCGTGATCATATGAAAAAGTTGAAGGGAGCGGAGTACAGCGACAAACGACGAGGAGCCAAAACGGATGATCTTGAAGAAGGGGATAAGGTAGTTATCAAGCGCATTCAGAAGGATTCCAAACTATCAACGACTTTTGATTCGGAGGAGTATTTACATTGTGATTAGTCGTAAGGGTTCTGATGTAACTCTGAAATCAACAGAATCCGGACGGATCATTCATCGTAATATTTCTCATCTAAAGAAACTCTACCCAGCCGAAACTGTACAAAACGAAGCTGGCGATACCAGGGACGAAACGAATGAGGCTGATGACGATTCCGAAACTCAACAGCTGCATGAACCATCGACAACTTCGGATAGAGCGACTGATGAAGCTAGTTTGCGACCAAGACGTCAAATGAAACGGCCTTCGCACTTCAACGATTATTGACTTCGCAGCACCAATCTGGAGTTCGCCGGTTGGACTTCCGAAGCGAAGTTTTGAACGAACTAACTGTCATTGCTCTGCCGGCTCGGCTTTTATCTCGACTGTTTTTGAAAACAGTCCAACATCACGTCGACGGAAGAAGTTTCACCACAACGGAGGATTTGTCAATTCGAGCGCGCCAAAATCCTTCCGATTGAAAATGTGTTGGCGGTGCTTAAGGTGCAACTGTTTGCTATCCATAAACGATGATCAAATTTGTAGTTTTGGGGATGTGATATCGGTTCTACCGGACAGAGATGAACTGAAAGTATATCAACATGCCTGTTATCAGCAAGCATATGATCCGATAGATCACCGAATGACCGATATGATATAAAACAGAAATATTTTCTTTTCAACGATAGTTTGAACATAGATTTTTCATGGATGCCACGATGAGTCTATCGTGTGTTACCTTAAGTTCGTTGATAAAGAAGAGGAAATTGAGCGAAGTTCTTTTTCTGAATTTTATCAGGATGCACAATATTCTATGAACACGATCATCTAATGTAAAGAAAAAGAGGAATGTAGTATCTCTAAGGGTCTGTCCCATTTGGCGAATTAAATTGAAATCGAACTTAAATTTGACAGTTCGAAAATTATTTCCCCTCCGATTTCGATCTGTCAAAAATAAGTCTGCTCTGGAGTAGACTTATTTTTGACAGATTGGTGATTATTCTCTCGATCCTAATCGGTTGTTTATACAGTTTTGATTCCACTGAGGTCATTTACGCGACAACCATCGGGAGGATCTTCCGGCTGCCTAAACAGAATAAAATCAGTTCGAAAATCAACACAAGTGAGTAAAACGACAGAAAAATTGTTCGGCCAGAACTATTTTTGCCATTTTCTCCACTCAATGACTGCAAGCAAGTGCTGGGTGGAATGCAACATTATTTTTACCAGATGGTATTATAAAGAGGAGGAAATCGATTTTCTTCCTCCCGTAGGCTCCGCTTTTGGCTGCAGTTTGTAATCAGATAGTGTATACAAGAGGACAAGCCGGCTAGAGTGGTTCCCTCATGGAACTTCTATGAAATGCACAAGTCAACCGAATTGGCCTTGGCCAAAAATCTTAAAGGAGTTTCCGGCCAGCGACTAATCACAATAATAGGAGATAAGCTGTAAACATAACTCAAAATGGATAGAAGCATTGGCTGATCCACCCAGCTGGGATTATCGGATGATTTTGAGAAATTAGTGCCTACGACGTCGATTCGGTTGAAACTGGTCATGCTTTACCATACCAACAAAATTCAGAGCTGGTAGCAGGTCTCTGAAAATACTTGGTCTTTATTTCAATGAAGGCCTCTAAAAAGTCTCTTTTTTTTACTGGAAGTTCTCTAAAGTCATCAAAATGCTAATTTCTTTTTTCCTCGTGAATTAATCCTTGTGCAAAATTTGAGTCTCCAGAGATGCCTTCAGATATTCTTACGTCACTATTGCACGGGTTCTTCATGTATTTCTTTACGGATTTCTCAAGTAAATACTTCAATAATTCTAGTGATTTCTCCAGAGGTTACTTAAAGGAAACTATCAGGAACTACTCTAGGGTTCTCTCCACACACTAAGCTCATTATATCGGAACCAGCGAATTTCAATGTAATCTGGACAGCTAAACTGCACTTTATGTATAACAACATGTGGAAGTTATTAAATCTTGTTATTCAATTCACAACAAAATTAATGTATCCAGTCATAGATTTGAATATTCCAGGCATCAAATTATTGTGTGATGGTGAAAAAACATTTTTTAAAGATGTCAAAAATAAATAACTTTGAAACAAAGAAAAAAATGAAACGTTCAACTTCTCGTCTCAAAATATTTGACTTTTAACGTTAAGCTCCACGTCTCTTGTAAAAAAATACGTGCTATGGGTTTTATTAGTTATTTGAAATATTTTGCAAAATTCCCCGAGATGAAAGTTTCAGCAATAATATTCCAAAGGAATTACTGAAGCTTTTGTGATGGAATTCATTCGCCGAAATTTTCAACTGAACAAGAATCTCAAATTATGTCATATTCCTTTAAATCCAATATAACAACATGAAATCAACTATTTTTGCAAGTTTTTTTATTCATAAAAGTGGGAAGTGGTTTGAGCTAACGAATTCAATTTCTAATGATTCTACTATTAAAATTCAAATTTTCATTTAGATATATATGAGGATTGAGAGTCATAAAGTATTTCAAGTTAATTAAAATATTGTATTCTATAGTTTTGTTCATTGATTCCAACTGAAATAATGGTTGAAAAGTGGGTTACTGGCCATTTCAAACATATTGCTAAAACTCGAAAAGACATTCAAGAAAGGTAAAGATTTTTATATGCTGCAAAGAAAAAAAATATTAATTAGTCCATAGTTCTGGGTACCCCTTCTGTACCTATGGCACCCAGTATTTAAAGCACTGAAATCTCGTATACAGTATAGGTCCGAACAAATAAAGGCTACCAAAATTATAAGGTAAAATAAAGAATACCACTTGAGATAGGTAGACTTAACAAAGATATATCAAGATGAGATTTTACCGCAACGAAAAAACGCAGAGAGCATAACTTCAAGGTCTCAACCAGATCGTATTTTTTGGTTTTAAATTTAGGACGTTACGGAGCACCAGATTCCGCGCTCCTGCGGGAATCAGTTATTACTCAAAAGATAAACAACAATACATCGGTATTATTAATAATAACTTCTGAAATTACTGCTCATATTGTAATAATTTGTTATTAATAATGTTTCATGCTTTAACTTCTACTTATGAGCTAAACACTTCCGACAACGTTAGTGAATTGGACCAAGGAAAAATCAAATTTGACAGTTCATTAATAAATTGGAGGGGAAATAATTTTCGAACTGTCAAATTTAAGTTCGATTTCAATTTAATTCCCCAAATGGGACAGACCCCAAGTTTCCATATATATTAACCTTGCCAAGTGAACATCGACCTTAATACTTGAGCTTACCATTTCATATCATACCTTTGTATTTCTATCTACCTTGCTTGTGTGTGATACCTTTGTGTACGAATCCGGAAATAAAGAACGAAGAGGCAGTTGTATTGCAGACGAATGAAAGAGCGGACGCGTTCGTGTATATTGTCGATCCGAATCTTCTACGACGTTACAATCTCGACTGTTTTAGAAAACTGTCCAACATCACGTCGACGGAAGAAGTTTCACCACAACGGAGGATTTGTCAGTTCGAGCGCGCCAAAATACTTCCGATTGAAAATGTGTTGGCGGTGCTTAAGGTGCAACTGTTTGCTAAATGATAATCAATTTTGTAGTTTTGGGGATGTGATATCGGTTCTACCGGACATAGATGAACTGAAAGTGTATCAACATGCCTGTTGTTAGCAAGCATATGATCCGGATAGATCACCGAATGATCGATATGATATATTGACTTCGCAGCACCAATCTGGAGTTCGCCGGTTGGACTTCTCAAGCGATGTTTTGAACGAACTGACTGTCATTGCTCTGCCGACTCGGCTTTTATCTCGACTGTTTTTGAAAACAGTTCAACATCACGTCGACGGAAGAAGTTTCACCACAACGGAGGATTTGTCAGTTCGAGCGCGCCAAAATCCTTCCGATTGAAAATGTGTTGGCGGCGCTTAAGGTGCAACTGTTTGCTATTTATAAATGATGATCAATTTTGTAGTTTTGGGGATTGTTACCTATGTGATAGGTCACAATCCAGATTTGCTTTTTTGTATTTTTTCTTTTTGTTTTTTATATATATTTTCTTTTTTTTTTTGTAAATATTCATACTTTGTTTATATTTTCATAATTTTGTAAATACTCGTAAATTTGTAAATAATTATGCTTTAACCCTAGTTTAAATGTAAATATCTTAATATGTAAATATATTCCCTTTCCCCCTATCCTTCGATACCAGTTACCCTTAATATAAAAACTAATTAAATCCAAAAATAAAAACAATTTGTAAATAAAAATAATTTAAATATTTGAATTCAAATCCCCGTCCTATAAAACCCTACATCATCATTCCTTCCTTATGCACTGCATCATGGCGCCTTGTACCAACTGTGCAGAAACAAATATTTACCTCCCGGGAAATGTTCCACCCATGGGTTTTGCTGCATCATCCTAAGCGTATAAAAAGGATATGCAGGCCAAGGAAACAGATCTTTTGGTAACTAAATTTCTAATAATCGGTTCGTTTAAGACCTAAAACCTCAATTTTAATCTATTCAGGAACTAAATTCCTAACCGTGTCGTGAGTGCAACCGCCGATACCAGTGCCGAAATAGTGGAGTCGTCTCGTCATCCAAGTGCGAAATTGAGCGGAACGAAGGCGTCCAGATCCGGCTTAAGGTGGCCCAGGCACGAAGTTACCGACATCAGAACACCCAGAGGTCGAGTAAGCCCGCAAAACGTGGTAATCAGGTGAAATTAAATGTGCACATCCTATAATATCCTGTGAATTCACCACCCACTCCCCCCCCCCCCCCAAAATTAATATATTTATTGTTTAAAATTTGAATTTCAAAGTTACAGTGTTTAAGCTTAATTATTTAATACCAGTTCAATTGGGTCCTAAAATGTTTAATGAATTCTTGTTTTTACTTTACAATACGAAAGAGCATGTTCTTGCAACTACATTAGCAATTTTTCCAGCTCAAATAACGACTATAACATATTTAAAATTTAATTTTAAAAATGGTTTCAAATATGAATCTTGACAGTTTTGATCATGTTTGACGTTCACTTTCTCTACAAAAATGCCACAGGGCTTTTAGTTTTAACACTGGGGTTGTTCCTATCTGACATTTCGGAAGGGACACGAAAATCAAAATATACCCAAAAATTTGAGTTTAAGCCAAGGGGTGTGACAAAATTTCAAAAACCGTTAAAAATGTTTTTGGGATTAAACCAATGAAAACCATTTAAAAATTGAGTAAACATGCATTTCTGGCTTAAACTTAAGCGTTTGGTACTAAAATTAGGACAGGGCTTTAGGACCGATGTCGATCAATTTCTCTCCCCTGAAATCTTTTTAATGCGCTAGGGCTTTGTTTTGTGGGCTAAGTTCTGTTATTTCCTCTACGAGAAAGAATGGTGATCAAATTCTTTCGATTGATGTTTCATTTGGTGAGGAAAGGAAATCAATCGCTGAAGAGAATTCTTTCTATTCGCAATAACTGGGCGAATAGTAATGTTAACACACACAGTGGCTTTGTTTATAAGAAACTTGTATCCTACCTTATTAAATCAGCAGCTTTAGCACAGGACACCAACGCGCCAGGCATCCAGCACACCATCATCCTAGTTGTGGGTTCGAATCTTGATTCCAACAAAAAAAAATCAAATTTAGTACTTTACCATTTAATTCCACTAGAGTTTGTATCCTTTGACAGATACGCGTATTTCGACCTCAACTGTAAGGCCGTCTTCAGTGTCGTGTACTAGACTCGACTTTGAGTCGAGTCGACACTGAAAACACGCAGAAAAAATCAGAGTGGGTGTACGGCTGTCAACTACAAACAAAGCTCGCCTAACAATCATCTCTCGGGCGGGCCTGCCCAAACAGCATCATCTCTCACGCGGGCCGACCTAAACAGCACAGGTCGAAACGCGGGCCATGCCAGGCAGCAAATGCTGATGCATTTCAACACTCAAACAGCGGGATGCCTAGCAGCGTTGTGAGCCAAACGAATACGCCCACAAAACATGAACGGTAGGCGCACCTCGTTGCGTATACCCCCCCTGGAAAAAATCACTCATAGGGGTCGTTATGTAAATTATCAAGATACTACAACCCCAAGGTAGGAGGTATTTAAAATGTCAAACTTCGGATTTGGTACGAAGTTTGCCCTCCGTATGTTCAACAATTACATTAAAACTACTCGGCTGACATCGAAAAACCATCTTTTCTGTTCGAACCATTGGACGAAATAGTAGTGCGCGGCGTGATAAATTCTGAATTTTCTCCAGGTGGGAGCGTTGCCAAAATGGCGTTTAAATAGTTTATTAACTCAATTATGTGTTTTGTATAGAAAAATTCCTAGGTGCTAAAAAGTTAAAACTTAAAAATAGTACGGCAGTTAAAATAGTACGGCGAAGAAAATAGTACGGTTGGTGTAAATTATCACTAAATATTGTAAATAGTTATATAATAAGTGTTTCTATTGTAGTACGTCAAAAATCGAGTTCGCTATTGTTAAGAATTGCTATTGTGCTAAAATCTTTATTGTGATCAGCAAAATCGGAAAAAGGTAATTAAAAGGTTTAAAAGAAGAATGAGTCAATAGACAGGGAGAATGACGTCACAATAGGGAGGAGACTAATGCCATGTGCCAGGTCCTTATCAAGGGCCTTTTTCTTTTCCATCATTCCGGAACTAGTTCCGGGTATTTCCGCAGGAATCTCCGGTGTCATCAAGGTTGGCTATTTTGCGCACTCGATTGGAAAACCACTAGCCATTGTGGTCGTCCGACCCGTTAGAAGTTCGACAGAAAAGTTCCCAGCCAACCGATAGGAGTATTAGTGTCGGCCATTTTCTACGGCATCCAGACAATTGAAAGCCGTGCCCCACAATACTCCATCGTTGAGCCGCAATACCGTGATTCCCAGACCTGTGACTGCAAGATCGCCGCTTTGAACCGACACCCTCTGTAAGCCATCCCGTTCATCAACGCTTGGGCCCCGCCGGCCCGTTTGTCAAGTTTCGGAGTAGCAGCTCCCCCGCTAGACCGTCGCAATCCGCACCATTCATCAACGTTGCGGCACCGGCGGCCATTTTGCTAGGATAGCAGCGTCGGAGCATCCGCTCACCTGCTAGGCACCCACAAGACACCACATTCCGTCAACCCACCCTGCAACCACCTCTACATGCATCAAAGCGACCAGGATCCGCACCAAGGCATGACGATGCCCTCGGCAAGTACTCCCTTAGAAATTGTGACGTCAGATAGGGCCCTATTGGGCAAATAAAACCAATAATGTATTAAGTTGAAAAGGTGGTCGCTGTTTTTCTTAAGAGGCGCATCCTTGAGGTAATAAGCTATATTTTGTTGATTTCGTTTCCCCGTGCTCAAAAGGGAGCAATCAATCCTCGTCTTCCTTTGATTTGGCGAAAAGTTGAGTTTTCGAACAGCCTTTGAGAGAAATAGTTGAAATACTTGGTAAGTACAAATTTTGGAGTTTGCATTCCCCCACTGTGAACAAGCGATCCGTTTGCTCGTGTTCCATTGATCAATGAATGACGTTTTGAGAGTTCGTTCGAGCGCGCCAAAATCCTTCCGATTGAAAATGTGTTGGCGGCGCTTAAGGTGCAACTGTTTGCTATTTATAAATGATGATCAATTTTGTAGTTTTGGGGATTGTTACCTATGTGATAGGTCACAATCCAGATTTGCTTTTTTGTATTTTTTCTTTTTCTTTTTTATATATATTTTCTTTTTTTTTTTGTAAATATTCATACTTTGTTTATATTTTCATAATTTTGTAAATACTCGTAAATTTGTAAATAATTATGCTTTAACCCTAGTTTAAATGTAAATATCTTAATATGTAAATATATTCCCTTTCCCCCTATCCTTCGATACCAGTTACCCTTAATATAAAAACTAATTAAATCCAAAAATAAAAACAATTTGTAAATAAAAATAATTTAAATATTTGAATTCAAATCCCCGTCCTATAAAACCCTACATCATCATTCCTTCCTTATGCACTGCATCATGGCGCCTTGTACCAACTGTGCAGAAACAAATATTTACCTCCCGGGAAATGTTCCACCCATGGGTTTTGCTGCATCATCCTAAGCGTATAAAAAGGATATGCAGGCCAAGGAAACAGATCTTTTGGTAACTAAATTTCTAATGGTCGGTTCGTTTAAGACCTAAAACCTCAATTTTAATCTATTCAGGAACTAAATTCCTAACCGTGTCGTGAGTGCAACCGCCGATACCAGTGCCGAAATAGTGGAGTCGTCTCGTCATCCAAGTGCGAAATTGAGCGGAACGAAGGCGTCCAGATCCGGCTTAAGGTGGCCCAGGCACGAAGTTACCGACATCAGAACACCCAGAGGTCGAGTAAGCCCGCAAAACGTGGTAATCAGGTGAAATTAAATGTGCACATCCTATAATATCCTGTGAATTCAACAGCCACTCCACCCCCCACCCCCCAAAAATTAATATATTTATTGTTTAAAATTTGAATTTCAAAGTTACAGTGTTTAAGCTTAATTATTTAATACCAGTTCAATTGGGTCCTAAAATGTTTAATGAATTCTTGTTTTTACTTTACAATACGAAAGAGCATGTTCTTGCAACTACATTAGCAATTTTTCCAGCTCAAATAACGACTATAACATATTTAAACTTTAATTTTAAAAATGGTTTCAAATATGAATCTTGACAGTTTTGATCATGTTTGACGTTCACTTTCTCTACAAAAATGCCACAGGGCTTTTAGTTTTAACACTGGGGTTGTTCCTATCTGACATTTCGGAAGGGACACGAAAATCAAAATATACCCAAAAATTTGAGTTTAAGCCAAGGGGTGTGACAAAATTTCAAAAACCGTTAAAAATGTTTTTGGGATTAAACCAATGAAAACCATTTAAAAATTGAGTAAACATGCATTTCTGGCTTAAACTTAAGCGTTTGGTACTAAAATTAGGACAGGGCTTTAGGACCGATGTCGATCAATTTCTCTCCCCTGAAATCTTTTTAATGCGCTAGGGCTTTGTTTTGTGGGCTAAGTTCTGTTATTTCCTCTACGAGAAAGAATGGTGATCAAATTCTTTCGATTGATGTTTCATTTGGTGAGGAAAGGAAATCAATCGCTGAAGAGAATTCTTTCTATTCGCAATAACTGGGCGAATAGTAATGTTAACACACACAGTGGCTTTGTTTATAAGAAACTTGTATCCTACCTTATTAAATCAGCAGCTTTAGCACAGGACACCAACGCGCCAGGCATCCAGCACACCATCATCCTAGTTGTGGGTTCGAATCTTGATTCCAACAAAAAAAATCAAATTTAGTACTTTACCATTTAATTCCACTAGAGTTTGTATCCTTTGACAGATACGCGTATTTCGACCTCAACTGTAAGGCCGTCTTCAGTGTCGTGTACTAGACTCGACTTTGAGTCGAGTCGACACTGAAAACACGCAGAAAAAATCAGAGTGGGTGTACGGCTGTCAACTACAAACAAAGCTCGCCTAACAATCATCTCTCGGGCGGGCCTGCCCAAACAGCATCATCTCTCACGCGGGCCGACCTAAACAGCACAGGTCGAAACGCGGGCCATGCCAGGCAGCAAATGCTGATGCATTTCAACACTCAAACAGCGGGATGCCTAGCAGCGTTGTGAGCCAAACGAATACGCCCACAAAACATGAACGGTAGGCGCACCTCGTTGCGTATACCCCCCCTGGAAAAAATCACTCATAGGGGTCGTTATGTAAATTATCAAGATACTACAACCCCAAGGTAGGAGGTATTTAAAATGTCAAACTTCGGATTTGGTACGAAGTTTGCCCTCCGTATGTTCAACAATTAGATTAAAACTACTCGGCTGACATCGAAAAACCATCTTTTCTGTTCGAACCATTGGACGAAATAGTAGTGCGCGGCGTGATAAATTCTGAATTTTCTCCAGGTGGGAGCGTTGCCAAAATGGCGTTTAAATAGTTTATTAACTCAATTATGTGTTTTGTATAGAAAAATTCCTAGGTGCTAAAAAGTTAAAACTTAAAAATAGTACGTCAGTTAAAATAGTACGGCGAAGAAAATAGTACGGTTGGTGTAAATTATCACTAAATATTGTAAATAGTTATATAATAAGTGTTTCTATTGTAGTACGTCAAAAATCGAGTTCGCTATTGTTAAGAATTGCTATTGTGCTAAAATCTTTATTGTGATCAGCAAAATCGGAAAAAGGTAATTAAAAGGTTTAAAAGAAGAATGAGTCAATAGACAGAGAGAGTGACGTCACAATAGGGAGGAGACTAATGCCATGTGCCAGGTCCTTATCAAGGGCCTTTTTCTTTTCCATCATTCCGGAACTAGTTCCGGGTATTTCCGCAGGAATCTCCGGTGTCATCAAGGTTGGCTATTTTGCGCACTCGATTGGAAAACCACTAGCCATTGTGGTCGTCCGACCCGTTAGAAGTTCGACAGAAAAGTTCCCAGCCAACCGATAGGAGTATTAGTGTCGGCCATTTTCTACGGCATCCAGACAATTGAAAGCCGTGCCCCACAATACTCCATCGTTGAGCCGCAATACCGTGATTCCCAGACCTGTGACTGCAAGATCGCCGCTTTGAACCGACACCCTCTGTAAGCCATCCCGTTCATCAACGCTTGGGCCCCACCGGCCCGTTTGTCAAGTTTCGGAGTAGCAGCTCCCCCGCTAGACCGTCGCAATCCGCACCATTCATCAACGTTGCGGCACCGGCGGCCATTTTGCTAGGATAGCAGCGTCGGAGCATCCGCTCACCTGCTAGGCACCCACAAGACACCACATTCCGTCAACCCACCCTGCAACCACCTCTGCATGCATCAAAGCGACCAGGATCCGCACCAAGGCATGACGATGCCCTCGGCAAGTACTCCCTTAGAAATTGTGACGTCAGATAGGGCCCTATTGGGCAAATAAAACCAATAATGTATTAAGTTGAAAAGATGGTCGCTGTTTTTCTTAAGAGGCGCATCCTTGAGGTAATAAGCTATATTTTGTTGATTTCGTTTCCCCGTGCTCAAAAGGGAGCAATCAATCCTCGTCTTCCTTTGATTTGGCGAAAAGTTGAGTTTTCGAACAGCCTTTGAGAGAAATAGTTGAAATACTTGGTAAGTACAAATTTTGGAGTTTGCATTCCCCCACTGTGAACAAGTGATCCGTTTGCTCGTGTTCCATTGATCAATGAATGACGTTTTGAGAGAGTGTAGGGAAAAGGGAACTTCGTTCCAATTGGAAAAACGACCCTGATCTTATTGTCATTGAGCTAGCAAGTTTCAATTGGCGCCCAGCTAAAATACCATTGCATAATCCAGTTACATTCTCCCATCTTTCCCTGTCACGGGAGGAGAAACGTTTCGTTTAAAGTAGAATCGTTCTTCTAACGATTCAGCTGATAAGTTGAAGTTGATCAAATTTGAATTCAAAAATGGATCTTGATATTCAAATGCAATACACAAATCTGTTGGTACATCACCTGGAAAGACAGGAATTGGAACATGAATTGATGATTAGAGCAGTAAAGTTTGAAGCAAGGGACAATCAGGCAGCATTGCGTCGTCGTTTGCGAGATCGTTTGAAGGAAGAGAAAGGTTCAAATGTTGCTGATGTTGATTTCACAAGATGCAACCGTTCAGTAGACGAGGAAATTAAATTGATTGATGCTAATGTTCACTCGATTCGTGAAATATTAGAAAATAAGGTTGATTTCGAGGGTGTTCGAAACACGTTGAAAACGAGATTGGTACACTATTTTGCTCGTTACGTCCGAATACAGGAAGCAGCAGACGAAGATGATGATCTTGAGGACTTGGATAAATTGAAATGTTCCATAAGGCAGCTTATGAACAATTATTTTTCAGTATTTTCAGCACTTCCTGCGGTGCGAAAAGAGATTATGAACGAAATTGTGCGAACCCTATCTAACATGAGCATTTCACATGCTTCCAAAACTGGAAAGCATAAGTCAGGAGATGAAGACGGTGTGAATGGTTCAGGGGGGAGATCAGGTGATGCTCCAGGTGATGCTGCAGGATCGCGGTCGCGAAGAAGTTTAAAATCGTTTAGAGAGGACGAATCTAATATGTCGCGTGACGAGGACGAAAGAGTACTTTAACGTTTTTGTTTAGATGCTGATAAATCAAGCGCGAATGGTCGGAATCGGGGTTCAGATACTAATTCAGAGAGTAGTGAGAGTTCGGTAGAATCATCGTCGAGTGATGACCGGCGCCCGAGGAAGCCGAAGAAGAAGCGTAGTCGAAAGGTAATGCGAAAGTCACGACCCGTGTCAGAGTGGAATCTCCGCTATGACGGGAAGGACAACGGTCAAAATTTGATGCGTTTTATCCGCGAAGCAGAGTTCTTAGCTAAATCGGAAGATATTTCTAAGAAAGAACTATTCAGATCCGCGATTTATTTGTTTCACGGTCCGGCAAAATTATGGTTCATGTTGAGACGTGGAACGATTTAGTTAGAGAAATGAAGAAAGAATTTCTCAGCCCAGATCACGATCACGCGTCGGAGATTCGCGCGATTTCTAGAAAGCAAGGAGCAAAAGAAAAATTTCGAGATTATCTACAAGAAATGCAGAGAATCTTCAATTCTCTGACAAAACCGGTATCAGAAGGGAAAAAGTTTGAAATAGTTTTCAGAAATATGCGGTCCGATTATAAAGGTCATGCCGTTGCATTCAATATCGACAATCTCGCGGACCTTAAAAGATTTGGAAGAAAATTAGATGCCACATTTTGGTATAAATATAACACGATTTCAGAAGAGTCGACGCGTAACCGTGCGAATGTGAATGAGATGCGGGTAGGAACAAAACCTAAATCGAAGCCCGAAACGGATAAAAACTATGTGAAATCTCGAAACTTTTACCGTTCCGCGAAGACAGACGTTTCAGAAGACGAAAAACCGCCGAAGAAACCCCGCGAAACCCCTAAACCGACCCCTGAACCAGGAAAGAAACCGGAAGGTTCTCCCAATGTAGAAAAGCTTTTGGTGGAGAACTACCGACCGCCTAAAGATGGAACATGCTTTAACTGTCGCTTGACGGGACACCACCAACGTGATTGTGACCGTCCACGACACAAATTCTGTTCACGTTGTGGTTTCTTTGAAACAGACGTGAAAAACTGCCCTTACTGTGCAAAAAACGGCCACTAGACCGTCTGAAGGGGCAGGCTGGTCATAAAGTGCCTGAAAACCCCCAAAATCTTTCCGTTTTCACCCCCGATCTTCTGCAAGAGGGCTATCGAAAGATAGACCCCAAAGAGTTGTAAGTGTTCGTAGTTCAGTGTGGAGTGTTTCTGAGATTTTGTTTGAATTTGAATCGTAAATTTTGTAAAAAGACAGTGCAGGTAGTGTCCGTATATGTTGTGCAGTTTTCTCCGTCAGTTAGTCCCATGTTAGGCCATAGTAGAACAGTCCACCGTATTGTACCATCATCCACCATCAACTTCATTAAAGCAGTTTCCAATACCCACCACCAGAGCGACGAACAGGATAAGATTGGTAGCCAAAACGGGAAAAGAGACATTAAACCGATATGGACCGTCTGACGGATACGATGTTTCCCAAAATGTCTAGGTCACTGACCGTACGTCTAAGGACAGTGACCTAAGAAGCATCACGTCACTAATCAAGTAACCATCAACCGATAAGGTTTATTTAATTTTGCTCCAGCAGTGTGAATTGGTGGAAAAGAAAGTGGTGAAGTGTGTCGTGCGGAGAAGGACAGCAGGTAACAAGGTTCGTCTCCCAATGCCACTCTAGAATCTAATGGCAAATTTCTGGATTCCTAGAGCCCCGCTGTTTTGGACAGAACCTCGGTTCTG
Source organism: Aedes aegypti (assembly GCF_002204515.2). NCBI lineage: Eukaryota > Metazoa > Arthropoda > Insecta > Diptera > Culicidae > Aedes > Aedes aegypti. The sequence continues at coordinate 228,370,725 of NC_035108.1, read as the reverse complement.
GCGGTCCATCAAGACCCCCCCCCCCTTACGTTGCGCAGTTCTGGCGAAGACGCCGTTGACCGAGTCCGTCACCATACTCGGAGGCCCGGGGAATGGACGAGGTCCAGAAATGCCGCCATCGTCATCCCAAATGGAAGGAGAAGGAGAGAAGCCGACGATCAGCGTAGACACAGCCCTGGAGAAGGTCGTGGTGAAGGATGGTGAAAGAAGAGGGGCCCCGAAGAATTTAGAAGAAAAGGACAGGTTAGAGTAGAGTAAGAAAGTGGGACAATAGAAGAAGCAATAGTCGGAAAAATCCGAAATAAATGTAGTTTGTGTCGAAACCAATGTGACGTGAGTTTTTTTATGTGTGACAGTGCGATCATTCCCTGCCTCGCGAAAGACTGTAGAGATTAAGCATGCCGACCCTGAGGTCATGTTTCAGGGAGTCTCAGGAAGGCTCCCCTCTGAGCTAACCAGCAGTTACAGAGTATATTCATTCTTCACATTTGGAGGTGAATGAACATATAATTAGACTGTCACAAGACGACAGACCGTTTGTAAAGATTTGCATATTAGGTATGCCCATTATTGGCCTGCTGGACAGTGGAGCCAATCGTTCAATCTTAGGAGTAGGAGCGAGCAAGCTTTTAGAAGCGTGTAAACTGCAAGTCCACCCGATCAATATTGATGTTACGACGGCTAGCGGACAATCTTTGGATGTCCAAGGCTACGTCAATCTTCCGATAACTTTCAACGGAATGACGAAGATCCTGTGTGTTCTGATCATTCCATCGTTGAAAAGAAGACTCCTCCTTGGAGCAGATTTTTGGTCAGCGTTTGGCATAGTTCCAACGGTTACCAACACCCATGTTGAAGAGGTAGATTGTATCCCTGAAAGTCAAACCCTAACCCCAGACCAGCAACAGAAGCTAGACCAAGTCATTGCTATGTTTAAGCCAACAGTAGAAGGAGTGCTTGGCCAAACAAGTCTAATAGCACATCGCATCGAACTTGCGGACGAGGCCAAGAAACAATCTCCAGTTCGGATCAACCCCTTTCCATCATCTCCGAAACGCCAACAACAAATAGATCTCGAGTTAGACAATATGTTGAAGGCAGGAGTGATCGAAAAATCGTACAGCGATTGGGCTTTACGTCTGGTGCCAGTCGACAAACCGGATGGTTCCGTTAGACTTTGCCTAGACGCTAGGAAGCTAAACGAAAGAACAATTCGCGACTCATACCCTCTCCCTCACGCCGACAGAATCCTCAGCCGTTTGGGACCCTGTAAGTTTATCTCAACCATTGATCTGTCTAAGGCATTCCTTCAAGTCCCACTCCATCCCAAAAGTCGATAATATACGGCATTTTCGGTTCTTGGACGAGGTTTATTTCACTTCACCCGTATGCCCTTCGGCTTAGTGAATAGTCCGGCCACTTTGGCACGCCTCATGGACCGGGTACTTGGAGGTAGCGAGCTCGAACCACACGTGTTCGTTTATTTGGACGACATTATTGTTGTCAGCGACACATTTGAACAACACTTAGATCGTCTAAAGGAGGTTGCTAAAAGACTCCGAGACGCAAATCTTTCAATCAATGTAACGAAGTCCAAGTTCTGCGTCGCCGAAGTGCCCTATTTGGGTTACATACTGAACCAAAGTGGACTTAGACCAAACCCCGACAGAGTAGAGGCTATTGTAAACTTCGAAAGGCCAAACTCATTAAAAGCCTTGCGAAGATTCTTGGGCATGTGCAACTACTATCGTAGATTCATATCTAACTTTTGTGAAGTTGTACAACCTCTGACGGATCTTTTTTTTTTTTTTTTTTTTATAATGGCCCACCAACTACCCCCGCACCAAAAAGCTCTACAGAGCCCCCTGGTAGCGGACACCATTTATTAGATATTAATAACGATAAAAACAAGACAGAGTAACATTGAAATAGGAGTAGTAAAGTGAGTTGAAGTTCCAGTGGATAAAAATCCTTTGAAGGAACTCCGGAGATATATAGGAATACAGTTATGATTATGGTAATTAGATCACACTAAACAAATTCATGAATCTTTTCTTTTAAATGCATTTTCAATCTGCTTTTGAAGATGTTTCTGTTATTTACTGATTTTAAATAATTAGGCAGTACATTGTATTTTTGTGGACCAATGAAAGTAATCCTTTTTTGTCCAAGAGTGGTTTTAGCCTGAGTTCGCAATAAGTGATGTGCTTGCCGAGTGTTTTGCAGCTGATTATTTAACATGATTGGTAGATTATTATGCGTATTATCATTATATACTGCATCATAGACAAATAGGCAAGTTTGAAGCTCACATAAACCACGAATAGGAAGAATGCAATGATTTCTATTTGTATACAGATTGACTGTGGAATACAAAGGAGGGAAATTGAATATATGTTTCAGGCAACGATTTTGCAAAGTTTGCAGTCTTTTGAGTTTAGATTTGCAAGCGTATCCCCACACTATATTCAAATACTGTAATAAGGAATGAATGCAAGCATAATAATATTTTAACAAGGCAGCCTGAGATACAAATGATTTAACTCTTCTGATAGAACCACAGAGAATTGAAACTTTCTTCTCAATGCTCTTGATGTGTTTATCCCATGAGAAAATTGGATCCAAAACAATTCCCAAATATTTAAATTCCGAGACCAGCTCAATAACTATGTCTTTTAATTTTGGATGATTTCTTGGTACGGGTTTCTTCCTTGGTGAGTGGAATAACATATATTTGGTTTTTGTTAAATCTACTCAAGGACAAACCCAAATCTGTGAAATGGAACGATTTGTCAGTGATCGCGTTTGTGAAAATTAAGGAACTATTAATTAGTTCCCCCATTCTCACAAACCCAGATTTCAGCAAACCATTCGACATTCACTGTGATGCGAGTGATGTTGCTATAGCCGGAGTCCTAACTCAATCTTACGATGGGATGGACAAACCGGTGGCTTATTTCTCCCAAAAATTAGGAACCACTCAGCAACGTTACTGCGCCACCGAGAAGGAATGTCTCGCCGTACTGAAATCAATAGATAAATTTAGATGCTACGTCGAAGGGACTAAATTCACGGTCTACACCGACGCCTCGGCCATTACATATATTCTTAGAAGCTCATGGAAAACGTCTTCACGACTGTGTCGATGGAGCATCGAACTCCAAAGATACGAGATGGAAATTAAACATCGCCGAGGGGTGGAGAATGTGGTACCGGACGCTTTATCCCAAGCCATTGAGGAAGTACAGGTGAGAGTCCAGAAGACCGATTGGTACAAAGAAATGGTCAAGGCAATCACTGAAAACCCCGAAAGCTACAAAGCTTTCAGACTTGATGATGGGATTTTAAAAAAATTCGTAGCTCCTTCTCATGACCAGATTGACTATAGATTTGAATGGAAGATATGTGTTCCAACGGATCTACGAGAGAAAATCATGGTCGAAGAACACGATGGTGCTCTGCATCTCGGGTTTGAAAAAACTTTGGCCAAAATACAGAAAAAATACTATTGGCCCCAGATGTCCAAAGAAATTCGAACTTACATCCAAAAGTGTTCAATTTGCAAGGAATCCAAACCGGCAAATAGGGCACAACATCCACAAATAGGACACCAAAGACTCACTACGAAACCTTTCCAAATTATTGCCTTGGACTTCATTCAATCTTTGCCGCGAAGTAAACAAGGAAATTGTCATTTACTGGTTATAATGGACCTTTTCTCCAAATTTTGTCTCCTCTTTCCGGTGAGGAAAATTTCCACTCCTAAGGTCTGCAAAATCCTAGAAGAAAATTGGTTTAGGCGATATTCTACCCCAGAATATCTAATCTCAGACAACGCATCCACGTTTCTTTCAAGAGTTAAATCTTTGTTAGAAAAGTATAGAATTCAACATTGGACTAATTCCCGGCATCACAGCCAGTCCAATCCGACAGAGAGAGTAAATAGAACGATAAATGCCTGCATCAGAACGTATGTACGAACTGATCAAAGTTTGTGGGACACACGAGTGTCAGAAATTGAATTTGCAATTAATAACACTCCTCACAGTTCCACCAAATTCACTCCATATATGACGATCTTCGGCCATGAAATCGTTGAGTCTGGAGATCAACATCGAATCGACCATGAGAAAGTGGAACTCACTGAAGAAGACAGGCTTAACAGGAAACTAAACATCGATAAATCGATTCATGACCTCGTCTATAAAAATCTTCGAAAGCAGAATGAAAAGAACACTAAGATTTACAATCTTCGTCACCCGAACACTGCTCCTGTTTATTCGGTGGGCCAAAAAGTCCTAAAACGTAATTTTCGTCAATCCTCAGCCATTGACAAATATAACGCAAAACTGGGTCCTTGCTACGTGCCGTGTAACGTTCTTGCTCAAATAGGAACCAGTTCCTATGAGCTGGCAGATGAGTCCGGCAAGCCAATCGGTGTGTTTTCATCAGCTGATATGAAGCCACTCTAAAATAAAACAAAAAAATCACAAAGCATCTGCTCTCCCAAAGGAAGAGGAAAAATCATTCACTTATCTGATTAAAACTTCTAATTTTTCCCATTCAGTGAGACTGTTTGAGGATGTTTACATTCTTTTGCTCCAATTAGACGTTTCCAATTGGAGTCACCAAGGGCCATCATGTTGATTGGCTTGACACCGCCGAAGGACGCGCGATTCAGATGGTTTAACCGATTCCCATTGCTAATTCGTCTGAACTGCTGAAAGTAATCATAACCAAAAGAATAGATAAGAATTATGCAATTTTTGTTGGGATGGCAACCACTGCCCGGTTTCGGTTTGCCCCCACTGTGTGCTACGGCACTGCTATGGACAACTGTCATTTTCATACTCATTCTGTAAACAACACTAACGGTAATAAAACGTGTTTTTCATTTTCCTTAAAGTAAAGTTTTCCGTTTTCATTCGGTTTTCCTCTGTGTCCATCCGAAACCACATTAGGTTGTGGGCCCCGTACGTTTCGGTACCGCGGAAAAAGTTGATTCGACGCGAGGATGGAGGAATCGCAGAGTGACCGTTTTCACGTTGCTTTGTTCGACGGAACAAATTACGCCGCCTGGAAATTTCGAGTGCAGGTGCTTTTGGAAGAGCATGAACTGTGGGATTGTGTCCAGTCGGAGCTTGGTGATTTTCCGGAGCTAGCGGAGCAGGAAGATAACACAGCGGCGCAGAGAGCGGAGAAGAAAAAGTTGCGCGAGCAGCGGCTGAAAAGAGAGCGGAAGTGCAAGTCGATTCTGATTTCGAGAATTCACGATTCGCAACTCGAGTACGTCCAGGAGAAGACCACGCCGAAGCAAGTTTGGGATGCGCTAAAGCGCGTTTTTGAAAGAAAGAGCATCGCCAGTCGGATGCATTTGAAGCGTCAAATGTTGAGTATGCGATTCGACGGTGGGCGACTGCAGGACCACTTCCTTCGCTTCGACAAACTGCTGCGGGAGTATCGTGGAACAGGTGCGGACATGGAGGAGTTGGACGCAGTATGTCATTTACTGCTGACTCTTGGTCCGTCGTACTCCACTGTGGTCACCGCTCTTGAAACGATGCCGGAAGAGAACCTCTCGATGGAATTCGTGAAATGTCGCTTGCTTGATGAGGAAACGAAGCAAAGAAGTGTTGATTCGGAGAAGTTTCCCTCCAACAGTGATACAGCTGCATTTTCCGGTGCAAAGCAGCAGAAGAAAATACGGTGTTTCCGGTGCAAGAGAGAAGGGCACAAGTTGGCAGATTGTCCGGAGAAAAAGAAGTCGTCGAATCAGAAGGGCCAACGAAATTCCAAAGCGAATGTTGCTGATTCGTCCGACCGGGATGGTGTATGTTTCGTAAGTGTCAGTGGCTGTGCGGCGCAGCAGACGAATCGTACGAAATGGTTCATCGATTCCGGAGCGTCGGACCATCTGGTTCGAGACAGGGAGCTTTTTACGGATCTCCACCGACTGAAGAAGCCGGTCGAAATTGCTGTTGCGAAAGACGGTGAGTCGATCGTCGCAGAACATAGTGGTACAGTGAAAGTGTTATCGATCGTGGGCGGAAAAGGTATTGAGTGCACGGTGAAAAATGTCCTCTTCATACCGCAATTGCGATACAACTTGTTTTCGGTGCTACGAGTCGAAAAAGCTGGTATGCGTGTGGTTTTTGAACATGGAAAAGCGCTAATCTATCGGGGTTCCGAAATTGTGGCCAGTGGAACGCGTCGCGAATCGCTGTACGAGTTGGACTTTAGGCCGATCGGACAAAGTGTGAATGAAAAATCGCTGTTGTCGTGCGGTCGGGTGAAGAAAGACTTGGAACTATGGCATCGCCGGTTCGGCCATCTATCGGAGAAGAATCTCGAAGTGCTTGTTCGAAACGATATGGTATCGGGACTCAAAGTGGACATTGATAAGAAAGAGCGTGACGTGATCGTTTGTGAGTCGTGTATTGCCGGGAAGCAGACGCGAAAACCGTTCGCGCAGCGTGGCGAGCAGCGTTCATCGCGGGTGCTTGAGCTCGTACACACGGATGTGTGCCGCCCCGTGACGCCAGTCGGACTGTTCAATTCGAGGTTTTTCGTAACCTTCATCGACGATTGGACGCACTTCACTATGGTGTTCTTGATGGAGTCGAAGAGTGAGGTGCTGCGCTGTTTCGAGCAGTATGAAGCGTTGGCAACGGCGAAGTTTGGCAAGCGTATTTCCCGATTAAGGTGTGACAACGGAGGTGAGTACACTAGTAAGCATTTTAAGAAGTTTTGTGCGGATAAGGGAATTCAGTTGGAGCTAACGGTCCCTTACACCCCTGAACAAAATGGGGTCAGTGAGCGGATGAACCGCACACTTGTCGAAAAGGCCAGGGCAATGCTGATAGATTCGGGTGTTAGCAAGAAGTTTTGGGGTCAGGCCGTGCAAACAGCAGCCTACTTGCTGAACAGGAGTCCCACTAGTGCAGTGCGATCGAAGAAAACGCCGTTCGAGTTATGGGAGTCCAAGAAACCAGACGTTTCGAATTTGAAAGTGTTTGGATGTTCTGTGTTCGTGCATGTGCCGTCGCAGCTTAGAAAGAAGCTGGACTCCAAATCTTGGCGTGGAATTTTTCTTGGTTATGCTCCCAATGGTTACAGAGTTTGGGATCCGGTGAACCATCGGATTGTAACTGCTCGAGATATTGATTTTGTGGAGACGGAGATCAAGGAAACGCCAAAGCCTGTAACTGTTGACCGATACATCAGAGTTCCGCCGATTCATATTTCGGAGGACGATGAAGGTTCAGCTAGCGATGGTGATGATGCAGCGTCGTCTGTGGACGAATACAATAGCTTCGTGAACGATGAAGAAGAGGAATCCGATGAAGCCGTCGGAGAAGAAGCGAGTGGTGGTGTGGATGAGGCAAGGCCGCCACGAAATCGTGCTCCGCCCGCTTGGCATAGAGATTTCGAAATGGATTATGTTGGATTCGCTTTGAACGCGGTGAGCTACATCGAAAACATTCCGAGTACGATCGCGGAACTGAAGAAGCTTGGCGATTGGGATAAGTGGAGCGCAGCTATCGATGAAGAGATGGACTCAATGCGGCGGAATAACACGTGGACCTTAACAGAACTACCGCCAGGCAGGAAAGCTGTTACCTGTAAGTGGGTATTCCGCATCAAACGAGGAGATGGCATCGTTCCGGATCGATATAAGGCGCGGCTGGTTGCTCGGGGCTTCAGCCAAAAGCAAGGCTTCGACTATACCGAGACCTACTCACCGGTGGTAAAGCTCGACACTTTGCGCATGGTATTGGCGTTGGCGAATCGGGATCGATTGCATGTTCATCAAATGGACGTGCGTACAGCGTTTTTGAACGGCGAGCTTCGTGAGGAGATTTATATGGCGCAGCCGGATGGATTTCAACAGGGGAATCTCGTCTGCCGTTTGAATCGCTCCATTTACGGTCTGAAACAAGCGTCGCATTCGTGGAATCAAAGATTTCATCAGTTCGTGAAGAAGCTGGGGTTTCAGCAGAGTGCCAATGACCATTGTCTGTACACCAAAGGGGAAGGATGTGGAAGAATAATCGTCGTAGTGTACGTGGACGATATATTAATTGTCGGAGCGTCGCTGGAAATGGTGGAGACAATCAAACGGAAATTCAGTGAAGAATTTGAGATGACGGATGCAGGAGAAGTCAAGCAGTTCCTCGGGATGACTATAGACAGGAACGTCGAAGCTGGAGTCATGAAGATCAGCCAGAGGGGATATCTCGAGAACTTGTTGAGGCGATTTGAAATGATGGAGTGCAAATCAATATCTACTCCGATGGAGAATCGTCTACGGTTGAAAAGGGAGTTGAGGAGCGAAGAACCGATAAGCCTTATCGAGAACTCGTGGGCTGTTTAACGTATGCATCGCTTACTGCCCGACCGGATTTATCTGCAGCCGTAAACTTCTTTAGTCAGTTCCAGGCTTGCCCGAACGAGGAACACTGGGTTCACCTCAAACGTGTACTTCGATACGTAAAAGGCACACTGGACTACGGACTGACATACAAGGCGGATATGAAGGCAAAGCTTTTAGAAGTATACTCCGACGCTGACTGGGCGAACGACCTTATCGATCGGCGATCTGTGACCGGATGTGTTTTCAAGCTCTATGGTTGCACGGTCAGTTGGACTACACGGAAGCAGAATACAGTTTCGTTGTCGTCTACAGAGGCGGAACTAGTAGCATTGGTGACAGCTGCGTGCCACACTCTTTGGATGAAACGATGCCTTCAGGATCTATGGTTAAAACCTGATGGTCCGATAACGATTTTGGAAGACAATCAATCAACTATACGGATTGTAGAGGATGCACGAGACCATGGGCGCCTGAAGCATGTGGATACGAAGTATCAGTTCATGAGAGAGCTGATTCAACGATCGGTGATTGCAGTCGAGTTCGTTTGTTCATCTGAGCAGCAAGCGGACATTATGACGAAGGCCATGCCTACGGTTTCCTTCAGAAAGCTACGATCTGCGTTGGGAATTGAACCTTGCCATGGTTGAGCAGGGGTGTTGGGATGGCAACCACTGCCCGGTTTACCCCCACTGTGTGCTACGGCACTGCTATGGACAACTGTCATTTTCATACTCATTCTGTAAACAACACTAACGGTAATAAAACGTGTTTTTCATTTTCCTTAAAGTAAAGGCCCAAACGCAATGATAGCGGAACGGCAACGGAATGCGGAACCGGTTCGCCAGCGTGAACTACAACGAGCTTGTCGATTCAGTGTTGGTTCAATTTCATTCGTTGTCAGCTCAGTCGAGAGGGTGTGATTCATACTGGCGAACCGGTTCCGCATTCCGTTGCCGTTCCGCTATCATTGCGTTTGGGCCTTAAAAGTTAGTTTTCCGTTTTCATTCGGTTTTCCTCTGTGTCCATCCGAAACCACATTAATTTTTGAGCTCACCTTTGGATTCTGGCTTGACCAATCTGAATTTCTCACCTTTTTTCTGCATTCCTAGTAAAGTGAATGAAAACGGTGTTGATCAACAACAGTAGCTCTTGAACCTTTCGTTCATAAATAGGCCTTTTCATGTGACAGATCCGTCTATGCATTTATTTACATCGCTGGAGGACCGGTGCTAACCTGTCATTTTCATAGAAGAACTGTCAAAGTGTTTCCCGATCAGCTGATTTGAGACGTCATGTGAATAGGTCTATTGAGTGCGCACTCAGAACTCTCAACTGACACTAGGTATAGTCATTTTCGCTTTTACTCACCTGAAAGCATACACTGAAACATATATACAGCTGATTTGTAGAAATTTTGTTCCTATTATAATTTCACTAGATGAAATCATAACTAGCGAAAACAAATAATAACTGAAAAATAACTAAACAAAAAATTAAAATCTAATGCTCTTTTAGGGGGGGGGGCGATGGGGTAACGTAACCGGTGGTCACAATATTCCTATTTGTTGCCTCCAGCACAAAGAAAAAATATTAGTAGAGTTTTCCGTGTATCCTATTTGAGAAAGTGAGTGGCAGCTCTCACGGGTCAATCTGACAGGTGGAACACTCACGTTCTAATTTCCCCAACATTCCATCTCTAACTCCCTAGTTTGTTGTCAGCGGCTTACGCGTAGCGAAGCGAACGCTTGCTCACTACACGCAGAAAAAATCACTCATGGACTTATCCACGGTCTTCTTTCATTGTCGACTTTCTTTTTCTTTTCCGCTGTAAATGCGGGCCGTGTTTACATAAAATGACATCCGGACCAACATCCAGTGAATGAATGTTCACCGGATGAACATTGAGTGGATGAATATGCAGCGAAATTGTTCATTTTTTGTAAACACGGCCCGCAGTAAAGGTTTTCTTCCCGCTGGAAGTTGCGGCGTGACGTCATCATAGATAAGTTCATAGGGGTCGTTACGTAAATTATCAAGATATTGTGCATCCCGATAAAATTCAGAAAAAGAATTTCGCTCATTTTCCTCTTCTTTATCAACGAACTTAAGGTAACACACGATAGACTCATCGTGGCATCCATGAACGATCTATGTTCAAACTATCGTTGAAAAGAAAATATTTCTGGTGTATATCATATCGATCATTCGGTGATCTATCCGGATCATATGCTTGCTAACAACAGGCATGTTGATACACTTTCAGTTCATCTATGTCCGGTAGAACCGATATCACATCCCCAAAACTACAAAATCGATCATCATTTATGGATAGCAAACAGTTGCACCTTAAGCACCGCCAACACATTTTCAATCGGAAGGATTTTGGCGCGCTCGAACTGACAAATCCTCCGTTGTGGTAAAACTTCTTCCGTCGACGTGATGTTGGACAGTTTTCAAAAACAGTCGAGATAAAAGCCGAGCCGGCAGAGCAATGACAGTTAGTTCGTTCAAAACTTCGCTTCGGAAGTCCAACCGGCGAACTCCAGATTGGTGCTGCGAAGTCACTAAACCGTAATCGCACCTGCTCATGCGATGCGAAGTTTTCTGGATGCGAAGCTAATGTCAAAGTCGAAACAATGGGACGGCGGCTGTGACGACTTCGGGCGGCTTTCACAAATGTAAATAAGCGGCTGAACTGACCTCTTACACACTAAAGGCCCAAACGCAATGACAGCGGAACGGCAACGGAAAGCGGAACCGGTTCGCCAGTATGAACTATAGTATGCTAGTCGACTCAGAGTTGGTTCACTTTCATTCATTGACAGCTCAGTCGAGATGGTGTGATTCATGCTGGCGAACCGGTTCCGCATTCCGTTGCCGTTCCGCTATCATTGCGTTTGGGCCTTAAGTCATTATTGACGAACTTCAATGAAATGTTAAGGCCCAAACGCAATGATAGCGGAACGGCAACGGAATGCGGAACCGGTTCGCCAGCATGAACTATGATCAGCTTGTCGACTCAGTGTTGATCCAATTTCATTCGTTGTCAGCTCAGTCGAGATGTTGTGATTCATGCTGGCGAACCGGTTCCGCATTCCGTTGCCGTTCCGCTATCATTGCGTTTGGGCCTTTATACAGCTTGTGAAATTAATATTTTTGACGTCGAATTTTCACTGAAAACTGTTTTATTTTTATCAATTATGATGTGTATTACTCTAATTTGGCAAGGAATATTGATAATCTTTGTGAAGTTTCATTTATTTTGCTGCATGTGATGTAAGAAATCAAGAGAGTTTTTATACTTTGTCCTGAGCAATTTTCTCTAACTGTGTAAATAAGTTCGCAGCTCCAAACAGAGCTGCGATCGCATTCTGGATTTCATCAAAAAGTACAATACTACAACCCCAAGGTAGGAGGTATTTAAAATGTCAAACTTCGGATTTGGTACGAAGTTTGCCCTCCGTATGTTCAACAATTAGATTAAAACTACTCGGCTGACATCGAAAAACCATCTTTTCTGTTCGAGCCATTGGACGAAATAGTAGTGCGCGGCGTGATAAATTCTGAATTTTCTCCGGGTGGGAGCGTTGCCAAAATGGCGTTTAAATAGTTTATTAACTCAATTATGTGTTTTGTATAGAAAAATTCCTAGGTGCTAAAAAGTTAAAACTTAAAAATAGTACGGCAGTTAAAATAGTACGGCGAAGAAAATAGTACGGTTGGTGTAAATTATCACTAAATATTGTAAATAGTTATATAATAAGTGTTTCTATTGTAGTACGTCAAAAATCGAGTTCGCTATTGTTAAGAATTGCTATTGTGCTAAAATCTTTATTGTGATCAGCAAAATCGGAAAAAGGTAATTAAAAGGTTTAAAAGAAGAATGAGTCAATAGACAGGGAGAATGACGTCACAATAGGGAGGAGACTAATGCCATGTGCCAGGTCCTTATCAAGGGCCTTTTTCTTTTCCATCATTCCGGAACTAGTTCCGGGTATTTCCGCAGGAATCTCCGGTGTCATCAAGGTTGGCTATTTTGCGCACTCGATTGGAAAACCACTAGCCATTGTGGTCGTCCGACCCGTTAGAAGTTCGACAGAAAAGTTCCCAGCCAACCGATAGGAGTATTAGTGTCGGCCATTTTCTACGGCATCCAGACAATTGAAAGCCGTGCCCCACAATACTCCATCGTTGAGCCGCAATACCGTGATTCCCAGACCTGTGACTGCAAGATCGCCGCTTTGAACCGACACCCTCTGTAAGCCATCCCGTTCATCAACGCTTGGGCCCCGCCGGCCCGTTTGTCAAGTTTCGGAGTAGCAGCTCCCCCGCTAGACCGTCGCAATCCGCACCATTCATCAACGTTGCGGCACCGGCGGCCATTTTGCTAGGATAGCAGCGTCGGAGCATCCGCTCACCTGCTAGGCACCCACAAGACACCACATTCCGTCAACCCACCCTGCAACCACCTCTGCATGCATCAAAGCGACCAGGATCCGCACCAAGGCATGACGATGCCCTCGGCAAGTACTCCCTTAGAAATTGTGACGTCAGATAGGGCCCTATTGGGCAAATAAAACCAATAATGTATTAAGTTGAAACGGTGGTCGCTGTTTTTCTTAAGAGGCGCATCCTTGAGGTAATAAGCTATATTTTGTTGATTTCGTTTCCCCGTGCTCAAAAGGGAGCAATCAATCCTCGTCTTCCTTTGATTTGGCGAAAAGTTGAGTTTTCGAACAGCCTTTGAGAGAAATAGTTGAAATACTTGGTAAGTACAAATTTTGGAGTTTGCATTCCCCCACTGTGAACAAGTGATCCGTTTGCTCGTGTTCCATTGATCAATGAATGACGGTTTGAGAGAGTGTAGGGAAAAGGGAACTTCGTTCCAATTGGAAAAACAACCCTGATCTTATTTTCATTGAGCTAGCAAGTTTCAATCGCGTAGTCGACCATGAACACAAATTCATGTAGGTTCCCAACTAACAATTTTAGCGCTATAAGCCAAGATTATTTGCTTTGTGCTGTATAACAGTTGAATTGAAGCAGCGAACGCAGCAAAAATTGAAAGCTGTCAAAAATAGAACTATTAGCGTTAATACAGCTGTAACGCAAATGTTTTGCAGCTACAAATATTAGCTGAATAAACTTCGTCAGTTATCGCTTTTGCAGCTTTCAATATTGACTTCGCAGCACCAATCTGGAGTTCGCCGGTTGGACTTCCGAAGCGAAGTTTTGAACGAACTAACTGTCATTGCTCTGCCGGCTCTGCTTTTATCTCGACTGTTTTAGAAAACTATCCAACATCACGTCGACGGAAGAAGTTTCACCACAACGGAGGATTTGTCAGTTCGAGCGCGCCAAAATCCTTCCGATTGAAAATGTTTTGGCGGTGCTTAAGGTGCAACTGTTTGCTATCCATAAATGATGATCAATTTTGTAGTTTTGGGGATGTGATATCGGTTCTACCGGACATAGATGAACTGAAAGTGTATCAACATGCCTGTTGTTAGCAAGCATATGATCCGGATAGATCACCGAATGATCGATATGATATAAAACAGAAATATTTTCTTTTCAACGATAGTTTGAACATAGATTGTTCATGGATGCCACGATGAGTCTATCGTGTGTTACCTTAAGTTCGTTGATAAAGAAGAGGAAATTGAGCGAAGTTCTTTTTCTGAATTTTATCGGGATGCACAATAAGCTGTAACTAAACACCGTAAAAAGTAGCAACCTTACGATGTGGAATAAAAGTCCCTATCATTAATCCGGCTGCTTCTATACAATATGATTTGTTATGCTGCTCAATAATAATTAAGAAGCGCTTCGTCGTCAGTTATACATCGAACATACAGCTGTAAGCTGTAAAACAACAACTTGTGGCGCATCTATTGCAATTCTATTAACTAATGTTAATTAAAAAAAACTCTTATACTTAATTTTCGAAGAATCTATTCTGGAGCAGTGACCATCATTTAACAGAAAAACGAAATTTCCGCTAGTTTTTCACATTTTATTTTTCACGAATTTTGTAGTTTGCACGCCGAACAAAATTAACAGATTTTCACTGTCTGCTCCCGTCTGCCATTTTATGCCAAATTGCTATCTTCCATAAGCCGGATCCACCCTCCGGATCCTGCCAAAATTATTCTCCGTGGATCGCGCTTATATAATGAACTGTGGATAGGTTCCGCTTCGCACTGCCCTGCTTCCAGGGTGCCTTCGTTTAGTGGTACTTGTAGTTCCTGTGGTGCTTCAGTTTGCCGATGACCTGGAAGACCGGGGCAATTCCCATCCGTTTGGGTTGCCATCTCCAAAAGGCACGGCTCACGGCTTCAGCTGCAGCCTAGGGTTCTTGTCACGGCGGTCAAACCAAGCACCAAATTCGTTCAACTTCACCTGGCCCAAGGGCGTATCCGGCTTGCCGTAGTAACGGGCAGGATCGTAAGGTCCGTGGATCTTCGAATTGTACTCCGCCGGATAATCACCAAAAACCATCGCGCACTCTATTCTGCAGCAGTTTCACTTTTCTTTATCGAAGAAGATTCCGCAAATGGGAGCGCAAACACAGCCTGGATGTAAACATTGCGTTTGACGTTTCACACTCTTTTACAGCCAGATGAAGTGGAGTAAGCGTGGCTATTACATCTTTTACCATCATTATAACACCATATATGAACCGTTTTCGATGTAGAACAAAACGGTGTGTTTTCTTTGCCTTCGATATATACTGTGGTGGCAGCAGGACAGCGTCGAGACTTGTGGATGCAGAGGTCGTGAGTTCGATTCTAAGCGGTGGCAGGTACTTTAATTGAGTAACATTGGGAACATTAAATTTAGATACTTATGATATGAATTCCGGAAGCTTCCGGAAATAATATTTAATCCATAATAAAGGGAAGCTGTATAAAAATTATTCAACAGTTGCGAAATAGTTGAAAAAGCGCCTTCCGAAGATGTTACACAGCTACTTGTCGTATAACTGTCGAGATAGAGCAATGATCGGTATGTATAAGAGCTGCCATCACAGCTTAAAAATAGCTGAGTAGATTCGCCAGATTTGTTGGTAAAAGGATCGCATAGAAGCTTCTGTCCATATGTACAGCGCCTTTACTCAGCATTGAGCCGTATAAAGATGGCTTAGAGAATGTTTACATTTGCAATAAATGTTAGTTGGGTTATGTAACTATATATCGATACACAGTGTTCTTCGTAGCCAGGATGTCCCGGGCGATAAGTGAATATCGCCCACTGTCAGTTGTAAGAACTGTGCAAATAAAGACCATTGTTTTGTTTAATTGTTTGCTATGGTTTGATTACCAGTTTTTGATAATGTTAAATCAGCTAATAATGTGCCAAAAAGTTGAAGCACATTCAACATTTCGATGGTTTTGGAAGGAGAGCAAACATTAAAAGGCATTCTGTAAGCCTCCAAGCAAGCAATCAGTGATTTGATTGCGACTCTTGCTCGATTATGGATCATATTGTGCATCCTGATAAAATTCAGAAAGAGAACTTCGCTCAATTTCCTCTTCTTTATCAACGAACTTAAGGTAACACACGATGGACAATCTATGTTCAAACTATCGTGAAAAGAAAATATTTCTGTTTTATATCATATCGGTCATTTGGTGATCCACGGATCATATGCTTGCTAACAACAGGCATGTTGATACACTTTCAGTTCATCTCTGTCCGGTAGAACCGATATTAATAATATCACATCCCCAAAACTACAAAATTGATCATCATTTATTTAAAAATAGCAAACAGTTGCACCTTAAGCGCCGCCAACACATTTTCAATCGGAAGGATTTTGGCGCGCTCGAACTGACAAATCCTCCGTTGTGGTGAAACTTCTTCCGTCGACGTGATGTTGGACTGTTTTCAAAAACAGTCGAGATAAAAGCCGAGCCGGCAGAGCAATGACAGTCAGTTCGTTCAAAACATCGCTTCGGAAGTCCAACCGGCGAACTCCAGATTGGTGCTGCGAAAACAAAACTTCGCATTCTGATTGCACTCTCGATTCAAATTACCCGAAAATGAGTAAACACATGGAGATGTTGACTATAGGCCTTTTCATGTGACAGATCCGTCTATGCATTTGTTTACATCGGTGGAGGACCGGTGCTAACACGGGCCTGTCATTTTCATAGAAGAAATGTCAAAGTGCTTCCCGATCAGCTGATTTGAGACGTCATTTGAATAGGCCTATATACGCTAAAAGTCGTCCCGTGCCATGCACTGTAAGACCAAAGTACCCTTTAAAGGTTAAAAAGTACCCTTTATGAGAGAAACTAGTTTAACTCATAAAAAGAGTAAAGGGCCTTTACTCATTAAAGAGTAAACACCTTGTACGTCAAAACAACGAGTAAATTTTACCCTTTATTCCAAATAAAAATTTTGGCGAAATGGGTAAAATGCACCCTGTTTTCTTTTTATATTTATATTAAAAAAAAAGGAATTCCATGGATGAAACTGAATGAAAAACCATATATTTAATTAATTAGATAGCTTTATTCATTGTTTAGTATTGTAATAATCATAGCAGCAGCACATTTGGTAGCAGATGATTTCTCGCGTAACTTTTCAAAACGTCCTAAGTAACAAATGTAAACAAATCGAGGTTATCATTGCAAATCATTTGCGTTGCACCACTTAGCAGCACACTAGAACACTCGTTCTGATATATTAACAACAAATTAATCTATTAAAAGTTTAACAAAATGACCAATGTTCAAAACTGCATCGATTTTAATCAATTGTTACATTGGACCTTTGATCAGAGAACCAACCACATGTCCTATGTAACATTTATGAATAAACACGATTCTAATGTTGCATAGGACATTCCTGAATAAAGCTTTGGAATGGAGTTTAAAAGGTAGAATGATTTGTAGAAGCGTGTCTGAGGCACTACTTAGATGTATAGAATGCCATAATAACTGCTTCTCAATCATTTCAGTCGATATTTTCAGAGTCGCACTGCCTCGCAACATTGAAAACGCTCAAGTGACAAAAAGAGAATGAGTTACACAAAACTGTATTTTGGACTTTTTGCCAAACCATGTTTTACCGTTTCGCTGGATTGGATCAGCTGCAACTTCTTTTTCCATATTATTAGCGCATTTCGTGCATATAGGGGACTGATATTGAGCACAAGATTGAGCATCATGATGTCATTATATCAATCTGATTCAGATGCATGGTCGATCAAGCATATAAATATGCTTCCCGGCAGCAACACGAGCAACGTACATGCGCGACTTGCTTACACATATTTGCAGAGCGATCAATCACCGAAGAGCGGAGAAGCTGTATGTATTTGTTAGGCGTGGGCTCCTTTCTCAAGTTCCTACAACAAGATGGACGGCGTCGTCATCGTCATCATTCCCCACCGCAATTTCTTGTTTCAACCGACGGTTAGTGCTGCTTGCAACACAGCCGTCAACACCACCACGTCATGCAGTGGGAAACTCACACATGATCATGTGGGCGAAACCGTCATAAAAACGGGGGGGAAATTGAGGGAGAATCAGTGAGAGAGCAAAATGTCCTACATACAGCTCAACGTTTTCCCTCCTTCTGTTGTAACATAGGACACATAGACGGAGGGGAAGAAGTGACGTCGTGGCATTGAATGAATCAAATTGTTGTTGTTTGTGAGAGACTTTAACCCGAAGGTCATTCGTCCCTTCTTCAAATGAATCAAAACAAAGCACAGCTGGTGCCGCAACAAAATGTCGATATTTTCAGAGTCGCTCTGCCTCGCAATATTGAATACGCTCAAATAACAAAAAGAGAACGAGGTACACAAAACTGTATTTTGGACTTTTTGCCAAATCATGGTTTAGGCTTACGCTGGATTGGATCAGCATTCGCTCAGCTGCCAGTTCTCTTTTCATGTTATCAGCGTATTGAGGGCATGTAGGGAAATGATATTGACCATCATGATCTTATTGTATCAATCCGATTCAGATCCATGGTCGATGAAGCATATACATATGCTTCACGGCAGCAACACGAGTAACGTGCATGCGCGACTAGAGCACATATATTTGCAGAGCAATCATTCACCGAAGAGCGGAGAAGCTGTATGTATTTGTTTGGCATTGGTTTCCTACAACACAATCGACGGCGCCGTCATCGTCATCATTTCCCACCGCTATTTCTTGTTTGCGCCGACGGCTGGTACCGAATGCAACACAGTCGTTACCACCCGTCGTGCAGTGGGTAACTCACACACGAACAAGTGTGGGCGAAACCAGCATTGAAACGGGGGGAAGATTGAGAGAGAAACAGCGAGAAAGCAAAAAGTCCCAAATACAGCTCAAAGTTTCCCCTCCTTCTGTTGTTACATAGGACACATAGACGGAGGGGAAGAAGTGACGTCGTGGCATTGAATGAATCAAATTGTTGTTGTTTGTGAGAGACTTTAACCCGAAGGTCATTCGTCCCTTCTTCAAATTAATCAAAACAAAGCACAGCTGGTGCCTGCGATTATCACACCGCAACAAAATGAGCAGTTCAACTTGAATGTTGAAGCAGTTCAACGCACGTGCAGTGTTGTTCAGACTCATTTCCCCGAAAATAACATTTTCCGAACTACTACAACCATGATCTATCCTCCTAAGATAGAAAAGCAGATGGTTAAGCTTGAGTACTGCACACAAATTCGATCAATTTTGATCCCAGTGAGCCACAATTCAAGTTTCGGTGAAATGAAATGAGTGAGTGAGTGAGTGCGAATCATTTCACCGAAACTTGAATTGCGGCCCACCGAGATCGAAACTGTCGGATCCCATGTGCAACACTCAAGCCCAACCACCTCCCCCTCCATCTCAGGAATACAACGCACAGTTCTAACAGTTCATGGCTTCACAATTCGAATTTCGGGGAAATGAGTCTGATCAACACTGCGCACGTGGATTCAAAATGAAATAAAACATGCTTGCTGTGTGCTCAAATCAAAATGTCCGATGTTACTATAACTGAAACAAAATGACCGTAGTGAATGTCCAATGTAACAATTGTTGAAACAGAACGACCTATGTGATTTATCCTATGTACATATTTTTGATCAAAACGTCCTATCTGATGTTTTTTATAGATTTCAGTGTAATTTCCGAATAAATTATCAAAATGTCATTTCTTACGTTGAACTCTATCACACTGCTTCCCTCTGCAAGCAACACAGTGGGGAAAAAATGTTTCAGTTTGAAACTGTTTCAAAATATATTTTCACAACCTTCAAGCTCGATTTACTCGAAATGTGTGAATTGTTAGATAGGTCGTTTTGAAAAGTTACGCGAGATTTGTATTCTTTCCAACCTGGGGTCCTCGGTTCTTATTCATTTTGTGCAGCGCATTCTGTAAATCATATAATTGATTTTATTTTCGATGAAGAAGTAGTGATAGAATAAACAAATTCCTGATCAAGTTGCATTTACTTACCTTTACTACCAAACCCGTTTCCATTTATGTTAGTTCCACACAAACAGTTCTCATTGCTGAGTCTAAATGATTAGTGAGAAACTCCAAGAAAATTTTCACCCTTTAATGGGTAAATGCTTTGAACGTCAAAATGGGAGAAAAGTACCCTTTATTAAAATTTTGAAAGTACCCTTTATTTTGACATTTTCATATATCAGAGAAAAGTAGGTATTTTTCCCTCATTAAAGGGTAATGCCGAGTTTACAGTGTAGGCCTGGAATATTCGCACGGTGTCGGTAAACTCATATTAGCGTGTAGGAGTTTTTTGGCTGATGCGGCCCGCAACATGCTCGTTATTGTGAAACGGCTGAAAAGGGTGCCCGGAGGCCTTTTGTGAGAGAGTTAAACGTCATTCACTGATACTTGTACTGCGGACACGAACAAAGAGAGATAAAAAAAATAACAAAAAAAAATCAAGGAGTATGGGAATGAAAGTGTACGAATCAGCCTCCTGACACCGCCCATACTACCCCATTGGAAAATAACGAGCAAACATCTCTGGTTCCTACTGGGAAATGGTTCCCACTGACAACTCAATGTTTGTAAACAAATAGTCGTTTAAGGACTAACAATCGAGAAAGGCGTAATCTTTTATGCAGAAAAAATCTTTTCTCTCAACAACAGCTATATTGGCACTAACAAACGATTGCTAACTATTCGTTTGCAGTACAGCAAGGTAATTTGAGTTGGTGTGGTTAGCGTGGAATACATTAAAAAATCGGAGAAAAATTTCCCTGATATGATTACGCCACTTTACGTTGTTGTTCTTGAGTTTTATGCCGACCTCAAAAACATGGCTGCCTAGCACCGGGTTGGTACGAATATTAAAGAAACACAAGTGAAGAGATGCAAATATATGTTGAAAGAGGCACGAAATCATCTCTCTCGTGTAATGGTTACTGAGTCTAGTGAATTTTATTCATCTTTTCAGTCGCGAGTGCAAAAATTTTCTGGCCAATTACGGAAAAAACCCCTTTATTATTGGAATTATGTGCAAGTGAGAACTGGAAAGGATTTTAATTCTACAGAAAGTAAAATTCCTGGCGTAGATGTGTTCATCTATTTCGACATTAGGGGCACTGCGCGTTTGCAGACAGAAATGATGGCGTAAAAAAATAGTCCGATAATATCCGAGTTAGAAAAAAGTGTTGTAAATTACAATAATAATATTTGTTGGCGGAAGAAAGTGAATTGGGATAACATTGGGTTTGAAAGATTGAAGAATAAGTGCAAATAAATTGAAACTTAGACAGCTCTGAAGAAGGAATAAGTGCCATACACAGTGGACATACTAATTAAAATATACATTTTGCTAACGTGTGTGTATTTTGAGATAATAAAGTGTAAACAAAGATATTTGATGTTTTATGACGTAATTTGATACTTGTGTAGTTGGATGGATTGTATGACTTAGTGGTTACAAGACGAGAAAAAAAAATTGAAAAGGTATGAAAATCCATTATGCTTTTTTATTTGCTTTAAACTCAATTTTCATTTGCTCATCTGACATATTTCTGGGCTTCGCAGCCGTGCGTTTGCGGCGTCGGTAGCTCAGGCATTCTGTGCACTCATGAGTTTCACAAAAAATAGTGCTCAATTCTCGCCAAGGCCGGAAAAAAACTTTTCTTCAGCTTAAATCTTCAATGATCTGCTGGGTGCTAGGGGAAATGCACTACTTTTCGATCTACAAGAATTCTGTGACAATTTTCGGATTTCCATACAAAGTAGGCCGAAATCGTATGGATGGGTCGAAAATTAGTGCAGGGTCGAAAATTGGTGCTTTTCCCCTACCAACACGGAGAAAAAAACATTGGTAAAGTTTTTTTCAAACTAAAGTTTGGGTTGAGTTTTGCACAAACAAAATCTTAGTTTAATGCAACTAAGTTTAATCTAACGGTATTTGAAACAGGTTTAGGGACAAAACGTCGAATCAGAAAACGTCGAAAGCGACGAATTTTCCACATTGTTTGCCAGACTTAATTTTTTCACATCGGGGTCGATTAAATATGCTATGAATAATTCTTTCGGAAAAGAATCATTCTTCCAAGAAATTTAGTATTCATATTTTTTACTTTTCCACGTTTTGTTCTTTCTACATTTTGTCCTTTCTACGTTTTATCCCTTCGACGTTTTGTCACCCAAACGTTGAAACAAACACATTTCTCGATTACTTTTTCAAATCGACGTAAGCAACTTTCATACGGTTTTGAGAAAGTTAATTAAGAAGAATCACAACCTTTCTTCTTAAACTGTTTTAAAATGAATCCCCTTTTTAACATTTTTTTATCGTGTATATCGCTTAAATTTTGCATGCAATCAGCTCGCGTTAAAACACTAGGTAGTTCCTATCATTTCCCACAAAAAATGATAAGCCGTTTCAATCAGTTACTTACGACGTTTTTGTACCAGTGTAAAATCGACTCAAGTAGTATTTTGTTTTGATTCGTGGTTAAGTCACTTTGTCTGCCATATACAACGGAGCGGCGAAAGTAGCGTTTAGGTTGCGAAAGTGGAGAATCTTACTTTCGTTGTTTTGTAAATCCGGACATTAACGGTTCTAAAAGTGAAAATCGAGTTGGTTTATAACAGAACGTGTAGAATTTCGTCTGCGAAACACGTAGGATTGATAAAGTAAGTTTGTTATCTTTTCTGACTTGAGTCTGTTTGAATAAGTCTTCGAGATTTGAAAAATACTCAAAAATTCTCTTTTTCATAGTTCCGTCATAGTTTTTTTTTTATTTTATGAATATTTCAAAACAATATAACTTTTAGTCACGAAACTTTATTTATAGATAAAAATAATATAACTTATAGTTATAAAATAGGTGAACCAGGGTGGCAGACAAAGCAATGAAATTGTTGTTGTTTCTGCATCTTGATCGTGTTGATTTCATGAGCAAAAAATCTTCGATCAGCGTCCTCGCATCAATGTTGAAACTGGAAAGAGAGAATAATTACAATTGTGGATTCTGGCAAGTTTCTGTACCGTGCACCCCCGCTAATTTGAACGGTACCTCATGCAAACCATCGGGGTACATTTTTAATTTGAACATCTCCGTTCAGTTCTCGAGTGGCAAACATGGACAAATAAGAGTTTGTCAAATGTTTGTCCACCGTGTACTGACCTTTGGCAAACAATAGGCAAACGGCAAACGTTAGGCAACCGTCTGAAACGTCAAATAGCCAAATATTTGCACACTTGACAAAGTGTGTACTGATAGCTTAAGAAGTGGTTCGGCGTGTGCAGGGGGGTGGCATGAGCCAATATTTACCAACCCAACATCAATTCAACATGGCCTCCAGTGTTCTTGTTTTGTTTATTTTGGGAGGGACAAAACATATGTTTTTATGGGTAGGAGACATCAATTATACCTCGATGATGCGTAAAACATTAAACAAAATTATGCACTAATGAAAAGCGTCATCAAATACGACTATTCAATGCGATATGTTTAATTGCTAGAATCTAGCACTAGCAGCGTATGAGCCGTATAGGCCTTTTCATGTGACAGATACGTCTATGCATTTGTTTACATCGGTGGAGGACCGGTGCAAACACGAGGCTGTCATTTCCATAGAAGAACTGTCAAAGAGTTTCCCGATCAGCTGATTTGAAACGTCTTGTGAATAGGCCTATACTCGAAAATCAAGAGCAAGGTTACACTCAGGCAAATGGACTATCGATAAACATAGGAACCCCTTATGAAAATTCGCCACAAGGAATCGAGTTGAAATTCATAAATTTGCCTTATGAAACCGAAATTTGAAAACAAAAATAGTTTCGCGGCAACCTGGAATCGAACCAAGGACCTTGCGATCGATAGGCTCGTGCGTACACCCCGCGCCTATCGACGCCTTGGTGTGGAGTGTTGCTAAAACGGTACATAAAGCATTCGTATTGCGATAATCGTTCCATCTTTCATAAGGCAAAATGTATGAATTTCGATAGTCCAGTTCGCTGCGTGTAGGGCAAACCGACCAGAAAGTGGGTACCAAAACTCGAAGTACCGAAACGATGCGAGGAAGAGCAGTAGAAGTATTAACCTAAGAATGCTAAGGGATGGTACACAAATTATGTCACGCTAAATTTCAACTTTTTTGACCCCCCCCCCCTTTGTCACGTTTTTTGTATGAGTCTTCCAAAAATTTTGTAAGGCTTGTCACGCTTGGCTTGACCCCCTCCCCCCCCTTGGAGCGTGACGTAATTTGTGCATGATCCCTAATGTCGCTGCTGTTCATGTGACCAACATCTAGTTTGCTGCGATGTGACAACATGAGCACCGGACCTCAAAGTGTCAAAGGCCAAAACAAATCATCCTCTATTGCGTGGGATCGATCAATTAATGAAAAATAACACTAATATTTCTATTGTCAACCCTAACCGTGCAGTGCAATTACACTACTTCAAAACCAGATGGCAGAACGATGCGTTAAGTAGGTACAACGTGAAAATAGAAGAATGTGCAGTAGTTTGGGACAAAATTTAGATTCTCGCTCCAGTCCACTTTTTGGATTGCATTTAGGTCCCATAACAACTGTGCAAAATTTCAGCTCGATCGGAGAAACTATATTTTGCGCCAGCCGTTCAAAGTTTGTATGGGATTTACTATGGGAAAACTTACTTTTACAAAGAAAAATCGCCATAGGTCACCCATTGACCTCTATAAAAAATTCTGAACACAGACTTCGGTAGGTATTTTTACGATGAAGAATATTGCCGAAGACCGCGAAACAATCCGACACTTGTGAAAAAAGTTATTCAATGAAAACCTATTGGCAAGGCGACGTTGACTAACACGTAAAGGAATAACAATAATAACAAAATCGGGCAAAATTACCGAATAAATGCTTAATAAATAACTTTTTTCACAAGCATCGGATTGCTTTGCAGTCTTCGGAAATGTTGTTCATCGTAGAAATACCTCTGTCTGTGTTCAGAATTTTTATAGAGGACAATGGGCGACCTCTGGCGATTTTTCTTTGCAAACGCAGGTTTTCCCATAGTAAATCCCATACAAACCTTGAATGGCTGGCGCTAAAATATAGCTTCACCGATCGAGCTGAAATTTTGCACAGTTGTTATGGAAGCTAAATGCAATCCAAAAAGTGGACTGGAGCGAGAATCTAAATTTTTCATATAACCGTGTCCCAGGCAAATGTGCAGTATGGCGATTGTGTTGCTCGTTGTTGTGATCTGCCAGGATTACGGATCGTGAAAATAATGAAGGCTGCTAGGTACTGTTGAATTGTTCACTTCGATGGAAACATTTCAATACAGTACCAGATTTACGGCCTAACTGACAAATGTAAACAAATTGAGTTTTATTCACCTAACAGTTTATTTGATAAATTACAATCATATAATGCACAAATGTTTCTTAAAAATAACGTTTTTCACGAAACAAGTGAGAATAACATAAAGGCGCATTTGATATTCTCTTTCGATACGAACTCTGATGTCAATTTCGCCCATCTTCTCCCTTTGCGGTAACCGGGCGCATTTGCGATTGAGTGTGGCAGCAGGGCGCATTTAAAACTGAGTGTGCAGAAGGTCGATAGTGAAGAAGGTTCGTGTGAAAGAGCGTAGCGAAACGGCGAAGCTGATGATAGTCAAAACAGAAGGACGAGGTCAAAAGGCGCAATCGCGGCTGTCAAACTGAAGGAGACGAAAAACCGAGGGCGCAACAATCCTCATTTTTGATGAATGGCGCATGATGCTTTTTTATTTATTTAAACATGTTGTTCATAATATGAAAATAAATCAAATGGTTTGTTACATAAATAATATTGTAATGGATCATACAAAAATGCATCATGCGATTAAATCGATCGTAAACATAATATAGAATTGAAATTATATTCGCTGAACTTCAAACCGATTTTACTGACAATGTATTAGTGTTCACATTCGCCCTAATTCTAACTCTGTATTGATTTACTTTGCGGAATAGAGATTCACATGGCACAGTGAATCACGCCAGAATCGGAAATTTTAAGGACGTATTTCACGCAAATTTCACAGCAAAACAGACGGTACACGACAAAATGTACAATCGAAGCGTTACAAAGGTACGTTCGTATACACTGTAAGACCAAAGTACCCTTTAAAGGGTAAAAAAGTACCCTTTTTGAGAGAAACTAGTTTAAATCATAAAAAGAGT
Organism: Aedes aegypti; assembly: GCF_002204515.2. Classification (NCBI taxonomy): domain Eukaryota; kingdom Metazoa; phylum Arthropoda; class Insecta; order Diptera; family Culicidae; genus Aedes; species Aedes aegypti. The sequence goes on along the minus strand of NC_035108.1, from coordinate 228,344,694 downwards.
AAAGGGCCTTTACTCTTTAAAGATATGTCAGATCAACGAGTGAATTTTACCCATTATCCAAAACATTTGTTCTGAGAAACAGAGTAAAATTTACTCTTTTTCCAGATATGAAAATTCTATTTGATTTTAATATTTTTTTCTCGTTTATAAAAATATCAACTAAACAAACTTTATCATATACATAATTTTTATTGAATAAAATATTTGCAAATAATTATTGTTCAGGTGCGGGAGCATAATTAATTGATTTACGTTGATGTTACTAGCCTAGCAAACTGACATATACTTTTGTCGATTTTGACATGCATACGGGATGTATATGGCAGCAAAGGTAAATAATAATTGTTTCTTTATAATCAAAACACTAGAGGGAAAGAAATTAAACCTACCATTGATCTATCCAAGTTAAAAAAAAAACACTTATTTCATCGTGTTACTGCAAGAATGTCTCTGCTCCATAAAGAAATATTATAAAATTGCATTATTTTTTCACCCATTAAAGAGTAAGTTCGTGGAATATATAAAAGGGTATAAAATACTCTGTATCTGAAAAAATAAAGTACCCATCATTTTGACGTTTCCATATATCAGCAAATAATGGGTATTTTTCCACATTGAAGGGTAATGCCGAGTTTACAGTGTACTGCTACAACTTTGAACAGATCGGGAGGATAGCAGTGCATGATAAAACCCCTCTAAACAAGCTCCAAACCTGGGGGTCACATTTGCTATCGGAAGTTCGGGGATTGTTTATCGTGCCAGTAACGTAAAACACGCGTGCTTTCACTACACTTTTTTATATTACGCTTGCTTTGATCGTGCTTCAAAATCAAATGAGAACGAATTACGCAATGCCTGGGGCTCATATTGCCCCTGTGATGTTTCTCCGTTGACAACTTTAATAATGGACCAATGCACGAGTTCATTCTTTGACGTTTGAGCGGAGCTGTGTTATTTATGTGGTCATGGCAACGAGTGAATACGGCACCGCTCAAATATCAAATTAGTGAACTCGTGCATCGGTCCATGATGGACACGGCACCGCTAAAACGTCAAATAATAAACTCGTGCATTGGTCCATGCTTACGATCAATTTCACGGCCTTCTATGTCTATATCTTTATTTTTGCTTAATTCTCCATTTATTTTTTAAAATTTTATATACTTAGTTCAAATGATTGTTTAACGGTGCTCATGAATATTAAACTACAACTTACGATACACCACAATAGGGTTGTCCACAACATTAGTCATTTTGGATCTCCCATATCAAAGATCAGCAAGTTTCATCTTGAATCAGCTGTTCTGAAACATCTCGAATTACTTCCATCGCATTCCATTTCCGCTTTATTCAAAAGATGATCTTCTGGGTCTTAAAACAAATAAGGGACAACAAATAAAATGCAAAAAAGTTAATCCTCCATTATTTTCTTTTCAAATTGTATATACTTAGTTCAAACGATTGTATACTGGTGCTCAAGAATATTAAACTACAACTTACGGTACACCACAATAGGGTTGTCCACAACATTAGTCATTTTGGATCTCCCATATCAAAGATTTGCATGTTTCGTCTTGAATCAGTTGTTCTGAAACATCTCGAATCACTTCCATCGGATTCCATTTCCTGTTTATCCAAAAGATGATCTTCTGGGTCTCTCATGACGTTAATAGCTGTAATCGATTCTATCCTATTACCCCCAATGACATTACCCTGAATTCCAATCTTCCAATTTGGGCTGACGATACGTTCGGGGTAATGGAATAAAATCACTGTAAGCGCATTCCACATCATGAGGTGTGTTGAAAAATAATTCAATCCTATTATTTTTTATCGGGTGGTTCATCCCTGGACATATAGCCAACTCTCCGTAACATGATATTCCGTATCTCGATATCGAGATCTAGAATTAGTAAATGTGGATTTTCATGAGGTGTTCAGGTCCCTTGAACCACAGTCGTTCTGATTATGTGTTCTTTAACACGTTATCTCCCGAACTCGATGATCACCTTAATATCAAGCTATGGAGAGTTTACTGTACTATAATTACTGAATTTTTACGGCCGAAGAATATGAATTTTTACGGCCGAATAATATTTATGAAAAGCAAATGTAACAACCAGTGTTTTAATAGGAGCTGTCGAATGAGAAGACGAACACGATGGGACTGGTATGCAAATATATTGGTAATTTATATTGTATGTATTCACATAACAGTCTCACTATGATTTTTGTACATTTTCAAGGTAAATTTTCAATTTAAATTCAAAATAAATTTATTAGGCTTGTTTGTGTACTCAACATTTAGTGACTTGAAGAAATATAACACATTATTGGTCAAATAGAGTCTCAAAATGGAGCGAAATTGTTACCACATTTCAATCGTCTCTTTAATAGTTACTCATTTTCCAACATGGGACTGTAGTGCAAATATAGGCAGTATACAGCATATCAAACATGAAGGTGGTGGTTGGTCCCTAGTGATAAATCCTACCTCCGTTCTGGTCACGATCTTCAGATTATCGTGATTCGTCAACATTCTTATTGATAAAGTGGGGGGACAGGCTTGAAATGGGGTTTGAAAGAAAAGAATGTCAGAACAGGTATCCACCGGCGACGCCAAACGGACCAACGTAATGTGGTGTAATCTGGGATTTGTGGATTGAATACTGATATTTTTTGCCAAGCATCAATATGGGTGACTTCCGAGGATAGCGAAACGTAAGAGGGGTTATGACAAGGTTGTGGGTAAATCCATCACATTGGGGTTGTGACTCTGTCTTGTCAGGAATAGGGTCTGATTGGTATTGTAGTAGGCAATAGAGTTCGGAATTGATAGACAGACTTTGAGGAAAGAAGTTTTGAACGTAAGGCAGCAGCACCTTGGATCTTGGAGGGCGTTGGTCTGGAGAGTTGGGCAGCTGTTTATGCTGGGTTACATTACGTAGAAAGTGGAATCTGTTTTGCTTCGCACACGGAGAAATATTTTTACCTAATTTTTGAGTTTACTTTACCCAAAATTAAGTATATCGATTATAGTTTCAACCCAAAATCTCTCGGTTTTCTCTTTCTCCCACACGAATGTTGTCAAAAATAGAGAGAGCTGCATCCACCCAATGGGGGTACTTTGGCCCAATAAGCCAAATTTGGGTAAATGCAACTTTTCTTATGTTTGGGTCGAAAGAACTCAATTTTGCGTTAAATCAACCCAAAATTAAGTATATTTTTCTAATGGAATTAAAGCCAAACTACCTAGTGGGGACCTTGGAAATTTAGCCAAAATTGAGTTATTGGGCTCAACTACGGAATTGCGTTGAAACAACCCAAAATTGAGTTGAATTCCGTCTCCGTGCATAAATTATGGGAAGTATTTGAAAATGGTTTCTTGTTCAGATTTTGTAACGCTAGAAAGAATCTTTAGCTCGGCGTTATATTAGGAGGTTATTATAGTGCAGGGTCGAAGAGAGGATGAATATTTGATCACTTAAACTTTACGCTGCAAGATATCCGTAGTCGGTTTTCGTTTTTTTTTTTTTTTTTTTTTTTTTTTTTTTTTTTTTTTTTTTTTTTTTTTTTTTTTTTCTGATGTACAGGTATAAACAGGTATATTTAGCCTAAATAATGAACAATCATACGCGTAGAGCCTACGGGTCATGAAGTTAGGATTGAAATCAAAATAATATTGCGCATTTCTTTCACACCACAGGATTATCGCAGAAGTTTTTACATGTGCGGAGGTGCCGGTAGAGGTGCGCGATTGCGTCGAGTCGGGTCGGTGTTTTCAGCGGACTCATATTTCGCAAATCGAAGAATGAGTGCTCTGAGGGCATCAACATGATTCGATGCGGTCTCACACTTTTATTTGTGCTTTTGCACTTGTCTTATTAAATAGGAATACTTTGTGTTAGGGAAAGTGGAGGAGAATAAATTATGATTTATTAGAATTTTCTAATAGAGGCAGAGTTCACATGTTACTTAGGTATTTGAAAGCAAATGAGAACCACATTAAATAATAGATAAACACTAATGCTCATATTTTTATATTTTTATATTTTTCATTTCATCACGGTCCTCATTGCCCGAGCGGAGTCGACAAAACTCGAGGTGGATAGAATCGACGGAACTACGATACGGAAAAGTAACAGATGAGAAACTATCGATACATTTATTCAACTATAAAAATCACGTTTTAACGTAATAACTTTATTTCTTTCTTCTCGTTCCAGCAATCCAACAGCCAAACCATTTCTACTATCTTTTCATTTCCTCTTCGTTACATTTATAGTCCCTCTGGTACTGAATCGAATGGCGCATTCCGCTTTTATTAGCGCTGTCTTTGCTGTACGTTGAGCATGGTGTCGGAGGTGGTGTGCTCTGTAGAACATCTGATGTGCTACACGGCACGCCACTTCCGACATTTTGTTTGGTGTGCGGGATGGGCAGTGCTGGTGATGAGGTGGAGGGCGCTATTCGGTTTAGTGGCAGAGGGACTATATCTATTTAATGTATCTGAAACTTGTGGGACCGCTTTAATTCCGGCGCCTGCTTGTGGAAGAACCCGGTGTGCTAAACGGTATAGGACATGTTAACGGGGGAGGCTTGGTAGGTCCTCACCCAGCCCGTGTCTAGATTGGCGGATAATTGTCTGCCAGGGTGTGGATTGAGCAATTACAATTACAATTATACAGCATATCAAACATGAAATTAGATCGTATTGACAGAGCACAAGTTGAAAATTCAACCCCGCGACACTTACGTTGGAATCTGTTACTATTGCCAGTATCATTGGAGCAACGTTCATATGGGAATAATGCAAAATTAAAACAACATCAAGAAAAATAGGACAAACGTGTTTTGTATTATCTGTCTTTATCAAATAAACCCTATTTCCCATTTCAAAAAGGTTTATATTCAATCTGCAATATCTTGTATGGCATTATCGTTTATAAGCGGTGCCCTTGGGATCATAGCACGGGGAGTTGTTTAAAACTAAAAGACTGCTTTACACTATCGGATAGCCACTTTTTCTATCAACATAGTCTGTAGCACATGTTGAAAAGCTCTAATAGATGATGTTACAAAATTACATTTTTTACTATGAAATCGCAAAGGCATAAAAATGTATTTTTATAATCACAGTAAATGAGAGACAAACTAACTAGTATTCTAAGCTCTAATTAAGAAGAAATTCCATAACAAAGTTGAACGAGACATCTATTCTGTATAAAATGGAATGGTGTTTGTATGTTACGATTTTAACGCTTTTTTCGCATATGTCTCTAGTATTTAAGTTTATAACAAGATTCTACTGAAATTCCCTCTCCTTGGTTATGCGACCTTGCCGCGATGGGAGGGCATAATCCATTAGCCCATATGATGGAAACCAAAGGCGTAACCTGTAGTGGTGGTATCACATTTTGGCATTTTTTGCTTAAAGCCGCGTCATAATTCATATGGCATAGACGCAATAATATCTCGGATGTGATCCAACGGACATTCTGCGTCATTGATAGAATTGATGCCCATTTCAAATAATCAATCTATTCGAAGTGGACATTAATACTATTGGTGACGTTCAGTTTGCCTTTTGTTAACCAGAATGATCCGTAGCCACTCTTACTTAGCTAGCTAGATACATCGTTATCATATACGACGTAGGGAATACTTAAGAACTCTTAGGAAAATGACTAGTAGATTCACTGAGTAGAAATAAGTGGCGACAAACTTATTTTAATATGGTTTTTACATTGCCATAATAAGAAATACCTCTTTTGTAACAGCGGTATAAATAATCTAATTCCAGCTTCATTTTCGCAAAATTTACAAGTAGAAAGTAGGCGTTGTGAAGCATTGCATTTGCCACCGAAAAGTGAATCTTGTAGGAGACTGTAATAGAAGCCTATGGTAACTTTACTCTTCAATATTCACTATAAAAATGACTATGGAAAGCAAGACGCTGAGATCGATCACTAGGATACACTTGCTAGTTTCGAAAAATTTTTGAACAGACAAGGAAAGCGACTTTTTTCTTTAAGGATATATGAACGTAATGACCAATAAATACTTTTAACAACAAAAAATTAAATTAACTAGAACTACTACTAAACAGCCTATTTTTGTTAAGACTTGACGACAATTGACATTTAAGACTCTAATCTTACGTAAAAGACAGGAGTAATCAGAATAGCACTTGAATGACAAATTATTCAAAACCATTTCGACTAGGCAGTATTAGTAATGACATTACTACACTATTATTTCAAACAAATTCTGATGGAGCTGCTGATTTTCACAATGCTTTCTTTTCTCAGAAGCAAGGGAATATGGGTACTTTTCAAAAACTACCACGTCACAATACTAATAAAAAGCAGTGTTCATGTGGGCGCCATTGCCTAGTCCGTCTGAGTATTGGTCCTGGTAGAGGGGAAACTTGGCAAAAGCCAGACCGAGGGTTCAGCCTTGACAAGTTAAGCTGTCAGGCAGCTCCAACTGAATACCACAAAAAAAAAAAAAAAAAAAAAAAAAAAAAAAAAAAAAAAAAAAAAAAAAAAAAAAAAAAAAAAAAAAAAAAACAAGATTCTACTGAAATTGACCGATTCGATTTGAATTAGCCATACACCACTCGCCAAAGTTATGGAAACGTCACTCGGTGTGGCGAAACATTCGTTTTGAATATTGCTACCGGAAAGTTTAAAATCATCGGTAAGCATACAGTATTGGACAAAACATTTGCAACTTTTTCGATTTTCCATAAATGATCAAATTTAGAGGCTTCGATCTGAGTCGTTTATGGACCGATTTGAATGAAATTTTCACAGTGCTTCAGAAATAACTTGAATTTAAACACATATGTTTGAGTGATTTTTACAACTACGAGTCAAGAAGCAATATCGGTTTGATTAAGGTGAATTTTTTGACAAATTTTTATATTTGAAATAATTAACCCCTCTACCGACAGCTCCATTTTTTACAAAAAAAAAATTCAAATTGCGATAACTTTTTTGTTTCTTGGTATTTTTGTTGCCCCCGTCCCGTAAAACCGTGGAAGGCCTTAGAGTACGTTCCAAATTCGTCGCCTGGTTGTTCCAACTGGGCGGGAGTAGGCTCAGATGCCATTACCTGACTTGCGCCGATCCGGCTCTGAACATAGTACCCCATAAAGGACTTGGATAGCGGCTCTTAGGGGGACCCATAAGAGATGATCAACCAAAATAAACAACTAGCGGAATGTGAAGGAGAGGCTTCTGGACCTATCAGTAACCGGCTAACGTTCTCGCCAAAGAAGGAGGCGATTAACATCAACTTAAGTGAAAACAGTGTGGGCAAGCCTAGATACTGTCACGACGGCAGGCACTGGTCGCTCCAGTGCAACATGTGAGGTGACCGATGGCCCGGGATTAATCGAGGCCATGGATCGCAATAGGGAGTACCTCCCTAAAATGCAGGTAGCTACTGAGCAACTTGATGTCATCATCGAGTTTGTTAAGAACAAAAGCAATATGAGCAAAGACTTGAAAACAAGTCTACTGAAATTGCGACAATCAGTCCTAGCTGCAAAGCAGGACTACGAGAAAGCCAAGGAACAACTTGGCAAGGTAGACGGCAAAAAAGACACTAAGTCGTGTCAGGCCGAAGTGTTTTCCTTCACAGGCAACGCGAATATATCTGATGATATTATTCGATACGCGATGCGAAACAGGGGACCTTCCGAGGATGAATACGTGGCGAAAAGACGTATGGTTGCTGTTCAGGGCGATGATCTCTGTGGACTGTAATTTCGGTGGTGGCCAAGTTGCTGTATGGACTCAGCGTGAGGAGAATCCTTGGGGGTTTCGGCTATGTGAATTGGCTAAGCCAAGAAAAACACTTCAATCACTTTCTGACTACTGTATTGAACTAGCATAACATCAATTCACTTCTATCTTCTCTTGGCGTTGGTCGTTCTAATGGCTGGAAAATACTGAATGATGTTTCTCCTTCGCTCGTCCTTTTTGTTACGTGCTGGAGCCTGTTTCGCAAGTCGAGTCTCCACGCATCGCGACGGAGGTAGATTTCTTTGCGTAGTTTAGGGGAAATTTCCATCCTGCTTTCTGCTCGCTTTGCACTCCGTTTGCGCACAGGATGATGTGTGGAGATGCAACGTTGCCAGATTTGCGTAGCATAAGTTGTCTGTGCACAGTGGTCTCGAAAGATGTACTTGCGTACGCAACATACACCCCCCGGTGAACCATCGGTTCAAAATTATTGGCTGTATCTAATTGGATGGTTATCTTCGATGGGCAAAATTGAATTAGGCGTATCTTGTCGCACAGCTTTACGACGTCGTTCTTGAAGCGTAGAACCCTCGCGATGATTCGTTGTAACATGCGGACGGATCTATACTTCGTTGATTTCGGGCGCCTTTTTCTGCATGAAGCTGGTTTCCAGTGTGGGTGTTTGTTGTTGGGGATGTTTTCAGGTGGCTTGATGTTGAAAACTTGCTCGTTGAGGAATGGAAAACCATCCCACCGCAGACCTGTGATGACCAAGTCGATGGGAGTTCTTCCTCTCGAAACAAAATCTGCTGGATTGGATGATGGTCGGACATAGTTTCACGGATGGCCTTTGGTGAAATGTTGAACTTCAGCGACACGATTGCGTAAGAATATTTTCAACTGGTCGTGCTCGAAAGTGAAAGCATCGTTGACGGTGACTTGGAGTAGTATCTTGGAGTAATCCTTCAACAACGGAAGCGACTGCTTGAGTCTGATCCACTGTTGTTCGGTGTCATCATCGGGTGGATCGTCCCACCCTTTCGGAGTTCGCCAAAGTTGCTTGAAGTAGCTGATTCGTTTCGTCGTTGGGCGTCGTTGATTCAAGCACCTTGTTGCTTGGAACGGTGCAGAAGCAGTTGTTTTCTTGCTCCTATCATCGTTGGTTTCGTTAACCTCCCGGTAGTGACCGAGATCTTGATATTCCTGGATGAAGTTGGCGTACTGCGTCTTCATGTTGGGATTTCGTTGCAGCCTATTCTCCAGCATGTAAAACCGTATTGATGCCAAAGAACGACAGCTATCCAATTCGGCGACGTTGTTCTTCATCGGTAGTCGGTCTGTGTACCTGTCATCAGGTTCTCGGTAGTACGTCGAAATGAAATGTTCATCGTACTGTTGCTCTTCGGTTGACATCGTTTTGGCTTTCGGTACTTCCTCCCTGACTTTAGGGATTGAATCGGCGATATCTTCGATCGTTGCTATTTACGAATATTGGATGTCCTCTGATGATGAATCGGTCGGAATGGCACCTGCTATAAGCTGTGACTCACGTAGCTCCGGCAGATGTTCGTTGATGACGATGCGTCCTGGCTTCAAAAGTCGGAAGAACAGCTCTGCTCCGATCAGCATGTCAATGCTATCGGCCCGGAAGAATTTGGGATCAGCTAGTTGGATACCAACAGGAATGTTCCAACTTGATGTGTCGATGGACTTGCACGGGAGTGTGCCAGTAACTTTTGGAATCACCAAGCATTCCAGCTTGGCGCGGAAATCGCTGCAACGAGACTGCACACTCACCTCTATTTTGTCACGAGCAGTCGTTCGAATGTTGTTGATGCCGGCTATCGGCACACCGGCGGGCTGTCTTCGGATGCCAAGGGAATTGGCCATTCTCTCGCTGATGAAATTCACCTGGGAGCCACTGTCCAGTAGAACGCGACACTTCTGCTGTTGTTTGTTTTCGTCACTCACCAAGATGACTGCGGTGAGCAACAACACTGTCTTCGGTGACTGCATTCCTTGACACGAGCAACTGGTGGACAGGGATTGCTCGCTTTTTGTAATCGGATTCGATGCGGATGGAACAGGCGCACTAGCCTGCTTCGGCTCGTCGGGAATTGTTGGAATTGCATTCGGGTTGGACTTCGTCGTCATGTTGGGGCTGTCGTCATGAAGTTGAGTGTGGTGACGTCGCTGACACTTCCGACAGGTTTTCGACGACGGACAATCCCTTGATCGATGCCCCTTGCGCAGGCAATTGAAGCAAACGCCAGCAGCCTTCACCTTTTCCATTCGTTCATTGGCGGACAGTGCGTTCAGCTTGTTGCATTGGAAGTTCAAGTGAGAACCACTGCAAAAGTCGCACCTGTCTTTCGTTTCCTGACTCGTAGTGTGGCTGCGTGTACTTGATGGCTGACTTGCTTCGGTGTAGGCGTAGGCGGGTTCGTGATGGCGTTCGTATTCGTTGTCGTCATTGAACGGGCGGCTTCCCATCTTTCCAGCACCTTGCACTGGGATTTGAGGAAGTCTACCGTTTCCTTGTATTTCGGCAGATCGGTCGTCGTCGCAAGAGATTGCTCCCATTGCAACCTCGTTGAATCGTCAAGGGCGGCTGTGAGTAGGTACACCACCATCAGCTCGGACACTCCTGTTAGTGGCTGGTTTTGGTATTCCAAACTCTCTACGTGCTTCGTACAATCGTCGACCAGTTGTTGAAGTTCCTTGCTGGATCGCGATGCCATCTTCTTCAGCGATAAGAGACCACGGATGTGCGTCTCCACTATCATTCGTTGATTCTCGTAGCGGTCGGTTAGGATTCGCCATGCGTGGGCGTAATCTCCTTCGTTCAGCATCTTCGCGTCGAGTACTCCAGCAGCTGCTCCTACCAGTGCCTTATCTAGGTGGTACAGCTTCACTGCATCCGAATCCCGAGAAAGCGCAATGACGTCTTGGAACATGGCCTTGAACTTTGGCCAGTTGGCGTAGTCGCCATCGAAGGTCGGAATTGACGCTTTCAGCGGTTGCTGATGGATGACCACTTGCGGAGCATGATTGGCTTGTCGATCCATAATACGCTTCTTCACTCCGGCAAACGTTAGGTTGTACAGAGCTTCGAATCGTACATAAGCTCCTTCTTCCTGTTCCATTGCGTCGTCCGGGATAATCGCTATTATCTGACTGTGGAAGCCAGAGAACTCCGTGTACGCCGACTGCAAATTGCACAGCAAACCTTCCAGTTCTGGCAATCCGAGTTGGCGATCTAAAGATTCCTGGATGCGGAACACTTTATTCAGCACATGATGTCGTTGGCGTGACAATGCTTTAATTTGCACCATCATTTCACTGTCGGCAGCAATCTCCATCTGGTGCTCGTTGGAATTGCTCTCACTTTGCTGCTGTCGTTGCATACGAAAATTCACAACGTCGGCAGGATCGGTCGTCCCCTTCGCAGGAGAATGTTCTAGCGGCATTTCCGTTCTGGGTTTTTTCACTCACTGTCTTCTGAGAGGCTCGATTTTCTCGGCTTCTTTCGCGCACTTTTATGCTCCACTGATCGGCGTTTCGATGCAAGCGGCACTGCTTGCTAGTTGGTCGGCAATTTCTCCTCACACATTCGGGACAGCAATCGGGAACCACAATCCGGCTCGAAGGACCAATGTTTGGGGCGATGATCTCTGTGGACTGTAATTTCGGTGGTGGCCAAGTTGCTGTATGGACTCAGCGTGAGGAGAATACTTGGGTGTTTCGGCTAAGTGAATTGGCTAAGCCAAGAAAAACACTTCAATCACTTTCTGACTACTGTATTGAACTAGCATAACATCAATTCACTTCTATCTTCTCTCGGTGTTGGTCGTTCTAATGGCTGGAAAATACTGAATGATGTTTCTCCTTCGCTCGTCCTTTTTGTTACGTGCTGGAGCCTGTTTCGCAAGTCGAGTCTCCACGCATCGCGACGGGGGTAGATTTCTTTGCGTAGTTTAGGGGAAATTTCCATCCTGCTTTCTGCTCGCTTTGCACTCCGTTTGCGCACAGGATGATGTGTGGAGATGCAACGTTGCCAGATTTGCGTAGCATAAGTTGTCTGTGCACAGTGGTCTCGAAAGATGTACTTGCGTACGCAACAGTTGCTAAGGGAAAAGGGACCTACGCGGCCGTCCTCCAGAGCGGAAAAGCTGGCACGAGCCAAGCCCCGCGATCAAAAGGAGATGGCAACAAAGGAGAGGCCAACACCAAACCTAAGACCAAGAAAGCCAAGAAAAAGGAGCTACGGGATAACCCGAGCCACGAGCGCAAGGCAACGAGTTGAAAATAAGAAAAAAAAAAACAGAGGAAACCGAAAACGTAGCCCGAGTAGAGCGCTAAACCGAAAACAGCGAAGCACGGAGAAGTTATCGCCATTGGGCGCAGACGTGCGGAGCATAAGGCGAACTAGGATTGGTGAAATGATCCTAGTCTCAAAGAAGGACGCCAAGGAAAAGGGTGCAGTCTATAAGCAACTGGCACAAGAAGTACGTGGCGACGAGGTTGATGTCGGTCCAGGAACTTTTCGTAATGGAAATTTCCTTGACTTCCCTGGGCATAGAGTACCATCGTACACGATATACGAATGCGAAAATGGCAAGTTTGGCAAAGAAAGTTCTCAGTTAATAATTGTGGAAGTGCTTATAAGAACACTAGCTGAGAAGCAGGCTCTGTCCCAGTGAGGACGTTAATGCCAAGAAGAAGAAGATTTAATGTTTAGTATTTTTGCACAAATAACAAATTTTACCATGATAGTATATTTTGTTATTGATTAGTTATTACACGACTTTCAAGTATAACAAACAAATGACAAAATTTGCTATAATGGTATGTTTTACTATTGATGAGATATTTAATGGCATATATAAATAACAAAATAATGGTTAAACTAGATATGATTGCAAAATTTGTTATTATTTTATCATTATTTTGTTATTCAACTCTACGTGGGTAAACACGGTCTCTAAATAGCAAAGGTTACACATTAATTTAAATAATGTATTAAAATACTAAAAACATTAAATATCTAAAGACACATCTAACAAATATCGCCATCATAGTTAAATATGTCATATATATATATATATATATATATATATATATATATATATATATATATATATATATATATATATATATATATATATATATATATATATATATATATATATATATATATATATATATATATATATATATATATATATATATATATATATCCCTTATCGAATGTAACAGTGAAAAACTTGCATCAATCCGTTGATCCGTTCTCAAGCCATTTCGTGACATACAAACATAGATATATATATATATATATATATACAGGGTGTTTGGTTCCATGTTTTTAATAATTGGAGGGTAGATAGGTCTCCATGAGATATGAAAAAGTGCCCATGGAACATAGGGTCGCAAATCACTGCTAAGTGAGTTATTCACGATTTTAAGATTTTCAACTTGTTCATCTTTGGAACCACATATCTAATTAACTATGCGTCATACATTTAATCTCAGCGCATGAATCGAAAGCTTATGATCTAATCTATCTTAGTTTCTTGGACGTAATTTTTGTAGAAAATGATTCAAAGGCTCAAATTACGAAAAGTTTGCAAAAAGTGACGGAAAATTCAGCATTTTTCGACGTATTTTTATGAATTTTATTAAAATTATCGTAATTAATGTTAAAAAAATTCTTCTACAAAATATGCATTAACTTGTTAGCTACCAAAGTGTCTTTGAGAGCAAAAGTGTATCTCTTGTAGATTCGTCACAATATCATGTTGAAAGTTGTGCTTCAAAGAGCAAAAAAATCAAAATAAATATCGGCTGATAACTCTATTCGTTCGTCCGTTCGTGTGTTGATGCCTCCGCGTGTGGATGAAGTGCTCGGAAACGACAGATGTCGGTCGTGCCGAAGCGAAGGGGAAATGAAATCGCTTCGCAACATGCGCCATTTTTTTCTTCTCTTCGCGGCGTTTGGTTTGCAAACAGACGCATAAATAGATTTAGTGCGGTCGCCGCACGACCACCGCAGTAGCGAAAGTGTGTTCATAAAGACTGATCCCTTTAAATTCCTCGCACTAGTAGCTGAGCTACGGTGCAGAGCAGATGGGGGGTGCGCTTGCGCGTGTAGCGAGGACTCAATTTATGCATTTCTCGCCTATGACGTGGAACTTTTGATGCATTTTGAAGGGTTTTAGGTCGTCTATTAATTACATAGAGGTGGACAAGTGAGAGTAGAATTTATGACGTGCCATTCACGCCGTTGTAAAAGTACAACACTACCAAGTAAACCTCGCCCGTGATACACAGCACGAGCGAGGTGAATTCTTAGGTTCAATAAAGTAATTTAGGTATCGCACTAATGCTCAGCGTGAACTGTTGGAGCAGCAGGATGAAATATCTCACAAAATTAGTGACCGTCTATCCTACTACAGATTGGTTTTCTGTATAAGGTTGCTTACAAATTATGTTCAATAGATCAACAATCTCTCAGTTAACTATTTTTATAAAATCAAATAATAGACCTACATGTAATATTTCATATAATTTTCAGTGTCGTATCCAGAAAATTGCTCAGGGGAGACGAACGACGCAAAAAAGTGGATATTTTTACAAAAATTGGGATGGCTTAAGACGGTTCAACCACATCATTTTGTTTTTCTTTTATCCAGCAAAATAATAGAATAACTGCATAAAATTAAGAATTTCTTCGGCAGTTTAATAGGTTCTATGTGCAGTCACAACAATTAAAAGTCACAATTTGTAGATCAGTACTATTCTTAAAAAAAAGCCTTTAAGCCTTGCAATGTTTATAATATGAAATCAAATATTTTGAAAAAAAAAAATCAAATAATTCATCAAATTCCAACATTTTTACTTCATTATTTAAACAATTTATGATAGATTGAACGAAAACGACACAATTTTATCAAGCAGGTTGATGCGGTTCTTGTACAAGAATAATAAAATATAAATAAACCTTTTGTTATGCTCTAAATCAAATAGTAATCAGATCAGTACCCAAATATTTGTAGTTCAAAATTTCATTTTTTTTTCTCTCTCTCTCTCTCTGTTGAGTTACTGAGACTTATTTTTTAAATTTGAATTAAAAACCAAGAGAAGTGTTAATTTTGAACGATAACATTTGAAATATTTGCAGTTTGCTCTAATAGATGGAAAATTAGAAATCAAATTGAATATAATTTAACAATTAAATGTATTAAAATGAACTTAAAACAGTCACAGTCACAATTAGAAATTGAAGCTCTTTCCAAACTTTAGTCAAGTTTTAATCATCAAGTTAACTGTAACTCTAGCGATGGCAAAATCATTTGAAATTTGACTCATGGAACATATTCAAGGCATAAATGTGTATGATTTTACACGAAATAAATTTAAAAAAAATACCTGCTGGAAACCCACCAAAACCCGGAAATATGAGAATATGTTATTTTTCAAACAAAACTAGTTTCATGTTATTTAAAGCTCCCACAGCAATTTACGGATGCTAATGGTTGTCACTATGGCAAGCCTGTAAAATTTCGTGAAGGGAAATATCCTTCATCATTTTAGTAACAGAACCTCCGAAATGTCAAGAAGGCGAAAGTGTAAACACGACACGTAGCAAAACATTTTTTGGGATGAACAATATTTCATTAATAGTATGTCTCACTATCAAGAACTTTGGTGATCACTAAAGCCTCTCACTAATTTGAATTTCAAATCCAAATGTTGCGTTTTTCGTATTTCAAGTAGTTTCACACCAAAAACTTACTCCAAAATCCACTAAGGTGGAGAGGGAGGGAGGGTTGACCCTCAAACACACCCCCTCCCACTGATCACTTGTTTCTGTTTTGTAGACAATATGATCTTAATTTTCTTTCTGGCGTTATGTCCCAACTGAGACAGAGCCCTGCTCCTCAGCGTAGTGTACTTATGAGCACTTACATAGTTGTTAACTGAAAGGTTTTCTCAGCCAAAGTTGCTGTTTTGTATGTGTATATGGGCAGAGGCATATACGTTTTAAATATTTTAAATGGGACAAAGTCCACGAGACCCCTCCCAGCTCTGAAATTCTTTGGAAATGAGCATGTAGCTTAAGGACAGCCATAAAAGCACTGCAATATTAAATAAATGAAAAAAAAAACTCTAGTGGAATTAAATGGTATAGTACTAGATTCGGGTTTTCTTTTATTTATAGGTATTCCACTAAACAGCTCGAAGATTTAATATTCTTAATTTTTTCATGATCTCAATTAAATGCTTTTCACACAAAACAAAAGCATGATTACTGCATTCAGATGGAAATATTAATTTAGAAAATATTCAAGATCTATCCTGCAATTTCCAAGTTGTTCCAATAATTTCTCCACAAATTCCTTCAGGAATTCTTTCAGTTAATGTTCTCAGGAGTTTCCCAGGGATACCTTCAGACTGAGACCACTTGAGGAATCCTTTGTCGGCCAATACCAGGCTGGTTTTTGGGAGGGCCGATCCGACAACGAATCAGATATTACCAGATACATCTTGTAAATGAACTTAGATAAATTCTTGGAGTATAACTAGCAGACTCACCATCTGTTTGAATTGGAGACGAGGTGTCAATGTCGTGTGTGAATTTAGATGGAAGTAAGGAGACGCACTTTGGAATTCATTGTTCAACATTGCACTCCAGGGTGATATTAGGAGACCAGCGAGCAAAGGAATGACACTATCATGACACGGTCACATCTTCTTCTTCTTCTTGACATTACGTCCTCACTGGGACAGAGCCTGATTCTCAGCTTAGTGTTCTAGCACTACCACAGTAGTTAACTGAGAGCTTTCTTTGCCAAAGTTATCATTTTCGCATTCGTATATCGGGTAGCAGGTACGATAATACTTTATGCGCAGAGAAGTCAAGAAAATTTCCATTACGAAAATATACTGGACCAACCGGGAATCGAACCGAGGCACCTTCAGCATGGCTTTACTTTGTAGCCGCGGACTCTAACCACTCGGCTAAGGAAGGCCTACGGTCACATATGGTCCTTGGTCTTGTGGACGATATCGGCCTCATTTAAATCAATCGCAGGTCAGTGGAGGAGGTTTTCGAGGCTCTGAAGAATCTGAATATCTCCAAGAATTTGTTGAGGAATATCTGCAAAACATCCTTCAGCAATATTTTTGGGATCACCCCTGATACTTCTTCAAGAATTATTTTATGAAATTCTCCAGGATTTTCTCCAGAAATTGTTTGGTAAATTCTGGCAATTTTTTTTTTCAGAGATTTCCTATGAGATACATCAAAGGATTCCTCTAGGAACTCCTCTAAAATTTCTTCGGGGATTTCGCGGATTTCACCTAGCACTCCTTCTCTTAGGAATTCCACTAGGGATTTGTTCAGAATTTCCTCCAAAGATTTTAACAGGAATTCTTCCAAAGATTCTATCAGGAATACCTCTTTGAATGCCTCCAGAAATATTTACATTTTTTTTCTTTATTAATGTGAATTTTAACACATATGGCTAGTTCTTCACTCATACAGAAAAATATTTACAAGGATTTCTCGTAAAATACATCCAGAGCTCCCTCCAGGAATTCCTTAAATTACATTCCTTTTGCATTTTCTCCAGAAATACCACCAAGAATACCTCCAAGAGTTTCTCTAAGGATTCCTCTAAAAATACGTCCAAGGTTTCCTCCACGAACTACACAAGAAATAACTTTAAAATTCTACTAAGAATAGCTCCGGGGATTCTTTAGGATTAACTTCATGGTTTCTTCCAGGAATACCTTCAGGTAGAGGAATATCTCTCAGGATTCGTCCATAAATTACTGCTTAGATTCCGCTAGCAATAGCTTCTAAGATTCCTCCTGAAATTTGACCATGGGTTCCTCCTGATAAACTTCAGGATATTTTTATCAATTTCTCCGTGGATTTGTAAAGGAGCTGTCTAGTAACATCCTGTAACTCCTCCGGAGATTCCTGCAGAAATTCCTCCAGAAGTACTTTCATTTTTTCCTCCAGGAATATCTCCAATGATTTGTTAGGAAAACCGTCAGGGTTTTCTCTAGCAATCAATAACATATCCATTGATTTTTTTCAAGAGTACCACTAGGGTTTTCTCTAGGAATACCTCCAAGGATTCCGTCAGTTATAAACCCATGAATCCCTACTGGAAAACGTTCAAAGATTTCTTCAGAAATATCCTACCTCCATGAATATCTCAAAAGATTGCTCCAAGTCAACTATGAAGATTTCCTTCAGGGAGTCTTTCTGGAATTCTGTTTAAACTTTTCCTCGGTGACTCCTGCAGGCATTCCTCTAAAGAGTTCCTCCAAGAATTCCTTTAGGGTTTCATCCAACGATTTCCTAATGAATCTCTCCAAGGATTCCATCCGGAGCTTCTCCATTGGTTTCTTCAGGAATTCTTCCAGAGTTTCTCCCTGTTTTTAAGAATAACTTCTTGGATTTTCTCTTGGAACTTCAAAGAATCCTTCTTAGAATAATTTCAGGATATTTTTCATGATCTTTTCAAGAATTCTTATGGAGATTTCTACAGTGACCCCTTCAGGAATCAATCCATTCTTAAAAACAGGGAGAAACTCTGGAAGAATTCCTGGAGAAACCAATGAAGAAGCTCCGGACGGAAACATCGGAGAGATTCCTAAGGAAATTGTTGGATGAAACCCTAAAGGAATTCTTGGAGGAACTTCTTAGAGCAGTGTTTCCCAAACTTTATTAACTTTCGCCCCCTTTAGGCTAATATTTTTTGGAATCGCCACTTTAATTTATGAAACACATATGTATGCCAAAAAATGTCTTCGATTTGCATATCCCTTAATATTGTCGGTTATCGGACAATGATTAAAAACGATTAACTGAACAGTATTTTATACAGTCGACTATCCACATCTCGATATCTCACCCTATGTCGATGAATTCTTCGGTCCTTTTATTCTGCATATAATTATCATCTCCATGTGTCGATGTACATACTGCTCATAACTGCATATTTGTCAAAATCGACATTTTTGAAAATTTCGAGTTTGTACCGGGGAGAGTTATCAAATGACAAATACTTTCAATATACTTACCGAAATCTATGAGATTGTTCTAGAAAAAAATGCATAGTTGTTTTGTCACATTAGCAATTGTAACCGCATAACAGTCACATTGAGATTATACATGAGCCTCATAATGTAGTAGCAACAAAATTTCTATCAGAATTATTTTTTGACTACTCTTCCTATATGCAACATGCGTTGTACAACATTTCAGCCTCAAATAAGCAATTATGGATTCAAAGTGATTTTTTGAAATTTTAGTTTCCTTCAATACTGCAATGAAATGCAAACTAGGTATATCATTTACTAAAAGCCTACTTTTGTCGAATGTTACAAATATGCAAATATGGATAGTTTAGTCTTGTAGTTTTTTCATTCCTGATTTTCTTTCCGTACGTCGCTATGCCCATTATCAAAGGATACTAGTTCAAATTTTCGTGATTCAAAATAATATAGGTGCATAAGATGACGTCTGCTTGTTTATTATTTTGCTTATTTTCCTTCGTATTTCCACGCAATCAACGCATGCTTCGTAAACTGTTTAAGGTTAACGTCAACGAATTATCGAAACGACGTTAATCGTTGATTAACGTTAACAACTCTGTTTTGTACGCATATTTATCGATCTACAGCAAATTGTTAACGATTTTCTTCGAATATTTCGATAGGTAATCTCAGAATAACATATTATGAAAACAATATGTGAAAAATAGAATCCATTTCATTACAGCAGTGTTGCCAATTTTGATGATTGTCAATGTACTTTGAATGGTCTTCTAAGAATGAAGCAATTGTGTTTTTATTGTGCTTTCAATGTGACATTGGGACTTAATAAGTAGCTCTGTGAAGGCGTAAGTTATTTTTCATATTAATACTATATTAGCACTTCCGTCAGGGCGTACTTTTATCCAAAAAAATCTAATCATATCAGTTCCTTGGGTTTATTCTACGACTGGCGTGAAGTGACAATTGTCGGTCTCGTATAGCGAGGTGACAATTCTCGACTCGAGTGAAGTGACCCGCCGTGTAAATCAAATGGAGAGTCACTTCACTCGAGTCGAGAATTGTCACCTCGCTATACGAGACCGACAATTGTCACCTCACGCCAGTCGTAGAATAAACCCGCCTTTCAAATTTAAGATATTTTTCTCTAAAATATATAGGGGAAAAATGATTTTATGATATCTGTTATTGCTCCAAAAATAATTCGATTTTTATCATCAGGCTTCTGATTGATGATGTTTTCTAAGAACAAGCCTTTTATGAAAATAAAAAATATAAATTGTCGCATATTTCAGCCAATTTGAGCAATCATTGGTTTTGATAACCTCCAAAAATCGACCGTTTCAATCGTTGTTCTATATTCGTGTGAAATTTAATTATTTTGGAGATTTATTATTATCACAACATTGTAAAATACTAGTCGAACGATGTACAGAAACCCGATTGAAATTTCATTAATAAATTTAAAAGTTACAGCATGCACAAAGTGTCCATTTTATAAAATGAACAGTCCTTAATTTCAAAGTTCCATACAAAAAAGTTCCTGGTATTCAATATTGAACATTGGGATAATTACTTAAAATTCTCAGATAAATGTTTTGAACTTTCAAAACATGTTATCTGTGTTCTCAATGATATCAGTGATTTATCTTTTTGATTCAGAGATAATCTCAAATACCGATCATTCACATGATATGGAAAAAATGAATGCATATTACAAACATTTTGTTTTTGACAATCATTCAGTGTTTTCTATCATAATTTTAAACGGAACATGCTTAGAGTTCTAAGCAGTCTAAGATAAAGGAAATCATGAAAATGGTTTAGTTTAGAAATGATTCTCCTTCAGATGCATTAGTAATAGTTTCTTATTGTATAGTTGTACTTGAGTGTGTTCTTCAAAGGTTATAAGTAACAATTTTCAACTGCTCCCATGTCAGCTTTTTCTAGATTTTCGCTCCCCAATTTCTGTTTTACAAATTTTCGCCCCCTTGGACCTGAAAATCGCCCCTAGGGGGGCGAATTCGCCCACTTTAGGAATCACTGCTTTAGAGGATTCATCGGGTTATAACTGACGGAATCCTAGAGAAAACCCTAGTGGTACTCTTGAAAAAAATCAATGGATATATTATTGATTGCTAGAGAAAACCCTGACGGTATTCCTAACAATTCATCAGAGATATTCCAGTTAGCAGTAATTTATGGACGAATCCTGAAAGATATTCCTCTACCTGAAGGTATTCCTGGAAGAAACCATGAAGTTAATCCTAAAGAATCTCTGGAGCTATTCTTAGTGGAATTTTAAAGTTATTTCTTGTGTAGATCGTGGAGGACGTATTTTTAGAGGAATCCTCAGAGAAACTCTTGGAGGTATTCTTGGTGGTATTTCTGGAGAAAATGCTGAAGGAATGTAATTTAAGGAATTCCTGGAGGGAGCTCTGGAAGTATTTTACGAGAAATCCTTGTAAATATTTCTGGAGGCATTCAAAGAGAATAGAATCTTTGGAAGAATTCCTGTTAAAATCTTTGGAGGAAATTCTGAACAAATCCCTAGTGGAATTCCTAAGAGAAGGAGTGCTAGGTGAAATCCGCGAAATCCCCGAAGAAATTTTAGAGTTCCTAGAGGAATCCTTTGATGTTTCTCATAGGAAATCCTTGAAAAAAAAATTTGCCAGAATTTACCAAACAATTTCTGGAGAAAACCCTGGAGAAATTTATAAAATAATTCTTGAAGGAGTATCAGGGGTAATCCCTAAAAATACAGTTTCTTCAGAGCCTCGAAAACCTCCTCCACTGACCTGCGATCGATTTAAATGAGGCCGATATCGTCCACAAGACCAAGGACCATATGTGACCGTAGGCCTTCCTTAGCCGAGTGGTTAGAGTCCGCGGCTACAAAGTAAAGCCATGCTGAAGGTGCCTCGGTTCGATTCCCGGTTGGTCCAGCATATTTTCGTAATGGAAATTTCCTTGACTTCTCTGCGCATAAAGTATTATCGTACCTGCTACCCGATATACGAATGCGAAAATGATAACTTTGGCAAAGAAAGCTCTCAGTTAACTACTGTGGTAGTGCTAGAACACTAAGCTGAGAATCAGGCTCTGTCCCAGTGAGGACGTAATGTCAAGAAGAAGAAGAAGATGTGACCGTGTCATGATAGTGTCATTTCTTTGCTCGCTGGTCTCCTAATATCACCCTGGAGTGCAATGTTGAACAATGAATTCCAAAGTGCGTCTCCTTACTTCCATCTAAATTCACACACGACATTGACACCTCGTCTCCAATCCAAACAGATGGTGAGTCTGCTAGTTATACTCCAAGAATTTATCTAAGTTCATTTGCAAGATGTATCTGGTAATATCTGATTCGTTGTCGGATCGGCCCTCCCAAAAACCAGCCTGGTATTGGCCGACAAAGGATTCCTCAAGTGGTCTCAGTCTGAAGGTATCCCTGGGAAACTCCTGAGAACATTAACTGAAAGAATTCCTGAAGGAATTTGTGGAGAAATTATTGGAACAACTTGGAAATTGCAGGATAGATCTTGAATATTTTCTAAATTAATATTTTCATCTGAATGCAGTAATCATGCTTTTGTTTTGTTTTTTTTTTTTTTTTGAATCTTTATTTGAGTGTATTTTAACGCACGAGGGCTAGTTCTACACTTTGCTTTTGTTTTGTGTGAAAAGCATTTAATTGAGATCATGAAAAAAATTAAGAATATTAAATCTGTTGTTTAGTGGAATACCTATAAATAAAAGAAAACCCGAATCTAGTACTATACCATTTAATTCCACTAGAGTTTTTTTTTTTCATTTATTTAATATTGCAGTGTTTTTATGGCTGTCCTTAAGCTACATGCTCATTTCCATAAATTTCAGAGCTGGGAGGGGTCTCGTGGACTTTGTCCCATATAACATATTTAAAACGTATATGCCTCTGCCCATATACACATACAAAACAGCAACTTTGGCTGAGGAAAACCTTTCAGTTAACAACTATGTAAGTGCTCATAAGTACACTACGCTGAGGAGCAGGGCTCTGTCTCAGTAGGGACATAACGCCAGAAAGAAAATTAAAATCATATTGTCTACAAAACAGAAACAAGTGATCAGTGGGAGGGGGTGTGTTTGAGGGTCAACCCTCCCTCCCTCTCCACTAGAGTTATGCAAATTTTGAAATGTTTGCTCCCCTATGCTTAAACGATTTTAATTATGGTAAATAGCATCCTCCCAAAGTTTGAAGTGATTCGGAAGAAATTTGACTGTGCACACGCCATTTGAAGTTTGTATGGAGATTACTATGGAAAACGCCAATCTTTTGCTTTCGGCCCTCTATCTCTTCGTTATAATATTTTATGGAAAAGTGAACAAATTTTTCTAATGCTAAAACTTTCCAGCTACAACTTTGCCGAAGACCACTTTTTGATTGGACTTCAGGATAAATTGTTATTCATCATCATAAAGTTGTTTTGCATGTAGCATGCTTCACCAACTGTTCGGCAGGCAACAGTGGTGCTCCTGGCGGGAAGAATAGATCAAAGTAATCCAGGCTACTATGTTCTACAGCAAAAAAGCAGTGTTGCTCTGAAAGTAATTGAATGATCATCTCAGCATGGTTTAGACTTTGTTATCAATAATAACAAATTATCCTTAAGTCTCATCGAAATGTGGTCTTCGGCAAAGTTGTAGCTGGGAAGTTTTCGCATGAGATGAGTGTGTTCACTTTTCCATAGATTATTATGGCGAACAGTTAGAAGACTGAACACAAAAGGTTTGCCATTTCCATAGTAAATTCCATATAAACTTCAAATAGCGTGTGCACAACCAATTTTCTTCCGAATCACTTCAAATAATTGGAGGATCATTTTCATCATAATTAACATCGTTTAAGCATAGGGGAGCAGAAACTTCAAAATTTGCATCAGTCTACTCTCCACCTTAGTGGATTTTGGAGTAAGTTTTTGGTGTGAAACCACTTGAAATACGAAAAACGCTCTTAAAAGCATGTTTGGCTTATTCAGTTTTGAAAATGTGAATTAAATTTTATTTTTAAAATTAAACATTTGGATTTGAAATTCAAATTAGTGAGAGGCTTTAGTGATCACCAAAGTTCTTGATAGTGAGACAAACTATTAATGAAATATTGTTCATCCCAAAAAATGTTTTGCTACGTGTCGTGTTTACACTTTCGCCTTCTTGACATTTCGGAGGTTCTGTTACTAAAATGATAATGGATATTTCCCTTCACGAAATTTTACAGGCCATAGTGCTATAGTGACAACCATTAGCATCCGTAAATTGCTGTGGGAGCTTTAAATAACATGAAACTAGTTTTGTTTGAAAAATAACATATTCTCATATTTCCGGGTTTTGGTGGGTTTCCAGCAGGTATTTTTTTTTTATTTAATTCGTGTAAAATCATACACATTTATGCTTTGAATATGTTCCATGAGTCAAATTTCAAATGATTTTGCCATCGCTAGAGTTACAGTTAACTTGATGATTAAAACTTGACTAAAGTTTGGAAAGAGCTTCAATTTCTAATTGTGACTGTGACTGTTTTAAGTTCATTTTAATACATTTAATTGTTAAATTATATTCAATTTGATTTCTAATTTTCCATCTATTAGAGCAAACTGCAAATATTTCAAATGTTATCGTTCAAAATTAACACTTCTCTTGGTTTTTAATTCAAATTTAAAAAAATAAGACTCAGTAACTCAACAGAGAGAGAGAGAGAGAGAGAGAAAAAAAAATGAAATTTTGAACTACAAATATTTGGGTACTGATCTGATTACTATTTGATTTAGAGCATAACAAAAGGTTTATTTATATTTTATTATTCTTGTACAAGAACCGCATCAACCTGCTTGATAAAATTGTGTCGTTTTCGTTCAATGTATCATAAATTGTTTAAATAATGAAGTAAAAATGTTGGAATTTGATGAATTATTTGATTTTTTTTTTTTTCAAAATATTTGATTTCATATTACAAACATTGCAAGGCTTAAAGGCTTTTTTTTTTAAGAATAGTACTGATCTACAAATTGTGACTTTTAATTGTTGTGACTGCACATAGAACCTATTAAACTGCCGAAGTCTCAATTTCAAAAGAAATTCTTAATTTTATGCAGTTATTCTATTATTTTGCTGGATAAAAGAAAAACAAAATGATGTGGTTGAACCGTCTTAAGCCATCCCAATTTTTGTAAAAATATCCACTTTTTTGCGTCGTTCGTCTCCCCTGAGCAATTTTCTGGATACGACACTGAAAATTATATGAAATATTACATGTAGGTCTATTATTTGATTTTATAAAAATAGTTAACTGAGAGATTGTTGATCTATTGAACATAATTTGTAAGCAACCTTATACAGAAAACCAATCTGTAGTAGGATAGACGGTCACTAATTTTGTGAGATATTTCATCCTGCTGCTCCAACAGTTCACGCTGAGCATTAGTGCGATACCTAAATTACTTTATTGAACCTAAGAATTCACCTCGCTCGTGCTGTGTATCACGGGCGAGGTTTACTTGGTAGTGTTGTACTTTTACAACGGCGTGAATGGCACGTCATAAATTCTACTCTCACTTGTCCACCTCTATGTAATTAATAGACGACCTAAAACCCTTCAAAATGCATCAAAAGTTCCACGTCATAGGCGAGAAATGCATAAATTGAGTCCTCGCTACACGCGCAAGCGCACCCCCCATCTGCTCTGCACCGTAGCTCAGCTACTAGTGCGAGGAATTTAAAGGGATCAGTCTTTATGAACACACTTTCGCTACTGCGGTGGTCGTGCGGCGACCGCACTAAATCTATTTATGCGTCTGTTTGCAAACCAAACGCCGCGAAGAGAAGAAAAAAATGGCGCATGTTGCGAAGCGATTTCATTTCCCCTTCGCTTCGGCACGACCGACATCTGTCGTTTCCGAGCACTTCATCCACACGCGGAGGCATCAACACACGAACGGACGAACGAATAGAGTTATCAGCCGATATTTATTTTGATTTTTTTGCTCTTTGAAGCACAACTTTCAACATGATATTGTGACGAATCTACAAGAGATACACTTTTGCTCTCAAAGACACTTTGGTAGCTAACAAGTTAATGCATATTTTGTAGAAGAATTTTTTTAACATTAATTACGATAATTTTAATAAAATTCATAAAAATACGTCGAAAAATGCTGAATTTTCCGTCACTTTTTGCAAACTTTTCGTAATTTGAGCCTTTGAATCATTTTCTACAAAAATTACGTCCAAGAAACTAAGATAGATTAGATCATAAGCTTTCGATTCATGCGCTGAGATTAAATGTATGACGCATAGTTAATTAGATATGTGGTTCCAAAGATGAACAAGTTGAAAATCTTAAAATCGTGAATAACTCACTTAGCAGTGATTTGCGACCCTATGTTCCATGGGCACTTTTTCATATCTCATGGAGACCTATCTACCCTCCAATTATTAAAAACATGGAACCAAACACCCTGTATATATATATATATATATATATATATATATATATATATATATATATATATATATATATATATATATATATATGATATTTGAAAACTTTATTTATAGAACATATTTTGTTATTAACGATCGCCTATATTTTTACTATTATTTTGTTATTAAAATAGCAAAATATGTTATGATTTAGTTTTATGCCATACAAACTCAGCTATTATTTTTATTATTTTATCTCTTATTTCAAACAAACAAATAACAAATTTTACTATTCAAACATTCTATTTTAATGGTAAATTTTGTTATTCGTTTGCTATTTTCCTCTACCCCGGCTACCCGGGAGAATTGCAAAAGAATAACAAAACTTACCATTAAAATAGAATGTTAGAATAGCAAAATTTGTTCTTTGTTTGTTTGAAATAAGAGATAAAATAACAAAAATCATAACTAAGTTTATATGGTATAAAAACTAAATAATATCATATTTTGCCATTGTAATAACAAAATAAAAGCAAAAATATAGGCAACCGTAAATAACAAAATATGTTATTATTTTGATATTGCTAACAAAATAATAACTAAATAAGCTATTCACGAGTAGATCAAAATAATGGTAATTTAAGGTCTTTGACTTTAATATCTAAATTTAGAATGATTGAAAAATAAACTTTTTGCTTTCCTGCAAAAAACATTTGCTTTTTAAACCTTCAATGAATATCATACGAATTTTAAAATTAGCTATTATGGCAAAATATATGATATTGGTTTGTTCTCATGAATTATTTCAATAAAATTTTCAAATATTCGGTAGTTGTTACACTTCCACTCGGCTGGTTAGCCGTAAACCACGATTCATAATTAAAAACAAGTATTTATCGAGCAACGGACTCATGTTCCGTAACCGGTCGTTTGAGAACGTCGCGACCCATTGGAAGCCCACACAATAGAAACCTCAGCCAGTACAGTTGCCGGCTAGTGTTGTGTGCTATTTCATTACCTAAAAAATAATGCGCTCTCGGGCTAGGCATTGGATATAAATAGAAAGCGTTGTGTTTGGATGGGCATCTAATTCTTCCGAAAGCGGTGCACTTTGCGAAAAAGGACCACGTGATTATTGAGCTGAAATCGAATCCAGGTTAACTTCTGCGTCCATGAGTCCTCTCATGGCGTAGTGGTAACGCGCCCTAACTAGAGATCAGGGAGTCGTGAGTTCGATTCTCACTGAGAAGACGTGTAACTTTTTCGCAAAACTTCACATCAATTTGTCCATTTAATCCAATTGCAAAATATATGTAATGTTTAGCTTTTCGGTAGTTGTTAAACATCCACTCGGCTGGTTAGCCGTAAACCACGATTCATAATTAACCCCTCTACCGGTAGCTTGGGCTGCAAAATGGTGAGTCGACAATCAGGAAGGAGCGTCCAACACAGCTCTGGTCCTCACAAGTTCCTACCTCGCGCTTCCACGGGTCAAATGATGACAAAGACCGCCAGCTAAGGGTTGCGTACTTAGCTGGTAGTGCAGCCTGGGCACTGTTGTCCTTCTGACATCAGCTAGAGTGAGGAGGTGCGTTTTGAGCGTCTGTACACCAGGAGGTGCGGCTCAAACAGCGTCTGTTCTGGTATCCAGCGGCTGAGTACGAAACGCTGTATCACGTCAGCTACACCTAAGATGGCAGTCCCATCAACGTGATGTAGGTAGCGCGATCCCGGTAAGGTAGCATACCGAATTCATTATCCACCACGAAAAATGGAGAAAGAAGAAGAAACGAACGTTATTTTCGGCAACCGACCTGGCAACGAAATAAGGACTATGATTGGAAACTCGGTACCTGGTACGTCAGGACCTTAAATGAACCTGGACGAGTGAGCCTTTTGGCTCGTGAATTGCGAAAAGTTGGCGTGTGCGTGGCTGCTATTCAGGAAGTGCGTTGGCTAAGATCTGGAGAACGTGAATTCAGAGCGGTAGATCCCGTCGCTAACACCGCTTTCAAATACAACATCTACCACAGCGGTGGCGATAAAGCTGAACACGGAGTCGGTTTCGTAGTGATCGGGAAGCAGATGAAGCGCGTTCTTAGGTGGAGGCCGATCAACGAGCGGATCTGCGTATTGAGGATTCGGGGCAAGTTCTTCAACTACAGCCTGATCAACGTATATGCACCGACTAACGACAAACCCGATGACGTGAAGGACGCGTTTTGCGAATGTCTCGACAAGACCTATGGAGAATGCCCAAAACACGACGTGAAAATTGTCATCGGGGACGCTAATGCGCAGGTCGGAAAAGAGGACTTCTTCCGCCCTATCATTGGTAAAGAGAGCCTTCACTCTGTTACCAACGACAACGGCCTACGTTTAGTGAACTTTGCTGCCACCAAGGGGATGGCCATCAGTAGCACTTACTTTGCACGCAAGGATATCCGCAAGCACACCTGGCAACACCCAAATGGCGAACTTTGCAACCAAATCGACCATGTTCTGGTAGACGGCCGACATTTTTCCGATGTCATCGATGTTAGAACTTTCAGGGGTCCTAATATTGACTCAGACCACTATCTCGTTGTAAGTAAAATTCGAGCGCGATTATCAACCGTTTCGAGTTATAGAAATCGACAATCGTTGCGTTTCAATATCCAACGCCTGTCAGCAGATGGTGTAGCAGCGGACTACCATCAAAAGCTCGACGAGCGGATTAGCGAAATCGACGAAAGCGTCAACCTCAGCGATCTGTGGGAGTCAGTCCACGGAGCGGTGAGCACAGTAGCGCGAGAAGTGGTAGGTACTACTCAACGAAGACCAAGGAACGGTTGGTTCGACGAGGAGTGCCAGAGAATGACGAACGAGAAGAACTTGGCTAGAAGCCGGATGCTGGTGTCTGGTACCCGTCAGAGCAGAGAGCGGTACAAGGAAGCAAGGGCAGCCGAAAAACGGATCCATCGCAGAAAGACAAAGGAGCATGAAGAGGCAGTAATTGCTCAGGCGCAAGAAGCTATGGAACAGAACAACATGCGACGGTTCTACGAGTCCGTAAATGGTGTGCGGAGAAAAACAGCGCCGTCTCCCGCCATGTGCAACGACCGCGACGGAAACTTGCTGATGGATAAAACAATGGTGGCCGCCAGGTGGAAAGAGTACTTCGAGTCATTGTTGAACGGAGATAATGGAAGTGGATCTGGTAGCAGAATTCAAATCGATGACGATGGGCAGGCTGTGGAACCTCCAACGCTAGATGAGGTAAAAAAAGCTATCAATGGACTGAAGAACAACAAGGCTGCTGGGAAGGACGAGCTCCCGGCCGAACTTCTCAAACACGGAAGCGAGCAGCTGCACGAACTCCTTCACCGTATCATATCGAGGATATGGGAGGAAGAACAAATGCCTACTAGTTGGTTGGAAGGTCTCATTTCCCCTTTGTACAAGAAAGGGCATCGACTGGAGTGCGTCAATTACCGAGGGATAACACTCCTTAATTCGGCGTACAAAATCATGTCTGGAGTTCTGTTCAACAGATTGAGACCGTATGAGGAGTCCTTTGTCGGCGAATACCAAGCTGGTTTTCGAGAGGGCCGATCAACGACGGATCAAATGTTTACCCTGCGTCAAATCCTAGATAAATTCCGGGAGTACAACTTGCAGACTCATCATCTGTTTGTAGATTTCAAAGCAGCGTACGATTCAGTCAAGAGAAACGAGTTGTGGCAAATTATGTCCGAACATGGCTTTCCGGCGAAGCTGATTAGACTGATTCGTGCAACGCTTGATGGATCAAAATCAAGTGTGCGGGTGGTGGACGAGATTTCAACATCGTTCGTAACCTTAGATGGATTGAAACAGGGTGACGCTCTTTCTAACTTGCTGTTTAACATAGCACTCGTAGGTGCTATCAGGAGAGCCGGTGTGCAGAGAAGCGGTACCATTATCACACGTTCTCATATGCTCCTTGGCTTCGCGGACGATATCGACATCATCGGGATTGACCGTCGGGCAGTGGAAGAGGCGTTCGTGCCTTTCAAGAGGGAGACAGCGAGAATCGGGCTCACGATCAACACCACAAAAACGAAGTACATGATAGCTGGTGGTCAACGTGGGTCCGGACGTGTTAGTGGTAGCGAAATGGTGCTAGGTGGTGATAAGTTTGAAGTGGTGGAAGAATTTGTGTATCTTGGAACACTAGTGACATGCGATAATGATGTTACCCGCGAGGTGAAAAGACGTATTGCAGCTGCGAGTCGGGCTTTCTACGGGCTCCGTAACCAGCTGAAGTCCCGTAGCCTGCAAACGAAAACAAAACTCGCGTTATACAAGATACTAATCCTTCCGGTTGTCCTTTATGGCCATGAATCATGGACATTGAAGGAAGTCGACCGGAGAGCTTTCGGGGTGTTTGAACGTAAAGTGCTGCGAACAATACTCGGCGGTAAACTAGAAAACGGCATCTGGCGGCGTCGCATGAATCACGAGTTGTACCAAGTGTGTAAAGAGGTGGATATTATCAAGCGCATAAAACACGGCAGGCTGCGTTGGGCTGGTCACGTTGCCCGTATGCCGGAAGAACGACAAGCAAAGATAATATTCAACAGAGAACCCGGACGAGGCCGCCGACTTCGTGGTAGGCCGCGCACACGATGGCTTTTTGCGGTTGAGGAGGACTTAAGGGCACTTAACGTCCAGGGCGACTGGAAGCGATTGGCCCAGGACCGAGCCCAGTGGAGAAGACTCATCCATTCGGCGCAGATTCATCGTAGCGAATTGTAGCCCATCAAGTATCAAGTACCGGTAGCTTCAAATTTTACCACTAAAATAATATTTAAATCGCGATAACTTTTTTGTTTCTCGATATTTTTGCACTTTTTTCTCACAAGCCCTCAAAAAACTCTTCTAGTTTAAGAATATGCGTCGATATTGATAATTGGTCATCTCGATCCGAAGATATTCCAAAATTCCTTGGGGGACCGACGCGTAGCCATAACCCACTTGAATATCTCAGGCAACAGAATTTTTATCATATTCGAATATTTACTCCACGGAATGATACATTAATGCGAGTATGTTGTGAAAAAATGGAGCATATTGGTGCAGCCGTCTTTGAGTAATGAGCATTTACGTTTTTGGTACCGCACTGGACAAATAAAGATCTTAGAAACTCTAAAAAACCTCATTTCGTAATTTCTAGATTTCTCGAAGAATACTGAACAGATTTGTATGATTTTTTCAGGGTAGCTCCTTATTACCTGTCATTGTATAGTACACATTTTATTTTTTTGGTAAATTGAGCAAAAACAAAATGGCCGCCAAAGACATTTTATATGAAGAATGTCGGTCCCCCAAGGAACATCGGAATATTTTCAAAACTAGATCAGCAATGATTAATATCGACACGGATTCTTAAACTAGAAGAGTTTTTTGAGATCTTGCGAAAAAATGGTGCAAAAAAATCGAGAAACAAAAAAGTTATCGCGATTTGAATATTTTTTTGGTGGTAAAAAATGAAGCTGCCGGTAGAGGGGTTAAAGACAAGTATTTATCGAGCAACGGACTCATGTTCCGTAACCGATCGTTTAAGAACGTCGCGACCCATTGGAAGCCCACACAATAGAAACCTCAGCCAGTAAAGTTGCCGGCTAGTGTTGTGTGCTATTTCATTACCTAAAAAATAATGCGCTCTCGGGCTAGGCATTGGATATAAATAGAAAGCGTTGTGTTTGGATGGGCATCTAATTCTTCCGAAAGAGGTGCACTTTGCGAAAAAGGACCTCGTGATTATTGAGCTGAAATCGAATTCAGGTTAACTTCTGCGTCCATGACTCCTCTCATGGCGTAGTGGTAACGCGCCCTAACTAGAGATCAAGGAGTCGTGAGTTCGATTCTCACTGAGAAGACATGTAACTTTTTCGTAAAACTTCACATAAATTTGTCCATTTAATCCAATTGCAAAATATATGTAATGTTTAGCTTTTCGGTAGATGATAGTATATTTTGTTATTGATTAGTCATTACATGACTTTCAAGTATCAATGACAAATTTTGCTATGATTGTATGTTTTGCTATTGATGAGATATTTATGTCATACTAGTGGTCCCGGCAAACTTCGTCTTGCCATCAAGTAGGCTGTTGCAAAACGTCATGTAATCCCCCATACAAAATGACACCTGAGTCTTCTCCTGTTTCCCCGGAGACTTTCCCAAACTTTTTCCTTGTACGAACACGTCGCATCCCTTGTCGAGTGTAACAGTGAAAATCTTACCTCAATCCGTTGATCCGTTCTCAAGTTATTTCGTGACATACAAACACCACTCCATTTTTATTTATATAGATATTACCCGGGTATATAAAGACGCATAGCAGTAAGAAAGATGATCAGTCTTCGTTTGTATCTCAAAGAGTGAACACCAATAAATAAGTTAAGAAGAAGTTCCTGTTCTTTTTTGCATCCCGGCCAAAGCAGTCCTCCTGAGCTTAAATCCAATACGGCGATCCATCCTGAGACGAAGCATTTTCCCGGGAATACCGTCCACTTGAGACCACTTTCGCCTGCGAAGCTGTGTAGCATTCACCGTTTTGGCTTGAGGGGTTCCCCCCCGCTATCCTTTTTAGGACAATTGAGTTGTTTAGAAACACAAGATAGCTACCATCCGCTCTTGCGAGAGCACCTTGAGAGTTATTTAGAGTTGCACAGTTTTGAGGTCGGACAGTTTCGATTTTTCCACTGGAGCCGGGCTAGCGCTCCAACATACGATGAAGTCTCGACAAATGAATAGTATTGCGCCAGCGGATCAAATCACCTAAAGTATAATCAATTTGCTCCCACCTTTGTTACAATTGTTAGACACAGCAATAGGTTGTTCAAGAACCTCCTGGAAAATCCTGACTTTACATCGGAGCCCAGATAGCAGTAGTGGTAAACGCACAACTAAAAGCACAAGAACAAACTAAGGGTCGTGGGTTCGAATCTAACCGCTCGAGGATCTTTTCGGTTTGGATGTTTTTCGAACTTTTTCGAACCTTTTTTCTTACCTACGTCCAAACCTGCTAAACCATTCATATTGTATATTGCAATACTAAATTATCTCAAAATTATGCATAAACACTGAAAAACAAGAATATCAAAAAATATATTCCGGATAATCGAGTCTAAAATTCCGGATAATCGAGTCACCGGATAATCGAGTACGACCTGTACCTGTTATACGATATACACATTGATCAATCGACAAATACAAATCAATACAAATGATCAATGGCCAAAAGAAGCTCTCAGTAAATATTTGGGGAAGTGCTAATATAAACACTAAGAAGCAGGATCTGTTCCAGCTGGAACGTAACGCCAGGAAGAAGAAGTTACATCTCCGCTATAACAAAATCTGCTACTCAGCCTAATATTGTCACGAGCTATTCCACAGTTATTAACTTAGAGTAGGCTTAGTCAATTAATCATTTTTACATAAGTTGAGTGAGTGGTAAGCACAAATATACTCTATGCCCTTGATCGTCGGATTTGAACCTTTCACCTTCAGGATGATCTTACTGTGTGTTAAGGTGAAACATCTCGGAATCTGAAGATGGCCGGCAAAATGGCCGGCTTGTGCCGCTACTCACGTTTTCAAGGGCACAAAACTGGAGAAATAGTTGGCAAACGTTTCTGATCTTCTTATTTTAAGCTTTCTGCTAGTGCACAAAGCCAAAATAAAAAGTACATTGTTGTTGGATGCTTTCATCGCGAGATTTGTGCGTTTGAAGTTTCAGTGCAGTCTTAAAACTTGATTCCAAACTGTTTCACCTTAAGGGCTGTGGCTATTTGGGTTCCATACAAATATTATCCTATTGACCGAAATTCCACATCACAATACTCCACAATTATCCATCTCAAAATATTACACTTTTGGGGTAATGGCGTTAAGGGGCCTTCCTTAGCCGAGTGGTTAGAGTCCGCGGCTACAAAGCCATGCTGAAGGTGTCTGGGTTCGATTCCTGGTCGGTCCAGGATCTTTTCGTAATAGAAATTTCCTTGACTTCCCTGAGCATAGAGTATAATCGTACCTGCCACACGATATACGAATGCAAAAATGGCAACTTTAGCAAAGAAAGCTCTCAATTAATAACTGTGGAAGTGCTCAACACTAAGCTGAGAAGCAGGCTCTGTCCCAGTGAGGACGTTAATGTTCGGGGTAGTGGCGTTCGGGGTAACGGCATTCGGGGTATTGTCATAGAGTCGATCGATAAGTATTTGCTCCCAGAGTATTATGTTTTGTTTTTAATTAATTACAGCTGGTTGAAATTTAAAAGCCTTAAGTGCGCAGAATATGGGGCTGTCACGGCACAATAGAGATACAAAACTACAACTTTGTTCTCAATCAGAGACATGTTGGATACATAACTGAACACGCAAGCAAAATATGTTCCGACAGCGACGCCAGCGACATTCTTCCTCTGAATATACGATTGATACCATTGAATAATATTTGAAAATTAATCGTTTTTACTCATTATTCATTTCACAAACCACCGTGTACCTATTATCCTAAAACAAATTTTATCTCTATCTATAATTATTTTTTCAGGTTCAAATAAACCGTTACTGTTAAGTACCAGATCTATACCAAAATCATGGATGCCAAAGCTACAAATGCAATATCTACGGTATATCCTTCGACACCGCCATATTCCAAAGGCACTCGATCGTCGCATCAATATTTTAGCCTTAGGTGGAATAACTATCAATCAAATATGACGTCGGTTTTTCACGAACTTTTAGAAACGCAGTCCTTTGTTGATGTTACGTTGGCATGTGAATATAATTCACTCAAAGCACACAAGGTTACTATTTTACATTGATTATCGTACTACTTTACATTGATATTTATATAACAAGAAATTGTTTTTTTAGGTGGTGCTTTCAGCATGTTCCGCGTATTTCCAAAAAATATTACTAGACAACCCTTGTAAGCATCCAACCATCATTTTACCATCGGATATTTGTTTCTCAGATTTACAATTCATCATCGAATTTGTTTATCGAGGAGAAATTGATGTTTCTGAAGCTGAATTGCAGGTATGTTCTAATAAAAAACTAACGTGTCACTCGCATATTGATATATCGACCACTAGACTGCCCCTATTTGCACCACATTCCCATGTTGGAAAATGACGATTGAAATGCGGAAACAACTTCCCTGCATTTTGAACCACTATGTTACATAAAAACTGTTTCATACTAGATAGTCCCATTGTGTTCGTCGTTTCGTTAGCCAGCTACTGTTTGACTGACGGTCTTCAGTTTACTGTCTATGTTTTTCGACTGTATAAATTCAGTAATTCAGTATGTATGTGTGTGTATATATATATATATATATATGTTCTAAAAGAATATTTATCAATCCAAATTTAGGACTCTATTTTTTATTTCGTCATGTTCTTTCGAGGACTAGGACCAAGGATTCGAAATTCTGTTGTATCAGGTATCTGAAGGCTCCAGAGTAGACCTATTCATTATTTCAAAAATGTCTGGAAACTCCCTAGTCAACTAATACTTCAATTTTACATGCCGAAATGAGCTTCTGATCAAAATTTCAGTCAATTTGGAGTAAATTTAGGTGTGCTGCAAACCCATTTTGTGTTTCTGGGCTATTTTCAAGCTTTAAAAAATCATAACTACCGAAAAGAACGTGTGTTGGCTATTATCGTTTTTCATTGATTTGCCAATTTCACCATACTCAAATAAATAAAATTGGCAAACTCGCCACCTCAAATGGTGGTATATTTACATCTACTTTCACTCTCTCCTACTCTTTTACTCTAACACCGTAGGTAGGAGAGAGCTCTGCTGTTAGTGAGGCTAGCTGCCTGCGAAGAGGGTCAGTTTGTCTCAGTCACCATCTGATACTGACGGAGGATGGATGTGCTCCGCAAAGCACGGTCCTCCGTGAAGCGTCTTCTGGTGGCTGGACGGGCTTTTTTGGGGAGGGGCTGGGAATCGAACCCATGACCTTCCGCTTATGAAGCGAAAGCGTAACCTCAAGGCTACAGACCCCCCTAAAAGCAAATAAAATGACGTAAAATTTAGTCACAAATGACGTAATTTCCTCCACATATTTTTCAGACCACATAAATTTGCAGATACCTTGGACGTTATTTTAAAAGATAAGCGCATTTTTAAGTACAAATCTTCATTTACGCCATTTTATTTTGTGCATCGAGTATTTTGCTTACTATAAAATTTATGACATATGTCATATTAGTTTTTGTTGTATGTAGTGTGTAGGGCAGAACCTAGTCAACATTTTGGTTGGTATAATTTTTGCTATAGAGCTTAGTGACATTTGAACACACGTAGACTAGCATACGCTCGTCATACACAGTTTGTTTTTGTTTTCCTCAAAGAAACTTGCACACGCTTTCCAGACTCATCAAAATGCATATGGAAATATTACCCAATTTGAAAAATTTACACCCGGATTCTGGGTGTTTTTCGAGACAGAGTGCATATTGTTTTCCTCTAAGGTTCACAACTACATCTACACTAGGGCACCCATACCATTGGGCGTGATAACCACTATACATCATTCTATATGAATCAATTCACTCGTATATAATGCATGGAAATGCCTTATACATACCAAAGTGTCGACCATATACGCACTTCGCACGACTTTTTCAGACTTTCCGTGGTCCATATACGATGGATAAATGGTATACGATGCCACAAAATTTTTATGGGAAAATAAAAAATGCTACCCAGTCTCCAACACGCGACGTTCGGATTCAAAATCCAATACTTTACCACTAAACCATCAGATATTATATAGAAGCGGAACGATTATTTGCCAATATTAATGTATGTTTCTTGCTTTGTCATTCTAATGTCGTTTTCGTTTTTAGGAACTGAGTCGATGATCAACACATAAACAAACTAACGTCAAACAAATTGTAGTTCGGTCGAACCTGATTTGGGTTGGAATTGAAACTTTGATTCAAAACGGGTTTTGCCAGTTCCAACCTAGGTTCAAAAACAAGTTCGACATATCGTCAAAAATACCAAGCTTTAATGCAGTGGCGACTCGTAACCTCACCTTCTATCTGATGACTATTTCGACAAATTCAGATTATAAATCAAAAAGTAAATTATTGAAATCGTCCTTTTTAAAAATTCTCTAGTCATTACATGCAAATTTGCTGCTGAAATTCTAGAATTTCTATTCGTGGAACAGGTAGATTTGAGGTTAGGGAATCACTACTGCTTTGTTTTGGCTAAGACACTGCGATTCCATTCCATTGTATGCTGGATTGATATACGACCTGTCAGTTTATGCAGCTTGGCACGATCTTTTTGTTTTACTTATTGTGCTCTGCAAGATAAATCCACGTAATGCGATTATCTGAAAATGTCGATATACCGTCGCAGTGATAATGAAAATCACCAAATGTTTCAGATTTAGCAAATTTGAAACATTTGCGTCCTTGAAGAACGAAAAAATCCAAGCCTACTTGAATTTTGACGTTGCGTTTGAATTGCGCGCATATCTTCTGCGCGTTACCGCCGCCGCTGGATGTGGATTTAATATAAGCGCCGCAATATCTCGTTTATTTATTAGGCTCGGGCGCCGTAGGGCATAATAGAGTCGAAATTTTGTTTATTTTACATTGTTTACATTTGAAAATTTGTATTTTTTTTTAAACTATGTTAGTTTGGGAAGTTTTAAGATTAGGAAATACATTTATACTTGGCAGAATCTAAGATTATTCTATTTACGACATGATTTGTTGTCAACAAATATTGTCGATATTGAATCGTTAGTGAAAAATTATACACAATTTGTGGTAACATTTATTCATTTTATTTAGGAATATTGTGCGATTCTGATTTCAGATGTGATTTTTATCGCACACTGTTATAAGTTACGGGGCCTTCTTTAGCCGAGTGGTTAAAGTCCGCGGCTACAAAGCAAAGCCATGCTGAAGGTGTCTGAGTTCGATTCCCGGTCGGTTCAGGATCTTTTTGTAATGGAAATTTCCTTGACTTCCCTGGGCATAGAGCAGTAGTTTTTTTGAAGCTTTGAAGTTCTACAAACAACCCACGGACCACCAAAAATGGATGCTTTTGAAATCAATGTTCATGCAAACCTCCCAAAGATCTCAGAATGATTTGTCAGAACATCTTTCGACGTATGACTAAGACTTTGTTTACTATATTTGGGTGCGCTTTGTGGATACGGAGACTGGGACGTGTAACGAAATTGGAGATGATTTTGTTATGACGTAAATATCTCAGTTGTTAATGTACAAACAATAACGATTTTTGTATCAATGTACTTATAATGAGATATTCACAAAATTTCATTAAAGATTATCTCGAGTTTTCCAAGATATTATGAAAAGGTTGATAGCGAATCAAGGAATTCATCAGACACTCAAAAGACTTCGCAAAACATGGTATCTATTGATACTTTAAGGAACTTTCTAATTGGTTTCATAGGAGCAACCAATCGGCTTTGGGATGAACTCGTAAAAAAAATCTCCAAGCACTTTCTAAAAACCTTGCCACATATGCGTCAAGTAATAGTGAATGCTTTTTTTAATCCAAGCGATGACTACCAGGGTGCAGAGGAATTCTTCGAAGGTCCCACCAGTAAACTTGTAAAATCATAACTGACAAGGAATAAGCAGCAAATATTTCTAAAATTTGGTATGGATACCTCTAGAAACGATACCAGTTTCACTTTCAAGCTCACACTGCAGAAACATTGATCAATGTCTTAGAAATAGAATTAGAACGACTGAGTGCAGAATACATGATTCTCTTGTGCAAACTCTTGTTGATGGAATGACATTAAAAGTAGTTTATCGATATTTACGTAGTTATAAAGAGTAAAATAAGTAAACTTTCGATAATATTTGATACACCAAGAACTTTCTTGTAACAGTTTGTAAGAGATATGATATCCAACATTTATTCATCAATCAAAGAAAACGGCTTTTATTCTCAATGGCTTCGTGGACCCTCTGAAAAGTCGTGGCGGCCCCCTTCGCGGACTACCAGATGAGAAATCCTGACATATAGGGTGGTATGAATAAAAAGCTTTGAACTTTACTACATGTAACATCTACTCAAAAACAAAATCCACAAAGTTTACAACACTTTTGGTATGAATAAAAATCCTTTCGAACATGTAGTACACTGAAAGGAATTTTATTGTAGAAACTACTGAATCCATGGTAAAATTAAGAGCTGCATCAACGATTTTCAACCGACTACATTAATCTGTTGACTCTACCAAAACATAGTCAACATCACTACACAAGAAAATATATTCTGTTTATTTAACCACATTTGTAGTATTTATGACTAGAAACATTTTAGATTTGACAAGTTTGGCATTGTACTTTTGACCACACTGTGTTGTACGGTGGGTGTCACGGATTGAAATACAATGCTTTGTAGTCGAGGTTACTATGGACATAGTCAAATTTACTACACTGGTCAGTAATTTTTACCAGAGTCAAAACTTCGGCGAAGTTCGGCGTCGGCATTTTAATTTGGTGCTTCGCCGACGCATAAGGATTGCCTTTGTCGGCGTAGCACTTCGGTAGAATGCCGACGCCGAACTTCGGCGAACTTTCGGTGATATTTCATTTCTCTTATGTGTCATGTCTACCTATCTCAAGTGGTATTCCTTATGACTCTGGTACCTTTTACTTGATCGTACCTACGAGATTTCTGAGGTACGTTTCCATGATCCTCGTCGCCACTTTTATATCCTGCAAATAAAGAATAAAATAATATGTTAATCTGTCCAGAGTCCGGGAAGGTTCTCCTCTTCTGCGCATACGGCAGCCAGTATTTATAGCTCAGAAATCTCGTAGGTACGATCAAGTAAAAGGTACCAGAGTTATAAGGAATATCACTTGAGATAGGTAGACATGACATTATGAACTTCGGTCTAAAGTTAATCTGAATGCACAATATCCACAACCCAAGTAGAGCGGTCAAGTACAATTTGTTGCTAATGGGTAGTATCCACTTCGTAAGTACTGTGCAAAAGGATAGGACAAGTAATGGCCAAGAAATACTTCAATTGTCCAAATTACTTGAGCTGTATCCAGTTGACAAGTAGAGCTGATTTCGTAACATTTTGACAGCTGATCCAGAATGAGCGAAGTGTCACTTTTACTTGCGGACATAACATAAGTTTTGCTTTTTCTAAAGCTTTGATATTATTTAGATCTTTTTTGTTAAAATGAACTAAATAATATTCTTGAGATAGCCCTTTCCGAACAATGCCAGATTGGGTTCTCTTTTTCATAATGATTACTTGGACTGGGGAAAATCCAAGTAAATCATTTATTCCATTTTTGATCTCTTCAGGTGACTTAACAAACGTTCAGTTTGGTCGTCATAAGTAAAACATTTGTGCTTCTTCTCTTCAAGATGTTTGAGAAGAAGTTCGCGATCTTTAAGAGTTTCCGGCAAAACGCGACAGTCTCCTTTCTTTGCGATTTGGAAGGAAACCTTTATTCCCCTAATGAGTTCAAGATCTCCTGCCTAAAGCCCCCAAATTCGGAACAACTGACCACGATAGGCGACACTCTTTGCTTCCTCACTTGAATCAAAGAGCCTGGGTTAGAGTTGGGAATTCAGAGATTCACCCTTGCTTTTGTTTGTAATTGCAACCATGTTTAGTGAATAAACGAGAGAAGACGAGACCTCCTATCAGGTATCAGAAGGCCGGCTCCAAAGGCACGTTCCCCACCAGTTGGGAGATTTGTGCCATCGCCATATTTGAGCCTATTTCATCATCTACCCGATGGGAGAGGAAAGGGAAGGGAAAGATGGGAGGAAATAGGAGTGGGTCCCTTGAAGAGGGAAGATCGCATAAGCGAAATGAGAGCATGTAGCTCCATACCACAATGGGTTCGAACAGCGCCCTAAAAAGGGCACTGCAAAACGCGTGAGCGTAAAGAGAGCCTATAGCTCATTACCACAGCGGGTTAAGAATAACAGGATGTCCTGAAGATTCAGGCTTCTGTATTCAGTTTCACTTAATAAGTGTTTACCAAGTAATTGGAATCGCATTTGCGCAAAAACTGGACAGTTACATATCAGGTGATACGAAGTTCCATAATCGGAGTCACAACTATCACACACAAATGAGTCAGCACGCTGAATATTTGCCATGTGATAGTTGAGTCGGCAGTGGCCTGTCAACGCTCTGACCAAGAGACTGCAATTCTGCTTTGACAGATTTGTTAAATACTTCGCCACCTTT
Source organism: Aedes aegypti (assembly GCF_002204515.2). Taxonomy (NCBI): domain Eukaryota; kingdom Metazoa; phylum Arthropoda; class Insecta; order Diptera; family Culicidae; genus Aedes; species Aedes aegypti. The sequence continues at coordinate 228,303,121 of NC_035108.1, read as the reverse complement.
GGAGATGGCTCAGTAATATACAATTTTGTTTGACGACACGACTCCAAACTATTCCAATATTGCTTGTGCTGAGTTGCCGCCCAAGAGTTTATCTGAAGCTTCACCCAGCACTTCGAAATTGGAATAGCCGGCTCAGGGCCAATGAAGTCATGCGATGCTCCATCGCGAGCTAGCTCATCAGCCAATTCATTTCCAGCGATGGAAGAATGGCCAGGTACCCATACAAGGTTTACAGAGTTGACTGAATTCAGTTCCTCAATTTGAGTTCGACATGCGATAACAAGCTTCGACCTTGAGTTGGCCGAAGCGAGAGCTTTTATAGCAGCCTGACTATCTGAACAGAAGTATATGACTTTACCCATTACGCGCTGTTGAAGTGCTGATTGCACTCCACACATAAGAGCAAATATTTCCGCCTGAAAAACGGTGCAGTTTCTACCAAGTGAGTAAAACTGATTCAGCCTTAGCTCACGAGAATATACTCCTGCACCAGCTCTACCTTCAAGAAGGGAGCCATCAGTGTAACATACTATATTGTTTGATATACTTCTTTCCAAATAGCCAGACGTCCACTCTTCCCGTGAAGGGAATTGTGTGGTAAATGTCCTGTAAGGAAAGTTACAAGCAATTGTGAGATCACTTGGAGCAAGGACAATTTTGTCCCAATTCACCAAAAGTGGAAACAACGAAGTGTGTGTAGATCTACGATTCACTGGATTTTTCTCCAGTAGATCCAGTACCCATAAACGGTAAGAGCAAGAAAGTGCTTCTTGTTTAAGATATATGTGTAGTGGCGCAACGTCGAAAAGGGCCTCGAGCGCTGCTGTGGGAGTTGTAGAGAACGCACCAGATATCGCCATCAAGCACATCCTTTGGAGATGGCCCAATTTTGATTGGATTGTTCTCACTTCGCCCTTTTGCCACCACACAAGACATCCATATGCCAATATTGGTCGAACAACTGTTGTGTAAATCCATTTGATATATTTGGGTTTGAGGCCCCAAGTTTTACCAAAGGTTCGCCGGCATTGACCGAAGGCCATGCAAGCTTTTTTGACTCTGAAATCAATGTGAGGTGTCCATGAAAGTTTGGAATCTAGAATGACTCCGACATACTTTACTTGATCAGTCACATTAATCTCAGTGCCAAAAAGACGTAAAGGTCGAATTCCATCGCGGTTTCGTCTTTCCGTAAAAAGAACAATAGATGTTTTATTCGGGTTAACCGAAAGGCCATATTGGCGACACCAACTCTCGACTACCTGAAGAGCACTTTGCATCAGGTCGAATAGGGTGCTTATGCACATACCAACTATCAGAGCTAGATAGTCGTCGGCAAATCCATAAGTTGGAAAACCGCAATTATTGAGTTGCCTCAATAGCGTATCTGCTACGAGATTCCACAAAAGTGGTGACAAGACTCCCCCTTGGGGGCATCCGCAAACACTCAATTTTCGAATCGCTGATTGACGCAATGTCGAGAAGAGATGTCGGTTTTTGAGCATTTGATGAATCCAATTGGTAATCATTGTAGGTAGCCCATGGTTTCGTGCGGCTTCCAATATGGCATCGAAAGACACGTTATCAAAGGCACCCTCAATATCCAAGAAAACACCCAAGCACGATTGCTTCTGAGCGAATGCTTTCTCGATATCGTATACAACTTTGTGTAAAAGAGTCACAGTGGACTTTCCAGATTGGTAAGCATGTTGATTCACATGAAGAGGCATGTTTGCCAAATAAACATCACGGATGTGATGATCGATAATCCGTTCCAGACATTTCAGAAGAAAAGAGGTCAGACTGATTGGTCTAAAACTCTTCGCTTCCTCATACGACGCACGTCCTCCTTTTGGGATAAACTTTACAGTAATATCACGCCAGGATTTGGGAATGTACCCGGTAGCAAAACTGCTTACAAGTAGCTTTTTCAAAACATGTTTGATAAACTCAAATCCCTTTTGGAGCAGAACAGGATAAATCCCATCCGCTCCTGGAGATTTGAAAGGAGCAAAACTATTAAGTGCCCATTGAATCGATTCAGTAGTTACGATACTGCGAGCCGAGGCCAGAGACTCGTAACTACATGAAAAGACATTTGATTCATCCGTAGATGCTATGTCCACACATCCGGGGAAGTGTGTATTGAATAAACATTCTAAAACTTCTTCATCGGAAGAAGTAAAGTCACCATTAGGTAAGCGAATTTCGTTCACTTGGAAATCCTTAGATTTTGCAAGAATTTTGTTCAACCGACTGACTTCACTCAAACTGGAAACATTTGTACAAAGGTTTTTCCAGCCGGATCGTTCAGCAGAACGAAGAGCCTTCTTGTAAGCCTTGCGAGCTGACTTGAACGACTCTGATCCAGCTGAACGGCGTCTGTTCCAACTCCTTCTACATTGTTTCCTGAGTCTAGTCAGATCGGAATTCCACCATGGGGTCCCTCTTGTAGTCTTTACAGACCGCAGAGGACATGCTTCTTCAAAAGCTTCCATAATGTAGGATGTTGTAGTATCAACGGCATCATCCAGATCACTTGGATTTTCAATGGACGGAGAATATCCATGAAATTTGGTCGCAACCAATTCAATGTAGAGTTCCCAGTTTGTTGACCGGGGATTCCTAAAACGCAAAGTCTGCGCAGTTACATTTGAATGTTCAAAGAAGATGTAGCGATGATCAGATAATGATTCCTCATCTGATACATGCCAATTCGTCAACTCGTGACTGATTCTATTCGAGCAGAGCGTTATGTCTAACACTTCTTCTCTATTAGAAACCATGAAGGTTGGGCGATTGCCTATGTTAAGTAATCCAAGGTCTGTACTACTTAAGTATTCCATCAGACTGGAGCCTCTCAAATTGATATCCGAGCTGCCCCAGATGATGTGATGAGCATTGGCATCACTGCCCACAATCAGCGGAAGGCCTTTTGTTACGCAGTGTACGACAACTCGTTTGAAGTCATCCGTTGGGGATGGTTCATCATGTGGTAAATATACCGAACAATAGACGTATTTCCTGTTGAGGTCACCAACAGAAACATCGATTGTGACAGCACATACATCTCTGGTAGTTAACTCAGAAATGAGTGTAGCAACGATTGCTTTATTAACGAGCACGCATGCGCGGGGCATGGAGCGCGAGTTTGCCATTTCAAGCTTGCTAAAAGTAGCAAAAACTGGGTCCACAAGGTTACCTAGATAGAAGTTCCCTCTACGAAAGTAGGGTTCTTGAACTAGCGCCACTTGGGCTGCACCATTTTGCATGAGTCTGCAAAGATTGATCGTTGCTGTTCTTTTATGCTGAAGATTGATCTGAGCTAACCTAACCGTAGCCACTACCCAAACTAGGCAGGATTAAGCTTTTTGCAATCTCAGCACGAAAAAGACCAGCAACGAAAAAACCAGATCGGTATCTATTTAAAGTCGCCAAAGGCGAAAGAGCACAGAATACACTGTGTAAAACGCATAATGCGAATCCATATAGGTGATAATTTAAATTAAATGTCAACATATTCATAATCCCACCCTTATTAAGCCTCAAGATAGAGACTGAAGAAGGGCAGCCGATTATCTCGGAGAAACACAAGGTCACCTGCACCATTGCTCCGGGTAGCACAGGAAGGACTCAATACTGTGGAGGGCGCCCTGGTACCCCACAGGCTCCGTTTGCGGTTAGGTTTTATTTAGACCCCCCTAACCATTCATTCTTAGGCACGGTACGCATCACACCATAAATTAGGGGTCACCTGTGAGGTGGACTTTTACCACCGGAACAGGCAATCCGTAGTGTTAATTCTTAGCCAGTTGAAACAACCGCTACCGACACTACGCGGCTATCTAGGCTGCTCGGGAAAAGGAGGTTAATATTGATGATTAACTCCTGACGTGCCCAAGCAGCCACTAAAAGATTGGGTTCTCTTTTTCATAATGATTACTTGGACTGGGGAAAATCCAAGTAAATCATTTATTCCATTTTTGATCTCTTCAGGTGACTTAACAAACGTTCAGTTTGGTCGTCATAAGTAAAACATTTGTGCTTCTTCTCTTCAAGATGTTTGAGAAGAAGTTCGCGATCTTTAAGAGTTTCCGGCAAAACGCGACAGTCTCCTTTCTTTGCGATTTGGAAGGAAACCTTTATTCCCCTAATGAGTTCAAGATCTCCTGCCTAAAGCCCCCAAATTCGGAACAACTGACCACGATAGGCGACACTCTTTGCTTCCTCACTTGAATCAAAGAGCCTGGGTTAGAGTTGGGAATTCAGAGATTCACCCTTGCTTTTGTTTGTAATTGCAACCATGTTTAGTGAATAAACGAGAGAAGACGAGACCTCCTAAAGAGGTTTTTTCCCAAAACGGTGTCCAAGAAGGATTTCCACCGCTAGCTTTCGCCAACGGGTCCAACGAAAAATCGAAGGCACGGGTCCAAACAAGGATCGTAAAGGGATCAATAGTAGAAAAAATAGTACTGAAAAGTACAGTTTTAGTAGCACTGAAAAGTACCGTTTTTAATTTTAGCACTGAAAAGCACTGTTTTTGTAGCACTGAAAAGTACTGTTCTATTGCTTTAGGTAGTTTTTAAGAAAACTTTCAAGAGCAGAGAGAATTCGTGTACGCACAGCACGAAGGTACGATGCACACTGGTTATGCTGATTTTGATCATGTCCCTGTTACATTTCAAATATCGCTTAAAGCGATTCACAATCCTATCAGCTCCACTTTCAATTATTTTCGAACCGACTGGAATATAGGTATATGAAACATACATCGATAGTCATCTTGATGTTAACATTTTTTTACAAACAAAACTTGATATTGACAATGCTATCAGAAAGTTTTAACAAATTCCGTTGTTGAAGCCAGATGCATTGCAATACCAAAATGTGAAGTAAAATTTGAATCCGTGATTATAGACGATGATCTTAAACTCTTGATCCGTCTTTAAAACGTGAGGGGAAGGCAATTTCAACGCAGCTATGAAAATTATATGGCAGGATCTGCAGAAAGAATTAAAAAAAAAACGATTGTCACAATTAAGAAACAAAAAGTTCGAAAATAAAATTCCGCTATTGGACCCTGGCTCTAAGCCCTTTTGGAAATTATTTTAAATTTTGAAAAAAAAAAACCTCAGAAGCCAACACCGACATTGAAAGACGAAAACAAATTATTACTAACTAATTGCAAAAAAGCTCAAAAACTTGCTATGCAGTTTGAAAGCTCGCACAATTTTAATTTAGGACTTACTAGTCCAATAGGAAATCAAGTTACTCAGGACTTCGAAAACATTATCAATCAAGAGAACGTTTTCGAAAATTCCTGGGAGAATGATTTAGAAGAAGTGAGCACTATTATTAAAAAAATCAAAAATATGAAAGCTCCTGGCGATGATGAAATTTTCTACATCATCATCAAGAAGATTCCAGAAAGTAGCTTATCATTCTTAGTTGATATAAATATTTAACAAATGTATTCAATTGGCATATTTTCCTGACAAATGGAAAAATGCTGAGGTTGTTCCAATTTTGAAACCAGACAAAAATCCTGCAGAACCTTCTAGCTATCGTCCAATCAGTTTGCTTTCCTCCATCAGTAAACTTTTTTAAAATGTCATTTTGAACAGAATGGTCCACATCAATGAAAATTCAATTTTTCCCAATAAACGCCCATCAACTTTTATGTGTAACAAATTTGATTCGTTCCAACAAATCTGAAGGCTGTTCTCTTCTCGACATAGAGGAAGCATTCGACAGTGTTTGGCTTGAAGGCTTGATTGTAAAATTTAAAAAACTTTAATTTTCCGACATACATTGTTAGAATAATTCAAAGTTATCTATCAAATCATACACTTCAGGTTAATTATCCGAATTCCAGGTCTGAAAGATTTCCTGTAAGAGCTGGTGTTAGTATTGGGCGATTCTGAATCGATGTTGCGAAAATCAATGTTTGCTTTCCGATTACAGTCAACTTTCGGTCGTTGCACTAAACCTGTAGCCCACTTAGTGAAAGACTTTCACTATTCGGGCTGAGTTTCGAGCTGTCAAATAACATATAACAAAAGAAAAACAGAGCTACCAACATTGATAAATTGCGTCTTATGCAAGAAAATGACGTTTGCCTTCGTTTTAGGTGGGCTATAGCCCAGCTAACGGGAGCCCAATTAAAACGTAGCCCACTTAAAGATCGATGTGAATCGATGTATGGAGCACCTACAATCGGGTGAATCGATTCTCTTCATTCGATTGTTTGATTCGATTCATTTTGTTGAAATCGTTAAATGTTTCCTAATGAGTTAGTGGAAAAGAAACCATATTTTAAACTAATTTTGAAGTAATAAATCTGTTCAATTGATTTTCGAAACTGATTTGATTGAAAGATTTTTAAATGCATTTGTAAAACTTCATAAATGTCAATTTTCATCCGATTCGAAAACATCGATTCAAAGGATTCGATTTAATCGGTAAATCAATTCAGCACACACTGGTTCAAAGCCCGAAAAACGTGCGTTTTTTAGTTTTCGATGTCTAAAAGTGATTTAAGAAGGATGGTGTATTCTGAAGAGTTGGAGGATATTGCTTAAGCTTTATTTTGATATAAAAATAATTGTGATTCGTGCAGTGCAGCTTTATTTTGATATAAAAATAATTGTGATTCGTGCAGTGCAGTGTGAATTTTTTTTTTCTATATTTGCTCAAATCGAGTAGCAGTCTTCAGCAAAGTTGTAGATAATGATAATTGAAAATTTTTCTTCTAAGACACCAATTTTGTACAAACGTTTGTTCAAGAGTTACAGAGCATTTTGTATAAACTACTCCTAAAACCGGATTTTTTCAAATAACTTTTTACATAACGATTTCAGCAAAAATGTTTATTCTAGAAAGTTGTCAACAATCAAAAAATCATCGTTTCTCTCGAAGACACCAACTTTCTATCTCATCGTATTTCCAAGTTATTATCAATTTTAGTTAAAAAATAGTCACTTTTTGACTCAAAATGTCATAGAAAGCGGCAAACCAAACAACTTCCATCTGGAAGATATTCTTTTAAGCTAACGGTCAGACATTGTTTCATTTTGTTCCGTCGTGTTCCAATGCTCATTAGGAACTACTGTTTATGGGGCCATTTAAAGCATTTTTATGAATAACTTCACAGAACGAAGATTTTAACGCAAGTAGTTGTACTTGAAAGTTATTTTAATATCTCTATTTTGCTCTTTAAACAACTGCCCTCACAAATTAAAACTGCCAAAGTAATAATATCATGATAATTTTCACTTATAGGGGTACCGGGGGCAGTATGAACACCCGGGGCAGAATGGACACCCCCTGTATATTTGCATATGCGAATAGTTTTACACTTTAGATGTAAACAATATTTCAGTTGCCTGTCGGAAGAGTGAATCATCCACTAAAATTTCAGAAAAAATGTTTAAAACATTGATTTTAAACCGAAAAAATGAGCATAATTTTATTGAGTTCGAAAATTATAACATTCACACCTCACCAAATAAGGTTTCAGAGGCAAATGACTGCAAGTTGACCGATAATGTAGCTCTTAATTGAATCTTCAATTATTTATACTATATTCAAAAATAAAGTAGATTTTTTTCTGCTACTTTAAGACATAAAAAACTTATATGAAAATTTCTTGTACTGTTGGGGCATTATGGACACCGGGTGACAAAGTAGAGCTGATACTTTATGGAGAAAGAAATATAACTTCAAACACAAAATTATCATCATTTTTCGAGGTTCTGGGAATGATCGTGGGACAATTTTCCTATAAAAATTAAGGTGTCCATACTGCCCCATAGGGGTGTCCACTTTGACCCGCTAGCTTGATGGTGACTACCAAATGTAAGCTTTTTTTAAACCTTTTTTTGGACACAACATATTTTTTTCCAAATCATGCAACAATGTTTAACAAATGCTCAAGAACTCTAAAAAGCATACTGCACATAAAAATAATGTTCATGTCTTTACAGTCAAAATAAGTAAATTCCTTAGGGTGTCCATACTGCCCCGTGTTCCCCTACATATCATGACATTATTTCATTGGACGATCGTTTCAGTTCTCATTTCTGGACAAACATTTGAAAAGGGCTCAAGAGGCCTTGAGCCTTTTTTTAGAAACGTTGCTGTTGAGCCCTTTTTAGCTCGCCCACGCAAACTAACACCATTATCAGAAAGATTGATGTTAACTCTTCCTGATGGTGGTATTGGTGATCGTGATCGAGTTGAATTGGGCTCAACAGCGGCTTGCAAAGCCAATGTTTACCAATGCCCTTTTGAAATGTTTTTCCAGGTTTACTAGTTTTGTCATTTAACCAACACAAGTATATCGCTCATCATAGAACAACATTTTTATAACATGGTACTGTGTATGAGTGTGGGCGAGAAGCTGACAAGGAGACTGACAGCTGATCAAATGGGGCATGTTTTCATTTTATTTTATTTATTTTTTTAAATTGCTCTAAATGGGTCCACAAACAGTAGTTCCTGATGAGTATTGGAACACGACGGAACAAAACGAAACAATGCCTGATTGTTATAGCCTAAAAGACTATCGTTCGGATGGAAGTTGTTTGGTTTGCCGCTTTTTGCCGCTTTCCATGATATTTTGAGTTAAAAAGTGACTATTTTTAAATAAGACTGATAATAACTCGGAAATAAGATGAGATAGAAAGTTGGTGTCTTCGAGAGAAACAATGATTTTTTGATTGTTGACAACTTTCTAGAATAAACATTTTTGCTAAAACTGTTATGAAAAAATCTGGTTTTAGGAGTATTTTATACAAAATGCTCTGTAGCTCTTGAACAAACGTTTGTACAAAACTGGTGTCTTAGAAGAAAAAATTTCAATAGGGTCCTAAAGCCCTGTCCCAATTTTAGTGCCAAACGCTTAAGTTTAGGCCAAAAACACATGTTTACTAAATTTTCTAATGTTTTCCGTTGGTTTAAGTCCAAAAAACATTTTTTTTAGATTTTGTCAAACTTTTGGCTTAAACTCAAATTTTGTGTGTATTTTGTTTAACGTGTTCCTTCCGAAATGTCAGATAGGAACAATCCCAGTGTTAAAACTAAAACCCCTGTGGTGTTTTTGTCGACTAAGCAAACGTCAAACATGATCTAAAGTGTCAAGGTTCATTTATGGACCAAATTTTTAAATTTAAATTCAAATATGATATAGCCATTATTTGAGCGGGAAAAATTGCTGAAGTAGTTGCAGTAACATGCTCTTTCGTGTTATTAAATAAAAACAAGATTTCATTAAACATTTTAGGACCCAATTATAATTATCTACAACTTTGCTGAAGACTGCTACTCGATTTGAGCAAATATAGAAAAAAATATTTTCACAACTGCACTGCTAGGTGGATAGATCACAATTATTTTTATATCAAAATAAAGCTTAAGCAATATCCTCCAACTCTTCAGAATACACCATCCTTCTTAAATCACGTTTAGACATCGAAAACTAAAAAACGCATGTTTTTCGGGCTCTGAACCAGTGTGCAGCAGTTCAAAGGTGAATCGATTCAGTAACATCGATGTTCTGGACAAATTTGCCCAACGCTAACTGGTGATCCTCAAGGCAACATTTTGGGACCAATATTATACTATACTTTCACATCTGACTTACCTGAATTAGCTCAGGGATGTAAAACATCCGTGTTTGCTGATGACACAGGCCTCTCCGCCAATGAACGAAGCCTGCGTATCATCTGTAGTAGATTGCAAAAAAGTTTGGATATTTTTCTTCATACTTCCAAAAATGAAGATTTCTCCTAATAAAAGCAACTAATAACTACTAATAAAATTCCCACCTAAACCAAAAGGTTTTTAGTTGAAACCTTCAAGTAGACATGTTGTTACAATGGGAGGGGTTCCAATAAATTGGTCAGATGAAGTTAAGTATCTAGGGCTTATGCTAGATAAAAATTTAACTTTCAAAAATCACATTGAGGACATTCAAGCCAAATGTATGTGAAGTTTAATAATTGAACAACCCTAAATGCCGACCTTTGCGCTCTCATTCTCTTTCCATAACGTAGAACTCTGAACCTTTTTAATTTTGAACTAGTACTCAGTACTCAAGTGATAGCGCAAAGGACCGGTCCTATTGCTGGCGCGAATAATTTCATTAAAAGTTGAACTCGAAATCACGACGTTATCTTCTCGATATCCGAAATAGAAGTTCCCATTCCGTTTCCCGTTGAAAGTTACGCGGTGCGACAATTTTTGGGGGCTCGTCCGGGAACGGAAGTTGGATTCGGATATCGCGAGTGTCGGATATTGAAGGATTTGCAGTGAGCAATCGTGTTCGAAGGATTATTGCTTCACCGTAAAAATCAGTGGATTTTCTGAAGTAAATCCGCAAATATAACCACGGTAAACGTGACCGTGAAACGTGATCATAGAACTGTGCGTTGGGAAATAATAGTTATTTCCAAAGACACGTGTTCAAGTGAGGGATATTTTTCCCTGATCCGTAAACCCCAGTAGTGAGTGTCTGAAGATCAAGGTCGGGCTAGACAATAGAATCGATCTTGTGTGGCTAGAAAAACAAATTCCCGGATCAAAACAAACTAGTTAGAGTGATCGTTTGAAGATCAAGGTCAGCTCAGACAATTGACTGTGATCGTGAAAACAAACTAACCAGATCAAAACAGAAGTGAGAAAGATCAATGGACTTATCCACGGTCTTCTTTTATCCTCGACTTTCTTTTTCTTTCCTGCACTAAATGCGGGCAATGTTTACATTAAATGACATCCGGACCAACATCCGGACAACGAATGTTCACCGGATGAACACGAAGTGGATGAATGCACAACGAAATCGTTCATTTTTTGTGAACACGGCCCGCAGTGAAAGGTTTTCTTCCCGCTGCAAGTTGCAGCGTGACGTCATCGTAGATTAGTTCATAGTGTTCTGAGGTGTGTTAGTGTTACCATGGATGATAGGCCACCTATACCACCTTTTCAACCCCCTCTGTTTGTAAACAGCACCATGCCCATACAAATGAACCCGAACGACAACAGCTTCGCTAGACTGATTGATCAGTTTAATTTTTCCAATGTAACTGCTATGAATCTGAGCCAACAGATGAATAACTTGCGCTCTGAAATGCAAACCTTGATTCAAGAAAATGAAAGGCTAAATGGAATCATTCAGAATATGAGCGGGCTGTCGATGGCTCAACCGTCGTGTAGTACTCCGCGAAGTGTTCAATATCGCCTAGACAATGAACAACAGAGCGCTATGAGGCACAGAAGTTTCGAGGTTCAAGACGGTGCTAGGGGCAACATCGACGGCGCTGGAGGTGATCACGTTGACGGCGGTAATGCTGAGGACGGCTACGATGGTGAAGATGGCGCGAATTGCAACCGTGCATGTGCAAATAACCGGGCTGGTGATAACGGAGGTTTTGGCGGTTGACGCGATGTGCAAGTTGCAGAGAGGCGAGTTGGAGATGATGTTGGCGAGCAACGATGGAGTATCGCTGAAATAGAGGCTGCGTTTGCCGAGTTCAGTGGTACAGATCTGTATCCAGTCAATAAGTGGATCGCAGATTTCGAGGAAGTAGCCAATTCCATTGGACTATCGGACCTTCGAAGATTTGTGTTGGCTAAGAAGAAGCTAGTGGGCTTGTCGAAGCTTTCTATCAATACGATGAGTGACGTTACCACGTGGAATGCTCTAAAGGTGTTTTTGCGAAACGAATTTGAGTTTAAAGAAAACAGTGCAGTAGTTCACGAGAAGTTACGTTCGCGAAAGAAATTTAGCGGAGAAAATGTGTTGGAGTATTTTCTTGTTATGCGTGAAATCGGTGCGAAGGCCGACCTGGACATTGAAGCAATCATGACCCACACGATAAACGGGATCAACGATAACGGTCCGGATAAAACCGTTTTGTACGAATCAAAATCGATAGCAGAGTTTCGTGAGAAATTACGACTCTATCAAAGCTTGAAAGATGCGAAATACGGCAGAGATTCAGCAGATCAACATTCTGCTAGTGGGCGACAAGGAGAAGGCAGTCAGCCGAGACCTGATGGAGCTAGGATACGTAGTAACAACAGAACAAGTGCAACGGCTAAGCAGATAGTTTGCTATAGCTGTGGACAGGCAGGGCATATATCCCGCGAATGCTCCAAAGCAAAGAGCGAGAAAAATATGCATTTTTGCATTACAGGTTCTTCGCCAGTGAATGGTACTTTCATTGAACTAAAATTAAATTCGTATCCGGTTCGAGCATTTTTTGATTCGGGTTCTGATGTGTCGCTTTTGAACGACCACTTGGTCGAAGAATTGCGGTTAACGGTGAACAAAGACGAGAAGAAAAAACTGGTTACGTTGAACGGTTCGGTTTGGACTCTGCACTCAAAATAATCCAAACGTCATTGTTACGTGAAAACATACGTGGTTTTTTTCCATCGCACTTTTCACGTAGCTCTTACGTTAATCATAGGTAACCCAGAATGAACGCATGAACTTTTGAACTTCGTCCATTCCACCGGCGCTACACGTAAGAGCTACGTGGATTTTCCGGTACCCTTTACGAAGTGTTTCAATAGGACCTAGATGTTTTTGCATTAAATTAACTGGAATAAAGACCAACCTTATCTCTAATAGGCTTTGGAAGAAAACTAATTCCCCATTCGAAAATGTAAACAGACCTAAAAGATTATGATATTTTTATATTCAATCTGAGCATTGTGAATCCTGTTTCCCAAATGTTGTGAGTTTGTTCTGTCTTGTTGTAGCCTTCGCCTTCGCGTGCTATAATTGATAGAGGTTATAAATCAGGTATAAAATATGAAGTAATGCAGGGATTCTTCGGTATGCAAAGCATATTTACCTTGAAATCAATCTAACACAGAGTTTAAAGTTCAGCAGCTTCTGAAGTTCCTCAAAAATCAAGCGGGCGTTATCTTAGGATTTGCGCTCAACACCGAATGTACGTACAACATGTAGATGTCAAAATGAACTTAGGCACCTACGTGAATTTCACGTAAGTGCGATAGGTAACCTCAGTAACAATTACCGAGTCACTAATTGATGGTTATGAATGGCTTAGAGATCTTTATCTTGGTCAGGTAAAGTGGAGGCAAAATGAATTTGGAATGATCTACGTGATTTTTCACGTAGCAATGACGTTTGGATTTTTTTAAGTGTGGGTACCGCAAACTTGGACGTGAAGGTGGATGATACGGTGCTATCCATGATTTTCGATGTTCATACTGCGAAAGAATTACCCCACGAAGTAATTTTGGGGCGGAATCTTCTGTTGTATGGTGAAGTGACTGTTACCGCCGAAGGTGCGAAATTTAAAGTGACAGAAGAACATTATGCAATGCGGATTGTTGTGGATGAAGCTACCGATGAACCATCGGCGTATATTGAAGACCCTGCCGTGTGCGAAGAAATGAAGCGTATAGTGAAATCCGCCTCAGCAGACAGTAGATGTGAAGGTTTCATCGGAGATATTGCTGAAAGATGAATCGCCCACATACCAGCTGGCTCGACGACTGGCACCATTGGAAAAGCGGTTGACGACGGGCGTTCCTCAAGCCAACGGACAGGTGGAACGTGTGGAAGGTACCATAGTACCTGCGCTGGAGAAATTAGCTATTGATCGTCTCGAGAATTGGTACAAGTATACGTGGATGATTTGCAACGATTCTTCAACAACACCGTTCAGCGAAGTATTGGTCGAACTCTTTTTGAGCTCTTGTTCGGCACAAAGCTGCGATCGTCGGAAGACGTCAGGTTAGCAGAGGCCATTGAAGAAGAGTGGGTGAAGCTGTTTGAAAACGCTAGAGAATAAGCCTGGATTGAAGCTCGTGCGAACATCGATGAGATCCAGCAGAACACAAAAATGGGATTCAACAAGAAACGGAAGAAAGCTGAAGGATACAAAGTGGGTGACTCGGTGCCGATGAAAACTGAATGTTCAACAGAAGTCGGCATCCGGGCCGGATGCTTCCCAGGAGGGCCGAATGTGGAGTTTATTAATTGAACAACCCTAAATGCCGACCTTTGCGCTCTCATTCTCTTTCCATACTCACTCTGAACTTTTGAAATTTTGAGCTAGTACTCAGTACTCAAGTGATAGCGCAAAGGACCGGTCCTATTGCTGGCGCGAATAATTTCATTAAAAGTTGAACTCGAAATCACGACGTTATCTTCTCGATATCCGAAATAGAAGTTCCCATTCCGATTCCCGTTGAAAGTTACGCGGTGCGACATGTATTAAATATATCTGTAACCACTTATTAACAGAAAATCGAAAATTTGTCTTAAGAACAAGCTTTTGATATTCAAACAAATTTTCAGTCAAACTGTATGCTGTACCAATATAAACTAGATGTTGTAATACCAGGAAGAAACCCGATCAGAAGAAAATAACTACTGAATACCAAATTGAGGTATTCCATACCAGATAATTTCCAATACTTACAACCTGAATGAGGTATGAATGAGCCCTGCATAAGAGGTAAAATACCTCAAATAATACTTTCTGCATATTCTACAAATACTAACCTGATAACTAGATCAGATATTGTAATACCTAAATAATACTTGATGGATTTTCATATAGAAGTGAAAATTTTCAATAGTAGTTCAATACCTCCAGCAGTCCTCAATAGCTATCGAATACCAAATTGAAGTATTTTTAATTGTTTTAAACATTTTTTTCAAATACCATTATAATACCAAAATAAGGAATTAACAACTGAACAATACACAACTATGGTATGGTAGCAAAATATGGTATGCATAAGTTATTGCGAGTTATTCTTTCCTCCTCGGGAAGCTCTGCAGAGGAATAAAAAAAAATTGAAAATGATTCTGAAGCTTCCTCCCTGGTATAGTACTAATGAGTTTCATAGAATATCAAATGTTGAAACATTGGAACAAATGTCAAATAAAATAATTAATAATTTCAGACAAAAATCGTTATAATTTTCTATTGCTACGATTAATGCGTTGTATATTTAGGTTAAGTAAATTAAAAGCGTTTTTTTCTTTCTCTTATAAGTAGGTGAAATCAACTCACCTGTAAATATTCGTAAATGCTACGGCAAATGAAATGTAATATGTTGTTAATAAAAGCTTTATTTTGTAATACCAAATTAGGATGGTCGTGTTGTCTAATACAGAACACCTAGATATACAAAATGAATGTAATGTTTGGAATGATACTAATAAAAAATTAAGGCAACGGACCTGCATGCAACGCCCAATGGCACAGTCGTAATACGTTCATGACGAAAATAAATCCGGATTGAAACGGGAATCAAACCCACATTTCACGGCAATAAAGTTCAGATTATGTTTTTAATGTATTAACCCTCTCCCGCCCATGGTGTCTGTAGAGCACCAAAACTTCTAACCTTTATATCTTGAAAAATAACGAACAAAATTATATTGTTTTCATGTTACTTCATAATTACACATCTCCGCTCTCACTTCAATGCCTTATTTTCGGGATGCGAACACATTTAACATGTTTCTTTACGAAAAATATGTATGAAGGTATGGGTTTTACTGGTCGAAAAATAGTACATGGTTTCGAAGCCTGATATTACAAAGAGAATTGATTCCCATGGTAGCAATAAAAATATTTCCCAATAGATTTACTCTTTATTTGCTCTAACATATGTTCAGAAATGCTCAATTTAGTTTCGCCATCATTGAATTTGATGGAACTTGTATGGTGCACATATGCACCACTGGGCGCACGGCACACAAAAAAGCGTAATATCGAAATTGTTTTTATCAGCTCAGTTTACAAATTTTACTGAAAAATCGTCAAGAAATAAGACAACTTTACGAAAGCGGTGCAGAAAAAGATTTTATCGGATTTATGGATGAAGATTCTGATGCTTTGAATGGATATGACGAAGTTACTAATGAAGCAGCGAAAATCTATAAGCGTACTACGAAATCGATTAGATCCAGAAGTAAGTTCAAAATTAGAATCGTATTGTAAGCAGAATATATAGACTCTATATATTATAGAGCTATATTACAGATTCCGATATCGTACACTTTATCATTGTCCCGATCCCGAAGGAGATGAAACGGAAGTGGAGAATTTGGATATGAGTAATGATGAAGCTAAATTAATCCAGTTTACGGTTCTTCTACTGTCAGAAAACATCGAAGAATTGGATTATACTCATGTAACGATTTAGGTAAATGAAAAGATAAGAAACGACAATAACAAAAGCGCTTGAAGAAAGCTCATCTGAAAAAATACGTTGGAGCCATAAAGTACTCTAAATTCCTGGTGGTGCATCAGAGCACCACCTCATATTTGATTTTAAGTTACCTTGAACACTAATTCATAGTTCAAAAACAAGGTTTTGTTCTACGATTTTGCGCAAAAATGTACATTTCTATTTTTAATCATGAAAAAAGTCATGGGCGGGATAGGGTTAACTATCTTCTTTGATCAGCCTTATTTGATCAGGTCGGTACTAAATAGCTTTTACTTGCTAGGATGCTGATTCAGCATTGCTGAATTTTACGGTCCATGTTTCCTAGTTTATAAATGTCTAATGACGTTGAATCATTTTATTTTTATTAAGGTGAAGATGCATCAAATCCAAATCTAGAATTTTCAAAAGCTCAAATCTAGAGAACCAACAACCGTTTGCGCTGAAAATTTTACTTACTGGTATGGACTATGGAAACTAGTGAATTCGGCACCGCTCAAACGTCAAATTCGTGAACTCGTGCACTGGTCCATAGTGAACCCGTGCATAGGTCCATAGTGCCATGCGATACGTTTGGTAGACGTAGAACAAACTCATCAAATTCCTCTTACGAAGCTCCTCTGCAATCCGCCGCTCCTCTAACAGTGAACAATCGAATACACTTGTTAGAGCCGTAACTTAGCACTGCCCATCAAAATTATCACACCACGCTAAAAATCCTCCTTGGCCTCATTTAATGTGTAATACAAAAATTCGTACTATCAGTGCTCCAGTATCCTCAAATAGCCCTATTTCCACTCACTAGGGTAAAAATTGATTTTTTGTGTCGAAAATCAACATTTTTCAAACGGATATTAACAAATGAAGTCGTCTGACATTATTTTCATTAAGGTACCGCGGGGCAAGTGGGTAAATGGGGTAAGTGAAAATAATTGGTATATTTTACTGAATATGTGAATTAACATTTAAAACTCATGCGTAAATCTTTGAGGCCATTGAGAACATTACAATAAGTAAGAAATTTCTGAGATTTTTCAGCCATAATTGCATAATAGAGCGAAACATTGTTAACCTGACAACTACCACTCCGTAACAAGTTGGCGACGTGCAATCTTATTTTAATATTTTCAGCGGAAAAAAGTTTCAGAAAATAATTTTCTTTACCACTTTTAAGTTGTCCCCTCTGACAGTTTAAAAATGCAATAAAAAAAGGTTAAGAAATAATTCGACATATACCTAAAAATAACTAAATTGAAACACCATCAATTTTCTAATTGTTATTATTATTTATCTTTATTAGAGTGGCTTTTCGCCCTTGGCGAGTTCACCACTTAAATCAATTTTCTAATCACGTGGGGCAAGTGAAAAGTTTCTCATTAGAAATTGAATTTGTGTTTTCTCTTTAGGTAGCAATTATCATAGAACAACAGAACGTGCTGATAATTCAAGAAACGCTATACTCAAAGCGTTAGAAGCTATTAGAAATCATGGAACTTATCTAAAAGTGGTGGCCACATATTACGATATTAATATGTCTACTTCGGACAGCCGATTAAAAGGAAGGACGTTGATTGAAAAGTTCCAATGTAAGAGAACTCACGGAAATCTCGTGAAATGTTTATGTAATGCTAGTTCAAAACATAAAAATGGGGTATAAGTCTGTCCACATAAGAAAATTCTAAATACCTAATTGAAGGATTTCGTTTGATTTCTCCCGATGATCCGACGTCATATCCGAATTTCTTAAAAACAAATAACGAGCGGTGGAAACTCTACAGAGCAGAGATGCAATTGCTATCCTAGTTATAATGTTGTCGAATCATTTCAACTAACATAACTGAACAGAAGAAAATTCAAGTGACAAGAATATATTTTTCTTTGTTTGCATGTTACTTATGTCGTTGTTCATTGGGACGCCTTAACATATGATAAAGTTAATAGAAATCGTGAATATAACTGTTACTTTTTGAATTTATTATTCAAAACCATAAACTTTTAAAAGTAAGGAGACATTTTTCAATAACTTTTTCTGTATTTTTTCCTTCAATTTCATATAAAAATCAATTTCAGCATACTGCTTATATTTGGTGGGAGTTAAGTTAAAAAATATACAGGACCTCATTTATTTAAATTAAAAGTCTCTAGAATTTGAAGAATCTCAACTATACGAATTCCATTACCCACTTGCCCCACGGTACCTTACACATAATTCTTTATATTGAAAACACAAGACCTCGTAAGCGGTTATTGGATCACTAGATTTTTGTATGTGTTCCAATTAACCGCTCATGCAAAAAAATAACAAAAGTTTTACAAAATGTCGATTTTAGCATACTGCCTTCTTTATTGTTTCAGTAGCTATGGTTTGACCATAAAAAATATCAGGATAATGATGTTATGAACGTTTTTCATTTTTTTGCTGCTAATTGCCTGTACTTGGAGCTACACTGTGACATTAAAATAATATTGATCGACAAAATAGTTATTTTATAATAAACATTTGAATCCATGACTTTCCTTAAATGAGTGGAATCTGGTGCACTGATGGTACATTTTATATTTTTCTACTATTCTCGCATAACCTGTGATCTCGCCGAAAAAGCCATTGGTAACCGAGTGTGTAGCTCCTTGTTTCAAAGCCAATTAATGAAGCAGGATGAAAATTATCACTACTGGGAGATAGAGGAGTATATTCTCTGCATCGTGGCATTGTTGAATAATATGTAAATCCAATCGTTTGCTCGGTAACAACAAGCTACACACTCGGTTACCAATGGCTTCTAGAGCGAGATCACAAGTTATGCGAGAATTAACTTAACACAGAAAAAGAACCTGGTGGTATTAAAATAATGTCAATACTTTTTTCCATTAGTTACATGGGAAACAAATATGTGCCAGAATAAAACCATTTTTTTTATTTTCTAAAACTCAATTTTTTTATGTAATTGTCAGAATCAATAATTATAAGAATCCTTAAGTAAAATTAAAATTAAAAAGTATAGGCATGTCTAGAAATAAACATTACAAAAAAAAATAATTAAACAAAACAATTCGTATATTTAGAATAAAAATTAATCATTGTTCAAACCGTGATTTGATCGATTTTTGATAACGAACAATGATATTTAGTTCTAAAATTAAAGTTAAGCTAAGGACCTCCATATAAATAGACTTTCTTTTTTATGTGTAGTGAAATTCGTCAAAATCGAGTGTGTTACCTTTTGAGCAAAAATTTATCAAAACAGTCATAAAATGGGAATGAAGCAAAAATAAGTGGCCTTGTCTTGGTCCAAAATAATTATATATGACCGTATATGATCGTCTGACCATAGGGGACTCTCGCTTATATCCTTGTAAAACTTTTTTTATTCGGGCCATTATTCATTTTGGCATGGGGATTTTTT
Organism: Aedes aegypti; assembly: GCF_002204515.2. Classification (NCBI taxonomy): domain Eukaryota; kingdom Metazoa; phylum Arthropoda; class Insecta; order Diptera; family Culicidae; genus Aedes; species Aedes aegypti. The sequence continues at coordinate 228,283,487 of NC_035108.1, read as the reverse complement.
CTCTGACGAATTATCTAAAACTTTGCATTTAAAAGCATTTCAATACGACGCATATTGTATCCAAATATGAACTGCGTTCAAATATGAAGTTGCGTTCAAAAAACCCCACTGCCGAAGTGAATCAAAAGTGCCAAGAATTGGATCCGACTCCCTACCTAGTTGTTTTCAATTATTCCATCCATGAAAATCCAGTATCTGAAGGTGAGGGTGTTCCAACCTTAACGATTCAAGAAAAAGTTGCTCCTTCTGATAACATACCGTTCACTCATCTCTCTCTCTGGTCCTTTTTTCTTACATTCTAGTAATGTTATATATTATTCTCTTTGTATATGTATTCCAATGCTCCAGTATTGTAGCATGCATTTCGGGACTGGGAAAACATCGGGCTCGTGGTCGTCATTTTCAAACAGTGGATTTCGTATCGCGCAACCGGCTTCTACTTGGTATTGCATTTTTCTGCTCGCGTATGGTGTGTCATAAGTACTGGATTTTCCTGGAACCTCACTGATGTTTTGCAAAGTTGGGGAAAGATCTGGATGCTGTCAAATTATCAATACTCTTTTTAATTAATTATTTTCGCGTTGTTTTGTGAAAAGTTTTGTATTATAGTAACGAAAAAATGATATCCTATTTTTTAGTGGTTAAACTTCAACCAACACAATAAATTAAATTGTAGTGTTAACATCAAAGGTGATGAAAAAATAAACACCATGTTTTCTTACACAGAATTGAAATTTTAGAAGGAGTGAAATGCATTTTTCCAGAATGGATTAACAAAAAGTTAGTATTTTTGTTTTGAACTTGAGTAAAACATATACACATTTCAACATTTACCGTCGTGATTCGTGAACATTTGTTATCCTATGCAATTTTGGTTTTGCAGTTTAATTAGAATGGAAGCAAATTAGTGATCTAAAATGTTGTCAACTGTTTGTGTTTCGGTGTGGATATTTACCAAGGATGTTTTAAGCAATAGGACCACATTTGCTGAATGTTAAAATGTATTTCAAGAAAAACGCTGTTTTGAAAACTTGTGAAGGTAAATATTTGTTGTTTTCTTAGGATGTAATTATCAAAACATTACTTACACATTAGGGTAGATTTTCATTTAATACACATTTCTAAATTATTTATTGCTGCACTTATTGCTCAAGAAGTATAGAAAGCATTGGTCAATAAGTGTAAACCATAAAATGTCTCAAACAAAATTTGATTTAATGTGTTTGTAGATTTTATGTCGTAGAACAAGAAAAAATGATGTTACGAGACGACAACTATCGATATAAACACTATTCTATACTGTCTTCTAACTAGAAGTAGTTTGCTCCTCAATAAAAGTTCAACAATATTGATTAAAAGTTAAAGTTAAGATTGATAGATTGAATACACAGGAATAGGGTTACACATTTCTCAAGAATATATATATATGTGATTATAGAACGAAGCCACAGCTCAATATTTCAAGGGCACAAGACTTGAGAACCAAACAGCGCTCCGTGTTGAAAATTTATCCCATTTGTCACCACCAGCAGGCAAGCAGTTTGATTGATTTTCAACGCGAACGGTTGTCAGATTCTCCAGTCTATCAGCTTATCGGAATCCTAGTGTGCTGCGCTAGCCGGAGTCTCACGAAAACGCGCGCTGGGTGTTGTGCTTCCGGAGAGACTCGTCTCATGCGCTGCTCGGTGCTACGGCTCACTATATGTATCCAAGTTGTAAAACAACTGCTTACTTATGTCGTTTTTACGTTTTCCTATTATTTAGAAACTTCTGAATTCATGGTAAAATTAAGAACTGCACCAACGATTTTCAACCGACTACATTTATCTGTTAATTCTACCAAAACATAGTCAACATCACTACACATGAAAATATATTCCGTTTATTCAACCACAGTTGCAGTATTTATGACTAGAAATATTCTTGATTTGACAATTTTGGCATTCTACTTTTGACCACACTGTGTTGTACGGTGGGTGTCACTGATTGAAATAGGTACAATGCTTTGTAGTGGATGCTACTATGGAACATGGTTACATTTACTGCACTGCTCAGTGATTTGAACTAGATTATAGTAAACTTAGGGTTTATTCAAATATTACGTAACGCAAAATTAGTCAATTTTATACCCCCTCCCTCCCCAACGTAACAGCTTTTGTATGGGAAATTTTAAATTTTTGTATGGACCGTAACACTATGCAAGACCCCCTCCCTCCCCCTGTTGCGTTACGTAATATTTGAACGATCCCTTAACAGATTTTTGTAGTCGGTTGAAAATCGTTGGTGCAGTTCTTTATTTTACCATGGATTCGGTAGATTATACAACAAAATTTGTTTACGTGCACATAAACAAACCAACGTCAAGCAAATTGTGGTTCGGTGGAACCTGAACCGGGTTGGGGTTGAAACTGTGATTCAGAACGGATTGCGCCAGTTCCAACCTACACGGGAAAAAAATCTGTGGTAAAAATTACTACTTTAGCTGACTACGCCCATTCTTGAAACTACCATGGAATTTCAGACAAATTTACCATGTTTACGGTACATCCCACCACATTCCTGGTCCATTTGACAGACATACTTTACAACAATCTGATTTCGACAACAGACATGGTAAAATCAAGCGCATTTCTGGTCTGCTGAAAATTGCCGGTGCGAGCGCTTAAGTTAACCCCCTAAAATGGTAGTTTTTACTGCACAATTTTTTTGCGTGTACACGCAGAGAAAAATATTGTAAATGCAAACAAATTCTGTATAGATTCAACAAATTTTATTTTTGACTCACGGCTTATCGGTATTATTTGTTGACTCAATGATTACTTCCATTTATTCCTACAACATAAATTTTTGTTTCTAAAAATTTCTCAAAATAGCCAGCTGTCAAAAACAAAAAGAAATAAAATTGAAACAAAAATATGATTTGTTGATTCTAAAACACCCTATATTGAAGTAACAAAAAATGTGCGTTGAAACAAAAACCAAAATATTGTTGATTCTACAATAATGTTTATTGACATTAAAGAAACCAAAGTATTGATGAAAAATCATAAATTTTGTTATTATTTCTAACAATTTAATGCAGAAAGAGCTTTCCAGATAATAATAATAATTGAATGTGCTTCGAATTATAACAGCCAACTATAGTAAGCCAAGATCTAGTCCGATACCATCGCCACAGCTGAACCACCGGTCGAAGCTAATTTGGGATATTCTGAAGTGAAAAAATAAATAAAATATATTACCTTGTCTTGCAATTTGATCAAATATTTACCTATAGCTTTTCTTCCTTCTATATTTACACCACTTTACACTGTCATCACCATCGAGAATAGTAGAATTCTTTTTGTCATATGATTACTGAAATGATGATGTCATTAAATTGAATTATAATCATATATGACATGCCACCAAATATCGCACGGACACTTCGGTTTTAATTTTCAGCACATTTTAATTTTCGCATCAAAATTTTCTGTTTATCTTCTCAATACAAAATGGCGACAGTGATAAATAAAATTGATTAATTCAACAAAATGGTATTGTTGAAACAACAATTGTAATTTGTTGAAATTAAAATAGAGCATAAGTTTTACCTTTGACGCAGAATTTTGTTGTTTCAAAAAAAGTCCAACTTAGAAACGAACCACCCGATGGGTTGGTTCAATTCAAATCAAAATTGGTGGTTCTAATAAGTGAGTTTTTAGATTCAACCCTACAGTATTGTGCATCCCGATAAAATTCAGAAAAAGAACTTCGCTCATTTTCCTCTTCTTTATCAACGAACTTAAGGTAACACACGATAGACTCATCGTGGCATCCATGAACAATCTATGTTCAAACTATCGTTGAAAAGAAAATATTTCTGGTTTCATATCGATCATTCGGTGATCTATCCGGATCATATGCTTGCTAACAACAGGCATGTTGATACACTTTCAGTTCATCTATGTCCGGTAGAACCGATATCACATCCCCAAAACTACAAAATCGATCATCATTTATGGATAGCAAACAGTTGCACCTTAAGCACCGCCAACACATTTTTAATCGGAAGGATTTTGGCGCACTCGAACTGACAAATCCTCCGTTGTGGTGAAACTTCTTCCGTCGACGTGATGTTGGACAGTTTTCTAAAACAGTCGAGATAAAAGCCGAGCCGGCAGAGCAATGACAGTTAGTTCGTTCAAAACTTCGCTTCGGAAGTCCAACCGGCGAACTCCAGATTGGTGCTGCGAAGTCAATATACTGCTTCGCGACTAAAAATGGGTGAACCAACGTGCGAAGTTTGATTTTTGACCAACTTCGCCGCGTCGCGAGTCACTTCTTAATAGTGCGCATAATGCACACGGCGGAGGGCATAGATGCGCACTATAGCGAAGTGACTCGCGACGCTGCGAAGTTGGTCAAAAATCGAACTTCGCACGTTGGTTCACCCATTTTTAGTCGCCAAGCAGTATATTATTCTGCGTGTAGGTTCAAAAACGAATTCGACGTTAGTAACCAACCCCCCCGCGAAGTGACAGATAACGCAATTTTCACGTACCTACTTGCAACGTAAACAATGGGGCCATCCACCGCTGCCGGCACAATTTTTCACTATGGCAGATCGGAATTTTGTTTCGTTGTTGACGGGTGCAAAACTACGAATGGAATGAAATGAAATAAGGGCGAGTCTGATATTTTCGTCTGCCAATGGAAATAAATTTAATAAAATCACCAAGTTTAAGCACCAAATGAACTATAGAGCGAACCAATTCATTCGGTGAAAAGTTTAAATGACCTGTTAGTGCTTTGTTTTGCGGGAAAGTAATCCATAAGAAATTACTTACCATACAGCCTTACTGATTTGTGGATCTCTTTTATGCCCTCAAAAGAAAGCGCTGGCCGTAACATAAAATAAAATATTGCTGTGTGCGTTTGAAATGCAAATACCAAATGCGGGAACGCCAAACGCGGTAAGATTTTTCACAAGAAATGCGTTGTTAAAGATAGATTTTTCTTGCTAGGGCGGCGGTGATTTATTTAATCGTTGCTATGTGTCCTTTGATTGTTTTGTGTTACCGCATTTGCAGGACGTTTAGTCTAGATTTGCATCTCAAATGCAAGCAGCAATAAAATATTGTGGGCCTCGTGGCCGTGCGGTTAGTGTTGTCAGGCATTTAAGCGCATCGTGTCATGGGGTGTGGGTTCGATTCCCGCTTCAGCCGTTGAAACTTTTCGTCAGGAATGTTTCTCGGCTGTGCCACTGGAGCATTCTTGTCCATTGTCTAGTGTTAAATGGCTGAAGACGGTGTCCTTGTCTTTTTTATTTGAGATCGAATCAAGTCAAAAAGTGATATTTTTTTTTATTTGCATTAATTTTTTTCTATGCGGATTAGAACACTTTCTCATATTCACCACCAGAGGCCCAAGTTGTCTTCGGGGGACTTATTCTTCGTAAATCAAAGAATAAGTGCTCTGAAGACACCAACAGCACAGACCAGTGCCAACAGGATTCATTGCAATCCCGCACTTTTATTCGCACTTTCGCACTTATGAGACCGCACTTCGCAGTCCAGTAGTGAAAGAAATACACAATAATAATAACATAATAATAGATATGGTTGGGGGTCATGTACAAATTACGTCACGCTCCAAGGGGGGGGTCGAGCCAAGCGTGACAAGCCTTACAAAATTTTCGGAGGATTCATACAAAAAGTGTGACAAAGTGGAGGGGGTCGAAAAAGTTGAAAATTAGCGTGACATAATTTGTGTACCATCCCTTGCCAAATTTGTTCTTATTTTATCATTATTTGGCTATTCACCTTTACTCGGGTTGTCCTATCCTTTTGCACAGTACTTATGAACAGTGTAGTACCCATCATTGAGGAACGCAATATTTCAATAAAAATAATGATGAAATACTTCATTTGACGAAATCACTTATTTCTCATTTTTTGGGGTTAGTTACCGTTTTTCTTCTAACTGGAATATGGGGGAGATCCCCCAGTACCGGACACCACCCAACACCGGAGACCGTCGGAAAATTGAGAAATTATGGCCCCATCAATGCTTGTATATTAGAAGAAAAGGAAGGTATTATAGAGAGTAATGGTTGCGCTTTTGTGAAAAAAAAACAGAGATGTTTGAAAACCAATAAAAAGTTGACGTATCGCCTCTAATTTGAGCATAATTAGTAATTATTTTGAATATGGCAAAATTATTTGAATCACGCAAGCATGATTGAATTTTATCATAATTTGAAGGTATGAATGCAGTTTGTACCATATTTAAACTAAAAGTGGACAATTAATAATTTGATTAAGCAGAATTGCAGAAAGATTTTTTCCATAATATCACTGCCGGACAGTGGGTGTTAGATGGAATACACACATAATTGACAGAAAATTGCAAGCACTCACATAGTTTTAAAGAGAAAAATCGAACAATTGGGTCCTAAAATGTTCCATGAATTCTTGTTTTTATTTAATAATATGAAATAGCATGTTCTTGCAAGTTTAAACCAAGAGGTGTGACAAAATCCAAAAAAATAATTTTTTTTGGACTTGAACCAACGAAAATCATTTAAAAATTTAGTAAATATGTGTGTTTTGGCCTAAACTTAAGCGTTTGGTACTAAAATTGTGACAGGGCTTTACTGTCCATAAAAGCATAACTGTCCCATATGGATTTTCTAACCAATCCCTTTTTTCATTGCAACATCCATGTTTTAATATATACTTTGCTATGCATATAAAAAATAACACACTTTGTTTGAAAACATTGTGGAAAAATATGAGGTTGGAGCAGTCCCATATTGAAAAATAAAGACATAACAGTCTCTATATGAACTTTCAACGCGAAAGGCAACTGTAAACCGTTAATTGTGTTCATGTTTAAATTTTTGGCTGATCACTAAAAGCAAAATGAGTCATCTGTGCGGTTGTTTTAAATTAATATGACATGTAGAAATGTACTAGAAAAGTATGAACATTTGTATGAGAAGACACATTTCAAACTTTGAGCGCTATTTTCTACTTTTTCCATATGGGACAGTTATGCCTTTATGGGCAGTTTAGGACCCTATTGTAAAACAATTGTTGTTAATTTTTATAATTCGATAATTTGGAATGATTTTAATTAACAGGAAGAGTTGTAGTTTTGATCTTTTTAAATTTTGGAGTCCTAGCAGGCTTGTAGAATAAGCTTCCTTTGGTAATTGCTAGACTGCCCATGAACGCATAATTGTCCCATGTGAATAGGAAATCCAGCAGACATGAGACTGATATGCTTTTATGGGCAGTAGAGTTCTCAATGAAATATGTGGTGAAAATATACAGATCGAAAAGAGCGATAATTAAGAAACTGCAAAAGGAAGAAAGACTTAAAGTAATCAGTGCTGTAAACATTCTTGGCATTAACGTTCTCACTGGTACAGAACCTGCTTCTCAGCTTAGTGTTCTTATGAGCACTTCCACAGTTATTAACTGAGAGCTTTCTTTGTCATAGTATGTGATTATATCGTGAAGTCAATAACGAAATCCAAATGGCTGTCACACTCGAGTCATGTGAGTTTTCTCATTGCGCAAATCTGTAAGTAAAACACACGACCTTGACGTGTAGATTTTTTTTTTCAGTGTATACGGAAACAAAATCGTAAAGCTGGTAAAAGTTTGAGAGATTTTCTTTTATTTTTGTTGCAAATTGAATCAAAATCATTTTGAGAATCTCATGGCAGAGGTTTTTATGATGTTAAGTCTAAAATAGAACAGTAAAAGCAAATAACTTTCACTCATGGTACAATCATTTTGAAACATATACCCAGACTTCAATAAAATTTGAAGGGTGGAAATAAAGCTAAGAAAAAATATACAGGATCTTGAATTTTCAAAGTTTAGTTCGTCACAGTCCTGATTTGTAATTTTTGCACCAGTGTATCCAAATACATTTTTTTTATGGATTTTATCGATCATGCTATCAAAGATCCCTGGGCGTTGGAATCATATTTTCCAGGGAGCGATGATTTTAAATATTTGATCGCTGTATTTTGTAGTGTTGCATGAGCTTCAAAACAATGGCAAATTTTTTATTACAATAAGGTACCGTGGGGCAGGTGGGTAATGGATTTCGCATAGTTGGAGTTCTTCAAATTCTAGAAACCTTAAATTAAAAAAAGAGGTCGTATATATTTTTTTAGCTTGACTCCCACCAAATATAAGCAGTATGCTGAAATTGATTTTTATATAAAATTGAAGAAAAAAGTACAGAAAATGTTTTTGAAAAATGTCTGCTTACTTTTCACTTGCCCCATAAGTGGGGCAAGTGAAAAGTTTATCGTTTGAACAATAAATTCAAAAACTAACAATTATATTATCTTTAACATTTGTTAATGCGTCCCAATGAACAATAACATAAGTAACATGTAAACAAAGAGAATGTTATTATTGTTACTTGAATTTTCTTCTGTTCAGTTATGTTTGTTGAAATAAATCGACAACATTATAACTGCAACCTTTTCAATGTTGATTCTTACATCATGGGACAGAAATTGCATTTCTGCTCTGTAAAATTTCCACCGCTCGTTATTTGTTTTTAAGAAAATCGGATATGACGTCGGATAACTCTTCGAGAGAAATCAAACGGGATCCTTCAATAAAGTATTTAGAATCTTTTTTATGTGGATAAACTTATACCCTATTTTTATGTTTTGAACTAGACATTCCACGAGATTTCCACGAGTTCTCTTATATTAGAACTTTTCAATTAACGTCTTCCTTTTAATCGGCTGTCCGAAGTAAACATTTGACAACCTTTTTTTAGAGAAGTTCCATGATTTGGCCATGATAATAGCTTTTAACGCTTTGAGTAGTGTTTCTTGAATTATCAAAATGTTCTGTTGTTCTATGATAATTACGAACCTTGTATACTTATAGCTACCTAACGAGAAAACACACTTGCCCCACGTAATTAGAAAATTCACGGTGTTTCAATTTAGTTATTTTTAGGTCTCTGTAGAATTAATTCTAAAACTTTTTTTATTGCAGTTTAAAACTGTCAGAGAGGACAACTTAGAAAAGTGGAACAGAAAATTATGTTCCGCAACTTTTTTTCGCTGAAAATATTAAAATTAGATTGCACGCCACCAACTTGTTACGGAGTGATAGTTTACAGGTTAACAATCTTTCGCTCTATTATGCAATTATGGCTGAAAAATCGCAGAAATCTATTACCTATTGTAATGTTCTCAATGGCCTCAAAGGTTTACGCATGAGTTTTAAAAATTAATTCACATATTCAGTGAAATACACCAATTATTTTCACTGACCCCATTTACCCACTTACCCCGCAGTACCTTAATAAGAATTTGTGGATATTCTGATTTAATGATCCTTTTTAAACAACTGCATAATACGGTTACCATTCATTGAAATCATTTATACTCCAGGAAATTATAATTATAAGCTGGTGAATGTGCAATGTGGGTTAGTATACGGGAATGCCATTGAAGAAAGAAAATTCAGAAGAACACGAAACATGTGTTGTTTTTCATCGTATATGAAAGAGGTGCTTTGATGGAGGACTTGCAGATTAGGTAGAACTCAAATTACTTTGTACAAATTGACAGAATTCGAGGCATTTCCAGATCGTGTCCGGTATTATGTGTCACCTTTTAAGATTGGTCAATTTGGTACTAAAATACATCATCAAAATGCAATGTGAAAAATCATATTTATATTTTCAAATGTATTTTTCTACGCAACAAAAATGATAGTATTTATCATAAATGGGCACCAACACCGCATATAATGAAAAGGTTTTGAATTATGAATTTAGTGGCTTAGGTGTCCGATACTGGAGAGTCTCCTCTTATGTCTGATTTCTCATTCTGATTGAAATAAAGGAAGTTTTTCATTATTATTTCAATGTATAAAATAATCAATTGAGCCTTAGCTTTTTTGAATAAGGCGCGAACATTAATTTGTAATGGTAAATACATAAACACTTTGGTTATTGATATAACTATCTCGATTAAGTATTGTAAAAAATATGTGCTTTCAAGAACGGTTTTCACGCATTCTCTTTGGCTCTGGTCACTACTGTAAGGTGCAGTCATCAATGAGTGAGTAAGAAAGAGCCAGCAGCAGGACAACCCATGGTAGCTTCGATTTTTTCCCATAACTTCTCGAACCATCTGCCACTACTCTGTGTGTTGGTATATCGATTCTAGAAACACATTATATTTGCCTAGGTTCTTCGTTGCCATCATATTTCTTATTCGACATAACTATTGATTTTGACCAATACAATACCATACTCAAATCAAGGATGGATGTCCAACCACTCATTTTTCAGTGACCGATAAAAAATGTCTTACTTTAGCCCTTAATTAAATGTCGTAGTGAACACTGTGATTTCTTTTTTACACCTTTAGCGGCTCTGTCGAATGGACAAGCAGAAACAAAACCTCCTTCTTAGTTGTTTTTTTTTTCACTTGCTGTGTATGCGTATAGAGTGATTACTTGAACGAATTTGTATGAGTGGTTTATGTGCTCGAAGCGTTCCGAAGAATGTTAAAAAAGCATGGTACATAAATAGGATTTTTTTCTCTTTTGCAAAAAGACACCAAAAGAACCAACCTGCAAAACACATGACAAATAAAAAATCTATTTTATAATCATATCTTGTTACAACAATGCACGCCTGCGCGGATTCAGTCACTAACAGTCTTTCTCCGTATGTAGTCGAATGTCGTCCACGAACTCTTTTTTTGTGCATATTTAAAAATCGTTGGTTTGTATAAAACATGCATATAACGATATGAATGATAGTGGTCCATGCTTTGATTATTTTTTTATTGAAAATTACAAACCAGCAGCTTGAAGCATATCTAGTTTTTTTTTTAATCTATGTGAAGTAATTATACTGCATTGATTTTCGTACATTTTCCATCTCATCCTTTTATCGTATGATTACTCCTGTTTTAGACCATAACTCAATATAATATGGCCACTGAATATTTTTTTAATAAACTACATACAATTCGCGATACCGCCAGCTGCTTTTTACACAAATCTGATTTAGTTTTAATTTTAAAATTAGAAATTTTCCAAAAGTTTTTAAAAGTTCCAATTTGGTAATACCCAGTGCACCAGTATCCGCTCACCTGTGTAAAAATTGATTTTTCGTGTCAAAAACCAATATTTTTCTCACGGATATATGCTAGCAATATGTATAACTTTCAAATGAAGTCGTCTGACATTATTTTCATTTGATAAAATAATTCTTTATATTGAAAACACAAGACCTCGTGAGCGGTTATTGGATCACTAGGTATTCTTGTGCTCCAATGTCGATTTTAGTTTACAGCCTTCTTTATTGCAGTAGTAGCTATGGTTTAAACATAAAAAATATCAGAATAAATAACAAAATTCGAAATAATGCATTTTTTAGTAAGATTGTCACGAAATCTTTTTACCGTGAGCGGATGCAGTAGCAAATGCAATTGAATATTTTTTTATGAAAATTTTTCAAATTCTTTTTATTTTTCCACTGATTACCTATACTACATTATGCCTTAAAAGTAGTATTGTTTGAGACAATAGTTATTTTATAATAAACATTTGAACACATAATTTCCCTTAAATGAGCGGAATCTGGTGCATTGATGGTAGTTATTCCAATTGGGTCCTAAAACTTTCAATGGAATCTTGTTTTTATTCAATAACACTAAATTTATTTTTTTTAGCTATTTTTCCTGCTCAAATAACGGCTATATCATGTTTGAACTTAAATTTAAAAATTGGGTTCATAAATGAACCTTGACACTTTTGATCATGTTTGACGTTCGCTTAGTCGACAAAAACACCACAGGGGTTTTAGTTTTAACACTGGGGTTGTTCCTACACGCAAAAAAAAAAATGTGCGGTAAAAACTATCATTTTAGGGGGTTAACTTAAGCGCTCGCACCGGCAATTTTCAGCAGACCAGAAATGCGCTTGATTTTACCATGTCTGTAGTTGGAATCAGATTGTTTTAAATTATTTATGTCAAATGTACCAGTAATGCGGTGTACCGTAAACGTAGTAAATAGGTCTGAATCTCCATGGTAGTTTTAAGAATGGGCGTAGTCAGCTAAAATAGTTATTTTTACCACAGAATTTTTTCCCGTGTATCTGACATTTCGAAAGGGACACGGAAAACAAAATACACCCAAAATTTGAGTTTAAGCCAAAAGGTGTGACAAAATCAAAAAAAAAAACTTTCTTCTTCTTTTTGGCGTTACGTCCCCACTGGGACAGAGCCTGCTTTTCAGCTCAGTGTTCTTATGAGCATTTCCACAGTTATTAACTGAGAGCTTACTATGCCAATGACCATTTTTGCATGCGTATATCGTGTGGCAGGTACGAAGATACTATATGCCCAGGGAAGTCGAGAAAATTTCCAACCCGAAAAGATCCTCGACTGGTGGGATTCGAACCCACGACCCTCAGCTTGGTCTTGCTGAATAGCTGCGCGTTTACCGCTACGACTATCTGTTTTTTGGACTCAAACCAACGGAAAACATTAGAAAATTGAGTAAACATGTGTTATTGGTCTAAAATTAAGCGTTTGGTACTAAAATTGGGACAGGGCTTTAGGACCCTATTCCGATGCTATAATTTACGTTGGGGTCAGTATTTGTCCACTCGACAAACTTTTCGTTTAGTACATTATTGAAGATCTATAAATTTTATTTAATAGGTCATGTTCTGTTCATTCAACTACTTTATCAATTCAACTTTCATATAATAAAATAAAATTTCAACCTTGACGTTTAGTAATGACGGCATAAACTCAGCAAAACAACATAATTTGTTTTTTTAGACTTAAATCAATGGAAACCTTAAACAATAGGGTCTTAAAATTTACGATAAAATCTTCATTTTAATTTCAATTTGTTAAAACAATAGGGTCCTTTTTTATATATATATATATTTTTTATAAGATCTTCATTGTGTCTTTCTAGTAGGTCACCGAAAATTTGCTATTTTGTTCCTTATCTGAAATAAGGATACACGTGTTTTAGGAATATTTGATTAGGGTGAACATTTCTGAAAAAGGGTGACCAGCAAAACCGAGATTTTGCAAATTTTTATTTAAAAAAAAATATAACTTTTCAACCGCTTGACCGATTTTCAATTTTCTTGGACGAAATGAAAGCTAAAGATTTTTAAAGAAAATTATAAAATTCCACAAACATTGGTTTTATACATGAAAAAAGTAAAAAATTTCAGTTTTTTCGTGTTTTGAAGGCCTTGGGCAAATTTGGGCTATTGCTGTTCTCATTTTCAAGTTCAGAAATTTCACGTTTACTGTCAAATTTTCAGCGTTGTAGTTTCTGATATATATTTTTTTAAAAATAAAAAATCAGTCACTTTTTATCGACACACACTGTAGGTCTTAGCGCATTAGATTTCTCGCGTTCAGTATCATAAGGGCGTAACTGCAGTGATCGATTTCTCTTCATCGATTTTCTCTTTGGCTTTACTTGGCCGGGAGAATACTTTTGATTGATAATTTTAGTTCAATAGAAAGTAATCATCGTCCTTAGTCATACTGGATCGTAAAGATTTCCGAAGAACGATTGAATTTCCAATACCAATCCAAAGAGAAAGTCGACGAAGAGAAATCGATCACTGCAGATACGCCTGTATGATACTAAGCGCGAGGTTTTATTGTTTAAAAAAAAAACATAACTTTTGAACAGCTCAACCGATTTCCAATCTTTTTTTATGGAATGAAAGCTTAAGATTTCAACTTTTTAAAAAAATATATAAAACCCTGAAGAAAAAATTGCATGAAAAAATATAAACATTTCCTAAAAAACATGAAATTTTTATATTTTTACATGTAGAAATAAAAATGTGTGTGCCGATGACTGATTTTTTATTTTCAAAAGAATATATCTCAAAAACTAAAAAAACATACAGCGCTGAAAATTTGACAGTGAACGTAAAATTATCTAACCTTTCAAGAAAAAATGAGAACAGCAATAGCCCCTTTTGTCCCGAGGCCTTCAAAAAACAAAAGAAATCGGAATTCTTTTAGTTTATTTTTCATGTAAAAAATGTGGAATTTTATATTTTTCTTGAAAAGTCAAAATCTTTAGCTTTTATTTTGTCCAAGAAAATTGAAAATCGGTCAAATGGTTCAAAAGTTAAAAAATAAAAATTTTGCGAAATCGCGATTTTTCTGGTCACTTTATTTTGGAAATTAGAGTGACCTAATCAAAAAATCCAAAAACACGTGTATCCTTATTTCGGATAAGGAACAAAATAGCAAATTTTCACGGAATTCGGTGACCCACTAGATCGGTTTTTCATGGAATGGCTGAGAGCGAGTCTTTGCTAATACTTTGGCGCTCAAATAACAGATGCATCTGCATCATATTCAAACTTTAAATTAAAAAATTGGTCCAAATTTGAACCGTGACACTTTTGATCATGTTTTTGATGTTCTTTTCGTCGCGAATTTCCAAAAGAGTTTTTTTAAGTGCCAACATTGGGATTTTTTCCAGTGACCCTTTATAAGAGAGATACGCGGAAGCTGACATTTCTATCAAAGTGTGAGACAATCGAGCAGCGAGAGCTGCCAAAGTGTGAGCCAAACGAACATGCGTAATGTTTGTTTTGAACTTTTCTTGAGGAGATAGTAATCCGCTTGAAATTATTTCGGTAAAAATTGTTTTGCGTAGAGCAAAAAATATGAATAATTTTCCGTTTTTGAATTTTTGGCAATGCGATACAGTCGAATTTCGTTCGTTGCACTATCTTTAGGTGGGCTTCGTTTTAATTGGGCTCCCGTTAGGTGGGCTATAGCCCACTTAAAACGAAGACAAACGCCACTTTTTGACATGAAGCTCGAATTATTAATGTTGGTAGCCCTAAATTTCTATAGGCCTTTCCATAAGACGTTTCAAATCAGCTGATTCGGAAGCTGTTTGACAGTTCTTCTATGGAAGTGACAGACCCGTGCAAGCATGGGAAACACTCACTCAGTTTTTGTGTTTCCCTCACTCGCTTCCACGCACAGTCGGGAGCGAGAAAGCCGTTTCTCTAACCAAGCCGAACGTTTCAATTTCCAGTGCCCATTCTGCTTCTTCGGCGAACACCAAGCGAAACAAAAAACGGCTACTGATTGAGTCGCTACCGATTCTAAGGGCGAGCCCGCAAAGCAGAATATCAACAACAGGAAATCCTTTGATTGCATCGCGTTCGCGGACGCGTTACTATGGCCGCACCGTAAAAGCCGAAGGCAACCGAATGCATACCGAATGATTGTTTACATTCTGATTCCGTTGGAGTGGCATTCGGATTTGAGTGCTGATGAGTGTTCACTGACTGGCAATCCACACCACAGAATGATTCAGTGAGTGGGAATCCGCTCACTCAGTTCAATGCATTCGGCGAATGGATGCTTAATGCTTTCACTCGTGCCTCGCAGATACAAGTGTATTGGTATTCACTTCTCTTCGTGTTCCTTCCGATTCTTGCTTTTACACAATCGGTTTTGACGCTTTCATGCTACACTCCACCCAGTACGATTCAGCTATCACTGAATGTTCGGTAGCAGCAGATTTTTTGCTATTTGTTATCGGTGGCGTTCGGGTGAGTGAGTGAATTTTCCCATGCTTGGACCCGTGTATGCACCGCTCTTCGTCAGATGTAAACAAATGCATACACGGAGCTGTCACATGAAAAGGCCTATTGTATTCAATATTTTGACAGCTAAAAACTCAGCCCGATTAGTGAAAGTCTTTCACTAGGTGGGCTACAGGTTTAGTGCAACAAACGAAAGTTGACTGTATTTAGTTGTTAAATTTTTTCTGCTGTTTATTAGATTGGAAATGTAGCTTAAAGATCTAAAACTAAACAAAATACACTTTTTAGCAATGAGGAAGTCATGCCCTTCCCGCATAATTATGAACCATACTTCTACAGTTTCGTATATTATTCTCAACTATTTGCGACAGTATCCGAATAGCTTCATATAAAGTCAAAAATAACAATAAAGCCACCTTGCCGTGAACAGTTTTTACAGTTTGATAAATGGTAATTGGGAAAATCACAATATGGGGCATAGGCGGTTAAGTTATGTAAGGGATGGTACACAAATTATGTCACGCTAAATTTCGACTTTTTCGACCCCCTCCCCCCCCTTTGTCACGTTTTTTGTATGAGTCCTTCGAAAATTTTGTAAGGCTTGTCACATATGGCTTGACCCCCCCCCCCTTGAAGCGTGACGTAATTTGTGCATGACCCCTAACCATAAAAAAACTGCGATGTTCTCGAACAAATTTTTCCATTTACAGTTTGCCAAATAGTTGCTAAACTATCCATTTTTTGCCCAATCTCTTTCTAATTTACTATAAAGCGAACGGTTTGAGAACAGTTGAACTGTAAAATTGAAAAAAAGAAACAAATCAATCAATGTTTGTGGAATTGTTGGTTTACGGTGCCTTATGATATTTCAACCGAATACTGTATGTTACGTTTATACATTAAAGAAAAAATATGATTAAATTGAGTTGTATACAATAAAACAAGTAAATACAGTAAGAATAATCTCACTTCAGTTATAAATTAGTTATTCATGTGAATAATGGATATTTTCCGAAAGTATCATGAATAACTTTTGTAAACTATAAAAGTGAGATTTTCCAACACGTACTTACATTCGTCAATTTTTTATTTATAGATTTTCAGTTTCATGCGGATAAACGAACTAACAAGTACACATCGGTACACATCATTTGCACAGTAATTCTCTGTAATTCGTATTTACTGGTTTGGAGATTCTAGTTTGTTTACATTTTTTTATCAGTGAAATAAAAGAAGTATAGTTGTTTTACGGGTGACTTCCACGACGCGACGGTACGGTAAGGCATTAACTTCAGGTTTTTTGCTCAATTACTATGATTTTTTAATCACATGTTCGAAAATGTTCTCAAGCGGCAGCTGCTGATTTCATGATAGAGAGGATTGTTTCAGCGATACTCGATTTTTGAGTTTTCTCTCTTTTTTCCCAAAAATTAGGCACTGGAGAGGTAATGTGTGTTAATTAATGCTGTTTTGTATCATATTTTTAATTTTCACTACATTTTGACTCCTTTAAAAAAAGTTGCTCCCTTGAATTCATTGCAATAAATTGATTTATTGGCTATATTACACAACATTTGATGAGCAATAACTTCATTACTTATTAGCGTTGCATTATCATTCACTCTGGACTGCATTTAACCTTTCGGTCGTCGCGCGAATTTTTGTAACGCGAGTAGTCGCGCGTTGTACTTTGTACAACACCCTTAGTTTTGTGAATATCCCAGGAGTCTGACCACTTAGAAACATGACATCTTCGGAAAAATTGTTCAGTAGCTCGAGGGCTATCATTATTTTAGCCAAGTAATTCGGGATTTTGCCACAAGACGGCGCTAGTGAGCATGAAACTTTTGTTTCGCAGATCTCAGGATCCCGACTACTTAGAAAGATGGCGTCTTCGGCTAAGTTGTTCGGTGACTCAAGGACTATCATTGTTTGAGCTAGTTGATTCAAAATTTTGCCACCAGGCGGCGCTAGTGAGCATAAAACATTTGTTTCGCAAATGTCTCAGGAGCCTGATCACTTAGAAAGATGGCGTCTTCGGCAGAGTTGCTCAGTAGCTCAAATTCTTTCTTTGTTTAATCCTTAAAGTTAGAGATTTTGTAAAATAATGATAGTCCCTGAGTTTCTGAACAACTTTGCCGAATGTGTCTATCTAAAATGTCAAGATCCTTTAGTATCCGCAAAACAAAAATGTAATGCTCAGTAGCGCCGCCTGGTGGCAAAATATCCTATTCCTTGGCTCAAATAATGATAGCCTAAGTGGTCAGGCTCCTGAGATATCTGCAAACGAATGTTTCATGATCACTAGCGCCACCTAGTGGCAAAATTTTGAATCAACTAGCTCGAACAATGATAGTCCTTAACTTACTAAAAAACTTTGCCGAAGACGCCATCCTTCTAAATGGCCAGGATCCTGAAGTATCTGCAAAATAAAAGTCAAACTTCCATGACCACTAATGCCACCTAGCGGTCAAATTCCAAATTAAATGAGGTGTCATCAGATAGCGCTTCACCTCCAGAGCAACTTTACTGAAGACCCCAAGTTTCTATATTATCTGGATTTTGAGAAATACCGATTTCAAACTGTGGTTTGCTCGAACCGTATATAGTGCGTTCATTATTATGCGACTTCCATGTACATTTGTTGATTTTACCGTATTATAAAGGGCCATACCGTAAATAAAAACTGTCGAGTATTGTTCTCAAGAAGATTCTTGAGGAATACATTTTGGTTTGGTGTCGATAGATACCTTTGTTGTAAAATGATAGCATATAAATCACGGCCCAAATAGCCGTAGCGGTAAACGCGCAGCTATTCAGCAAGACCAAGCTGAGGGTCGTGGGTTCGAATCCCACCGGTCGAGGATCTTTTCGGGTTGGAAATTTTCTCGACTTCCCAGGGCATAGAGTATCTTCGTACCTGCCACACGATATACGCATGCAAAAATGGTCATTGGCACAGTAAGCTCTCAGTTAATAACTGTGGAAGTGCTCGTAAGAACACTAAGCTGAGAAGCAGGCTCTGTCCCAGTGGGGACGTAATGCCAGAAAGAAGAAGAAGAAGAAATCACAACTGTTGTACAAAGTACAACAGCGCGACAGCCCGTTTTACAAATTTTCAAAACCAGTTTTTTTGCTCAAACCCTAAGAAATGTTTATGAAAATCTATCATTGCATTGCACTTGCTCTCTGTAATGCAGTGATAGGTTTTAATGAGAATTTCTTTGAATTTGAACAAAAAAACTGGTTTTAAATTTTTGATGATTGCTGATGATTGAATGATGGATTCTTGAGCCTTAAGTCGATTGCGTGCAAATATTCGATAGTCCATAATTGGTACACTTTTATGTCGAATGCTAGGAACACTATTGCCATAATTGGTACAAAGACAACGCTTTTTAAAATCAATTTTTAGTAGCTTTAAGTCATTTTATTGTTTTCAAGTTATTTAATTCAGCTGTTTCGCAAGGCTTCAAACTATTAATTAACATCAACAAGTCATGCTTACGTTTTAGAAACGCGGGTAAAATCTGATTTTTATCCATATGGTTGACCTATTGTATCCATAATTGGTACACCTACCCTAGTAAGAATTTCATCAATACATGTATTCTGTAGGCACTGATACAGGTGCAAGATTAATGAAGCACGCACAGCGACCGGTGACTCGAACCGCATGACGGCTTCAGTTTATTCCTTTGCCATTACCTGGATCTCCTACGATCAGTGAATCAATTATCAATCAACACGCAGCAACATAGACACTATCCTCTCATATTCTTGTTGCAATAATTGTATTCCGCAATAACAGTCATCACTTCAACAGAATATGACAATGACGCTCACCGCGTGCGCAGCGAATTTTTAGGTTCTTAGATCACTTATACAGTAACAGTTAAATTTTCATTGACAAAGTTGGCATTTTTGCATTCGTATCACATATGGCTAGTACGACGATACTTCATGCCCAAGGAAGTCATATAAATTCTCCGCCTGAAACGAGCGTGGACCGTAACAAGTAGCTGGATGATTTTGAATCGATGTTCCGAACATCATTTTTTCGTTCCGATTCATTGACTTTTTGAATCGATGTTAAGATCATTCAAAATCGAGTTAATCGATTTTTTTCATTCGATTTTTTGTTTCTATCTAGTAGGATAAAATTCAAAAGTTTTTTTTTTTAATTTCATTGAAGAAATAGCATTTGGCCTTATTTTGAGATCTTGTGTTTGTTAATTTTCATATAAGCTTGAAAATCGAATCGATTCAAACGATTAGATTAAATCAATGAATCGATTCGACATATCGAATTTGAACCGATGTTTTGGGCAAATTTACCCAACACTAACAAAACGTCTTCTGCATTACGCAGAATGCTAGGAAATGTCTAACAGTATTAGTGTTTTTATATTTAAAATGTGTTGAAAATATAAAAAAAAACATCTAATCAAACTTTAATAATGTTATACTCATGAAATCAATATAATCACGTAAAACCAATTACATACATACGGCCCCTCTCCTACATGTTCTCAAAATTGAAAGCTCCTCCATGCACTATATGTCTCAACATTGATTTGAAAAGTATAATCAATAATCATATTTAGCAATTTTTGTACAGATACATTTTCAAGCTGGTTCAAACAATTTAAAATTAGTTGTGATTGAGTTAAGTGAAAAAAAAAATATGTGTTCGAATTAACATTAACAAAATGTGAGTAAGTCAAGTTTAGAATGTCTTTTTGAAAATGCTTAATTTCATCGTTAGACCTCACATGACCTTCCCATCTCTTTATGTCATGGAGCTACATGGACCACGCTATACCTACTATGTGTAATTTGGAATAAGACGATCTACAGCTAACAAAGCTATAATTATTAACAAATTGATTTTGATTTTTGTTCCAATTTAGATTATAGAATATAACATAACAATAGTCAGTGTTCAATATTTTGCATCCGGCACGAAGAAAAAAATATCGCGTTTACCTCAGCGGTGCATATTCTACCCATTTCCCTTACCTTATATTTCCAATGAAGCAGCTTCTAGTATGTCCGAAACGACTACAAGCTGCTTTCTTATATATCTGAATCAAGATTTTCGGTCATTTTTTCGATGCGACGAGTCAAACATAGTTTCTAGAATTTGTATTTAATCAATCAACCAAGGAAAGAAGAAAAAACCGGTTTTTTTCGCCGGATATACTTATGTATATGTTGGTGTACATGTGGGAATCTGCGGTTGCTTCTCTTTCCATTCTTGCAATGTTGTGCGTTGAACGTTTCTAGACTATAGTTGTATTGTTCGGAGTTGTATGCCAAATGTTCTGCGTCCAGCAAGCACCTCAGTGCACTGCTATGGCTATGTGATCAAATTAATCAAGAAACCGAATCTGGAAGCCTAATAGACAATCTGCATTTCGGTTCTTCAGTCGGATTCATCCATACATCTTAAATAAAAAAGGTATAACAGAGGATATAGGGTAGAAGCACCGGGTTTGGCCAGCCTAAAAGATTTTTTTATAAATATATACATATAAAAGCCCTACACTCAGAAATAAAACAGTCACCAAATTACTGAAGTTTATGCATGAATGACTATTTTATATATGCCTCTCTGTCATTCTGTTATGATTTTTTACACTAACTGTCCTTTCGACTGGGCGTAGCGATGCTTCAAGTCAGGCGAATTGAAAAATAGCATGAAAATTTCCTTGCGGAATGAAAAAAAAGCAGATAGAAAATAGCCAAAATTACTAAAATTTAGTAGTTCTGTGACTACCCGTGTTACTGAGTGAGAACGCCAAATGGATGCTTTCAATTCACATAATGTATGAAAAATGTCGGAACTAAGCATAAACCATATTTTTGCATTTAAATCGCTTTGTTCAAATAGGCCACCAGAATCAGTTTCAGCCACATTAGCAGGATTTGAAAATTTTCAAAACAGGATCAAAAGGCTGTTTGTCCTTTTTCATTTTTTCTTGAAGCCTCTTTTAGCAATAATAAAAATTCAAGCTTTTATAATATATCAATTTTTTTTTCTGGATTAACGGAAAAACAAATTTGAAATTATTTTAATACCACCTAGCTCTTCTTCTGTGATAGGTTGATCATAGAAAAATATAAAAGGTACGATTTTTTATATTACACGTTAAATGAACCCCAGGCATTTGTAGGTTATATAAGAATACAATTTTTCAAACATTTTTATAAAATACAAAAAAGTTTCAAAACTCATAAAAAACATTTCATATATGCGTGTTATGAGTCAAGGTTTAAGCCAAAAATAAAATCATTTAGATTTCCCCGTCTAAGGCGGGGTTGGGTATTACACGCTAACTCAGAAGTACCCATTTAATGGGTTCCATGTACCCATTTTTATGACCAGTGCTGAGTTGTCAGAAAAAGGGTATTTTTTAAATGTCATAAAAAGGGTACTAAATCCCCTTAATGAAGTTTCTAGTCATTAACTAATGATAAGTACATAATACGCATGCTGCTTTGAAGAGCAACAGCGCCATTAATGGGTCATAGTCATTATCATTACGTACAACCGGTACTAAATATTTTTCTGAAAAAAATCCAATTTTGAGAAATAATTCGTTAGATGCATTTCGCCATACAAATATTTTTCGCGTTACCTTTTAGCGATTTTCCGTGCATAGACACTAGCGCATGTGCGTTACTATGTGGCGAGTAGCGAATCAGGGCATGCATGTAATCCATTGTAAGGTGTAAAACCAACTCTTAATGTAGTGCTAAACTAAACACTGGGGTGAATATTTCACATAAATAAATAAAAATACGGTACAGTATTCTGTTCCAATATATTGAATTGTTATTGAATTGTATATTCAATCAATAATAATGTTGCTTCGAAATTCAATTACAATACGCTGTTATGTATCCAATACGCTATACATTAACCCTCTAATACCCAAATTTTTATTTACGATCTGGATATCATTTTCAGTTATCTAAAATC
Organism: Aedes aegypti; assembly: GCF_002204515.2. Classification (NCBI taxonomy): domain Eukaryota; kingdom Metazoa; phylum Arthropoda; class Insecta; order Diptera; family Culicidae; genus Aedes; species Aedes aegypti. The sequence continues at coordinate 228,260,879 of NC_035108.1, read as the reverse complement.
GATCTAAACACGTTTTGGGCAATGATTTATTTTTATTCGCAAATCTATGATTTTTGGTTTTTCATTTATATAATTTTTATTTATGAACATCCCTATCCTTTTTCATTTTTTCTTGAAGCCTCTTTTAGCAATAATAAAAATTCAAGCTTTTACAATATATCATTTTTTTTTCTGGATTAACGGAAAAAACAAATTTGAAATTATTTTAATACCACCTAGATCTTCTTCTGTGATAGGTTGATCATAGAAAAATATAAGAGGTACGATTTTTTATATTAGCGGAATTTGGGGCAAGTGTGCCACCTTAAGCAAATTGTTCTCTAACTTTGCCTAAAGCTTATAAAATCCACCAATTTTGCCTCATGATGAGTTTCACATCTTTTCATAACCACTGTGCCATTTGAAAAGTAAATAACTTCAAAAAGTATTAGTTTTGAAGCTTCTCAAATATCATCCAAAATAACCTATTTTTCGACACTATGGGGCAAGTGTGCCACCCATATGGGGCAAGACGGCCACCTTATGAACATCGCATGTAGTTCTACTTGTAATGGAATTTAATTTATTTCCTATTAATATTACATACAAAGCAGACGCTAATCGATAATTTTGAAAATAATTTTAAGTTTACCGTAATAAGGGGATGCTTTATAACAAGGCACAAAACATGCGTAACTCTTTATTACTTAATTCGAATAACTAAAATGGTTATTTTTGTCTCCATTCAATACAATATATGTATTACCCTTATATTACGGCGAATATGTATAATATTACACTAGATCAGCACTAAATAATGGTAAAATATTGATGTAGATATGTAAAACGGTACTTAATTAGCCGGGAAACATGTTATTATTGAATATTTTGAGAAAAAATCACTTTGGGGGCAAACATGTCAGTTATTCCCCTACTATACTCCAGAAACCACTACTGGTGCCTCATTTTAATTTGTTATTATGATTTTGTTGATGATGTTTACATTTTTATAAATTTCACTCCAACAATTTGCGTTTACCAAATAGGTGGCACACTTGCCCCAATATGTATGACTTTCAACCAAACTGGATTTCGTAAGTAAAACTAAATATATTTTCCGTTCAAATGCCACAATAACTTACACATTTGAATAGTTTCATGATGTACAGTACGTTAGAAAAATCTGTTAATAACTTACCTTTTACCATGCTATTTAGAAACAACGAAATCTTATGAAAATCCACTCAAATTTGGTTGTCTTTGCAAAAGTCGTTGTAAATACGTGAAGAATAGAGTAATTTTTATCATATTTTCATCATTGTATTGTGAACTATAATGGAACATATTGTTAAGCTAAAAGAGAAAATATATTTTGTAGTTTTTATAAAAAGCAGGGGTGGCACACTTGCCCCTATGGCACACTTGCCCCAAAGTCCGCTACATGTTAAATGAACCCCAGGCATTTGTAGGTTATATAAGAATACAATTTTTCAAACATTTTTATAAAATACAAAAAAGTTTCAAAACTCATAAAAAACATTTCATATATGCGTGTTATAAGTCAAGGTTTAAGACAAAAATAAAATCATTTTGATTTCCGAGATACGAAAAATACACAAAATTCCAAAGTGTACCCCGTCTAAAGGCGAGGTTGGGTATTACACGCTAACTCAAAAGTACCCATTTAATGGGTTCCATGTACCCATTTTTATGACCAGTGCTGAGTTGTCAGAAAAAGGGTATTTTTTAAATGTCATAAAAACGGTACTTAATCCCCTTAATGAAGTTTCTAGTCATTAACTAATGATAAGTACATAATACGCATGCTGCTTTGGTACTTCCGAGTTAGCGTGTAGAGGGTTAATGGTTTATTCCATTCACTTAATGGTACGTTTTTATCCGGGCAGTAGTATGACGTTTCGACACGGAACACGGATTTTTCTTAACGGATAGAAACAGAAAGGTTCAATAACTACCGAAAAACTTAACATTACATATATTTTGCAATTGAATTAAATGGACATATTGAATTGAAATTTGTGAAAAAGTTACAGGTCTTATTGGTGACAGAAAAAAAAAACTAGATAGGGCGCGTTACCAGGGTTTCGTTCTACTTCGTCGTAAGCGCTATTATTCATCGTATCAAACTTAAAATGTTCCACTACAGCGGATATTCCAACTTACCTGCAACATAGATTCATTTTCCAAGTATAATTTTGTGAAAGCTGTTATGGATTGTACACTTGTGCACCAAAAATGCAATAAAAATACTGTATTTCGTGAAATAACTTCAGTTTAATTATCAACTTTGCACTTTTTCACATGGACGAACACGATTTGAGAGAAATGCTTAACGATCGACACCAGTCACACCACTTTATAATACAAGTTTCTTCCCGCCCCCTGTGTGACTTACTTTGCCGGGCAGTCATTTTCACTATGGAAAACCTTCGTACTTCATACTTCTTCACTGAAGGATTTCATCCCAATCACACGCCGTAAAAGTTCTATAATTCACGAAATTTTATGAAATTTCCTCAACGACCGCGTAAAATTGAGAATAAAAAAGTTCAATCCGTCGTACTGAGAAAAAAAGCTTGTGCACATCAATGTGTGCGCGATGCTCGACGTAAAAATACGGTTCCTTTGATTGTGTTGGTTTCGCTGCAATAAAGCTTAGTGACATTTGAACACACGTAGACTAGCATACGCTCGTCATACACAGTTTGTTTTTGTTTTCCTCAAAGAAACTTACACACGTTTTGCATTTTGATGGCATATGAAAATATTACCCAATTTGAAAAATGTACACCCGGTTTCTGGGTGTTTTTCGAGACTGAGTGCATATTGTTTGCCTCTAAGGTTCACAACTACATCTACACTAAGGCACCCATACCATTGGGCGTGATAACCACTATGTGAGCAAATGTCATAATTGTTCGGTTAAAACGAATTGTGTTCATAAGTTTGGGCTGAATTTTGATGACGAACAATGAATTTTAAAGAAAATTAGTATATTCCATCATGCTGAAGGAATGGAGGGAGATGCCCGTTGATCTATATATTCTAGTAAAACATTTTATTATAGCGTTGATATGCATTTTCTTTGCATTATTTCCAAAAAGCGATCAAGATTTATCAAAATCTTATTGTACAATGCTTAAGCCGTTTTGAGAAAGAAATTGTTTGGCATCGGTTTGTATCAGCATCATTCACTGCAATACTGGGAAAATTTCAATTCTCACTGATCAATGCTTAATACGATGGATACTAGCACATCACCCTACGTCACCTAAAAATTCACGGCTGGTTAGTCGTAAACGATGAACCATAATTAAAAAGGAAGATCCAGATAAAAATCGTATGAAATTATTGCTTCATGTCAAAAAGATATTTACCCACTAAGGAAGACAAAATATACGTGTCGAAACTTCGAGCTAATAGGCACTTCGTTTTTTATGAATAATAAGATTCAAATTATTGTCGTTCAGCAGAACAAAATCCTTGATGCCAAAACGAATCATGGATGTCTACAAGTTCTACATAAAAACCAGGCTATAGACAACCATATATCAACACACAGTGTTCTTCGTAGCTCGGATGTCCCGGGCGATAAGTGAATATCTATCTTTGCTATTATTTCGCTTAATATGGGATTATAGTCCTGCAAACATGTACAAAAATCCCAAACAAAATTAGCTCAAAAGGGATTTGTTTCTTCAGCAATATCCTTCATTGAAGTTTGAAGAATGAGTTTTCAATATGGGATGAGAAGTTTTTACTTACATTACAGTACTAGCGTGTTTGGAACATTTTTCAAAATTTCTCCATAGTAATTTCTATATAAACCTACTTTGTCTTTGTGCCACCTTCTAATCACCACCTAGAAAGCTGAAAATTTCACAGAACACTATTTTTATGGTATGGTATGATTTACGAAACGGCAACACTGATGATATTGCTGTTACTTTCACACGTTACGACACCGCCTCCTGTCAAAATTTCATTCATAAAATAAGCGATCAGCTGATCAAAAAAGTCTCGTAAAATGGACTATAGTGGTTATCACGCCCAATGGTATGTGTGCCCTAGTGTAGATATAGTTGTGAACCTTAGAGGAAAACAATATGCACTCTGTTTCGAAAAACACCCAGAACCCGGGTGTAAATTTTTCAAATTGGGTAATATTTCCATATGCATTTTGATGAGTCTGGAAATCGTGTGCAAGTTTCTTTGAGGAAAACAAAAACAAACTGTGTATGACGAGCGTATGCTAGTCTACGTGTGTTCAAATGTCACTAAGCTCTGTAGAAACGACCCAAAGAAAATTTGCATTCCACAGGGTTGCCATTCGAGGGCAAATCGTTACAAGTGTAAAAACAAAATTAAAAATTGTTCAAAATGAATGTATTGTATTATAGAAGAAAATACTATAGAGGCGAACCAGCCTTGGGCTGAATGTCTCTTCAATAAATGTAAATAATAATAATAATAATAATAATAATATATAAAATAGGGAAGGTGTACCGGTATTCGCCATATTCCAGTTATTCGCCACCCCGGATTATATACCGTTTTACGACATATATGGTTGCCATTTGTTTAGTGTTCGCTAAATTGCTTTAAGATGATACGGAAACATTCTTGGAAACCGCAATATTTTCTCAGAAAATAATAGAACAAAATCATTTTCCTTAAAATTTTTGCTCCTTTGCACCTATTTTTCGCATGGTGTTCCTGATTCGCCACCCTCCATAAGAAATCAACATAGGTGGCGAATTCAGGAACCGAAATTAAAATCGTGGCGAATACTGGTGCAAGTGGTCCAGTATTCGCAACTCCAATTTTTAATACAAAAATAAAGTTTCTGATTAGTTTTTATATTTTCCCTGCTGAACATGGATTGAAAGCTTTCGTTTAATGCATTGACAGTAACCGAAAATCGTTTGATTTATGTATAAACAATATTTTTCCTTAGGGTAGCCAAAACCGGTACACCAACCCCTATTAAATATGATTTTTCAACAAACTATGAATTGTTCGTCACTAAGAATGTTGGCATAAACTCTTATTCATAAATTATTTACGTTTTACGAATAGTTTTTTCGAAACACCTCTTTTTTTTTACCTTTATTTTTGTAATTAATAAAGGACTTTGAATGGTTCGACACTGTAAGTGTAGATTTGCAAAAGGTTCACTTTATTCAACCAATGTTAAATGGTTCGCCACTGTAAGTGTTCAACAAACTTTGAATGGTTCGTCACATTATTTACTTCTACTTCGATATTGTTCATATCAATCGAAAATATTTTATTTATAAGCATGTTTGTATCTCACAAATAATTGTTCATCATGATTTAATCACTTATCAAAGTGAATCATGTGACTCAACGATACTCACCATTAACTAACATCTCTTCCAGCAACCTTTGTGGAGATGCACGGTCTCCAAATAGCAAAGTTTACACACTAACATTCCTTTCCCAATCCCACCTGACTGCAAGGACGAGGCTGGCGCCGTTATTGACCCTGTATAAATAGAGGCACTGAATTATGCACACTGAAGAAGATTATGGCCAATCCCAGTCGAACTTCTAGTTGATTCTTCGTGCATCTTCACTAACTTCGGTCAATCACGGAATAGCAACCATTGTCTATAGTCAGTCTAAGCTACGATGAAGAGAAGATCCTGTTCTATCTCACAGTGGTGAATTTTTTTTTTCTTTGTCACAGTGGTGATTATTTTTAGTTACACACTCGATTACCAATGCCTTTTATGCAGAGATCGTAAGTTATGCGAGAACTAATTCGATCGATTGATAAAGTTATTCAATATTTACATTCCGACATAAAAGATGGCGCATCCTGTACCTATTATTTAGCAATATATTCAGAAACCCCACACGGAGAAAATAATGTACTCAAAAGTGAATCATTCCACTAAATTCGGGGAGTTCGTGCGTTAACCTAATTTTGAGTTGACGGAGTTGAAGTTGTTTTCATTTGCAGCCATGCTAAAAAATACCTACTGACTAAGTTCTTTTCACTCAACCGGCAGATCAAAAAACTCAACTTCCAGTACTATGCCACTTAATCAAATTTGAAGTAACGCACTAAGGTTTGGTTGTTTTGCTCTTCACTTTCTGACAACAATTGAAGGAACGAATGAAATAGGAAGAGAAAAATAATTCAAAAATAAGTTAAAAATATACTTTACCGTCAACCTACCATTCGTCGTGCATTTAAAAAAAATCTGCACTTCAAAAAATACTTATTTTTTCCAAATCATTAGAAGCAAACTACGAAGCGTGCAATTACCATAATTCAGGAAAAAAATCTAAAATCAGTGATGCATAACAAAAAATTACTCAAAAATTATGTTTACAAACATCAGCCTCGTACCGTTCTATGTCACCATTCACCGTGCATGCTGGTGCACCATTTACCGTGCGTATAGTTTCCGTAATGATTTAATTTTGTATCTTGAAGAAACGTTGTTAGTGGAGCAAATATGTTGCTTGTAATGTACGCACTCAGTTTTAAAGGTATTCAAATCTTATTTTACAATAGAAGCCATAGAAAGTTGAAAAAATGACTAAATCATATTTTTTTCATCAAAATCGTTATAGGAGGTTTGACTGTATTGTCTAAACCATTTCATATTCGCTCAAGAACTTAATTTGAAGTAGTTGAATCACGACATAACAATAAATCCAATATTACCAATAATGTCAAGCCTTTTATACTAATGCACAGTAATAGGAACCATACATATTGAAAAGGGTCTATTCACCGTGCATTTGTGTTTCGACTGAAACACAATAAAAAAAATCTTATTTGCGTAAAATCTCATGGTTCATACGATGAAATACATCTTACTAGAAGTATCGACAGTGAAAACTTGTTGAAGATATGAAAAACGTTAAAATATAACTTTTGGCGTTTCTTCTAAGAGTATTGAAAAATTCCATAAAATTCACATGATCTTGACTACATAAACTAGGTTTTTAAAAATGTTTTGTGACAAGAACTACTTCATTTCATCCGTTTTGTCTTATTTGGCTGACAAAACAATAATTTGTGAAAATTGTATGAATATTCTGTAGAAATTTGTATATGTGCACGGTGAATGGAGGCCGCACGGTGACTGGTGAACGAAAAAGGATAGGAATGTTCATAAATGAAAATAAGAAAAATCAAAAACCACATTTGATAAATTTGTGAATAAAAAAAATCTTTGTATACGTTTTGGACAAACAATTATTTTTAATCGCAATCAATTGTGGTTTTGACTCGATTTTAGATAGCGAAAAATGATACTTATACATACCACAAATGAAAAATTGGGTATTAAAACTAAATTGCATAGGCTTAGGTAAGACCGCCATATCCATTTATCATTAGTATACCTATTTTATTCTAAGGTAGAGTACCAAAATTATCTAAACATTGATTATTTCCACTCTAGTGTGTACTGTATATGCCTAAACATACAAGAATAAAACAATATGATTTGCGGTTCATCCTTTTGTTTTGAGTAGGATTTACATGGCAGAAAAAAGATAAATTTCAGGTGCGGTTACCCTAAACTTTGTAGGAAAAAATCTATAGTAGGCAGGAATATTTTTTCACTATATGTACATATTTAAAACAACATGTTGGCGAAGCGAAAAAATGTTGTATACCGAACGCAAAATCGATAATTACTACAACCAACCGTCAACCTTTTTTCTTCTCTACATAAATATTTATACATAATACAGCATAGCCTAGTGCTTCAGTTGTCGGCGTTTTACTCTAAGTGAGGACGGATAAGTGAGTGAGTGAGGTGGCTGGATGTCGGATGTAGAGTAATTTGAACGAGCAAGCTGCAGAAGCAAATACTACCAATATAAAAAATAGCAGCAAGTGAAGCAAATACCTTATATATACCATGTGTCTCGATTCAAAGGGATGTTATTGATTTGGCTCATCTTAAGCTATTCGAAATAAAATATATGTGTTTGTATGATTCCAAATCCGCACTGCTTCGCTGACACTGAGTAAAATGTGGATGTATATCAATTTATGTACTTTACTTTGCACGTCACTGTCAGCTAACTTTCGATCAAGAACGTGGAATGCATAGTGGTTTGATGATATACGCACATACATGATACGTAGCTAAATTTTATTCCGCATTCGTTCATTCATCTGTACGAATAAAAAGAAATAGAAACGTAAGGTCTTACTGCCCAGATTGAATTCTTATGATTGAATTCTCTTTCGCTAATTATGCAGGGGAAGATCTCCCAGTACTGGACACCTAAGCCGCTAAATTAATAATTTCAAAACTATTGCTTTTATGTGGTCGTCAATTATGATAAATATCAGTTTTGTAGCTACAAAATAAAAATTGAAATTTTAAATATGAATTAGGCGGCATCCACAAATTACGTAACGCTCTAGGGGGAGGGGGAGTAGGCTCATGCGTTACGGCTCATACAAAATTTTTAAATGTTTCATACAAAAAGCGTTACGGGGGGGGATGGTCAAAAAATTCCATTTTTAGCGTTACATAATAAATGGACACTGCCTTATGACATTACATTTTGATGATGTATTTTCGTACCAAATTGACCCATCTTGAAAGGTGGCCCCTAATACCGGACACGATCTGGAAATGTCTTAAATTCTGTAAATTTGTACATCATTGGATGTTTTGACTTCAGGAATAGTATTTGGCAATGATTCAATGCATTTGCAACAGAGTAATTTGAGTTTTACTTAGTCTGCCAGTCGTCCATCAAAAAAACCTCTTTCATATTGCAATTTTAGAGATAACTTTTTGTTCACGTTTAACGTTCAACGCTTTATCGTCGTCATCATCGAAATTTCAAAAGCAGTTTTTCTGTTTAAAACTTAAAATTATTCGATGAAAATATGTTCACTCTGTTTAGGTTGGAGAATAGAATTCAGTAAACACATTTTCCTTTAAATTTTCTTGATTTTCAACAAAAAAAACTGCCTTTGAAAATTCCCAAATCAATGACGGATCCTTCCCCCCTTAAACAGAAAGCTACTACAGCTGCCACATTACTGATTTTCACAAATCATCATCGATCGGATGCGATGATACCTTGGAAACCAGATGACTGTTGTTATCTGATGTTTTCAAAGCTTTGTACTCTATTAGCATACTTAGATTAGATGGTTTCGTTCAATGATACCATGATTTTCAAGCATACGGAAGAACTTTGACAGCTGCAGTAGAACTTGGCGGCTACCTTAGTACGGAAAATTTTCAAAAGAACCGCAATAGATCATAAAAAACAACACATTTTACGCGTTGTTCTGAATATTTATTCTTCTTATTTTTATTTCATCTTTGATGCAATGATCGATAAAATCCATGAAAAATGAAGATATTTTGAGACACTGGATCATATTCTCAGCATTGAATTGACCAAAATTTTTGAACCAAGGCGTCATTAGAACCGTAACGTAAATAATATTCTTTGAAGAGCGCTTGCGAAAATTTGTCGGAACATTTTAAAATCTATTTAATATTAACAAAAAAAAAACATTCAAGTAATCGTGCAAAAGTTTGGGTTCACCTACGGTGTATGCAAATCATTTTTGTTAATATTTTCCACAATTTTCCGACCAATTTCGATAGTCTATTGCATATTTAAGGTGAAGGTGAATCGAAGCCAAACCTCAAATTTTCAAGAGCACAAATCTGGAGAACCAAACATCCGTTTAAGCTGAAAACCTAATCGATTGGTCACTAGCTGGTGGTGACCAATTGATTAAGTTTTCAGCTCATACGGGTGCTCGGTTCTCCAGATTTGTGCTCTTGAAAATTTGAGGCTTGGCTTCGATTCATCTTCACCTTAAACGTAAATAATGTGGCGCACAAAATTGGTATGAGATTTTACAAAATTTTCGTGTTTTAAGGTGAAACATTTTGGTATCATTTTCTAAGATTGTACTAAAACTTCAAAGGCACAAATCTCACAAAGAAAGCAGTCAATAACAGTGCCCTTTTTATTTTGGCTTTGTGCCCTAGCAGAAAGTCTAAAATAAGAAGATCAGAAACGTTTGCCAACTATTTCTCCAGTTTGATGCTTTCGAAAACGTGAGCAGGGGCTTAACCTATTAACGCCCGAATTATTTCACATTTATAGTAATCACGCCTGATTTTTTCTGGAGTACCGTGCCTGTACCATATTATAGACAGCGCCATATTCGGAACGGTCCGTTCCTTATGTTGAACATTCATTGTTTTAACATCCAAAATAGTAAACTGTCAGTTCGAAACTAGTGATCCTTTATAGAGAGATAAGCGGAAGTAAAATGGAATGATTTGGCAACAGACCAGCAGTGCTGATTTTGCTCGGCGTCGAGAATAATATTGTAACACGGGCATGACTTCCTCATTGCTGTAAGTGTATTTTGTTTCGTTATAGATCTTTGAGCTACATATCAAAACTAATAAACAGCCGAAAAAATCAAAAACTAAAAATCGCATTGACAAAAATTCAAAAAAGTAAAACATTTCATTTTTTTGCTTCATGCAAAATTACTTTTACCGAAATAATTTCAAGCGGATTACATTACTCCTCAAGAAAATTTCAAAACAAACATAACGCATGTTCGTTTGGCTCACACTTTGACAGCTCTCGCTGCTCGATTGGCTCACACTTTGACAGAAATGTCAGCTTCCGCGAATCTCTCTTATAAAGGATTTCTATTCGAAACATGATTCATTGTAACATTTCAAAACTAAAATACATGGTTAAGTTGTTTTTTCAACAAATATTATACGTAAAGTTCATTTGCTGGCCATAATAAGGAACAATGTGTGTTCATAATTAGGACTATTGATGTATATGGCGTCCATAATTAGGAACATGCATGCATCAGACTAACATATGATTTTTAAAATAATGGACGTTTTATTTTAATCTATACGTTTATTTAGATATTAGACAATTGCAACGGCAAGACAAACCAATATCCCAGCTGTTGAAATCCTCAATAATTTAAGTTATTCAAATTGGATTTTCTTAACCGTTAAGAATATGGTGCTTGCACGGTATCGCATAATGATAAGAGAATGCTAAAACCTTAATTTGAATGGAAATCTACTGTTACATTTTGTTACAGTACACAGTGGGTCACATCTACGCAAAATATTTGAAAAATAAAAATACTTGATTATTTTCGCAAATGTGTTTTGAAGGTGGTATGAAGCATTAAAAAGTGACAATATATTATGACAAACATAATGTTAACGGTAATAACATGATACCACAAATATAATTAACAAAACGAGGTTTATTTGAAAGCTGCACCACAAAGTGATGCTGAATGTGACACAAGAAAATACACGTGCATGCACAACACATACTCGTTTGCACACACACATATCCATACATAAATTGCCGCAATGGTCATATCCTTTATTTTACGCCAGGTTCGCTAGTATCAAATGGTTACGGGGTACATGCTTATAAAAATTTCCACGATTATGATAATGTTTTCTCGTAATAAAAACCACTGAAGATTTAGCATGATTACCAAGGTATTTCCATATTGCTGCTATAGGTTTCCCACAGAATTCCAATAGTAATATAAGCCGCAGTAACTCTGCACAAATCCCAATTCCTACAGGTTTCGCAAGAAGTTCTCTGAGAATTCTCACATGACTCTTATTGAATTCTTACATAATTTCCATAGTATTTCCACGGGATTCTCTCAGGAATTCAAAAGAATCCCAGCATCCTCGTAAGATTACCAGTGTACTTTCCAACTTTTTGCGCACTGTTTCCGCAGTATTTTTACAACATTTGCACAGACTTTCAATATAACTCCCATAGGATTCCCTCAGTATATACTTGGGATCCCATTTAACAATTCCCACTGGGACGCCAGAAGCCTCACTGGAATACCAGCATCCACCATAGAATCTGAAAATCCGTACTGGAAATCCATGATCTATACGGTAATCCAAGGATCCACACTGGGATTCAAGGATCCACACTGGAAACTCGAACTCCCAACTGATGTCCCCATATCCGCACTGAAAACCTAGAATCCACATCTGAAATCTATACTGGAATCCCAGGATCCACACTGGATTCCCAGAATCCACACTGGATTCCCAGAATCCACACTGGATTTCAAGAATCCACACTGGATTCCCAGAATCCACACTGGATTCCCAGAATCTACACTGGATTCCCAGAATCCACACTGGATTCCCAGAATCCACACTGGATTCCCAGAATCCACACTGGATTCCCAGAATCCACACTGGATTCCCAGAATCCACACTGGATTCCCAGAATCCACACTGGATTCCCAGAATCCACACTGGATTCCCAGAATCCACACTGGATTCCCAGAATCCACACTGGATTCCCAGAATCCACACTGGATTCCCAGAATCCACACTGGATTCCCAGAATCCACACTGGATTCCCAGAATCCACACTGGATTCCCAGAATCCACACTGGATTCCCAGAATCCACACTGGATTCCCAGAATCCACACTGGATTCCCAGAATCCACACTGGATTCCCAGAATCCACACTGGATTCCCAGAATCCACACTGGATTCCCAGAATCCACACTGGATTCCCAGAATCCACACTGGATTCCCAGAATCCACACTGGATTCCCAGAATCCACACTGGATTCCCAGAATCCACACTGGATTCCCAGAATCCACACTGGATTCCCAGAATCCACACTGGATTCCCAGAATCCACACTGGATTCCCAGAATCCACACTGGATTCCCAGAATCCACACTGGATTCCCAGAATCCACACTGGATTCCCAGAATCCACACTGGATTCCCAGAATCCACACTGGATTCCCAGAATCCACACTGGATTCCCAGAATCCACACTGGATTCCCAGAATCCACACTGGATTCCCAGAATCCACACTGGATTCCCAGAATCCACACTGGATTCCCAGAATCCACACTGGATTCCCAGAATCCACACTGGATTCCCAGAATCCACACTGGATTCCCAGAATCCACACTGGATTCCCAGAATCCACACTGGATTCCCAGAATCCACACTGGATTCCCAGAATCCACACTGGATTCCCAGAATCCACACTGGATTCCCAGAATCCACACTGGATTCCCAGAATCCACACTGGATTCCCAGAATCCACACTGGATTCCCAGAATCCACACTGGATTCCCAGAATCCACACTGGATTCCCAGAATCCACACTGGATTCCCAGAATCCACACTGGATTCCCAGAATCCACACTGGATTCCCAGAATCCACACTGGATTCCCAGAATCCACACTGGATTCCCAGAATCCACACTGGATTCCCAGAATCCACACTGGATTCCCAGAATCCACACTGGATTCCCAGAATCCACACTGGATTCTCAGAAGGATTTTTTCATTAATTTCTTTCAAGAGTTTTTGTCAGGGATTACTTCAGGAAGTTCTTTCATTCAGCAGTTGGAGGACTTGCATGGCAACAAACTAGGAGTTTTCTATGCAAGCGATTTACAAAAGAAATAAAGAACAGGATTTCCAGCTATGTACGTTGTCTTTAAGTGCACTAACTACGGATCTGATACATAAAAACACAAACTTACGTTTCGCCTAATATTGAACGGCTAAAAACGTCGCCTATTGTTGAACAGCCCGTGTATTCCTTATGGCGTGTTCAACAATTAGCGAGCATTTTGACCGTCCAACAATTGGCGAATTACAGCAGTAAGTTCCATGTTTTAAATTTTATTTCTCTCACTAAATTACACTAATGCAAATCATTAATAGCATATTTCATTGAAAACTTACCTGTAATATTCATTGGCGTGCATTTATCAGCAATAAGTGATAAAATTCGTATCTCAATCAATACAGCAGTTTTCTCTGAATATTTTTCTTCACCGATTTATTTACATTCAAATTGTAAAAACTTTCGTTTCACTCCGTTTAATTCAGCAAGAATTCATCAAAAATTATTTCAGGTATACAGGGATGAGTACCGAAGTTCTCCATAAAACTTGTTTCGAGATATTCCAAAGATTACACTACAAATAATTTAGAAGGCTCACGAAAGAATAATCATTCAGGAATTATCCAGTGATTTTTCCTGAAATTCTTGCTGATAACTCTATTTATCAGATTACTCGGATTAATTAGAGATGTGTTCGTAAATGTATAGAATTATTCATCTACGGAATTTTCTAAAAAATGCTAGAGAGAGTTATCAAGTAACCACTTTTTAGATTCCTCCAGGTAGGCCTAGTGCTATTAATTCAGAGTTTCTTTAAATTATTTATCCTGGATTACCTGAAGGGAATCCCTCACAAACCAATATAAAAAATAAGGTAATTACAAACAAAGCTATTAGTTCATAAACTATAAACAATATCCTGAACACAAAAGATGAAAAGAAAGATTCCTCATCACTTAAATATCAAACATATTGAAATAGGGCAGTTAAAAAAAATGAAAATCCTTACAATAAAAAATAATTCTTCAAGAAATTTCCTCAGGTGTATCTTGAATTCCTTTAACCCTCTAATACCCAACCTCGCCTTTAGACGGGGTACACTTTGGAATTTTGTGTATATTTTCGTAGCTCGGAAATCAAAATGATTTTATTTTTGGCTTAAACCTTGACTCATAACACGCATATAAGAAAAGTTTTTTATGACTTTTGAAACTTTTTTGTATTTTTTAAAATTGTTTGAAAAATTGTATTCTTATATAACCTACAAATGCCTGGCGTTCATTTAACGTGTAATATACAAAATCGTACATTTTACATTTTTCAACGATAAACCTACCACAGAAGGAAAGCTTGGTGGTATTAAAATACATTCAAACCTGTTTTCCGTTAATTACACGGAAAATAAAAAAAATACTAGAAAAAATTAAAAATTTAATATTTTTAAAAGCACTGTAAAAATTTGAATTTTTATTTTTGCCAAAAATCAGTAACTAGAAGAGGCTTCAAGAAACAATGAAAAAGAATAGGGATGTTCAAAAATAAAAATTATAAAAATCAAAAACCAAAATTCATAGATTTGCGAATTAAAATAAATTATTGTCCAAAACGTTTTTAGAACGATTTTAGGTAACTAAAAATTATATTTAGAACGAAAATAAAAATTTTCTCCTAAGAATGTTTTTTGAAATTCCATCAGGCACGAGTCTTATAAATTATTTGGATTTTGACATGAGTTCTTCAACGATTAGCTTCACATATATCTTTAAAGGTTTGCCTGAAAAAAATATGAACTCCTGGATTTTTTTGTGGAGTAAGGAGTGGAAGGAGTCTTTGAAGACAGTTTAGAAAAAAAAAATGCTTGTAGGTATTCCAGGATCCTTAGACGTATTCTAGGATGGATCCTAGGAGGTATTACTGAAGGAATCCGTGGAGGTATTGCTGAAAACATTTTTGAAGGTATTATTTCAGGCATTCCTGGTGATTTTCCATTAATAATCCTCTGGAGACATTCCAAGAGAAAATCCTGAAGAGAAATCTAGAATACCTCAGACATTCCTAGAGGAAACCAGGAGGTATTCACCAAAGAATCACCAGGAAAGTTACTTGAGAAATCTATGAAAAAATCTTTAACAAATCCACGGGAAAATTTATAAAATAATCCGTGAAGTAAAGTCAGAAGAAATTTTGCAAGGAATTACAGGAGGACCTTTTTCTGACAAATTCAAGTAGGTTTTCCTAGAGCAATTCATGGAGGAATTTTTGAAAGTATTCCTCTTGTAATACCTGGAGTATTTCTGGTAAAACACTTCGATGTATTTCTGAACCCTCAAGCTGTTTCTAATGAATGAAGGTATTCCTAGAAGAATTTCAAGAGTTATTCCCAGTTTGATCTCTGGAGGCAACCATGCAGTTATTCTTAGAAAAATCCTTGTAGGAATTTTTTGAATTATTTTTGATAGTTATTCTGGAGGAATTCATAAAAGATTTTTTTTTTGATCAAATTCCTGAAGGTAGTTCAAGACGTATTCTTGGAGATATTCCTGATGGAATCCTTGAAGAAATCTTTGTAGGTATTTCTGGAGGTATTCTTAATATTCATGGAATAATCCCTGGAAATACTTGTGGAGTTTTTATTGCTCGTTGAAGCTACTCCTTGATTTGGGCAAGTAGAGTAAAGTGGGCAAAAGTTCGAGTGGGGCAAGAGTTTCTTTTTAAGATTTCTAGCACAATTCAAACCAAAAATTATAAATGTCATGGAGGTTCGAATGCTGTTCAAGTAAGAGACTTTCACTACAAATATTATAAAATTCGATTGATATTTGGAAAAGTTATGGCTATTTGTTGTTTTTCGACGTGAATATTCTGGAGGAATTCCTAAAAGAATTTTTGGAAGAATTTCTGGAGGTATTCCTGGGGATATCTCTTGAAGTATTCGTCGAGGTATATTTTGAAGTATTTCCTGAGATATTCATGTAGGTATTTGTTGAAAATCCCTGGCGATATTCTTGAAAGAATCTTATCAGGAGTATCATTAAATGAACCCTAGAAGAATTCCTACAAACACATCTTGGAGGTTACAGGTATTCCTGAACAAATCTTGGGAAAAAGAATTCATGAAGGAATCCCTGTAGAAATTTATAAAAGCAGTCTCTGATTAAATTGCTAAGAGAACCCTTAGAAAATCCAAGAAGGAGTTCTTGAATGGAGGAATCTTTGATCAAATTCCTGAAGGTAGTTCAAGACGTATTCTTGGAGATATTCCTGATGGAATCCTTGAAGAAATCTTTGTAGGTATTTCTGGAGGTATTCCTATAAATATTCATGGAATAATCCCTGGAAATACTTGTGGAGTTTTTATTGCTCGTTGAAGCTACTCCTTGATTTGGGCAAGTAGAGTAAAGTGGGGCAAAAGTTCGAGTGGGGCAAGAGTTTCTTTTTAAGATTTCTAGCACAATTCAAACCAAAAATTATAAATGTCATGGAGGTTCGAATGCTGTTCAAGTAAGAGACTTTCACTACAAATATTATAAAATTCGATTGATATTTGGAAAAGTTATGGCTATTTGTTGTTTTTCGACGTGAATATTGTAATTTTTGGTCAAACTTTCGTTGCGTGGAACTAAACAAAGATAAAATCTTTTTCAATATTTTATGTAAGGGCGTTTCTAGGCCTATCATAAGGATGCTTTGAGGTGTATTAGTTTTTTGATAAATGCTTGGAAACAATTTTTGGCCCATAGTGGGGTAAAAGTTCGAATCAGCGCGGCAAAAGTTCGACCCATGTATAAACTCACGGAAAAATCTGCAAACTGCCTAAAATCCACATATTATCTTCAAATTAAGCGAAATTTGCCTGATCGTGCGAAAAATGACACCAAAAGTTTACATTCTCACTTAGTTTTGCGAAAAACGGCTATTTTCGAACATATTACAATTAACCCTGTTTTGGGCAATTTTTTGATGAAAATTTAGAGTGTATTTTTCGGTAACCATGAGATTACGGCTGGTATACAGTATGCCTGTCATAAAAGTATCGGAATTTTGTGTTTTAGCCAGCGAACTTTTGCCCCACACTAGATTCGAACTCTTGCCCCACCGGTTGGGCAAAAGTTCGTTTTAGACAATCAATTTTAAAACTGTTATAACTAAATATGGGTATATATTTTGACACAAGTTTGTTCGGCAAAATTATAGCCAATATGATGAAGGTTTACTGTATGGTATTTGTTTTGTTTTATTTGCTATTGTTTTCCTGGAAACTTTGATTATACCACTAAGGACGAACTTTTGCCCCACCTTACTCTAAAGTGTATCATCAGGAACTCCTTTAAAGATTTTCCCAAGTATTCCTTCAGAAAATCAAGAAGAATCAGAAGAAATATTACCAGGAATTCATTTGAAGATTACTCCAGGACTTCCTACAGAAAATTATTCAGCAACTCTTTCAGATTCTTCAAGAACACAAATAAAGATTGTTGCAAAAACTACTAAGCGAAATGCCACATAGGTTTCTTTTAAGAATCAATGAGATTCTTGTAAATTCTAGAGTAAGGTGGGGCAAAAGTTCGTCCTTAGTGGTATAATCAAAGTTTTCAGGAAAACAATAGCAGTTGAAACAAAACAAATACCATACAGTGAACCTTCAACATATTGGATATAATTTTGCTGAACAAACTTGTGTCAAAATATTTGCCCATGTTTAGTTATAACAGTTTCATAATTGATTGTCTTAAACGAACTTTTGCCCCACCGGTGGGGCAAGAGTTCGAATCTAGTGTGGGGCAAAAGTTCGTTGGCTAAAACACAAAATATTGATACTTTTATGACAGGCATACTTTATACCAGCCGTAAACTTTAGTTTGCCGAAAAATACACACTAAATTTTCATCAAAAAATTGCCCAAAACAGGGTTAATTGTAATATTCTCAAAAATAGCAGATTTTCGCAAAACTAAGAGAAAATGTAAAATTGTGTTTGGGTTGGGCTTGGTGAGAATTGTAAAAAGAGTAACAATCTGAAAGATTCCCTATGCATCAGAAAAGATGAATTTATCATTTTTTAGAACTTGGATTTTGCTCGGGTTTTTCTTGCAAATAATTTCGGGGTTCGGATCTGGTTCGGGTTTGAACAGAGATATTTTTTCGGGTTCGGGTCGGGTCCGGGTTTGCTTTTCAATTCTGGTTCGAAACCCCGAAACCCGACTATCTCTACTGATTACCTATCCTTTGAGCTATATCGTGGCCAAGGCTGGGAATAGTAATAGTAGTAGGCTTGAATTTCGCGAAAAACACGTGGCTTCTCTTACTACGAGCTCAAATTGTGAATCTTATCAAGTAGCCTATTTTGGGTACATGAATTTTCCAAATCAGTAGTGTCATTAAAGGCTGTAAATGCGGGAAATAGAACATTTTTCTACAGTTTTTTTTCTTCTTCTTTTTTTTTTTTTTTTTTTATTACATTCATTTACTATATCTAGGTGTTCTGTGTTATTAGACAACACTATCATCCTAATTTGGAAAAACAAATTTAAGATTTTATTAACATTTTGTTAACAACATATTACATTTCATTTGCCGTAGCAGTTCAGTTTTTTTACAGGTGAGTTGATTTCACCTGCTTATAAGAGGAAAAAAAACGTTTTTAATATACTTAACCTAACTTAACCTAAACATATAACGCATTAATCGTGGCAATAGAAGATTGTAACGATTTTTGCCTGAAATTATTAATGATTGTATTTGACATTTGTTCCAATGTTTCAACATTGGATATTCTATGTAACTCATTGGTACTATACCAGGGAGGAAGCCTCAGAATCATTTTCAAAATTTTATTTTGAATTCTCTGCAGAGCTTTCTTCCTGGTATTACAACAGCTAGTCCATATTGGTACAGCATACAACATGGCTGGCCTGAAAATTTGTTTGAATATCAAAAGCTTGTTCTTAAGACAAAGTTTTGATTTTCTATTAATAAGGGGATAGAGACATTTTACATATTTATTACATTTGGCTTGAATGCCCTCAATGTGATTTTTGAAAGTTAAATTTTTATCTAGCATGAGCCCTAGATACTTAACTTCATCTGACCAATTTATTGGAACCCCTCTCATCGTGACAACATGTCTACTTGAAGGTTTCAAATAAAGAGCTTTTGGTTTATGTGGGAATATTATTAGTTGAGTTTTGGATGCATTAGGAGAAATCTTCCATTTTTGCAAGTATGAAGAAAAAATATCCAAACTTTTTTGCAATCGACTACAGATGACACGCAGGCTTCGTCCTTTGGCGGAGAGGCCTGTGTCATCCGCAAACAAAGATTTTTGACATCCCTGAGGTAACTCAGGTAAGTCAGATGTGAAAATATTGTATAATATTGGTCCCAAAATGCTGCCTTGAGGAACACCAGCTCTTACAGGAAGTCTTTTTGGGGCTGTTCGGGGCACGTCAGGAGTTAATCATCAATGTTAACTTCCTTTTTTCGATCAGCCTAGATAGCCGCGTAGTGTCGGTAGCGGTTGTTTCAACTGGCTAAGAATTAACACTACGGACTGCCTGTTCCGGTGGTAAAAGTCCACCTAACAGGTGACCCCTAATTCATGTGGCTTTAAGCTCACCGTGCCTAAGAATGAATGGTTAGGGGGGTCTAAATAAAACCTAATCGCAAATGGAGTATTAGGGCGCTCTCTACAGTATTATGCTCTTCCTGTTCTACCCGGAGCAATGGTGCAGGTGACCTTGTGTTTCTCCGAGATAATCGGCTTCCCTTCTTCAGTCTCAAGCCTGAGGCTTAATAAGGGTGGAATTATTAATACGTTGTAATTTAGTTTAAATTTTCACCTTAATGGTTTCGCATTATGCGTTTTACACAGTGTATTCTGTGCTTTTCGCCTTTGGCGACTTTTAAGAGATACCGATCTGGTTTTTTCGCTGCTGATCTTTCGTGCTGAGATTGCGAAAAGCTAAATCCTGCCTAGTTTGGGTAGTGGCTACGGTTAGGATAGCTTAGTTAGACCAATCTTCAGCATAAAATATCAGCAACGATGATTTTTTGTAGACAAATGGTACAGCTCAAGTGGCGCTAGTTCAAAAACCTTACTTTTGTGAACTTTTATCTAGGTAACCTTGTGGACCCAGTTTTGGCTACTTTCAGAAACATGAAATGGCAAACTCACGTGACATGCCTCGTGCATGCGTGCTCGTAAATAGCGCTGACGTTGCTACACTCATTTCTGAGTTATGTATGTGATGTCACAATTGATATTTCTGTTCATATATCATATATTCAATAGCAAATACGTCTTTCGTCTTGTGGTGTATTTACCACATGATGGATTATCCCCAATGGATGATTTCAAACGAGTTGTCGTTCACTGCCTATGAAAAAGCGTTTTGCTGATTGTGGGCAGTGATGCTGATACTCATCACATCATCTGGAGCAGCTCGGATATCAATTTGAGAAGCTCCAGTCTGATGGAATGTTATGTAGTTCAAATCTTGGATTACTTATTGTAGGAACCTTCATGGCATCTGCTGGAGAAGAAGTGTTAGACATAATGCTTCGCTCGAACAGAATCAGTCACGAGTTGACGAATTGACATGTATCAGATGATGAATCATTATTATTAAAATCGCTACATCTCAATATGAACATATGAATATAAATTTGCAGACTTTGCATTTGTTATACTCCACAAACTGGGAATTGGTTGTGACCAAATACCATGGATTCTCTGCGTCCATTGGAAATCCTAGTGATTTGGATGTTTCCACTTCCGGTGAATTGGGACACAATTGTCCTTGCTTCGAGTGATCTCACAATTGCTTGTCACTTTGCTTATAGGAAATGTTCCTTACAAGTCCCTTCGCAGGACAAGTGGACGTCTGGCTATTTGTAAAGGAATATGTCAGATAGTCAGACTGCCTTTAAAGCTCTTGCTTCGGCCAACTCAGGGTCTAAGCTTGTTATCGCACGTCGAACTCAATTTGAGGAACTGAATTCAGTGAACTCTGTAAACCTTGTATGGGCCCTTGCTATTCTTCCATTGCTGGGAATGAATTGGCTTATGAATTAGCTCGCAATGGAGCATCGCATGACTTCATTGGCCCTCAGGCAGCTATTCCAATTTCGAAGTGTTGGGTGAAGCTTCAGAAATTCTTGGGCGGCAACTCAGCACAAGCAATATTGGAATAATTTGGAGTCTTGTCGTCAAACAAAATTGTACATTACTGAGCCATCCCAAAAATGGCTAAGTATTTAAAAATCTGTCAAAGCAGAATTGCAGTCTCTTGGTTACAACCTTGACTGGCCACTGCGGACTCAACTATCACATGGTAAATATTCAGCGTGCTAATACATTTGTGTGTGATAGTTGTGATTCCGATTATGGAACTTCTTATCACCTGATATGTAACTGTCCAGTTTTCGTGTAATTGCGATTCCAATTACTTGGTAAACACTTATTAAGTGAAACTGATTTCAGAAACCTGAATCTTCAGGACATTCTGATATTCTCAACCCGCTGTGGTAATGAGCTATAGGCTCTCTTTACGCTCATGCGTTTTGCAGTGCCCTTTTTAGGGCGCTGTTCGAACCCATTGTGGTATGGAGCTACATGCTCTCATTTCGCTTATGCGAGCTTCCCTCTTCAAGGGACCCCACTCCTATTTCCTCCCATCTTTCCCTTCCCTTTCCTCTTCCATCGGGTAGATGATGAAATAGGCTCAAATATGGCACAAATCTCCCAACTGGCGGGGAACGTGCCTCTGGAACCGGCCTTCTGATACATCCGCAAACAAAGATTTTTGACATCCCTGAGGTAACTCAGGTAAGTCAGATGTGAAAATATTGTATAATATTGGTCCCAAAATGCTGCCTTGAGGAACACCAGCTCTTACAGGAAGTCTTTCAGATCTGGAGTTCTGATAATTAACCTGAAGTGTACGATTTGACAGATAACTTTGAATTATTCTAACAATGTATGTTGGAAAATTAAAGTTTTTCAATTTTACAATCAAACCTTCATGCCAAACACTGTCGAATGCTTTTTCTATGTCTAGAAGAGCAAGACCAGTAGAATAGCCTTCAAATTTGTTGGAACGGATCAAATTTGTTACACGTAAAAGTTGATGAGTGGTCGAATGTCCATGGCGGAATCCGAACTGTTCATTGACAAAAATTGAATTTTCGTTGATGTGGGCCATCATTCTGTTCAAAATAACCTTTTCAAAAAGTTTACTGATAGAGGAAAGCAAACTGATTGGACGATAGCTAGAAGCTTCTGCAGGATTTTTGTCTGGTTTTAAAATTGGAACAACCTTAGCATTTTTCCATTTGTCAGGAAAATATGCTAATTGAAAACATTTGTTGAATATATCAACTAAAAATGATAAGCTACTTTCTGGAAGTTTCTTGATGAGGATGTAGAAAATTCCATCATCGCCAGGAGCTTTCATATTTTTGAATTTTTTAATAATAGTTCTCACTTCTTCCAAATCAGTCTCCCAGGCATTTTCGAAAACGTTCTCTTGATTGAGAATATTTTCGAACTCCTGAGTAACTTGATTTTCAATTGGACTAGCAAGTCCTAAATTAAAATTGTGCGCACTTTCAAACTGCTTAGCAAGTTTTTGAGCTTTTTCGCAATTAGTTAGTAATAATTTGTTTTCCTCTTTCAATGCTGGTATTGGCTTCTGAGGTTTTTTCAAGATTTTAGATAATTTCCAAAAGGGCTTAGAGCCAGGGTCCAATTGAGAAATTTTATTTTCAAAATTTTTGTTTCTTAATTGAGCAAAACGTTTCTTGATTTCTTTCTGCAAATCCTGCCATATAATTTTCATAGCAGGATCGCGAGTGCGTTGAAATTGCCTTCTCCTCACGTTTTTAAGACGGATCAAAAGTGTAAGATCATCGTCTATAATCAAGGATTCAAATTTTACTTCACATTTTGGAATTGCAATGCTCCGGGCTTCAACAATGGAATTTGTTAAAGTTTCAAGAGCATTGTCAATATCAAGTTTAGTTTCTAAAGAAATGTTAACATCAAGATTAGAGTCAACATACGTTTCATATATATTCCAGTCGGCTCGTAAATAATTGAAAGTGGAGCTGATAGGATTGAGAATCGCTTCTTGGGATATTTGAAATGTAACAGGGACATGATCAGAATCAAAATCAGCATGAGTAATCAGTTGGCTACAAAGATGACTAGAGTCGGTTAAGACCAAATCAATCGTAGATGGATTTCTAGAAGAGGAAAAACATGTGGGGCTATCAGGGTATTGAATTGAGAAATATCCTGAAGAGCACTCATCAAATAAAATTCTGCCGTTGGAATTACTTTGAGAATTATTCCATGACCGATGTTTGGCATTAAAGTCACCAATGACAAAAAATTCTGACTTATTGCGAGTCAATTTACGCAAGTCAGTTTGGAGCAAATTAACTTGCTGCCCAGAGCATTGAAAAGGCAAATAGGCAGCTATGAAAGTATATTTACCAGACTGTGTTTCAACAGAAACACCTAAAGTTTCAAAAACTTTAGTTTCAAATGACGAAAACAGTTGATGTTTTATACGCCTATGAATGATGATTGCAACTCCCCCACATGCCCCATTAAGTCGATCATTACGATAAACAAAAAAGTTAGGATCTCTTTTGAGTTTCGATCCAGGTTTTAAATACGTTTCGGTAATAACTGCTATATGCACGTTATTAACCGTAAGAAAATTAAACAGCTCGTCCTCTTTACCATTCAGAGAACGAGCATTCCAATTTAAAATATTTAAATTATTATTTGGATCCATTAGAAAAACGTAATCCAATAACAATTTGATTTGTAAATTTTACACCTACTTGGACTGCTTCAGTCATAGTGGTGGCTTTGAACATTGCATCAATCATTAGATTCAATTGTTCAGTTAGAAAATTAAAATCAGAGGCAGACATGTCATGTGATTTCCCATTGGAATTTCCGGTAGACGAAGAAGCGGAGTTACCTGTGGCGGTAAGGTTTTTTCCATTTGATTTGAAACAAGTAGAATTGGTACCCATGGATCGAACAGGGGAGGAGTTCGAATTTCCTGCTACGATATCGGCAAAGGATTTACCGTGAGTAGATACATTCGAAATTGAAAGATTCGAACGGCTACCCGACGGATTGAAATTTGTTTGTGAATGAGCATGATTATGATCTTCCTGATGGGTATGATTCATGATCAAGCGATCGTTAACTGAAAAATGAGCATTGTTCGATACTCTACCAGGCAAATTCCGGAAACGACCGTTATCGTAACGGATATTATCTTTCATCTGCCTGGCACGAGCCTCAATGACCCTTTTGCGTGAAGGACAATTCCAAAAATTGGACTTATGGTTAGCCCCGCAATTACAGCATATGAATTTGGTGGTATCTTCCTTCACTGGACAGACGTCTTTGACGTGAGAAGAACCTCCGCAAATCATGCATTTAGCATCCATGCGACAATTTTTTGTACCATGACCCCACTTTTGGCACCGACGGCACTGAGTGGGGTTCTGGTAATTTCCTCCAGGTTTCTGGAAATGCTCCCATGTCACACGGACATCAGGAGGAGGCAGCAGTGCACGTAGTGCCAGTGCTGGAAACCATATTTCATCCCCAGCTAACGCATCGGGTGAGGTTATGGATGGAGCGTGGTTGATGAGGGCCATCAATAAAAGTAGAGATGGGCTCTCTGCGATGGAAGTGGCTGCACAGCAGCTCGACTCCATAATTGACTTTGCGTCCTCGAAGTCTACCATCAGCAAGGACCTCAAGCAGGCCCTGTTCAGACTTCGTAAGTCGATGTTGGCGGCCAAGCAGAACCATGCTAAACCCATGGCGACTGTGGCTGCGGCAGAACCCGTGGAATTGAAGGTGCCGAAGTCTACCCAGACGGAGCCCTTCGTCTTCGCGGGTAGCCCCAAAAGTGCGGAAGCGAATGCCTACAACAAGCAATCGCAGAAGCGCGCGAGGCAGCCGTCAGGGGAGGAGCTACCCGGCGGCGCTCGCAAGGCCAGGCGGATATTAACCCCGAAAACCGGCAGAAGTGCCGGAAAATCGGACCCCAGCCAGGCGTCCCGGAAAGCCGAGAAGGGTGGGCCCGAAAAGGCTGGCCCCTCACGGAGTGATGGGAACAGGGGGTTGCGACCTTTGAGAGGTCCTCAATCACCACAGGTTAGGGCGGATCAGGGGGGGGACGCCCCCTGGACAACCGTAATGAGAAAGAAGAAGAAGGAGAAGCAGGAAGTTCAGGAGCGCAGGGATACCAGGCCTAAGAAAAGTAGGAGGGTAGGTGCCAAGCGCGAAAAGGGTGATGCGATCATCATCAAGACGGAAGAGTCCATGTACTCGGAAGTCCTGAAGGCGATGCGCAGTGACGCGAAGCTCGCAGATCTTGGAGCCGACGTACGCAGTGTCAGACGCACTCGTACAGGTGAAATGATTCTCGGAGCTTAAGCGCGACAAGGAGCGCAAGGGCGCCGCCTACAAAAGTTTGGCGGAAGAGGTCCTTGGCGAGGGTGTCGAAGTGAGGGCTCTGACGCAGTCAGTGACTCTGAAGGTGATGAACCTTGACGAGATCACCAACGCAGAAGAGCTCGTCACAGCACTGCGGCAACAGTGCGAGATTCAGGTGCCCACCGCTGCCGTTCAGCTACGGAAAGGTCCGGCAGGTACTCAGGTGGCCTTAGTACACCTACCTGTGGCGGACGCAAATAAGTCCGCTAAGGTAGGCAAGATCAAGGTTGGTTGGTCAGTATGCTCACTGAACATACATGAGCAACCGGTGATCTGCTTTAGGTGTAGGGAACCAGGACACAAGTCCTGGGGCTGTAAAGGCCCTGATAGGACCAAGTTGTGTAGGCGTTGTGGTGAGGAAGGTCATAAGGCACTAGGCTGCAAGAACCCTCCCAAGTGCTTGATTTGTTCCGGCAAGTCCGTGAACAACAATCATCCAACGGGAGGCTCAAGGTGCCCGACCTTCAAACGAGCCATTAACGAAAAGTCACAGTGCAGGTAACGCAGCTGAACCTGAACCACTGTGACGCAGCTCAGCAACTGCTGTACCAGTCAGTTGCTGAGTGGGGGACGGACATCGCCATCATATCGGACCCATACCGAGTACCCGCCGGCAACGGCAACTGGGTCGTGGATGGATCCGGAAAAATGGCGGCGATATGGACGACGGGTAAATACCCCGTCCAGGAGTTGGTGTCTACTACCTACGAGGGCTTCGTGATCGCCAAGGTAAACGGGGTCCTCTTTTGTAGCTGCTATGCGCCTCCGAGTTGGTCGACCGAGCGGTTCACGCAGATGCTGGACTGTATGACGACCGTGCTGACAGGGCGAAGGCCAGTAGTAATAGCGGGTGACTTCAATGCCTGGGCCGTGGAATGGGGAAGCCGTATCACGAACCAGCGAGGTCAAATCCTGCTAGAGGCACTGGCCGTGCTAGATGTCGATCTGGCTAATGTTGGTACCAAAAGTACCTTCAGCCGAAACGGAGCGAAGTCGATTATCGACGTTACTTTTTGTAGTCCTGGCCTAACGAGTAGTTCGAACTGGAGGGTAGACAATGCCTACACTCACAGCGACCACCTGGCGGTTCGCTACAGTATCGACTACAACAACAGCAGGCAGCGCGTAGAGGAAGCGGCTAGGTCACGGCCAAGCCCTCGTAGGTGGAAGACATCGTACTTCAATGACGAAGTACTTAGGGAGGCGCTCCGTCGTGAGCGTAACCTACTCGGCCTAAGCGGGGACGAACTGGTAGCGGTGCTTTCGCGTGCGTGCGATGCGACCATGCCTAGGAAAGTCCACCCTAGAAATGGGAGACCACCGACGTACTGGTGGACTCAAGCAATTGCGAACCTGCGCCGTGCCTGCCTACGGGCCAGGAGGCGGATGCAGCGAGCACGTACCGAGCAGGAGCGTGAAGAACGACGGGCGGTGTTCACCGCTGCCAAAGTCGCGCTGAAGTCCGAGATAAGGGCAAGCAAAAAGGCCTGCTTTGAGGGACTCTGTCAGAGTGCCAACGCGAACCCGTGGGGTGATGCCTACAGGATCGTTATGGCGAAGACAAGAGGTGCAATTGCTCCTACGGAGCAATCTCCACAGATGCTGGAGGGGATCATCGAGGGGCTCTTTCCGCGCCACAACCCTAGCCCATGGCCTCCTTTTGTAGGACAGCCGGGGATTGGGGCTGGCGATGAGGATAGAGTAACCGATGAGGAACTTGTAGGGATTGCAAAATCCCTAAGCATGGGGAAGGCACCAGGTCCGGACGGAGTTCCAAACCTGGTCCTCAAAGTCGCAATCTTGAAGGCTCCCGGTATGTTCAGATCTGCTATGCAGATATGCCTGGACGAGGGAGTATTTCCAGATGCGTGGAAGAGGCAGAGCCTGGCGGGCCTGGCCAAAGGCGGGGAAACCACCTGGTGACCCGTCGGCGTATAGACCAATATGCTTGATTGACACGGCGGGCAAGGTGCTCGAGAAGATCATCCTCAACAGACTGTTGAGGTACACTGAGAGTGTAAATGGTCTCTCAAGCAACCAGTTCGGCTTCCGGAAAGGGAAGTCCACCGTAGACGCTATTCTGACGGTTAAGAAAACCGCTGAGATAGCACTCCAGCGTAAGAGGAGGGGGATTCGCTACTGCGCAGTAGTGACTCTGGATGTAAGGAACGCATTTAATAGTGCCAGTTGGGCGGCTATTGCCGATGCGCTCCTGCGTCTGGGGATACCCGAGTACCTGTACAAGATTCTCGGAAGTTACTTCCAGAATCGGGTATTAGTGTATGACACAGAGGTGGGTCGGAAGTGCTTTCACATAACCTCAGGAGTCCCGCAAGGTTCCATCCTGGGTCCGGTGTTATGGAATGTCATGTACAACGAGTTGTTGAGATTAAAATTCCCGGCGGGTGTGGTCATCGTTGGCTTTGCCGATGATATTACGCTGGAGGTGCAGGTGAATCGATCGAAGAAGTGGAATTGACTGCAGCCCACTCAATCGCAATTGTGGAGGAGTGGATGAGCTCCAGGAAACTGGAATTGGCTCACCACAAAACTGAGGCGGTTGTTGTCAACAACCGAAAGTCGGTGCAGCAAGCGGTGATCAGTGTAGGCGACTGCACGATCACTTCGAAGCGCTCCGTCAAACACTTGGGGGTGATGATCGACGATAAGCTTACCTTCGGTAGCCACGTCGATTATGCCTGCAAGAGAGCCTCCACAGCTATTGTGGCACTGTCCCGGATGATGTCCAATAGCTCTGCGGTGTACGCCAGCAAGCGAAAGCTTCTGGCCAGTGTCGCCTCGTCCATACTGAGGTATGGTGGCCCGGCTTGGGGCACGGCTTTAAGTACCAAGAGCTACCGTAGCAAGCTAGAGAGTACTTATAGGCTAATGTGCCTGAGGGTTGCGAGCGCGTACCGTACCGTGTCACACGATGCACTCTGCGTCATCACCGGTATGGTGCCTATTGGTATCCTTATCATGGAAGACATAGAGTGCTTCGAAATGCGCGGCACAAGAGGCATACGCAGGACTGCCAGACTGGCCTCCATGGTCAAATGGCAGCGTGCGTGGGACAGTTCCACCAAGGGAGTGTGGACTCACAGGTTGATTCCGAGGTTGGATATCTGGGTCAATAGGCGCCATGGGGAACTAACATTCCACCTGACACAGGTCTTTTCGGGCCATGGTTGCTTTAGACAGTATCTACACCGTTTCGGTCATGCGGGTTCTCCCGAATGTCCAGTTTGTGCAGGTTTTGAGGAAACGGCGGAACACGTTTTGTTCGTGTGCCCGCGTTTCCGCACAATGCGTGACCGCATGTTAGCCACATGCGGTCGGGACACGACTCCGGACAATTTGGTCCAGAGGATGTGTGAAGACGAGTTTGGCTGGAATGCCGTTTCATCGGCTATCACCCACATCGTCTCGGAACTGCAAAGGAGGTGGCGAGTGGACTCGAGGAGTGGCTAGTGCAGACGCTAAACAACAGGTGGTCCAAGGGTTCGCAGTCGGCTACGTAGGTCATACCGGTGCCCTACGGTCGAAATCGACCCCTACAGCGATTAAGTGGCCGCGGGGAGAACATCCTGGTAGCGTTGCTGTCGTGGCGCCGGCCTACTGGGTTGGTACGAGCCTCTGGTTGTTCGGGGCAGGTGGAGGCCCCTTCGTCAGCAATCCCAGCTGGTGCTAGCTGATAGGGCCTGAGCCTTCAGTAGGTCAAATTGCGAAGCCCGCAGTATCAGTTCTTGATACCTGCGGTGCAGCTGGGCGCGGGCGTACTGGTCGACCCTGCCCGTCTTCAGCGGACAACGGGAGGTGAGGACCACCTGGGAAGCTGGCAAAGCGCCAGCATGCTACCTTGGTGGACCCCCCTAAGCGTGTCATCGATGTTCGTTGCTGCATGGCTACGCAGTTAACCTGGAGGATGCGATGTGCAATAGCCCCTCTCCGAAGCAATGCCTTCTTGGTGGTCCCGGAGAGACGAAGGGTTTGGCGGCAATGGAAATGGTTTAGTGGGTCGGGGGTGTAGTCCTGTTTACTGCTTGCATGTAGTAAATGGTCCCCAACCCCACACGGCGTCTGTTGAGCAGATTATCCCCCATTGCTTAGAAGAAAAAAAAAAAAAACACGGACATCAAACAAAAGTTTTGCTTTTTCTAAAGCTTTAATATTATTTAGTTCTTTTTTGTTAAAGTGAACTAAATAAAATTCTTGAGAAAGCCCTTTCCGAACAATGCCAGATTGGGTTCTCTTTTTCATAATGATTACTTGGACTGGGGTAAATCCAAGTATATCATTTATTCCATTTTTGATCTCTTCAGGTGATTTATAGTCACTTGAGAGACCTTTCAAGACAACTTTGAACAAACGTTCAGTTTTGTCGTCATAAGTAAAAAATTTGTGCTTCTTCTCTTCAAGATGTTTGAGAAGAAGTTCACGACCTTTAAGAGTTTCCGGCAAAACGCGACAGTCTCCTTTCTTTGCGATTTGGAAGGAAACCTTGATTCCCCTAATGGAGTTCAAGATCTCCTGCCTAAATCCCCCAAATTCGGAACAACTGACCACGATAGGCGGCACTCTTTGCTTCCTCACTTGAATCAAAGAGCCTGGGCTAGAGGCTGCTTCGATTTGGTGTTCGGAAAATTTGTCTAGAGCATCGAACTGATTGCTCATTTCGATACAATTATTCATTTCACCCTTGGAAGAAAGTTCGCATTCCGGGGAAGCGTCCTTTCTTCCATTCTTGCCACGTGTAGTGACAGTTTTAAAACCCACTTTTTTGGAAGGAAGTAGTGAATTCAGAGATTCACCCTTCCTTTTGTTAGTTGTTGATACCATGTTTAGTTAATAAACGAGAAAGACGTGACCTTCGAGAGGTTTTTTCCCAAGACGGTGTCCAAGAAGGATTACCACCGCTAGCTTTCGCCAACGGGTCCAACGAAAAATCGAAGGCACGGGTCCAAACAAGGATCGTAAAGGGATCAATAGTAGAAAAAATAGTACTGAAAAGTACTGTTTTAGTAGCACTGAAAAGTACCGTTTTTAATTTTAGCACTGAAAAGTACTGTTTTTGTAGCACTGAAAAGTACTGTTTTATTGCTTTAGGTAGTTTTTAAGAAAACTTCCAAGAGCAGAGAGAATTCGTGTACGCACAGCACGAAGGTACGATGCGCACTACATTTTTCTACAGTAGTTTTGGGTTGCCCTTAGCAACGAGTAGCAGTAGCAATAGCAAAACATTTTCAAGTCATTTTGCCTACAGTAGCGATAGGCGTGAGTTTCACTGGCTTCGCTGACTGTGATTTGCTACACTTGCCTACTGTATTGTGAATCTCAGATCTTTTCCCAACTCTGATATTTACTCAACAAGTTGCAAAATGATGATTTTTTCAGCACGAGTTGTACATTTATCCAACGAGGCTTCAAGTGCTGAAAAAATCGAGTTTTGCAACGCGTTGCATACAACATTTTTTGCAATTACAAAAATGCCATTCTAGTGGGATTATTTCTAGAAACATTAGTTAACCCACATGGACAAACAACCATGTGTAGTATCAACTCAGATTT